>NC_091771.1:63172203-63797203 GCF_029378745.1 Bos indicus
TCACTCAGAAAACCAATAGAACTCTTGTGCAATATAAGAGGAAAAGGAAAAAAAAAATTAAAATCAACTTAACTTTTGCTATTCATTAAAAGTAGCATCTTTTGTTAGACTGTTTGACATTATTAGCATTTTAATCATATGATGAGTGTGTGTGCTCAGTCATATCCTATTCTTTGCAACCCCATGGACTGTAGCCCACCAGGCTCTTTTATTCATGGAATTTTCCAGGCAAGGATACTGGAAAGCATGTCATTTTCCTCTCCATGGTATTTTTATGATCCAGGGACAGAACCCAGGTTTCCCAAATCTGCAGACAGATTCTTTACCACTGAGCCACATGGGAAGCCCAATCATATGATAAATGTATTTATGAATAAATCTTTGACATAACCAAGAGAAGAGACTTATCCAAACTTGAGTTTTCCTAACTATAAGCATGGCTATATATGCAGCCATGAAATTAAAAGATACTTACTCCTTGCAAGGAAAGTTATGACCAACCTAGATAGCATATTAAAAAGTAGAGACATTGCTTTGCCAACAAAGGTCCGTCTAGTCAAGGCTATGATTTTTCCAGTGGTCATGTATGGATGTGAGAGTTGGACTGTGAAGAAAGCTGAGTGCCAAAGAATTGATGCTTTTGAACTGTGGTGTTGGAGAAGACTCTTGAGAGTCCCTTGGACTGCAAGAAGATCCAACCAGTCCATCCTAAAGGAGATCTGTCCTGGGCATTCATTGGAAAGACTGATACTAAAGCTGAAACTCCAGTACTTTGGCCACCTCATGCAAAGAGTTGACTCATTGGAAAAGACTCTGATGCTGGGAGGGATTAGGTGCAGGAGGAGAAGGGGACGACAGAGGGTGAGATGGCTGGATGGCATCACCAACTCAATGGACATGACTTTGTGTAAACTCCGGGAGTTGATGATGGACAGGGAGGCCTGGCGTGCTGTGATTCATGGGGTCGGAAAGAGTCGGACACGACTGAGCAACTGAACTGAACTGATCCATCCACTTTCAGTCTGTAAAAATATGTCCAAAATGTTATTGGACATATATTTTCTAACAACAAGACAAAAAAGCTGAGTCTAGCTTTTTTTTTTTCATATTTCAAGATCATGCCATGCTGTCCATTAATTTCAAGATGCCATTTACAATTTTCCATAGACAACCAGTGTAAGAGTGTAATAAAGTAGTAAAGGAAACCAGGAGTGATTTGTGCAGCTTCACTGAATGCTTTATACTTAGATAAGATCCTTGAAGTATCATCTCATAGTGATGCTGTCAAGTGATGCAGTGGTCTGTTTTCAGCAGTCTGGGTTCTGTCACAAAACTAGAATGAATAAAAGAATTCTGGGAAGAAAATAACAAAATCTTACCATAGGAATTATGGTTTACATAATATCAGAATGCTCAGGAGGAGAAAAGAGAGAGAGAGAGAGACAGAGCACTGCAATGTTCAGGGAGCTATAGTTGGGAAGATAAAGAAGTAGATACTGATTGAAAGTGAAAGTTGCTCAATGTGTCCAGACTCTTTGTGACCCCATGGACTGTAGCCTGCCAGGATCCTCTGTCCATGGAATTTCCAGTCCAGAATACTGGAGTGGGTAGGTGTTGCCATCTCCAAGGGATCTTCCCAACCCATGGATTGAACCCAGGTCTCCTACATTGCAGGTGGATCCTTTACCTGCTGAGCTATCCTGAATAACTCACTAAAATGGAAGTGGCTTCTCAAAAATCACATCCAGAAACTGCTACAATTCTCCAGAATCTCTGAAAAAGTTCACACTGTGCTTCTGTGAAATATGTGGTAAATAAGCACTCAATGAGAATTTTCTGTGAATCCTGCATCTACTCAAGTCCCTTTCATACAAGCCATTTGAACTTGATGGCGGAATATGGCTGCACATTCCCAGATTCATGGCTTGGTGTGTCAGATAACATCAGTTCAGGATGAGCATGTCCAAGTGACATGATGCCTTAGTGGCTGTGGACAAGTCTCTGCAAGGGCCCAGCACCAGGCTTTTGCTGTAGGCAGTAGGTAGGTAGCCATCTGCAGAAGAGAATATGGCTTTGCTCCAAAATACTGTTTGCCACAAACACTTCTGCACAGTTGGATCTGCTGGTCATACAGAGCATGGGCGGATTAACTAACACGGAAACTTAGACCTGCTGCAGACTTAGTTTATTGAAAATGAATCAAAGTAGTAAGTCCAAATAAAGTGCTGTTTTGCTGCTGAAAGTTAGAGGCTACTAGACATGTCTCTTTTCTGTGAATATGTACATAAGGTATTCATCTTAACATGCCTCATACTACCAAACCAATAGTCTTCAAATGTTCCTTGATAATCGTATGAAATGTTTCTGAGTTTCTGGCACCTATTTTTTCCAAGTCTTCCAATGGATCTTTTACGTTTGCTGACACAAACTAAGTCCTATCAGAATGATTTTGTCGATACAGTAGATAATCCAGACTCCTTATATAGAATTGACAGCGAGCTAAAGAGTTGATAAAGCCCTGGGATAAGATGTTGAAGTTTTGACTCTGTCCCTGCCAGGTAAAGGCAAGCTGCTCCTCTGTCTTTATTAATAAAAATGGATAGAAGACCATTCTCAAAAGCAGAAGCAAGATACTAAGTGCTTAGCACTCTGTTTATTTTCTTTGGAATAGCACTTGATGTTTGAGTCACCAACTGTTCCCTTTTATTGTTGAGTCATATTGAAAATAACAACTTAAAAATTAATTACTCTGTTTATGGATATTTGGCTTGTTTATGATGGATAAGACTGTATGGATGTTCAGGTATAAGACTTCATGCAAATATTACCCTATTTGTCTTGGGTAAATAGCTAGGAATAGAATCAGTAGGTCACAAAATATATGTTAGCTAAACTTTATAAGAAAACTAAAGACTGTTTTCCAAAGAAGCTGTGCTATTCACCCTCCAACCAGGAATGCTTATTTACCCATGCTTATTTATCTTGTTTTGGGCTTCCTTGGTGGCTCAGGGGTAAAGAATCCACTTGCCAATGCAGGAGACAAGGATTCAATCCATGGTCAGGAAGATCCCCTGCAGACGGAAATGGCGACCCACTCCAGTATTCTTGCCTGGAGGATCCCACGGACAGATGAACCCAGCTGGCTACAGTCCACTGCTCACACAGAGTCGGACGCAACTTAGTGACTGAGCATGCACACACGCATTCCACTTATTATCTATTTGGGGTTATTTTTTCTTTGAAGCATTGGGTTGCCTTTTTTACCCCTACAATGAGGCATAACTTTCAGTTTTCTAGTTTCTTTGGAAGAGCAGAGATATTGTTATAATTTATAGTAGAAAACTGGTGATTGCAGAACACAGGTAAGATAGCCTGCAGAAAGAGAGTTTGCTTCGTGTGGGGAAATACTGAAAGTAGATCTGAGACAAGGTAAATAAGCACTGGTTACTAGATAAACAAAATATAGCAGCTCCAAAATTCCCAGGACAAGTGGTAGTCGTCTTGGAAAGGCACCGCATTTCTAGAAGAAAGAGTTAACCTGGAATCAGCATTCTCTGCAAGTGTGGTGGTGAAGAGGATTAACCAAGCAAACAGTAGAAATTGAGTCCAACAAAATCAAGAGAATCACTACTTTAGCAGTCCATCAACCCCTCCTGCCACACAGTCCATAATCCTGCCTACATAACTTCAGATTACTACTAGAGGTCAAAGCAAAAGTAAGACATTTCAAAATGAAAATAATATGGTAGGCAAAGCAAACAGAAATACCAAATAAAACAGAAAATAAAAACATGTGTTTTATCTGGTTTAATTTCTATGAGTTTGGATTTTTTTATTCTAACTCTATGTTCATATTTCATTCAATACAAAAAACCCCATCTAAAATATTGCTCAGATTTATTTTCTCAAAAGTATTGAAAAGTGCTATTATGATAAACATTACATTGATGATTTTGCTTATTTGCCTATTTATGAATTGAGCATTTTGCTTGTCTTATAAGCCTCTTTTTTTCATATTGTATTTGGCATTCAATTGATTATTATTTGCTGACTTATAAATATTAATTATAAGGCTTTTATGCAATATGATATGCTTTTTTTACAAATGTATTTTTTTTTGTATCTATAGTTCAGGTTTTATATATCTATGGCATTTTATTTTTATTATATTTTTAAATTATATCATTTCAAATTTGTATACTGTGTAAAAGAATGATTGCATCATTTATAAAGGACAGTTTTCTCCTAGCAATGTATAACCTTTGACATGTTTAAATAATTCACTCACATGACATTTCTTATTTTGGTAAAAGTGAAAAAAAAAAAGAAAAAGGAATCCAACCTTATTGTTTACAGCTGCACACAGACTTGTCCTAAAAACATTTTCCTTGTTACAAACAGACCTCATGACTTTGGCTCTCAGGGGACTCTCAGCTGTTAATCATAATTAACAGCCTATAACACTCTCATTTTTAATGCAAGAAAAAATGTTCAGAAAGAAAACAGCTCATGTCTCAGTAGAAGAAATCAAGGGCTTTAGTTGTTGTTGTTCAGTCGCTAAGTCCTATCTGACCCTTTGTGACCCCATGAACTGCAGCATGCCAGGCTTCACTGTCCATCACTATCTCCTGGAGTTTGCTCAAACTCATGTCCATTGAGTCGATGATGCCATCCAACTAGATCATCCTCTGTCGTCCCTTTCTCCTCCTGCCTTCAATGTTTCCAAATATCAGGGTCTTTTCAAATGAGTCTGCTCTTCTCATCAGAAAACCAAAGATTTGAAGCTTCAGCTTCAGCATCAGTCCTTCCAATGAATATTCAGGACTGATTTCCTTTAGGACTGACTGGTTTGATCTCCTTGCATTCCAAGGGACTCGCAAAAGTCTTCTCCAGCACCACAATTCAAAAGCATCAGTTTTTCAGCACTCAACCTTTTTTATGGTGCAACTCTCACATCCATATGACTACTGGAAAAATCATAGCTTTGCCTTGGTAATTATTTGTTTTTATGTTATATACACTATAACTTACATCAGTTCAGTTCAGTCGCTCAGTTGTGTCCGACTCTTTGCGACCCCATGAATCATAGCATGCCAGGCCTCCTCGTCCATCACCAACTCCCGCAGTTCACTCAAACTCATGCCCATCGAGTAGGTGATGCCATCCAGCCATCTCATCCTCTGTCATCCCCTTTTCCTCCTGCACCCAATCCCTCCCAGCATCAGAGTCTTTTCCAATGAGTCAACTCTTTGCATGAGATGGCCAAAGTATTGGGGTTTCAGCATTAGCATCAGTCCTTCCAATGAACACCCAGGACTGATCTCCTTTAGGATAGACTGGTTGGATCTCCTTCCAGTCCAAGGGACTCTAAAGAGTCTTCTCCAACACCACAGTTCAAAAGCATCAATTCTTTGGTGCTCAGCTTTCTTCACAGTCCAACTCTCACATCCATACATGACCACTGGAAAAACCATAGCTTTTACTAGACGGACCTTTGTTGGCAAAGTAATATCTCAGCTTTTCAATATGCTGTCTACGTGGTCATAACTTTTCTTCCAAGGAGTAAGCGTCTTTTAATTTCATAGCTGCAATCACCATCTTCAGTGATTTTGGAGCCCCCAAAAATAAAGTCTGACACTGTTTCCACCATTTCCCCATCTATTTCCCATCAAGTGATGGGACCAGATACTGTGATCTTCGTTTTCTGAATGTTGATCTTTAAGCCAAATTTTTCATTCTCCTCTTTCACTTTTATAAATTTTCTTAAATTATTTCAATCTTTTTTTTTTTACTTTAAAAGATTTATTTATTTTTATTGGAGGCTAATTACTTTACAATATTGTGGTGGCTTTTGCCATACATTGACATGAATCAGCCACAGGTGTACATGTGTCCCCCACCCCTTTTGACTGATGAAGAATAAAAATAAAAACAAAGAAACACTACAGAGCCCAAAATACGGCTGTTTCTACATTCCACATTTCAGTTTAATATCTGATTTTTTCACATCAGATGGCCAATTGTGCTTCTACATCAGGTTGCCAAAGAGAGTTACTTTTAGTTCTGTTTCATTTTTAGGTACTCACTTGTTTATACATATACAATTATGAAATTTTCTCCCTAAAATATGGCTTCTAAATGCTGCTTTATCTCTAGCTATGGTGTTATTTATCAATTAGGATTTAAGAGTGAAGAAATGACTGAATAGCCCAGTGGATTAAAAATAACTATAGGCCTGCATATCCTAGCAAGATGTTCTTTGTTTAGTATTTGTGTGTTTCCATCAGCCCTACAAACATTTGATCTACTCCCTGTTTGCAATTATGTGTTTCACATGTTTATATTGATACATGGATGATATAAATTGCTGTGCATTCCTAGTAATCGACTTACATTTATGACGATTTAGGCCAGCTTTCCTAAAGTTAGCTGTTAATGAAAATGCCAGAAATCTTTTTAAATATTCATATATACACAGCTACATAGGGAGATAGAAACAAAGAAGGTATAGGTATAGCTGTCAGAGTTAAATTTAAATAATTTCCCCAGGGGCAGACTAAGCTATAGTGCTAGGGCTTAAACAGTACATTTGATTCATGTATTTATTAATCCCATAATTACTTATGAATTTGGCACTGGGCTGGCACTAAGGATGGCGAATAAAACAAGCACAGTGCCTGGCTCTTTCAAGTCATGTTATAAAACTTGCAATGTAACAAAGAGGAATTTAACAACTATGACACGAGGTGGTCATGTATGCCAAGGAAAGATGTAGCTGAGCAGAGTTAAGACACAATACACAGTATTGAAAAATTTTGAGTAATTGTATATGCCTAGAATAAGAAAAAAAAAATTGACATGGTGAAAAGCCAAGCAAGAGAGGTATACAAAAGCAAAATCATGACATGAATTTTGTGCCACAGAGAAGATTGGACATTACTTTATATTCAAGTTTTCTGACCAAATAATTTTTAAAGCAACACATAATTGTATTTTAAGGGAAAAAAGAGAGAACAATTTGAAAGAGTTTGAGTCCAAAGCAGTATTTGATGTTATCACAGTCATTGAAGTCAGCAGTACTGAGTCTGGTGCTGTGCAGCCAGAGGAAAGGAGATGGATGTGGTCAGCAGAAGAGAAATTAAAGTAAGTTGGACTTCTTTCAGAATGAGGGAAAACTAGTGTCTGGCTATAGAGACTGGGAGGTTGGTAGAGTTACAACTACTGCCATAACTTCCAGAGACGTGGCAGATTTGGGAGAAGAGGATTCAATGTTGAATTGTTGTGCTTTCAGACTGTGTGGATCCATAAACATAGAAGTGCTCAGCTCAAAATAGCCAGCTAGTTTGGAAATATAGATTTGGAAGATGCCTTTATAGAGAGACTAATACACTCCGTATAGATTAAAGGGCACATTGACAGTGGATGATCTGAGAAGCAAAGGGGCTCAGGTAGAGTGAATTTTTAGGCCATAAATAGTAGAAGTGAAAGAGGAGATAGTCAATGACAAAAAAGAATCACATCCAGCATCTCAGCAGGAAACTAAAATAAGGAATAAGGAATTGGCCAAGCATGTGAAAGTGTTAGTCGTTCATTCGTGTCTGACTTTTTGTGACCCCTTGGAGCCCACCAGGCTCCTCTGTCCAAGGGATTCTACAGGAATACTGGAATGTATGCCCATTCCCTTTCCCAGGGTATCTTCATAACCCAGGGATTGAACCCAGGTCTCCCACATTTCAGGCAGATTCTTTACTGTCTGAGCCATCAGGGAAGCCCTTAGCCAAGCACACCAGAAAACAAAATTAGGTGGGGTAAGATGATACTCAAATAATCCACTGCAGTTCACCAATAAGATTATTGGTGACTCTTGCCAGAGCAGTTTTGGTGGAGCAGAGGACAGAAATCAGAATGAAGTAAGTTCAGGAGAGATTAAGAAACATTAAGGATGTGCAGATAGATTTTGCAACTACTATTTTTAAGGATCTTGAATATAATGACAGAGATTGGGACTCAGGTTGAAGGGATGTTTTCTCGCTGTTACTGCTTTTATTAAATAGATAATTTGGGATTGCTTTCATGTATTGAAAAGAACTTCCATAAATATCAGGTGGCACTAGTGGTAAAGAACCCAACTGCCAATTCAAGAGACACAGGAGACGGGGGTTCCACCCATAGGTCAGGAAGATCCCCTGGAGGAGGTCATGGCAACCTACTCCAGTGTTCTTGCCTGGAGAATCTCCATGGACAGAGGAGCCTGGCAGGCTACAGTCCATAGGGTCACAAAGAGTTAAATATGACTGAAGTGACTTAGCATGCACATGTATTAAAAAGAAACCTCATAAATATTTAGAGTCCACAACTTATACATAATAGATTAAATGCCTTCTGTTTTCTCATATATATATATATATATATATATATATATATATATATTTTAATTCTTGGGCATAAATCATTGCTCTTTTGTATTAGTGAACTTACTACCCTCTACATTTACACCTTGAAGCCTGTTTCTTGATATTTTTACTTTCCTTTTTGTTGCAAATATCCTCCTTCCTCTGTGTGTGTGTATGAAAAGGGAGGGCAGGTAAAGGAGGGCTATGGATGAATATAGTGGATAATTAGAATATGCTTGTGTGAATGCATATTTCCAAGCTTGTGTGATGCAATATGAAGAGGAAAGGATCTGGGAAAAAATGGAGAAAAATAGGACGATATGAGTACTAGGTATGAAACTCCAAACTTTGGCCACCTGATGTGAAGAACTGACTCATTGGAAAAGACCCCGATGCTGGGAAAGATTGAAGGCAGGATGAGAAGTGGATGACAGAGGATGAGATGGTTGGATGACACCACCAACTCAATGGACATGAGTTTGAGTAAGCTCCAGGAGCTGGTGATGGACAGGGAAGCCTAGCGTGCTGCAGTCCATGGTGTCGCAAAGAGTTGGACACGACTGAGCAACTGAACTGAACTGTGATGAGTACTGGGGGTGCCTGAGTGCTACCTCCAGTTTTAGAGGAGAGGGGAAAATTTAGAGATGGAGAAAGGAGAAGGAGTCAGAAATGGAGGGTGGAGAAGTCATACAGAGGTTTAATGGTGTTCACTTTAATTATAATAGGTCTAAGAGAGGAAAATATGTGAGTATTCATAAAATAATCAAATATTCAATATGTCTATTGTGCTTGTTGTACAAATATATTGTTTTAAAGACTTTAAACTTCCTTAATAGGAAAAAATCTGCTACAATTATTACTATAGCTTTTTTTTTTTTTTAAGCAACTTGTGGATTTTATTTAGATCCTCAAACAAACACAGTGGGGAAAACTTTGACGTTTATAAGAACTGGAAATTTGGGTACGGCATAGCGATTAAGAATAAATTCATGAGATTAAGTTTAAACACTTCTAATTGTGTTTGTTGTTTTAGTAGCTAAGTCAAGTCAGACTCTTTGCAACACCATGGACTGTAGCCCATCAGGCTCCTCTGTCCATGGAATTCCTCAGGCAAGAATAGTGGAGTGGGTTGCAATTTCCTCCTCCTCCTCCTACCATTTTATATATTAAAATTATCTAGGGTAGAGAGACATAACTGAGAAATGTATTTTGGCAAGATTTATTTCAATATATTTAAGTATTTATTTTGATAAAAAGCAACATCATAGCTTGATTTATTCATCCTTTATATATTATTTGTACTCTGGTCTCAGTTTTTAAAAAAGAGAATTTATATCATACCAAAATTATATTTACTGATTTTGGAAAGGGAAAATTTGCTTAAGCATGGCAGTATAAAATATAATAAATAAAATTTTCAGTTGTGGAGCTTTCCCATATAATTTGGAATATCATTTTTTTTAATAGAAACTAAAGGCTTTTTTAAGGGAAAAAAAGTCATTAAAATTTAAATTAGCTCAATTTTCAGGAATATAGGACAAACACACATTTTTCTATTCCACCCTCTAAGTGAGACTTTGAACATTATATATAAAATAAACACGGAAAAAATCTCTGAAAGTTGGAGAGCAACAGACTTACTGTGTACTACTGGCAAGGGCCCTCATGATCCAAGGAACGACTGGTGGTGTGTTGTCTGGGTTTTCTTACTGTCTCATCTTTGATCGATTTGAAATTGAAGAAGCCAACACCAGGGAAATGTCAATACATGCAGGCAAAAGTAGCCCAGCCTCGTCAAAGGAAAATAAAAGGGTAACCTAGCATGATAGAATGCTTTAGACAGCAAGTGTTCTCTTCCAACCAAACATCATAAAAGAAAAAACTGTGACCCCACCATGAACTTCATAAATCAAGGCCAAGTGGGTGGACTAAACTTCAGTTACAGGGCAGAACTACAGGCCTTCAGCTGAGTGGTTGTTTTCTGCTTCTTCTAAACATGGTGGCTACAATACCAGGACTCATCATCTCCCTTGATATCTACCACTAATCTGCATGCTCATTCATTTTGAAAAACATTAATTAATTTTGCCAAAATTATATTACCAAATATAATTATTCTCACAATAACAAGATTGGTAATAATGCATTGATTTAGTTTATCTCTTTGAAGAGATATATGCTTTTAGGTGATCCCTGATAGTTCAAATGGTAAGGAATCTGCCTGCAGTGTTGGAGATAAGGGTTCAATCCCTGAGTCAGGAAGATCACCTGGAGAAGGGAATGACAACCCACTCCAGTATTCTTGCCTGGAGAATTCCATGGACAGAGGAGCTGGGTATCCAAAGAGTTGGACATGACTGAATACTTAACATTTTCACTTTCAAGTGAATTGAAATTCAGTTTGTCTTTAAGAATTGATATACACATCAAAATCTTTGAGAAGATGTGAGCAACTTTTGTTTAGCCATTCATCTATTCATTTATCCATTTATTCAAAACTATTTTCATGTATCTGTTATGTGCTAGTCACTGTTCTAGGCTCTTGGACTTGAGTAAAATAGGCCAAAAAATGTGCTCTTCTGACACTGAATAAAAATTATGATAAATAAATTATATATGATAGATAATTGAAGATAATAAGACCTATGTAAAAAAAATAGGCCATTATATGAGGGTATGGGAGGTCATTTTAAATAGGCAAATTTCATTGAGTAGATGACATCTGAGCAAAGATGATTGTGTTAAGTAATAAATCATGAAATGTAGAAAACTTTTCAGTGGAATTTAGGATATAAGTTGACACTGCTTTGTACAAACATCTCATCACCAAATGTGTAAGTTAAACCTTGGAGTTGTAAAAGTATTTTTCTCAATATAGAAATGTTAACTTGTCTTTCACAGATACACAATTTATAGTTGTTATATATACACATGTATATATTTATATATGTATTGCTGCTGCTGCTAAGTCGCTTCAGTCGTGTCTGACTCTGTGCGACCCCATAGACGGCAGCCCACCATGCTCCCCTGTCCCTGGGATTCTCCAGGCAAGAACACTGGGGTGGGTTGCCATTTCCTTCTCCAATGCATGAAAGTGAAAAGTGAAAGTGAAGTCGCTCAGCCGTGTCCGACTGTGTGTGACCCCATGGACTGCAGCCTACCAGGCTCCTCCATCCATGGGATTTTCCAGGCAAGAGTACTGGAGTGGGGTGCCATTGCCTTCTCCGATATATGTACTATATATATGTAAATTTTTGGATAGGCTACAGATAGCATTTTATGGGGGAAACGTTAGCAAATTACTAACGGTGTGACCATAACTATGCAAGGGCAATTTGAATTTACCTTATTTGAACTGGTGTTGAATATTCATCACAGATTTTATGGTGTACAAATTGCAAGTGAACTGTGATGTTGGAGAAGTCTCTTGAGAGTCCCTTGGACTGCAAGGGGGTCCCTCCAGTCAGTCCACCCTAAAGGAAATCAGTCCTGAATACTCATTGGAAGGACTGATGCTGAAGCTGAAACTCCAATACTTTAGCCACCTGATGTGAAGAGCTAACTCATTTGAAAAGACCCTGATGCTTGAAGGAGAGATTGAAGGTGGGAGGAGAAGGGGACGACAGAGGATGAGGTGATTGGATGGCATCACCAACTCAATGGACATGCTTTTGAGTAAACTCTGGGAGTTGGTGATGGACAGGGAGGCCTGGCGTGCTACAGTCCATAGAGTCGGAAAGAGTTGGACATGACTGAGCCACTGAACTGAACTGAAATGGAAGTCAAAGCATACAAAGAAGACAAAGCCTTGTGACTCCTAGATCTGTGTAGTAATTGATACATTAAGTGATTCGAACCAGATCAAAAGTTTTTCATTTTTGAAAATTAAGTGCCTAAAGAATTAAAGAAAACACTTCATGATACAGTCTCCTTGTTTAAATAAATAAATAATTTTACAAAATCATTGGAGTATTCAATTTTTATAGGGGTAATATACTGAAAAGACTAACCAATAGAGATGATATTTTATGCCAAGTTTGGAATAACAGACGTTATAGAGGATTTCAAAATATTGTAAGCAAATTTCAAAAAAATAGACTTTTTAATAGAAAAAATTTTAAGACTAATAATAACTTAAAGCAGTTATTACAGGCTTAATCAGAGATATAGATAAATTAATTTTCAAATGTAATTCTGATTGTAATGTTGCTAGAGCTTCATCTATATAACACACTCATAAATGAAACCCTATATACTAAAGGATAAATCAAAATATATCAAGTAACAAGGTATGATTCAAAAATAAAAACAAGAAAGAACTAAGCATACATTTGTTAATAAGCCCATAACCTAACTAAATTTTTCAGAACAATTCAGTTTGGTTTGGTTTAGGGCTTCAGGTATGCTGCATCAAGCTGTCAGTGTTGTATTTCACCAAGCAAGAGAAAAATTTACATTTTCATTCCCAGTCTATCAGTATTTAGCTGTTTGATTCAGTACAAACTCTGGTGATCTCATTAATTCAAATATAACATATCTTTGTGTATTTCCCAAATTCTACCAGCAATCTGAGATTTCTTTTGATTCCTAGAATACACCAACTGCTGGACATTTCTAGATTTCCCCCTGCAATCTTCTCAAATGGAATTTGTTTAAAAACAAAAGCATATGAATATATATCTTTAAGAGCTAAACTACTGACCCTTCAAATTATGTCTCAATTATTTTAATCGCCACCCAAGCCTTACTGTCTATCAGTTCAGTTCAGTTGCTCAGTCGTGTCCAACTCTTTGTGACACCATGAATTGCAGCACGCCAGGCCTCCCTGTCCATCACCAACTCCCAGAGTTCACTCTAACTCACTTCCACTGAGTCGATGATGCCATCCAACCATCTCATCCTCTGTTGTCCCCTTCTCCTCCTGCCCCCAATCCCTCCCGGCATCAGAGCCTTTGCTGCTGCTGCCACTAAGTCGATTCAGTCGTGTCCAACTCTGTGTGACCCCATAGACGGCAGCCCACCAGGTCCCCCGTCCCTGGGATTCTCAAAGCAAGAACACTGGAGTGGGTTGCCATTTCCTTCTCCAATGCATGAGAGTGAAAAATGAAAGTGAAGTCGTTCAGTCCTGTCCGACTCTTAGTGACCCCATGGACTGTAGCCCACCAGGCTCCTCTATCCATGGGATTTTCCAGGCGAGAGTACCTTTACCAATTCCTTATTTTTGCTTCACTATGTAGAAGATTAAGTGCTTCCTCTAGTGGCTCAGCAGAGAAGAATCTGCCTGCAATACAGTATACCCAGGTTTGATCCCTGTGTCTGGAAGATCCTCTGGAGGAGGGCATGGCAACCCATTTCAGTATTCTTGCCTGGAGAATCCCTTGGACAGAGGAGTGAGGCTACAGTGAGGGCTGCAAAGGGTCAGACACGATTGAAGTGACTGAGCAAAAGCGACTGAAATGACTGAGCACACACACATGTAGAAGATAACAATGTTACCTACTTTGACTTTCTCATTTAGAGTTTAAGGTATACTCTGTTTAGAGTATAAGGAAACTCTAAACAGTTTCCTTATATATAGCTTTCCCCCAATCTAAGTAATTCACCGTTCTGCAGAGTGATCAATCTTTATAAACTTCCACAGCATCATTTTCCAACTATTGCCTTTAGGTTTGCCTCCACCAAACTCCTTGTGTCTGTTATGACTTCTCTGCTGCCTTTCCAACTATTTTACAAATAATCTTATTTAAGACTCATTTTAAATTAAACTTTTTATTACACCTTTTTATTGATCACCAAATGTGATTTCCCTTTACTCCAGAATCCTGCAGAATGAAAAATAGGCAGTTTGTTTGCACCTTTTACAGCATTGAAATTGGCAAGATTTAAACGGAACATATGGAAGGAAGACTGCGTCGTCACACTGTTCAAGCTATTCTCTGTTCTGAAAAATGAAAAATTGGGCAGAATTTGCATCTCTCTGAATTTCAGAAGAATTTCCACATCCAACTACAGAGTGAATTAGATCTAGGCATGTGGACTCCTGGAAAAACTAAAAGATGGCAAAAGATTAAACCATAATCCTCAATGATTTTTTTTTAATGAGGTCAAGGAATGTAGTTTTCTGTTAATAAGTTTTTCCTCTGCTATCTAAATTAGCCATTTACATGTGCATTTATTATGTGATTTTTTTGAAGCTGGTATTTTCTTGAAGAAAAGGCATATTGAGTGATATTAACATTTATATCATAAATTTAAATCAACCTCTATAGGTGAATATCACACTAATTTGTAATATCCTGATTCAGATGGTCAGCCTGTGATTGTCTAGGTTTTGATAGGATTTTTTTATTATTACTAATAGGCCATTTTTTTAAAGAGCAGTTTCAAGTTTACAGAAAATTTGAGCAGAAATAACAGAGAGTTTCCTTATAGCTCCTCTTCCCTTGAGCACCCTTCCCCCACCTCCACAAATAGCCCTCTCACTAACAGCCTGCATTATTAGTGTGATGTCAGTTTTTGGATATCATGTGTTCGTCTTTGCAGAATCAGAATACTTCCACTGTCTTAAAACTGCCCTGTGTTCTGTCTAATCATTCTTACCTCCCTCCCTCCCACTAAACCCATGGCGACCACTGATGTTTTCACTATCTGTACAATTTTGCTTTTCTGGATAGTCTATAATTAGAATCATACGATATGTATACTTTTCATACTAGGTTTTTTAGCTTAGAATTTATTCATTTATAGTTCCTTTATGTCTTTACCTGACTCAATAGCTTATTTCATTTCATGGTTTAATGATATTTTGTTATGTGGATGTACAAAATTTAACCAGTCACCATTGAAGGACATCTTGGTTGCTTTCTATTTTTGTCCATTATAAATAAAGTTGCTATAATCATTCCTGTGCAGATGTTTGGGTGGGTATAAGTTTTCAATCATTTGGATAAGTGTGTGTTGTGTTAGTCTTGCTGTCACGTCTGCCTCTTTGTGACTCCATGGACAGCAGCCCACCAGGCTCTTCTGTCTCTGGGATTCTCCAGGCAAGACTACTGGAGTGGGTGGCCATTCTCTTCTCCAGGGAGCTTCCCAACACAGGAATTAAACCTCTGCATTGCAGGCAGATTCTTTACCTGAGCCACTGTCAGAGCCTCGGATGAGTATCTGAATATGAGTGCTGAATCCTGTTGTATGACAGTATTTAGCTTTAACTTTGTAAGAAACTGCTATATTTATCTACCAAAGTAGTTTTATGTACCATTTAATATTTCCAAAATCAATGTCGGTCCACATTCTCCTTCGCATTTGGTATTGCTTGATTTGGATTTTAGCCAGTCTAATAGGTGTGTAGTGCTGTCTCGTTTTGCCATTTCCTAAAGACACATGTATTTGAGCACCTCGTGTCCTATTTCCCATCATCTTTTCTGATGAGACTTCTGTTCAATCTTCTGTTTGAGTTTGTTTTACTTATTTTTGAGTTTTAAGGATTTATTTTAAAAAGCAATGCCCTTGTAAAGAATACAAGTCCTTTGTCAGGTATGTGGTTTGCAAATATTTCTCCCAGTCTACTATTTGTCTTTTTTCCCCTCTTAAGAGTATTTCTCATAGTAAGTTTTAGTTTTAGTTTAGTTTTGTTTTTCATCAACTGATATTTATTGTTATTAGCAAGACACTAATTAAAATCACTTTCTAATTACGTTCTAGTTTTAATGAGCTCTATCTTATCAAACTTATCATTCATGGATTTCAATTTTGTATCTAAAATTCAACTCTAAACCAAAAGTCACCTAGATATTCTTTTATGTTATCTTAGAGAACTTTTATAGATTTTATTTTACATATGGCTCTATGATACATTTTCCATTAATTTTATGAAGGTGTAAGGTAAATATCTAAATACATTTTTAATATTCAGTAAACACCCATTGATGATTTATTGAAATTGCATGATTATATTCATTTTTTTGCATTTGTGTCTGGTGGCTCAGATGGTAAAGTGTCTGTCTACAGTGTGGGAGACCTGGGTTTGAGCCCTGGGTTGGGAAGATCCCCTGGAGAAGGAAATGGCAATCCACTCCAGGACTATTGCCTGGAAAATCCCATGGACGGAGGAGCCTGGTAGTCTACAGTCCACGGGTGGCAAAGAGTCGGACACGACTGAGTGACTTCACTTTCTTTCTTTTCCAATTCTGATACCACTTGTTGAAAAGACCATTCTAGTCTCCATTCAGTTGCTTTTGTCCTTTGTGTGGGTCTCTTTCAGGACATTTCATTATTTTCCATTGATCTTTTTGTCTGTTTTATTCCCAGTGCAACACTGTTTTGATGACTACTGTTTATAGTAATTCTTGAGATAGAGTAGTGTCGATCCTGACATGTTTTTCACTATTGTGTGCTATTCTGGGTCTTTTGACTTTCCATATAAACTTTAGAATTATTTTATCAATATCCACATAGTAACTTGCTGGCATTCTATAAAAATTGCCATAGGGGATTGCTTTGAATCTATTGATCAAGTTGGGAATAACTGGCCACTTGACAGTATTGACTCTTATTAACCACAAACGGAATATTTCTGCATTTATTCAGGTCTTCTTTGATATCTCTTATCAGAATTTTATAGTTTTTGTCATACAGAGGTTGTGACTTTTTTATGGGATTTATACCAATGTCTTTTGGGAGGTTTTTAGTGCTGCTATGAATGCTTTTATGTTTTTAATATCAAACTCCAGTTGTTCATTGTTACTAAGGAAATCAATTGGCTTCACTATATTAAACTTTCATCCTGCAGTCTTGTTACAATTATTACTTTTAAGAATTTTTGTTGTTGATTTTTTGAGATTTCCTATACACACAATCATGTCATATACAAAAAAGATATTTTATTTCTTTCTTTCAAATCTGCATACTTTTAATTTATTTTTAAAAAATCTATGGCAATGGCTAGGACTTCCAGTATGATATTGCATTAGGGTGCTGAAAAGGGAAGTCTTTGTTTTGTTACTTATCTTAGAGGAAAAGTTTCTAATGTCTCACAATTAAGTATAATATGAATTGTAGGATTTTTGTAGATGTTATTTATCAGGTTGGTGGAATTCCCCTGTATTCCTAACTTGCCAAGAGTTTTTATCGTAATTGCATGTTGAGTTTTGTAAAATTTTTTCTCACATCTATTGACATGATCATAAGACTTTTCTTCTTTATCCAGTGGATGGGAAGAATTACATTAATTGATTTTGAATGTTGGGTGAACTTCAGTTCAGTTCAGTTGCTCAGTCCTGTCCGACTCTTTGCGACCCCATGAATCACAACACGCCAGGTCTCCCTGTCCGTCACCAACTCCCGGAGTTCACTCAAACTCATGTCCATCAAGTCGGTGATGCCATCCAGCCATCTTATCCTCTGTCGTCCCCTTCTCCTCCTGCACCCAATCCCTCCCAGCATCAGAGTCTTTTCCAATAAGTCAACTCTTCGCATGAGGTGGCCAAAGAATTGGAGTTTCAGCTTCAGCAGCAGTCCTTCTAATGAACACCCAGGACTGATCTCCTTTAGGATGGACTGGCTAGATCTCCTTGCAGTCCAAGGGACTCTCAAGAGTCTTCTCCAACACTACAGTTCAAAACCATCAGTTCTTCAGTGCTCAGCTTTCTTCACCGTCCAACTCTCACATCCATACATGACCACTAGAAAAACCATAGCCTTGACTAGACGGACCTTTGTTGGCAAAGTAATGTCTCTGCTTTTCAATATACTAACTAGGTTGGTCATAACTTTCCTTCCAAGGAGTAAACGTCTTTTAATTTCATGGCTGTAATCACCATCTTCAGTGATTTTGGAGCCCCCAAAAATAAAGTCTGACGCTGTTTCCACTGTTTCCCCATCTATCCCATACTTACATACCTTGAATAAATCCTCCATGGTTGTGGTATATAATTCTTTTTGTATGTTGTTGGATTTGACTTATAAATATTTTGTTGAGGATTGTTATATGCATATTCATGAGCCATACTGCTCTGTATATTTATTTCTTGTGATTCTGATATTAGAATATTGCTGATCTCATAGTATGAGTTAAGAAGTGTTCCTTCTGCTTCTATGTTCTGAACAATATTGTAGAGAAGTAGTTGTTGTTGTTGTTGAGTCACTGTCATGTCTGACTGTTTGACACCCCATGGACTGTAGCCCACCAGGCTCCTATGCCCATGGGATTTCTCAGGCAAGAATACTGGAATGGGTTGCCATTTCCTTCTCCAAGGGATCTTCCTGACTCAGGGATAGAAGCCCTGTCTCCTGCATTGGCAGGCAGACTGTTTACCAGTGAACCACCTAGGAAGCCCAGAGAAACAGTTAATCTTCATCAAATGTTTCATAGAATTACCAGTGAAATTAGCTATGCCTAATAATTTCTGTTTAGGAAGATTATTAATTGCTAAGGTTCTTTAGTAGGTGTAGGCCTATTTACGTAGTCTATTTACCCTTGTGTGAACTTGGGAGAATGTGTTTTTCAAGAAATTGACACATTTCATCCAGGTTATCAAATTTGTTGGGACAGAGCTTTTTATATTTATTGTCTTTTAAATATCTTTTTATTGTCTTTTTAATGATCAGTAGTGATATTCCATCATTCATTTCTAATACTAGGGATTAGTATCATCTCTCTTATCTTGGTTAACTTGCCCAGCAGTTTATCAGTTATACTGATCTTTTAAAAAATTAATTTTTGGATGTATTCATTTTCTTCTTTTCACTTTCATTGAATTACGCTTCAATTTTTATTACTTTTTTTCTTTAGCTTACTTGGATTTATTTATTTATTTATTTATTTTTGATGGGGATAGAAATCTTTATCATCATAGAAGTTAATAACATTTACTTCATTAAAAAACAGAAAACAAAGAAGCTTAGAAAGTAAAAATTCCACCTTCTAGATCTAAACATGTAGAATATGTCTGAGTGCTTGTAGACACACACATATATGAATTTTGTTATAGACACATGGAGAAATCTTGCTTAGTGAAATGATATCATAAATCACATTTTGTTATATAAATTGCCTTTTTTACTTAGCAACAGGTCACAGAAAATCTCACCAAGTCAGTAAATAAACATCTACCACATCATTGTTGATGGGTACATAATATTCTTTTCATGGTGTGAAATACTTTGACTACCTGATGTGAGGAGCCAACTCATTGGAATAGATTCCGATGCTGGTAAAGATTGAAGACAAAAGGAGAAAAGAGTGGTGGAGGATGAGATGGTTAGCACCACCAACTCAATAGACATGAATTCAAGCAAACTCTGGGAGATAGTGAAGAACAGAGGAACCTGGCGTGTTACATATAGTCCATGGGGTCCCACAGAGTCAGACGGGACTTAGGGACTGAACAACATAACATAATAGCATAAGTCATTTACCAAATACTCTATGGTTGATTGTTTGAATTCTTTACAGCTTTTTAAACAGTTTTACAATGAATGTCCTTTTGCGTACATTTTTGTGTGTGCATGCATGCTAACTCACCTCAATTGTGTCTGACTCTTTGTGACCCCATGGACTATAGACCACCAGGCTCCTCTGTCCCTGGGATTCTCCAGGCAAGTATATTGGAATGGGCTGCCATGACCTCCTCCAGGGGATCGTCCCTGCAATTTTGTGCATGTGTCTAATTACATTTTAGTGTAAATTCTCAGAATTGTGATTGGTGGATCAAAGATAATGCTTTATTATGTTGGTTTTAAAATAAAATTATAAATTACTCTGTAGAAAAATAGTACCAATTCATATCCCAACATCAAAATATAATATCTCTTTTCCTCACAATTGTTATCATTTGAAGGTCATTTTCAAGTGGATGAAAAATAGGTATTTTCAGTCTGATAGGTAATTTATATCTGTGTTACTCAGGATGGGCTTCATTTTGGTATTAGTAACGTATGATTCTTATACTTACTGACCGTTTGTATCTTGTAATTTTTGAATTGCCTTTGCCCTTTTATTTTTATTTTTAACATCTATTGATTTGTTTGGCTGCACCAGATCTTAGTTGAGGCATGTGAACTCTTAGTTGTGGCATATGGGATCTAGTTCCCTGCTTGCGTGCACGCGTGTGTGTGTGTGTGTGCGCGTTAGTTGCTCAGTTGTGTCTGACTCTTTGTGACCCCACAGACTATAACCTACCAGGCTCCTCTGTCCATGGAATTCTCCAGGCGAGAATACTGGAATGGGTTGCCATTCCCTTCTCCAGGGGATCTTCCGGACCCAGGGATTGAACCTGGGTCTCCAGCATGGCAGGCAGATTCCTTCCCATCTGAGCCACTCTGATTCCCTGACCAGGGACCAAATCCAGACCCCCTGCATTAGGAGCTCTGAGTCTTAGCCATTGGACCACCAGGGAAGTCCCTGCCCTTTTATTTTTTGATTTGTCTCTTCCTAACTAAATTCATATTACATACATTATTGGAATTTGTCAAAAATATTACAAACATTTTTTCAAGATAAATTAGATTTCAGATGTCCCCTAATTTTATTTATTTTGCCATCAGATCAGATCAGTCGCTCAGTCGTGTCCAACTCTTTGCAACCCCATGAATCGCAGCACGCCAGGCCTCCCTGTCCATCACCAACTCCCGGAGTTCACTCAGACTCACGACCATCGAGTTAGTGATGCAATCCAGCCATTTCATCCTCTGTCGTCCCCCTCTCCTCCTGCCCCCAATCCCTCCCAGCATCAGAGTCTTTTCCAATGAGTCAATTCCTCGCATCAGGTGGCCAAAGTACTGGAGTTTCAGCTTTAGCATCATTCCTTCCAAAGAAATCCCAGGGCTGATCTCCTTCAGAATGGACTGGTTGGATCTCCTTGCAGTCCAAGGGACTCTCAAGAGTCTTCTCCAACACCACAGTTCAAAAGCATCAATTCTTCTGTGCTCAGCCTTCTTCACAGTCCAACTCTCACATCCATACATGATCACAGGAAAAACCATAGCCTTGACTAGAAGAACCTTTGTTGGCAAAGTAATGTCTCTGCTTTTGAATATGCTATCTAGGTTGGTTATAGCCGTACCACAGTCCTTGCAAGATCCTCCTGAGTCAGTGATCAAACCTGTGCCCTCTCGGAGCCCTAACCACTAGACCACCAGGGAAGCCCCAGATGTCCTCTAATTTTAGAAGCTGGTGGTGGGTGAGGGGGAGATAGCACAGTGTCCATATGATTGCCTTCATACTTGTCCCATGCTTCCTACTACCATAATACATGAGCTCAGCATGTCTCTGATGCTCTTAGGGAATCTTCTCATGCAAAAAACCTTAGTGAACAGGAAAACATAAGTGGAGCTTTCATAGGAAAGATGGAGAACAGGTTTTGCAAAACACACCCTACTGAAAAATCCTTAGTAGACAGGTCTGTTCTTATTATTAACTTCATCTGGGGCTGAAATAGGGAGTGGCTTACAAACAATCCGGTTTTTCTCCTCCACTTGCTTCTTCAAACTTGTTCTGATATTCAGGCAAACAAATGGCCCTCCAGTTACCAAAACTTGCCTTCCTCAGAAGACAGTTAAATAATCATCTTAACTGATTTTGAACATGCCTTTGATATCACACCCAACTCAAAAAGTCAGAGTATTTCTTCTGGTCTTTTTCAGTTAAATCTCCCAAGTATTAACTTTTCTTCACCTGGCTTCTGCTCACGTCTTGTTAATTTTTTTTTTTTCTTCCCACCCTCTCCCTCTCCCACAGAGTCCATAAGACTGTTCTATACATCAGTGTCTCTTTTGCTGTCTCGTATACAGGGTTATCGTTACCATCTTTCTAAATTCCATATATATGCGTTAGTATACTGTATTGATGTTTTTCCTTCTGGCTTACTTCACTCTGTATAATAGGCTCCAGTTTCATCCACCTCATTAGAACTGATTCAAATGTATTCTTTTTAATGGCTGAGTAATACTCCATTGTGTATATGTACCACTGCTTTCTTATCCATTCATCTGCTGATGGACATCTAGGTTGCTTCCATGTCCTGGCTATTATAAACAGTGCTGCGATGAACATTGGGGTACACGTGACTCTTTCCCTTCTGGTTTCCTCAGTGTGTATGCCCAGCAGTGGGATTGCTGGATCATAAGGCAGTTCTATTTCCAGTCTTACTTGGATTTAAATTTTTATTCTTTTTCTGATTTCCTCAGGTAAAAGCTAGGATTATTGATTTTAGATTTGTCTTTTTTTCTAATCTATTTATTTAGTACTATAACTTTCCCTTTAAATGCTGCCTAGACTGTATCCCACAATTTTATAAGTTGTAATTTAATTTTTATTTATTTCAAAATACTTTTTAAAATTTCTCTTGAGACTTTTATTAATTACTTTTGTATTTAAAATTAAAAAAAAAAAAAAAACTCCTAGAGTTTGCTCTATTCATTTCTCATGAATCTTAGTCTTTGTTGTCACATTTTTCAAAGATTCTAACATTTTCTTTATGGAAAAACTGAACTTTTTGGTCAACCCAGTACTTTCACTGTTTGCTTTTCTTTATACTGTGGTTTTACCTCATTGCTATTGTTATTAGTCATATCTGTGTTTTTTAAGGAGATATACTGAAATATACCCTTTTAAGTCAAGTCTTCTTGTTATATGCACACAGATAGAAATTATACCATTACCACTTTGATGAATGTCTTTCAATTTAATTTTCTAACATTTATTTATTCATAATAACCTGTAATTTTACTTTTCAGTTATCTTTATTCTCAGAAAAATTAAGAAAATGTTATTTGAAAATTAAATTCCAGTAATTATGTCTACTCATGTGCATGCACATATACACATATACACCACATTTCTATCTTGTTTTGAATACTGTGTGAGTCTAATTACTTTTGAATCAAATGATACAAACTTTGATTTTACATTTTCCTTTAAATATAATATGCCTTAGGGGTGCAGTGAAAAGAATCTGCCTGACAATGCAGGAGATGCAAGAGACACGAGTTCAGTCCCTGGGTTGGGCAGAACCCCTGGAGTAAGAAATGGCAACCCACTCCAGTATTCTTACCTGGAAAATTCCATGGACAGAGGAGCCTGGCAGGTTACAGTCCATAGCATTGCAAAGAGTCAGACACAACTGAAGCAACTGAGCACACACACACACACCAGAGCATTCATAATAATTTGACCAAATCTTATGTCTACCAAATATTATTATTTATTTTTTAATAATTTGTATTTATATTCTTTAATAATATATGTGTGTATAGCAAATTTGGAAAACAAGAAAATGGTGCTACTTTAACACAGAGAGTTTGAATAACACTGTTCTGTATTTCTTTAGCTATGACCACTTGTCTGGGTCTGATATATATTTACCCAGTTCACAAAAAAGTTTAACCCTTTTCCATCTTACATGCAGCCCTATGCTACATCGTCATATGAAAATCATGACACTAAGCTAAGAAAATATTTGTATTTGCTTCTTTCCAGCAAATACTAAGAGGATCTACTTTCAGCCATGCATTTTTATGTAAAGCTAGAAAAAAAAATGATGCTGGTTCTTAAAACATTCTGTCTTTATCTGGAAGTTATTTCCTGTGGGAGAGTGGCCATGAGGCAATAGTGGGAGATATCAGGAAGCACCTGTGATGTTTGTACAGTACAGAGGTGACATTACTAGCCAAGGTGGTAAATCCTAATGAGCAATTGCAACAGGACAATATTGGATTTTGGGGACACACCAGTCCACCCTCCTTATGCAGTATTCACTCTCCAGCCAAGTAGCCACCCTTGAAGCTACAGATCTGTTTGTGAATAACACTCACTGGCATGTGGAAGCTGTCACTTTTTGAATTCTGGTTCATTGTTCAATCATATTCTTAAGGCTTATTTTTGGCTACAGTGAGTCCCTGGAGCCCTCTCAGAGTTTTTGCTCTATATAGTCTGTTTGGCATATGCGTATGCACCAAGATGAAACTCTGCCACAGTGATCCAGGTTATTAGCTCTCAGCATCCATGAATTACTCCTTTGGACTCATGACCTAGAGCAGCACAAGGCTTTTAAGTTGTCATTCAAAAGGTACTGTGTTCTGATAAGGGATTCTCCACACCCCTTTTAGATTCTAAGAACATGTTCAGGTTAGTTCATTTGGATTCTGAGAACACTTTAATAGTAGTTAAAGCTGTGGTTTCCTGATTAAACTGAAATTGAATAGCAGGTGGTAAGGAAAAAGAAGGTAACAGGATGGCTGTTTATTCTCTGGTTTTCTCACTTGCATGAATGGGTTTGCATTGATTTGGAAAGTTTCCAATTTGATAAAATAGGGGGAAATGGAAGATCATAATTTTGTTCTTGATATATTTATTTTAAGGCACTTTCACTGTAGAGAGAAAGGTTTCCAAATTGATTTTTATTGTGTGAGCCTGAAGAATAGAGTGGAAATCTGAGCAGCAGAGATAAAATCAGGATTCTCTGTAAACAAATAATATTCAATCACATGTCTATGGATAATATTCCTTAGGAAAAACACTCAGTGTCAAGTGATAAGTGGGTATAATGTAGACCTGATGGCAATCATAGAGGAGAAAAGGAGAATGAGCCTGGGAAAAAGATAAAGGATATCCAGGGAGAAAGGAAGGAAACTTCGGGTTCCAGGGTCAGCTGAAACCAAAGTAAGAAAGTGTTTCAGGAAAAGAGACAGTCCCAGTGATGCAAGCTGACAGAAGGAAATATAAAATAAGAAAGTAATTTAGTCACCTGGATGGAGGTCATTGGTGACATGAGAAAAGCATTTATGTTGGAGGTAGGAATCAAGTTAGTTTTTCCTTATAACTCACATATAATTCAGCAAAAAAATTCTATTAACTTTACTCTGAAATTCATGTAAAATATCAGTCTGTCTCATTTCTCTACTGCTGCTGCCCTAGTTGATGCCTCATCATCTCTTGCCTGTGTCAGAGGAGTGTGTAATTTCCTTGGTTCTGTCTTGCCACAGAAAAGATTTGAAATGGTAGACCAGTATTACACTTCGGTTACAGCTCAGAATTTTATTCGGCAAAGGAAAGTAAACCTTTTTAGGCATGAGGGCGGGCTGACCACAAAGGAGAGGCCCAATCTTGGCTCCACTTTGTATATGATCTGTCTCCTCCCCCTGAGCCTGCCCTGTGTAAATTGGACTAGGCAGAAGGGCTGTTTGTTTCACCTGAGGTTCTCACTTCGGTCCTCGGATTTTCTTCTGTTTCATCTTCATAGGCTTTTCCCTTCCTTTGCCTTTTAGCCACTGCCATTTTGGACTCCTTTTCCAATTCTAACTACCTAGCACCTGGACAGCTCTGTTCTTTCAGTCTTCTCTTTGAATAAGTCCACAAAACAGTGATGTGAGTACTCCTTTAAAATAGCGGTCAGACTATGTTACTCCTCTCCTGAGGGCTTCACAATCACTTCCCATTTTAGTCAAAGTAAAACACAAATTATTTATCATCTACAAGGCTCTGCAGGAATCAGTTTTTGTTACTTTCCTGACACCACCTCCTTCTCCTTGCACTTGCATTCCCTTCACTCCAGCTACACTGACCTGCTATTCCTTGCTCATGGAATGTGGCCACAGTAGAATCCTTTGGCTCTTAACTCACAGACCCAGGCTGGTAGAACAGCTGCTCTCTGGAACCTGCTGGTGTTGAGGAAGAGGGAAGCATATAACACCCAGTTAAAATGTTGTACGACCAAGGATAACATCGAAGGAATAAGGGACAGGAACGGCTTAATAGGAAGGGACATTTCATGTGTTAAAAATAATAAAATCTATCCAGGCCTTTGACGTGGATTCAACCCCTGGTTCAGGAAGATCCCCTGGAGAAGAAAATGGCAACCTGCTCCAATATTCTTGAGAAATCCCATGCACAGAGGAGCCTGGCGGGCTACAGTCTATGGGATCGCAAGAGTCAGACATGACTGAATGACTGAGTCTTGGTGCCAGAAGAGCCCCTCCCAAGCAGACAGAACAGAGGAAGGAAAACAATAGCTCTCCACAAAGGTTTCTCACTATAGAAAACATAAGAAATAGAAAATAATTATTGAAACCTAATATGGATTAATCTATCAAGATAGTGTATTAGTTCATTCTTGAAAACTTACCTGGTTTTTGATTTTAAGATGTATCCAAACCTAAGTGTCTATATAATAAATATAATTAAATTATAATGGAGATGATAACACACACAACTTAAAATGTATTATACATATAACTATATAGAAATAGTTAAATTAAAAGTATACTATTGTGATGCTCCTGCATTATAAAGTGCTATAGTTTTTTAAAAACTTTTTTATTTTATTTTGGAGTATAGCTGGTTAATAATGTTGTCATAGTTTCAGGTAGACTGTAAAGGAATTTGGCCATATATATGCATATATCCATTCTTCCCCAATTCCCTTCGCATCCAGACCACCACATAATGTTAAGCAGAGTTCCCTCTGCTATGCAGTAGACCCTTGTTGCTGCTGCTGCTAACTCACTTCCGTCATGTCCGACTCTGAGTGACCCCATAGACGGCAGCCGACCAGGCTCCCCTGTCCCTGGGATTCTCCAGGCAAGAACACTGGAGTGGGTTAGACCCTTGTTGGTTATTCATTTTAAATAGAGCAATATGTACATTGGTACCCAATTTCCTGTCCTTTCCACCCCCATCCTTCACCCCTGGAAACCACAACTTCATTCTCTAAATCTGTGAGCCTGCTTCTGTTTTGTAAATAGTTCATTTGTATAATTTCCTTTCAGATTCTGCATATAAAGAATGTCATACAATATTTCTCCTCTATCTTCACTCAGCATGACAATCTCTAGGTCCATCTGTTGCTGTACATGACATTATTTAGTTAGTTTTGATGGCTGAGTAATATTCCATTGTATATATGTACCACATGTTCTTTATCCATTTCTCTGTTGATGGACTTTTAGGCATCTTCCATCTTTTGGTATGTAAAAAATGCTACGATGAATACTGGGGTGCATGAATCCTTTTGGACCATGTTTTTCTCTGGGTTTATGCCCAAGAGTGGGATTGAAAGGTGATATGGTAGCTCTGTTTTTAAAAATTTATGTATTTTTAAACACAAAGGAGTAAAGGACAGATTTTATGAAAACTGAAAAACAATAGGCGTAGTTAGTAATAAATTAAAGAAGAATGCCTCTGTGAACCAGAAATGGAACAGAAACACTTAACAGTGAGATGGGTTGAAGCCATGAGATTTCCATTTTTATAATCCAAAACAGCAAGAGTAGGGGTGAGAGTATGGTTCCCAAAGCATAAAAATTTCTCCTGAAGAGTAGAGTGAATCAGTTATACATATACCTATTCTTTTTGAGATTCTTTCCTGTATAAGTCTTTATAGAGTATTGAGTAGTGTTCCCTATGCTAATAAAAAACAGTATACTAACGCATATATATGGAATTTAGAAAGATGGTAACAATAACTCTGTATACGAGACAGCAAAAGAGACACTGATGTATAGAACAGTCTTATGGACTCTGTGGGAGAGGGAGAGGGTGGGAAGATTTGGGAGAATGGCATTGAAACATGTAAAATATCATGTAGGAAACGAGTTGCCAGTCCAGGTTCGATGCACGATGCTCGATGCTTGGGGCTGGTGCACTGGACGGCCCAGAGGGATGGTATGGGGAGGGAGGAGGGAGGAGGGTTGGGGATGGGGAACACATGTATACCTGTGGCGGATTCATTTTGATATTTGGCAAAACTAATACAATTATGTAAAGTTTAAAAATAAAATAAAATTAGAAAAAAAAAAAAAAACAGTTGGTTTTTATTAGTTATCTACTTTATATATATATATTAGTGTGTGTATGTCAATCCCAGTGTCCCAATTTATCCCTCCCCCACCAGAAGCTAGTCTTTTAAGCACTGTGTTAAACTATAGACAGGGAATTTCATTCTATACTTTATCACATGGTATACAGCAAGAGAGGGGCTTCCCAGGTGGCACCATGTATGTGTGTGCTAGTCACTCAGTCATGTCCAACTCTTTCTAGTCCATGGACTGTAGCCCATCAGGCTTCTGTGTCCATGCAATTCTCCAAGCAAGAATACTGGAGTGGGTTGCCATGCCCGTCTCCAGGAGATCTGGACCTATAGATCAAACCCAGGTCTCCTACATGGATATGGCAATTCTTTACCATTTTAACTATCTGGGAAAGAACCCATGTGTCAATGTAGGAAACATAGGAGACGTAGGTTTGATCCCTGGTTCGGGAAGGCCCCCTGGAGAAAGGCATGGCAACCCACTCCAGTCTTCTTGCCTGGAGAATCCCATGGACAGAGGAGCCTGGCAGGCTACAATTCATGGGGTCACAAAGAGTCAAACATGACTGAAGTGACTTAGCACACATGCACAAGTCATGGGATATGTTTATTTTACTGATTACCATATCCCTATAGTGCAACATATCATCCACTCTGTCTTCCCCTGTTTATTAAACCTAACCTAAGTTATGAAACCGAGTAAGTGAAAGCTAAGTATAAATTTTTATTTAAGGAAAAGTGAGAGTATTTATTCTCCAGTTTTCCAGGATAAATAATATTAGGTCATTGAGAAAATTTAGTAGGCAATCCAACTGTTGATACTGTAAGGGGAAAAAAAGTGGGTTTATTTAACAAATTGAAAGTATCTCTTGACATATTTCATTAAACAGGAGTATTGCCTGTAAATATAACAGGCTATTTTATAGGCATTGATAGTGTAAAACTGCCTCTTTCCTCATGTAAGTGTGTAATCTCTGAAGTGGCAATGTGTAATCTCTGAAATCTGACTAGAAACTTTTCTAGAAAATGGTTAAGAAATGTGTACTTAGAAATAATGTATAGCTGATATTTGCATCCACATATGATAAATAATTTTAATGCTTAGCATCAAAAACATATTAAATATATTCAAAGATTGCAATTTCATAAGTATTTAAATCAAATTTTATTGTAAATATGAATTATAGTTGATTCATTAATCACTTAAAATTGAGTATAACAAATTACTTTTAGAAGACAATAGGGAAATAAATATTTTCAAATATTCTTCAGCATACTATTGTACCTTCCAATGATGATAAATGTTAATTATATAAGATCAATGAAGCTGATAGCTTTTAAATCTTGGTTTTCTCTTCAATATTGAGAATTTCATTGAAGAAATTTATAAAGGAGTAAAGAAACAAAAAAAATTAAAGTAGAACATAATGTCGTAACTGAGGACTGAGAAAGTGCTATATATTCCTTTTCTTGAGACATTTATAGAAAAATATAAGGAAGTATCATTAGACAACACAAGAATTGTCTAATATCAGCTATTGTGTTTCATGAAGGATTTTTTTTCTTTTTGAAATTAATTCAATGAATTATAAGCTTTTCAATCAGGGATGATCAAGGTCTTCTTAATAGTAAATATAAAACTAAAAAGCCTATGAAAATGATGAAAAATTATTTTATTTTAAAAAGTGATTTATCAAGCTATTTGACCTTATAACAGAGATATTAACTTAAGCAGCAAGATATTTGAAGTTGAACAGTTTCCCATATTTTAACTCAGATTCTGTTACTCTACTTGATATATATAACTGAAAGGGAAATAACATAAAGTTCTCTTCCATCAGATCCCTGTCTGTGTTAAAGGAATTTACATCTCAAAAATTTTATCCCAACATGGATATTGCTTTTATTGCGATAATTACCAACACTATTCCCAGGTCTTGAAGTATAGACAGATATATATTCAGAAATACCATAAATTGAATTACACCAGTATATGTTCAAGAACAAAAGAATTGTCTAAAGATCTTAAAAACATGCTAATCCAATAAAATCACCTCTTCAGTTCAGTTCAGTTCAGTTGCTCAGTCATGTCTGACTCTTTGCGACCCCATGAATCGCAGCACGCCAGGCCTCCCTGTCCATCACCAACTCCCGGAGTTCACTCAAACTCATGTCCATTGAGTCAGAGATGCCATCCAGCCATCTCATCCTCTGTTGTCCCCTTCTCCTCCTGCCCACAATCCTTCCCAGGATCAGAGTCTTTTCCAATGCGTCAACACTTTCCACGAGGTGGCCAAAGTACTGGAGCTTCAGCTTTAGCATTATTCCTTCCAAAGAAATCTTAGGGCTGATCTCCTTTAAAATGGACTGGTTGGATCTCCTTGCAGTCCAAGAGACTCTCATTAGTCTTCTCCAACACCACAGTTCAAAAGCATCAATTCTTCAGCGCTCAGCTTTCTTCACAGTCCAACTCTCACATCCATACATGACCACTAGAAAAACCATAGCCTTGACTAGACAGACCTTTGTTGGCAAAGTAATATCTCGGCTTTGCAGTGTGTTATCTAGGTTGCTCATAACTTTTCTTCCAAAGAGTAAGTGTCTTTTAATTTCATGGCTGCAGTCACCATCTGCAGTGATTTTGGAGCCCCAAAAAATAACGTCTGACACTGTTTCCACTGTTTCCCCATCTATTTCCCATGAAGTGATGGGACCAGATGCCATGATCTTCGTCTTCTGAATGTTGAGCTTTAAGCCAACTTTTTCACTCTCCACTTTCACTTTCATCAAGAGGCTTTTTAATTCTTCTTCTCTTTCTGCCATAAGGGTGGTATCATCTGCATATCTGACGTTATTGATATTTCTCCTGGCAATCTTGATTCCAGCTTGTGCTTCATCCAGCCCAGCGTTTCTCATGATGTACTCTGCATATAAGTAAAATAAGCAGGGTGACAATATACAGCCTTGATGTACTCATATTCCTATTTGGAACCAGTCTGTTGTGCCATGTCCAGTTCTAACTGTTGCTTCCTGACCTGCATATAGGTTTCTCAAGAGGCAGGTCAGGTGGTCTGGTATTCCCATCTCTTTTAGAATTTTCCACACTTTATTGTGCTCCACACAGTCAAAGGCTTTGGCATAGTCAATAAAGCAGAAATATGTTTCTCTGGAACTCTCTTGCTTTTTCAATGATCCAGCAGGTGTTGGCAATTTGATCTCTGGTTCCTCTACCTTTTCTAAAACCAGCTTGAACATCTGGAAGTTCACGGTCCATGTATTGCTGAAGCCTGGCTTGGAGAATTTTGAGCATTACTTTCCTAGCGTGTGAGATGAGTGCAATTGTGCAGTAGTTTGAGCATTCTTTGGCATTGCTTTTCTTTGGGATTGGAATGAAAACTGACCTTTTCCAGTCCTGTGGCCACTGCTGAGTTTTCCAAATTTGCTGGCATAATGAGTGCAGCACTTTCACAGCATCATCTTTCAGGATTTGAAATAGCTCAACTGGAATTCCATCGTCTCCACTAGCTTTGTTTGAAGTGCTGCTTTCTAAAGCCCACTTGATTTCACATTCCAGGATGTCTGGCTCTAGGTGAGTGCTCACACCATCATGATTATCTTGGTCGCCTAGGTATATTTCTCTGGCATATCTTTAAATTGAATTGGGTAAGGAATCTTTTATTGTTATTGCAAATGCAAAGCAACTTGTTATCTTAGAATATTCTTTTGCTTTCATTTTTCTTTCCTCCTCCCCTTTTTTTCTTATGTTACTAGTGTATAGTCAGTGACTTGCTGTTCTTGAACTTATTAGCAAACATCTTAACATGATTTCCCATATATGTGACCAATTCATTTCTAAATATTTGGAGTTTTCTCTGTTTTTTGTTTTGTTGTTGTTACTTTTCTTTTTTTTATTTTCTTTCATCAGGTGGATTTCTTTGGATATTTTCCTATATGGAATCTGTCCTATTTGTCATGTTGGCTTATGACTTTATAAAATTTGTGAAGGTGCTAACCATTATTTAACTATTCTCTCTAAGCTCCACACTTTTTCTCTCTTCCTAGAACTCAAACAGTATAAATGTTAGGCAATTTACATTACCTTATTCACTCCCTAGACTATATTTTTTTCTTCTCCATTTTCTCTTTTTGCTCAGATTGGATAATATGTTTGATCTGTTTTGGGTTTGCTGATTCTTTCCTGTATTGTTTACAGCATACTTTTGGATCTGTACAGTGAGGTTTAAATATTTTAGTTACTGTGTTTTTTACAAACTTCTTTAACTGTTTCTTAAAGTCTATTCTTTACTGACCATTTTTGTGCTTCGGTTACTTTCCAGAGTGGTTTAAATTGCATGGTGAAACATAAATAATATGACTTGTCTGAGATAAAATTTCTGAATATCTGTGTTGTGTCAAACCCAAACACTCCTCTCCATGTATTTATTTTTAAAATATTTATTTATTTATTTATTTATTTTTGACTGTGTTGAGTCTTCATTGTTGGGCAGGCTTTTCTCTAGTTGTGGCAAGTGGGGGATACTCTCTAGCTGCAGTGCCTGGGCTTCTCATTGTGGTGACATTGCAGAACTCTATCTCTATAGAGTGCACGGGCTTCAGTAGTTGTAGTGTGTGGGCTCAGCAGTTGCAGCTCCCGGGCTCTAAAGCATGGCTCAGGAGTTGTAGCATGAACTTAGTTGGTCCATGACATGTGAGATCTTCCCAGATCAGAGATCAAACACATCTGCATTGGCAGGAGGATTCTTTACCACTGAGCCACTAGAGAAACCACCATGTACCTATTAATTAAAAGAAATTCTTAAAAATTTTTTGTTTTCACTACTTAATTGAGAATTGCTAGAGCCTTGTGGTAGAATAATAGCTATAGCTCTCTACATAGTTATTTAGTCTTAATGTTATAGTAATGTATACTAAATTCCATTGTACAAATTGTCTTCATTCTATAATGAGCAACTTAACTTGTTCTTGCATAAATCATAACATAATGGGATACTGTAAATTTATCAGAGTTCTTATTAATAAGTGTAGGAAATGCATTGTTAATGCTTAAACAGTAAATGAAATGTGTTTTAGGTACAAAGCTTATAATGATATAAAGAACTATGCTCATTAAAAAACTCATGCTTCTGATAATCAACGTCTGCTATCAACTCTTACTTTGTAAATGTCCTCTTCATTTCTATTTCTCCTCCTCCTTGCCAACTCTTCTTTCTACTCCTCATTCTTTTCTTTGTGATCTGAGTTTAGAATAATATGTTACACTTTGTTATTTTGGAAAAATGCAGAGAATTACTGATTATCTTTAAAAATGAAAATGTATCTCTACTGGATGGAAAACAATAACTTGATCTCTTAAAAGTAACACTAATAAGCATTCTCTTTGTTCCAGAAGCTTATGGTTTGACTTTTAAAATACTTTTTGCCATTAACATGCTGATAATATATGGACAACTTTGTAAAACTTGAATTCATCCCCTACTGCAATTTTTATACATTGTTTTCTCATCACCAAGCACTTGTACTCATGTGAAAGTGATTGTTTTAAAATTTTAAGTATATTTCATAGGAGAAAAATTCCAGTGAAATTAGCATATAAAATATCATCCCTGTTGACTATTTTAAAACACTTCTCTATTTTTTAATGGTTGAAATAGTATTTATAGTGACAATTTATTTAAAAAAGAGAGATACTTTTCTTTTTTTTTGAAAGTCAAGATACTTCCTAGGTGTTTAGAGGCTACATTTTCTTTGCAAGAAAAATCATTGTAAGATTTTTGTATTTCATTGTGGTACCCAGGCAGTTAGCTAGATATGGAAATAAAATGATAGTAATAATAAAGCAGGCTACAAGACTGGGTGTTAATTTTTTATTAGATGAATGTTGTATTTATTTTTTGTTCATAATGTGTAGATTTGATAATAAAAAACTGAGGGAGGAAGAAAAAGTTTAGTATTTTGAACTATGGTACAAACCCCCAGGTCAGACAAAAATTGCATGTGAGAACTGGCCAAACAGAGGTCTAGATTTTTTTTTTTTTTGGTGGTGGTTTTTGACACACATTCACATTAATTAGCCATGGGTGTACATGTGTTCCCCATCCATAACCCCCCTCCCACCTCCCTCCTTATCCCATCCCTTGGGGTCATCCCAGTGCACCAGCCCTGAGCATCCTGTCTCATGCATTGATCCTGGACTGGTAATCGATTTCACATATGATAATATATATGTTTCAATGCTATTATCTCAAATCATCCCACCCTCAACTTTTCCCACAGAGTCCAAAAATCTATTCTTTACATCTGTGTCTCTTTTGCTGTCTCGCTTATAGGGTTATCATTACCATCTTTCTAAATTCCATAAATATGCATTAATATACTATATTGGTATTTTTATTTATGACTTACTTCACTCTGTATAATAGGCTCCAGTTTCATCCACCTCATTAGAACTGATTCAAATGCATTCTTTTTAATAGCTGAGTAGTATTCCATCATGTATATGTACCACAGCTTTCTTATCCATTCATCTGTCGATGGACATCTAGGTTGCTTCCATGTCCTGGCTATTGTAAACAGTGCTGCAATGAACATTGTGATACACGTGTCTCTTTCATTTCTGGTTTCTTCTTTGTGTATGCCCAGCAGTGGGATTGCTGGATCGTATGGCAATTATATTTCCAGTTTTTTAAGAAATCTCTACACTATTCTCCATAGTGGCTGTACTAGTTTGCATTCCTGCCAACAGTGTAAAAGGATTCCCTTTTCTCCACACCCTCTCCAGCATTTATTTATTTTTTTTTTGTGGGGGGGAAGCGGCGGCTCCGGGGAGTCCCTGGGGGATCCCAGGTTCCAGCCGCCGCCTCCCGCGGATCCCGGGTCTTCCAGCATTTATTGTTTGTAGACTTTTTGATGGCAGCCATTCTAACTGGCGTGAAATGGTACCTCATTGTGGTTTTGATTTGCATTTCTCTGATCATGAGTGATGTTGAGCATCTTTTCATGTGTTTGCTAGCCATCTGTATGTCTTTGGAGAAATGTCTGTTTAGTTCTTTGGCCCATTTTTTGATTGGGTCGCTTATTTTTCTGGAATCGAGCTGCAGGACATGCTTGTATATTTTTGAGATTAATTATTTGTCAGTTGCTTCATTTGCTATTACTTACTCCCAATCTGAAGGCTGTCTTTTCACCTTGCTTATAGTTTCCTTCATTGTACAAAAGCTTTTAAGTTTAATTAGGTCCCATTTGTTTATTTTTGCTTTTATTTCCTTTACTCTAGGAGGTGGGTCATAGAGGATCCTGCTATGATTTATCTCAGAGAGTGTTTTGCCTATGTTTTCCTCTAGGGCTTTTATAGTTTCTGGTCTAACATTTAGATCTTTAAACCATTATGAGTTTATTTTTGTGTATGGTGTTAGAAAGTGTTCTAGTTTCATTCTTTTACAAGAGGTTGACCACTTTTCTCAGCACCACTTTTTAAAGAGATTGTCTTTTCTCCATTGTATATTCTTTCCTCCTTTGTCAAAGATAAGGTGTCCATAAGTGTGTGGATTTATCTCTGGGCTTTCTATTTTGTTCCATGATCTATATTTCTGTCTTTGTGCCAGTACCATTCTGTCTTGATGACTGTGGCTTTGTAGTGAGCCTGAAGTCAGGCAAGTTGATTCCTCCAGTTCCATTCTTCTTTCTCAAGATTGCTTTGGCTATTCGAGGATTTTTGTATTTCCATACAAATTGTGAAATTCTTTGTTCTAGTTCTATGAAAAATACCGTTGATAGCTTGATAGGGATTGCATTGAATCTATAGATTGCTTTGGGTAGTATACTCATTTTCAGTATATTGATTCTTCTGATCAGAGTAATTTCAAAAATGTTAACATTTGATACACTAGAAATGTAATTTAATGTCATTATGTGTTCACTTAAAAAATTGTGCTTAATTTTATTTACAAAGTAACAGTAAATCTGCATAACTCTATCTATCTTTCTCTAAATAAGATAACCTTTCTCATCATTAATTTAGAGTTTGTTTAGAAATGGTGGCACTGGTGGTAAAGAACCCACCTGCCAAGGCAGGAGACTTAGGAGATGTGGGTTCGATCCCTGAGTCAGGAAGATCCTCTGGAGGAGGGCATGGTAACCCACTCCAGGATTCTTACCTGGAGAATCCCACCGACAGAGAAGCCTGGTGGGCTACAGTCCAGTGGGTCACACAGAGTAGAACAGAACTGAAGTGACTTAGCATGGCATGTACATCTGTATGCCATCTTTGTTTCACTGCTCCAGTTTTTATAAGGCAGTCAGAGGAAATTAAATATTAAAAATATATAGCATGTGCAGTATAGAGAGATGTGATTCAAGCTCCAAAAATGACTATCAAAGAAAAATAAATATATGCAAATATTTTTAAAAGAATAAATATATGCAAATTTGAATAGTCACATGGTTTGATATTCGAACATACCTACATTCTAAGGAGCCATGAGTATATGATACCTTTATGAATGAGAATGAAATATGAATGGAGTGGAAATCGATTCTGGCTTGATTTTATCTACCCCTTTTTCCAGATGACCTTTATCTTAGTATCTATAAATCTAAAACCTTTTAAGTGCAATTCTTTTTACTTTTCATTTTCTTTTGTCACATAATATATGTACAGAATTCCATGGAAATGCACCCATGACCAGTGAAGTCCAGATGAGCAGAAAAACCTGAAGTACTTAATATCTATGTATATGTATTGGCTGGGGCTCTGGTTCAAGTCATATTTTGACTATTCAAGTGATAAAATTCTGCCATGTATGTAATAAACACCATCTGATAAACTCCTTACCCTGAAATTCATTCATTTACCTATTGAATATGACAAAATGTTGAAAAAATTGATTGCTATTTCTTTGTCTTTATCTAGAAGAAATTAATAAGATAGATAATTAACTCTTACATTTTAAAAAGCCCTGCTTTGATTGCTTGTGGAGTTGTTTAATAAGCATTGATGAAAAAATCAAAATTCCTAGGGAAATTAAATCTCTATATTGGTAAGTGAACTGCTCTTTAAAATTAATTTATTTCATAAAAACGCCAGCTCAAAAGAAAAAAAAAAAGAAAGAGAAAGAAAATAAAAAAGAACATAGCTATTTGAATAAATACCTAGAAAATGAGAAGAAAAAATACAAAATAAATATAAGGCTAGCAAATAATATATATTTATTCATCATCATAACTTTTATTTACATTACAATGCATATTTATGTACTATTCTTAACACATACTAACTGACATTTTGACATTTGATAGTTGGTAGAAAATGAGACTATTTTAAACATGCAAGTTTTGCATATTAGTGTTCGTCACAGTGAATATAAAGGTAGGAAATCATAAGTTTATTAATTTGAGTCAAAACTTTTATGCCTTCATTCTAATAATAAGAACTATCATGGAAATGTAACATTTTAACTTATACAAGACTTAGAGTTATATTCTTATAAAACATATTTATTTAAAGCTGTGCCAATTTATCATTGTTTTCACAAAGTATTTACAATAATGAAAATATATACATACATGTTTATTACATTATGTTATAATTACTGATATTAATTTAAAAGAATATAATGAATTTGGGGAAATGCTAGAAATCTTTTGAGATTAGTCATTTCACTTAACACTAATTGGATAAATTTTAAAACGTCATCTGATGTATTCTTTGTATCACTAATGAGTGAGATGATAAATTGCACCTTAAATATAATTTCCAAGATCGTTTTTTACTTTAAAATTTAGACTGTTAGTAAATTGAGTTAAAAAATGAATAATCTGTACAGGCATCCTAAGGAAATTAATGTGTTTTCTGTGCAGACTGTACTTTTATACCCTTGTCTATAACAAATGTGATGGCTTTTTGTAAGGTGTCAGTTAAGAAGGTTAATTTGGTGTGATGTAAAATGCCTGTGCAATAACAAATTTTCTACATATGTTCTATAGACCCATTAAGAGTTTGAATCGATTAGTTATATACACAAAAATGCATACATCAATATAAAGTAAAGCTTATAGTTAATAAAAATAACAAAACACCCTTAGAATATGAAATATGTCTTATAGAAAACGTGTATGTATATATCAATAAGTATAATCTGCTCTTAAAAATATATATGAAAGAATAATTCACACACATACACACACTTGTGTGTGTGCGAAGTGGCTTCAGTTGTGTCCAGCTCTTTGCGATGTTGTGGACGTTATGGCCTGCAAAGCTCCTCTATCCATGAGATTCTGCAGGCAAGAATAACAGTGGGTTGCCGAGCCCTTCTCCAGGTTGAAAGATAACCTGGAGGATAACCAGGGATTGAAACCATGTCTCTCGTGTTTCCTGCATTGGCAGCTGGTTCTTTACCTCTATCACCATCTGAAAAGCCCATACACACACACATAAATGTGAATTATATATATATATAAAATATATATTCTACCTGACAAGTTTATTATCATTTACTGAGAGATTGTTAACTATTTGTGCTTTTGTGCAGATTCTGCTATACTCTCAAATAATTTTGCTAGACATTTCTTATTTTTAAAAATACAAGAATTTCTTTTAGATGCTGTTTCAGTTTAAGTTTCATCACTATAGTTACCATTGCAATCCTATGCACATCATCTCTCCACATCAATTATTTATTGTTAAAATTGATATAAAAACCAGTTTTCTTCAAGACACTTAGTTTCTTTTCTAAATGGGGTTCTAATATGAACATTGAATTCTATATTATGTAAGTATCAAGCTGTCTTTTATACTCAAATAATTGTTGTAGTTCCTCTACATTATTGAATAACAACAGATATTTACTCATTCACACTTTAACCCACTTTGACACAATATTCAGTAGTAATGAGGTATGGAAATATGCTGCTGCTGCTAAGTAGCTTCAGTTGTGTCCGACTCTGTGTGACCCTTAGACAGCAGCCCACCAGGCTCCCCCGTCCCTGGGATTCTCCAGGCAAGAACACTGGAGTGGGTTGCTATTTCCTTCTACAATGCATGAAAGTGAAAAGTGAAAGTGAAGTTGCTCAGTCATGTCCGACCCTCAGCGACCCCATGGACTGCAGCCTACCAGGCTCCTCCAACCATGGAATTTTCCAAGCAGGAGTACTGGAGTGGGGTGCCATTTCCTTCTCTGATGGAAATATAGCTATATATATATATATATATATATATATATATATATATATATGCATATATATAGTTAGATTATGTATAATGTGCTCCATTATTTTAAATAAACCAAGATTACTTTGAGAGGTGTGCATACTACCAAGCCTGTAATATGTAAAATAAAAATCATATTGAAAGGTTTAAATATAATCAGGCAAACTGTATTGAATGAATGTAGCTTACTATACATTTTTCAAGATGAACAGCCACATATTCCTGTTCAAGTAAAAAGATAATGCAATAACATTCAATAAATTTAAGTTCTAAAAAATTGTACTTGAAGAATTAAAATAACTTTATAAAGGCGACAGTTTTAACATACATTTCTCAAAATGCCTCCATAGAATTGTAAATGCCTTTATCAGTTCAGTTCAGTCGCTCAGTCATGTCCAACTCTTGCGACCCCATGAATCACAGCACACCAGGCCTCCCTGTCCATCACCAACTCCTGGAGTTCACCCAGACTCACGTCCATTGAGTCAGTGATGCCATCCAGCCATCTCATCCTCTGTCGTCCCCTTCTCCTCTTGCCCCCAATCCCTCCCAGCATCAGAGTCTTTTTCCAATGAGTCAACTCTTCGCATGAGGTGGCCAAAGTACTGGAGTTTCAGCTTTAGCATCAGTCCTTTCAAAGAACACCCAGGACTGATCTCCTTTAGGATGGACTGGTTGGATCTCCTTGCAGTCCAAGGGACTCTCAAGAGTCTTCTCCAACACCACAGTTCCAAAGCCTCAATTCTTCAGCGCTCAGCCTTCTTCACAGTCCAACTCTCACATCCATACATGACCACAGGAAAAACCATAGCCTTGACTAGACAGACCTTTGTTGGCAAAGTATTGTCTCTGCTTTTGAATATGCTATGTTCTGATACTTAAGATAATAATTGACAAAATTTTTATGTAATATTATGTGTATGATTCCCTGTTGATTTTAAAGTTCCTGGTTATTGTAATAAACTAATTGAATCATTTGACCTTATTACAAACAGATGGTTTCTGTTCTTGTAGTTTCTAGTACACTCTCATTATAAACTAAAAGCCAGATATAGAGTTCTGTAAAAGAAAAATAAAGGCAGTTTCTTATGTATCATATACAGAACTTTACTAAGAACTCTTTACCACTGACAAGTCAAAGTACAGACTTTCCTTGTAAATTAACATTGTCACATGAACTTAAACCTGCAGTTGGTTCTGGGGCAATGAATCAGAATCTGGAGGGTAATTTTGGTCCAGAAGTTGACTTCATGAAGCAGACTGTTGATCTAGGATCCAGCAGAACAATATCTAATTATGAAGGAATGAATGCAACTAATAAGGTGAATCTAATACCTTTTATAATATGTTAATTGCATTTAGATTTGTACTACTGTAGTATTTGAAGGCTTCCCTGGTGGGCTCAGATGGAAAAGAATGTGCCTGCAATGCAGGAGACCCAGGTTCAATTCCTAGGTTAGGAAGATCCCCTGGAGAAGAAAATGGCAATCAACTCCAGCATTCTTGCTTGAAGAATCCTGTGGACAGAGGTGCCTGGTGGGCTACAGATCATGGGGTCACAAAGAGTCAGACAGGACTGAGTAACTAACACTTTTCACTGTAGTTGTTAAATTCTAAATGTTGTGATGGGCAAATGAGAAAGCAATTGATCTTTCTTCTTGAGTTTTCTCTAATCTTCCCCTGGAGCAGGCTAAATTTGTGTAAGATGGAATAAAAAAAATTTTAATGATATTTTGTTTGATATCTTGTTCTCACCACTGAGAGTATAGGAAGATATCTAGAAGAAAGAAACCTTAACATTGTAAGCCAATTAATGATAAGCATAGAAGAATGATCCTTCTCCAGATATATGACATACATCCCATAATATTGGACAAATAAACAAGGTATCCTTATTGAGTCTGTAACACTTCACTCATGGCTCAGATACTAAAGAATCTGCCTGCAATGCAGGAGAGACAGGTTCCATCCCTGGGTTGGGAAGAACCCCTGGAGAATGAAAGAACAACCCACACTAGTATTCTTGTCTGGAGAATCCATGGACTGAGGAGCCAGGTGGGCTACAGTCCATGGAATCTCAAAGAGTTAGACAGGGCTGAAGGACTAAAACTTTCACTTTCACTTTAATGCTTTCTTAATCCACATGGGCCTTTAATAGAAGGAAATAAGAAACCATTCCTGGAATGAATTAGCATCATTAAACTAGTCTGCTGCTGCTGCTACTAAGTCACTTCAGTCATGTCTGACTCAGTGCGACCCCATAGATGGCAGCCCACCAGGTTCCCCGATCCCTGGGATTCTCCGGGCAAGAACACTGGAGTGGGTTGCCATTTCCTTCTCCAATGCATGAAAGCGAAAAGTGAAAGTGAAGTTGCTCAGTCGTGTTCGACTTTTCACGACCCCATGGACTACAGCCTACCAAGCTCCTCCACCCATGGGATTTTCCAGGCAAGATGCCTTCTCCATAAACTAGTCTATTTTACACCAAAAAATAGATATTAATAGAGTAGACTGTGAAGGTAATGACTAATACTATTGAATGCTGTATTGGGTTGGTATCAAGACATAGCTCAAATTTTATTTTCTCTCTGGAAATGCATACTACACCTATTAGCCCTTAGAGGAACACAACGTGCCAAAGTTGAATGATCAGCAGAGTTTATGTAAAATTTACAACATAATGGGCCGGCAATCACCCTGGGTAAGCAAGCAGCCCACAGGACACTACATCCCAGTCCACTAACTTGCATTGACACAAAAAACTGAAACAACAACATAAACAAAAATTCCACATACATTTGTTTTCCATGTCAAAAATGGGAGAGGGGGATTTTGTAATGTGCCCTTTTTCTTTTATTTGCAAAGACAGTCTCATAGAGACAGTTTTCTATCTTCTATATATACAAACTGTCTCTTTGTTGTTTATCATTAAGAAAAGAAAAAAGCTCAGACATTAATTTGTTCATCTTTACTTACCTGGTAATTTGTGGTTGTGAAGTATTCGCTTTTTTCTTTGCTCACATTCATTTTATTCAACATCATCTCTTGAGTTTCCTTTCTCTCAACATTATTTCTGTTCTCTTTTGGAGAAAAAGTAAATATGGATGTCCATCTGATCATAGGGTGTAAAATCTATTAAAAGTGCTTTTTATGACAGGTAATAAAATAGATTCTGAAGCTAAACTAATGGGCCTGGAATCCTATCTTCACCACTTATAACCTATCTTGTCTTAGGTCACCACTTAACCTCTTTGTTTCTCCATTTCTCTGGATGCAGAGTGGAGATACTAATAATCCCACCCTGGGAGCATTTCCAAGAGGAGAAATTAAAAATATATGTAGCACTTGGGAACCATGCCTTACATGTAGGGAGTGCTATGTAATTATTATTATTTCTGTGATTGCTATAAATATTTGTGTTGAGTTGCTCAGTCATGTCCATCTCTTTGCGACCCCATGGACTACAGCCCACTAGAGTCCTCTGTATATAGAATTTTCCAGGCAAGAATACTGGAGCAGTTTGCCATTTCCTACTCCAGAATATCTTCCCAACTCAGGGATTGAGCTTGTGTCCCTTGCTCCGTTTGAATTGGCAGGTGGATTCTTTACCAGTGTATCACCTGGGAAGCCCTCTTGTTGCTATAGTAGTTGTTGTTAATATTATATCAATCAATAGTGATATGTGCTGGTATGTGTGATTAAGAATGCATCTGTATTTCCTTAGAGCGTGAAAAAGAGAGCCCCTCAGGACATACTTTGTTCTGAGATTTTTTTCAACTCCACTATGTTTTTCCAGCAAATGTCAAAGAATAACCGGTTCAAAAACATAAGAAAAGTATTTTTTTAAAGCAGAGTTATTTAGCCTTCTAATTTATTATCAGCTAACTAAAAAAGACATTGGAAAATGCTCCTTTGAGGTAGCTACTTTTTTGTAATAAATGTGTAAAGCACATCTGGAACTTGAAAGCAAAATATTTAAGATAAAAGCCTCAAAATAATATCTTAAAATACCTTTGAGTAAACAGAATGCATGTAGGCTTCCTTTTCATGAAAGCACTCTATGGCTTCTTATTGCCCATATGCCAAAAAACAAGTTTCTAAAATTTATTCCATATTCCAAACTCAACGTGCTACATAGCCACTCCATTCTGTGTTCTGTCTCCCAATCTACGCTGGTGTTTTTAAACACTATTTAAACAAAAGTTGGATAATTTGCCACCAATTGTAAACCAACATGTACAGCTTATGTTTGTTTCATTAAAGATATATACTGTCATGGGTGTGACTGAGGAAGGAAAGGTTTTGTTTTTTCCTTCTGTATAAAGAACAGGCAAAGTATAGCTTACAGTTAGCAGCCAGTGTCCCATCCAACAAAAAGAAATGTTGCATTTATAGAAACCTAAAACATTTTTTGTTCAGTATGTAAGATGTCATGATTAGAGCATATGAAACAGCATTGAAAGTCAACCAATAAACTTTGGCAGTACACCAAAGAATTGATGGTTTAGAACTGTGGTGCTGGAGAAGACTCTTGTGAGTCCCTTCAACAGCATGTCGATCATAAAAGTTCATTCTAAAAGAAATCAACACTGAATACTCATTGGAAGGACTGATGCTGAAGCCGAAGCTCCAGTTCCTTGGCTTCCTGATTCCAACATGTGCTGGATCATCAAAAAAGCAAGAGAGTTCCAGAAAAACATCTATTTCTATTTTATTGACTAAGCCAAAGTCTTTGACTGTGTGGATCACAATAAACTGTGGAAAATTCTGAGAGATGGGAATACCAGACCACCTGACCTGCCTCTTGAGAAATCTGTATACAGGTCAGGAAGCAACAGTTAGAACTGGACACAGAACAACAGACTGGTTCCAAATAGGAAAGGAATACGTCAAGGCTGTATATTGTCACCCTGCTTACTTAACTTATATGCAGAGTACATCATGAGAAATGCTGGGCTGGAAGAAGCACAAGCCGGAATCAAGATTGCCGGGAGAAATATTAATAACCTCAGATATGCAGATGACACTACCCTTATGGCAGAAAGTGAAGAAGAACTAAAGAGCCTCTTGATGAAAGTGAAAGAGGAGAGTGAAGATTGTGGCTTAAAGCTCAACATTCAGAAAACAAAGATCATGGCATCCAGCCCCATCACTTCATGGCAAATAGATGGGGAAACAGTGGCTGATTTTATTTGGGGGGGGGGCCTCCAAAATCAGTGCAGATGGTGATTGTAGCCATGAAATTAAAAGGCACTTGCTCCTTGGAAGGAAAGTTGTGACCAACCTAGACAGCATATTAAAAAGCAGAGACAATACTTTGCCAACAAAGGTCCATCTAGTCAAGGCTGTGGTTTTTCCAGTGGTCATGTATGGATGTGAGTTGGACTATAGAGAAAGCTGAGCACAGAAGAATTGATGCTTTTGAACTGTGGTGCTGGAGGAGACTGTTGAGAGTCCCTTGGACTGCAAGGAGATCCAACCAGTCCATCCTAAAGGAAATCAGTCCTGGGTGTTCATTGGAAGGACTGATGTTGAAGCTGAAACTCCAGTACTTTGGCTACCTGATGTAGAGAGCTGACTCATTGGAAAAGACCCTGATGCTGGGAAAAATTGAGGGCAGGAGGAGAAGGAGACAACAGAGGATGAGATGGTTGGATGGCATCACTGACTCAATGGACATGGGTTTGGGTGGACTCCAGGAGCTGGTGATGGACAGGGAGGCCTGGCATGCTATAGTTCAAGGGGTTACAAAGAGTTGGACTGAGTGACTGGAGTGAACAGATGCGAAGAACTGAATCATTGGAAAAACCCTGGTGCTGGGAAAGGTTGAAGGCAGAAGAAGTGGGCAACAGAAGATGAGATGGCTGGATGGCATATCAGTGCAATGGACATGAACTTGGGCAAACTCTGTGAGATGCTGAGAGACAGGGAAGCCTGGTGTTTTGCAGTCCTGTGGGGTCTGGAAGAGTGGAACATGACTTGGCGACTGAGCAAAAACAGCAAAGTAGACTGGTGTGGTAGAGGTATATTTGACTTAATATTTTAATTTTTCCAAATAAATAATAGTGTTGTGCTATACATACAAAACTTCTGAAAATTGTAGTTCTTTTTTTTAGTCTAAGAAAATTTAATTCCTCAAATATGGCTTGCCCTCTCTCAATTAAAACTATATCTTAAGCTGCTCCCTTTAACAGAAACATATGTCATTACCCTGTTCTTCCTTCCCCAGTGATCCATGGGATCTCAATTTAACTTATTTCTTTTGCATATCTTTCCTGTCTACTTCCCTTTTCACAGTGCAAATCAGTATACACCCTTTATTAATCTGTGTAATTTCTTGTATAGGTAACATAAATTACACATACTGCATTATATGTAATGAGAAAAGTCTTATTCAATTCTGTTTCTTGTTGATTATTATATAACTGCCCCTCAGAAATTGTTAAAAGGAATCATGTCACATATCAAAACATAAAATGATATGCTAAAAATTCTTCTGCATGTAATAAAATCTCTACAAATTTAATATTTCTATGTAGTATACATGCCTTCCAATTTATACATGCTTCACAACATTATGCTTCCTCATCTTAATTTCATTTTGCCTCATATTTGCTAATACATTAAATATAATTAAAGTATGTAGATAAATTGTTCTGTGAGAGTTTTATCCAAACCATAGCATTCATATATGTGTGTGTGTGTATATATATATATATATATAAATGAAACTTGATTTCTATAATCAAATTTCTTAGGTGATTAGATTTCCTATAATTCATATGTTTTCTCTTTTCACACTTCTTTCTTTTATAGACTCACATACATTAACATGACTCTACCAAGAAGGGGTAGTCAAGTCCTCAGCTATTAGTACATGCAGTCATCAATTATGGCAATTATATTTCCTTATGTCTTCAATTATAGGAAACTATTCATGTGAGTGCTTGTGTGTGTGCTCAGTTGCTTCATTCATGTTCCTCTGCGACCCTATAGACTGTTGCTGGCCAGGTGCCTCTGTCCATGGAATTTCCCAGGCAAGAATACTGGAGTGGGTTGCCATGCCCTTCTCCAGGGGATCTTCCCATCTGAGCAATTGAACCCGTGTGTCCTGCTTGGCAAGTGGATTCTTTACCACCGAGCCACCTGGGAAATCCTATGTGAGTGCTTAGTAATAAACATATATTTACATCAATCCATCAGGCTTCCCCAGGTGGTGCTAGTGATACAGAACCCACTGCCAATGCAGGAGATGAAAGAGATGCAGGCTCGATCCCTGGGTGGGGAAGATCTCCTGTAGGAGAGCATTGCAACCCACTCCAGTATTCTTCCCTGGAGACTCCCATGGACTGAGGAGCCTGGAGGGCTACAGTCCATGGGGTAGCAAAAAGTCGGACATGACTGAAGTAACTTAGCACGCACATGTGGATCCATGAGATGTTTTCCAATATATAAAAACTGAAAGAATTGATCACCTGAGATCTATATTAAAAGAAGGGTTTACTAAAATCCTTCAAATGGAGGGAAGGTTTTATTAAATGAAATATGTATCCACATAAAGAAATGGAGCGTGCTGGAAGTGGAAACTACATAAATAAATATGTACATTTTTCCTGTAATTTAAAACCCATTAAATGAAATTTTCTATTTAAAATTAAAACAAATTAGAGCATTAGTACAAATATTAAGAGGAAAAAAAAATCACAGTGAAATATTTTAAGTTCTTATCCTATATGTGAAGTCATATAATAGAATGCCTCTAAAATCACTACATGTTTATTCTTTCTCTCACATTTTATGTCTTTGACATATCTATTACATCTTTTTATTTTGTGTATCACTCATCTAATTATTTTAGATATAGATGGTTTTACTACTTTTGTCTTTTGACTTTCATACTAGTTTTATGAGTGGTGACCTACTACCTTTCCTATATGTTTTCCTTTACCAGAAAGATTTTATTCTTTTGTGATTTTTTTTGTTCGTTTGTTTCTAGTTATGACATATTCTCTTTCATTAAAGAAAAGTCCCTTTAACATTTCCTGTAAGATTAGTATAGTGGTCATGAACTCCTTTAGACTTGCTTGTCTAGGAAACTATTTATTACCCCTTCATTCTGAATTATAACCTTGTTGAGTAGAATATTCTTGACTGAAGGTTTATTTTGTTTGTTTTAGCACTTTGAATATATTATGCTTTCTGAATATATTATGCTTTGAATATATATCCTTTCTAGCCTGTAAGTTTTCTGCTGAAAATTAGCTGATAATATTATGATAGTACCCTTGTTCATAACTAGTTGCTTTTCTATTGCTGCTTTTAAGATTTTCTGTTTGTCTTTGACTTTGAGCATTTTAATTATAATGTGTCTGGTTATGGGTCTCTTTGGATTCATTTGCCAGGGTGGTGGATTCTGACTACTTGTATCTATGCTTCTCTCCATCTCAGTGTGGCCTTTTCTATATGTCCTTAACTGTGGAAACTCTGCTCTGTTAGTTCTCAGGTCATTCTCCAAGAGAGTTGTTCTTCATGCCTCTGGAGTTCTGGTGTGTCCATGGGGTCTCTGAATCTTCCAACTCTGCCATCTTTATCTGGACTCTGATTTGTATCATATTGAAAGCTAGAATTTATAGGGTTATCACTGAAGTATAAAAACAGTCTATATTTGTAGAGTTTGAAGAGAATAATAATTATGAAATTTTCCCTGCAATAAGAAAAAACCACTGCAAGAGATTAAAATGCACTATGAATAGGACAAATAGGGGATGCAAAAGTAGATAGCATAAGTAAATCCAATCTCTTTTATATATAATGGTTTTTATTTGAGTCTCGTGGTTTAAATATTAATCTTCCAGTAATTCATTAAACTCTAAGAAAGAAGTCACTAAAACCAATTCAACGGGAAGTCATTGAGTAGTTCTAAACATAATAAGCCACCATATCACAGTGGTCAGTGACTACTTCACATCCTCAGCAGAGATCAAGGCTGAATGAGCATTAACACCGAGTAACACAGTTATTCCTAAAATGGTCCCTCAGGTTTAGGTTGACTGAGCTTTAAATTGCCTGCATTCTATTGACTCTTCAATTCTCTCAGCCATTGATAAATGAAATACTTTAGTCATCAGAGTTAATCCACTTTCATGACACTTGCTTTTCTTGAAACATTAGATTAGCTCCTTTTGTTTTCTGAATTTAGGATTCAGGTCAAGTTAAATGGAGTTTATATCATTACAAATTGTCAGGCATAACCCCTCCTGGGAAGTCTGAGGATTTTTGTGGAATTAAAGTCTTTATAAAATCAGCAGAGAGCAATATAATTTATTTCAGCATGTTGAAATAGTTTTTGTTATATATATAAAAAAATTACATCAAAATAAAATATTTGGAAGTTGCTATTTTATAAGTATCAACAGTTAGTTGGATTTAGCATGACTGGACCATTTCTGTATTGTGGCTAAAAAATATTTGCATGTGTGTCATGTTTACATTTAATATAGGTTATTTGATTGTGTTTGAGATGTATAAATGTACTTTTGGTTTTTCTTTTCCTTGCCAGTAATTTAATTTGGAGAAATGGTCAAATCATTCTATATTGATAACCTCCTTTAGCCATCATTTTAAAATAGTCAGATAATAAATTTTCTTAGTTTTCCTTAGTCTGTGAATGTGTTAATTTTTTTTCTTGATTCCATAAGGATATTTTCACTCAGTATGAATTCTGGGTTTACAGGGTTTTCTTATTGTTTATTTTTTGTTTTCCCCAGCACTTGAAAAAATTTCCTTCTGACCTCCAGAAATATTTTTCATGAGAAATCTTTTGTCATTTTAATTTGTTTCTCTGTAGGTAAGTACTTTCTTCTCTCTCACTGTTTTCTGATATCCCCCTTGTCTTTAGTTTTCAAAAATTTGACTATAGTCTCCCTTGGTTTGTATTTCTGTAGGTGCATTTGACTGGGGTTTCATAAAATTCTTGAACTATAGATTTATGGAGTTTTGGAAAACATTTGAGGAGTTACCCTGCTTTGTCGTTAAGTGCCTTAAACCGTCCTTACTTCTCTTCAACACCAGTGACATGATATTAAATATTTTTAAAGTCTCGTCATTCCTTATGTTCTATTCAATATTAAATTCTATTTTCTCTTTGTTGTTCAGATTAATTTTTATTTGTCTATGTTTAATATACAAAAAAGATCTTCACGACCCAGATAATTACGATGATGTGATCACTGACCTAGAGCCAGACATCCTGGAATGTGAAGTCAAGTGGGCCTTAGAAAGTATCACTACAAACAAAGCTAGTGGAGGTGATGGAATTCCAGTTGAACTATTCCAAATCCTGAAAGATGATGCCATGAAAGTGCTGCACTCAACATGCCAGCAAATTTGGAAAACTCAGCAGTGGCCACAGGACTGGAAAAGGTCAGTTTTCATTCCAATCCCAAAGAAAGGCAATGACAAAGAATGCTCAAACTACCGCACAATTGCACTCATCTCACATGCTAGTAAGGTAATGCTCAAAATTCTCCAAGCCAGTCTTCAGCAATACGTGAACTGTGAAATTCCTGATGTTCAAGCTGGTTTTAGAAAAGGCAGAGGAACCAGAGATCAAATTGGCAACATCTGCTGGATCATGGAAAAAGCAAGAGAGCTCCAGAAAAACATCTATTTCTGCATTACTGACTATGCCAAAGCCTTTGACTGTGTGGATCACAATCAACTGTGGAAAATTCTGAAAGAGATGGGAATACCAGACCACCTGACCTGCCTTGTGAGAAATCTGTATGCAAGTCAGGAAGCAACAATTAGAACTGGACATGGAACAACAGACTGGTTCCAAGTAGGAAAAGGAGTACGTCAAGGCTGTATATTGTCACCCTGCTTATTTTACTTATATGCAGAGTACATCATAAGAAACACTGGACTGGAAGAAGCACAAGCTGGACTCAAGATTGCCGGGAGAAATATCAATAACCTCAGATATGCAGATGACACCACCCTTATGGCAGAAAATGAAGAGGAACTAAAAAGTCTCTTGATGAAAGTGAAAGAGGAGAGTGAAAATGTTGGCTTAAAGCTCAAATTCATAAAACGAAGATCATGGCATCCGGTCCCATCACTTCATGGGAAATAGATGGGGAAACAGTGGAAACAGTGTCAGGCTTTATTTTTTGGGGCTCCAAAATCACTGCAGATGGTGACTGCAGCCATGAAATTAAAAGACGCTTACTCCTTGGAAGGAAAGTTATCACCAACCTAGATAGCATATTCAAAAGCAGAGACATTACTTTGCCAACAAAGGTTTGTCTAGTCAAGGCTATGGTTTTTCCTGTGGTCATGTATGGATGTGAGAGTTGGACTGTGAAGAAGGCTGAGTGCCAAAGAATTGATGCTTTGAACTCTGGTGCTGGAGAAGACTCTTGAGAGTCCCTTGGACTGCAAGGAGATCCAACCAGTCCATTCTGAAGGAGATCAGCCCTGGGATTTCTTTGGAAAGAATGATGTTATAGCTGAAACTCCAGTACTTTGGCCACCTCATGCGAAGAGTTGACTCATTGGAAAAGACTCTGATGCTGGGAGGGATTGGGGGCAGGAGGAGAAGGGGATGACAGAGGATGAGATGGCTGGATGGCATCACTGACTCAATGGACATGAGTCTGAGTGAACTCCGGGAATTGGTGATGGACAGGGAGGCCTGGCGTGCTGCGATTCATGGGGTCACAAAGAGTCGGACACGACTGAGCGACTGAACTGAACTGAACTGAATTTCATTAATTACTCAGTCTTTCCTTTCTGCTTCTGTGCCTATCCATTAAGAATTTAAAGAAATTTTGTTATTGTATTTTACAAGGCTAAAGTTTCCATTAGTTTCTTCTCTATATTTTCTATTTCTTTGCTGGAACTATTTATCTCCTCATTCAGCATGATCATTGAAGCAGGTTTATGATGACTGCTTTAAAGTATGTCATAATTCTAACATTTCTGTCACCATTTTGTTGGCATTTCTTGATTGACTTTTTGTCAGTCAGTTTGACATCTTCCTGTTTTTTGCAAGGTTGAATGATTTTTAATTAAAACCTGACTTTTTGAGTATCATATGGACTACGAGAGTTAAAATTGTGTCTTAGCTTGCTTTATTTTGACTTGGTTCCGTGGGTTAGCCACAGGAGCCTCATTGTGAGAGTGGATGTTTAGAATCTCTGCTCAGACTTCACTGGCATGAATGGAGGCAAGGCTACAGTTTTATTCTGTGATGCTTGAAAACTGTTTTCTGAAAGCTTTCTGTCTTCTGGGCTGCCCCTTTCTTAACCTTTTGGGTATAGAGGACAGCCATTTTGGGGGACTTTTGCTACCTACACCTCTTAGCATTTCCACATTGCTGGGTCCTCCAGCATCCATTCTGGGATGTAGGAGGCAGAAAGAAAGCCGTAGAATGTAATACCATGTTTTTTTTTTTCAGGTTACATGAACCCTAGCTGGCCTGCCCTAGAAGAAGAAAAAAAGTTCAAACACTCCATTTACCTGGAAGTAGAAACACTTCTGTTTCTGTTTTCTAAATTCTTTCAGTTTGATGCAATTTTATTTTTACATTAGGTTCAAGAAAATGTGCCATTAATTGATGAAGAATGTATGCAGTGGTTAATTTTAAATCCTTACCACATAATGCTCACATCATATTCTTTTTGGTATTAGTGTCAGTTTATCTTTCTCATTCAAACTGAAGTTTTCCTGGCTCTTCATGTGACAAGTGTTTTCAATTGTATCTTGGACAGTTTGGTTATTATGTTAGGGGGATCTTGATCCTATCTGAATCATCTGTTTTAGGCAGCAGTGGCTCAGACCGTAAAGTATCTACCTATAATGCGGGAGACCCAGGTTCAATCCCTGGGTCGGGAAGATCCTCTGGAGAAAGAAGTGGCAACCCATTCCAGTACTCTTGCCTGGAAAATCCCACAGACGGAGAAGCCTGGGGGGCTGCAGTTCATGGGGTTGAGAAGAGTCGGACACGACTGAGCGACTTCACTTTCACTTTTCACTTTCCTACATTGGAGAAGGAAATGGCAACCCACTCCAGTGTTCTTGCCTGGAGAATCCCAGGGACGGGGGAGCCTGGTGGGTTGCTGTCTATGTGGTCGCACAGAGTCAGACACGACTGAAGTGACTTAGCAGCATGCCACTGTGTAGAGGGCAAGAAGGCATAGAACTTGGCTGCTGCCGCTGTCAACATGTTGGTCTGCCTGCTGGTATCCAGTTGTTGATCCAGGTCTGGGATGGCCCAGTAGGACTTTGTGGCCAGAGCTACAGATGGATTGACCCATCCCTTGGGTCTTGGTTTTGAAGCTTGGCCTGGGATAGCCAGGGCTTCATTGCGATCTCTGGTGCAGACAGGTCAGATTGTCCAGGGATGCCCTTAATTTTGAGAAGGACTGGAATGGATTTGGGCTTTGCTGCTATCACTAATCCCAGTGGATCAGTCCGTCAGCAGCAGGCAGGCAATGAGTCAGACTTTGGACTCTCTAAAGTTCTCTGTTGAACTTAGGCTCAGGGAAGACCATCTGTTCTTGTTGGTTTGCTTAAAATATGGACCCTGGTGGCTTGGACAGTAAAGAATCTGCCTGCAATGCGGGAGACCTGGGTTCAATCCCTCGGTTGGGAAGATCCCCTGGAGAAAGAAATGGCAACCCCCTCCAGTATTCTTGCCTGGAGAATTCCATGGACAGAGGAGCCTGACAGGCTACAACCATGGGATTACAAAGTGTTGGACCTGGCAAGTGACTGACACTAACCAGGGATGACAGTTTGTTCTTGTTAGTTTGCTTATTTTATTGTTTTTCTATGGCTGTTGGTAGTTTGGTATCACAGGCTTCTCTATCACTCATTCCAGAGACATATCAGAAATAAAAATTGAGACATCTCACCATGCTATAGTTTCTCATGTCCTGGGTTCCCAGCCAGTCTGCCAGCTTTCAGAATCCTTTTATCATTGTCAGTTTAATACTTCTCAAGGTATTTAGTTGTTTTAAGAGGGGTAAGAACAGGGGGAAATAAGCATATACTATCTAGTTTAGTACCTGAAATTTACCAAATCATATCTTGATATATCTTTGTGGATAACATAACATTAATCCTTGTAAAATCTTTGCTTTGATTGTTATGACAGTATTGTGTTCCCTCAGACATGCTATTTAATGTCCCCTCCAATAATGTAGGCGTATCTTTTTTCCCATCTCCTTGTCTCACATAGATTTAACCCTTGGTATTTGAAGTTGTTTCATACATGTGATAAAGGAACTCAACCCATTTTCTTCCTTTCTCTTTCTTTCTCCCACCTTTCCTTCCTTCTTTTCTCATCCTGATTGTTTTAAACTCCTATATTTTATGCCAGCTCCCTTAGGTTAAAATGCGGTCCTCTCTAGGATAAGGGCCTCTCAAGTTTGGGAGATAGTCACTTTCATAATGAGGCAAATAAGCATGAATAACAAGTATAGTGCATTTAACAGCTTGCAATATGCTTTTCTCTTCACAACTTTTTCTTTTTCAGTCCATCATGACTATCTCAGTGTTTCAACTTCACTGTTTAGAAAATAGAATCAGAAAGAGAAAATAGAGAAGCTTCTGACTGGCAAGGAGTTAATGTGTGAGCCAGTATTACCTCTTCATCTGCAGTACCAGTGTCTCTTCCAAGATACATAAGTCTGCTGTCTCTTGACCATCAAGTCCTTTAGTTTTTCCTTTAAACATGGCAATTGATGTGAGGCCCTTTGAAATTCCCTACAGTCAGCCCTAGCAATACTACACTCCTATTACAAACTAAGGAGGATTTTTAAAGCTCCTAGTATGACCTTTTATGTTTCTGTAGAAAGTGTAAATTATCCCCTGTTATTTGGGGTGTTTACAATATTTATTTAAACCTTTTTCCCTTTCCTGAGGATACACATTTCTTTCATAACCATTATTTTTATGGACATTTCCTTTTTTTTTATTGTTGCATAATTGTTTTACAATGCTATGTTAGTTTATGCTGTACAATGAAGTGAATCAGCTATATGTATACATATACACCCTCCCCCTTGAGACTCCTTCCCATCTCCCCATATGAATCCCTACCCTAGATTTCACTTTTATATGTGCTTCTGTGTTCCTCATGTTAGTGTTAAGAAGAAGGTCATTTTGTGAACAGAGTAAAATGTATTCAGCACTTATCTGCAACAAGTATTTATCGAGCAACTTTGTGCTCATCACTAGTGTATGGTATTAGAGTGATAGAACTTAAAACATTTCTTTGAAAGAAACACACAATGACTAAGCACTGAAAAAACATGATATAATTACAGGTCATATGATATAATTACAGGTACTCTTAAACATGATATAATTACAGGCACTCTTAATTGCTACTTAGTCTAGGATGAAAAATGATAACAGACAAAAATACCTGCTTTAACATCTCTGGGGAGATGATGTCTAAGTGGAAAATGTGTAATGAGCCAGTGTGGGGCTTCCCTAGTGGTTCAGTTGGCAAAAAGTCCACCTGAACCCACCTGGGTTCAATTCCTGTGTCAGGAAGATCACTTAGAGAAGGAAATGGCAACCCACTTCAGTATTCTTGCCTGGGAAATCCAATGGACAGAGGTGTCTGGTAGGCTATAATCCACAGGGTCACAAGAATTGAACACACTTGTAACTAAACCGTCACCACCAATAAGCCAATGTGAAGACTTGGGAGGAAAGATCCCAGGTAGTGGAGACAGTGTGAGCAAAGTCTTTGTGCTAGGAAAAAATACAGCTGGTGCCACAATCTACAGGAGGATGAGTAGGGAGGAAGACAGCAGAGCATTCAAGGGGATACAGTTGAAAGATGAACAGGACAGAGAACATAAGGTCACATAGACCAATGTAAAGATTTGAGATTTACTTGACCAGAATTTCTACTATGCTTATTTTTGTGTATTTAGTATTGTACTTTATAATTATATAGGTTACATTAAAATGTTTCCTAAAAGAAGTCAGAATTTTTACGATGGCTAATGCATCAGTTAAATCACTATCTAAGTTGATATGAACCAATATTTCCTTAATTATATTTGCCTGCACAGAAGGTGGGATTTTCCCCCCAGGTTGATATTTCCATGAGTGCAATTTTGTTGAATTCCAGAGACTAGCATGCTGATGATATACATGGTCATTATGCAGTAAAATTAAGGTTTTTTAAATATCAATAAAACAGCAAAATTACATTTTTGTCATTAGTTAGATGCTGTGGTAGATGAAAGGGATAAAATATATGATATAATATGCACAAAACTCTGTGTGATGTATCAGAAATAGGAATATCACGGTATTCCTATTTCTAGCACTGTGTTTCAAATTGCTGTTGAAAGCAAATATAAATGCAAAATGAAATATTAAGAAAGGACATTTTAAAATGCATCTGTGAACTGAAGAAAAAGTAAGAAATACCAAGGCCAAGATCTAAATGAGAGCTATAACTCAGAGATATAAAATAAGCCGTGAAGCTGACATTCACCTTGAAGGCATTTGTCAAATTCAGCGAACTTGTGAATAGTTTTTCACCATATCTCAAATCTTACAGGCTGGAAGACAAAGCTTAAGACACACTCAAAATGGAAAAGCTATCAGAAAACCCTGAAACTCTAAGAATCCAAAGAATGCATCCTTAATAAATTTGAATTAACTCTTAAGCAAACCCCTCATCTCTGCTTTTCCACCCACCAGGGGATCACTAGAATTCTGTCTCTGGCACTGACTGTGAAATAAAAAAGAAATGGAAAAAAAATCTCTCAGAAATTTTCAGCACAAATCTTTGTTCTGGTGTTAAATTCCTATGATTTATGTGGTCAAAAAAATATAACCCAATTTTTTTTAATGTGACCACACACTGGTGAGTTCTCCAAAGAAGAAAATACAAATCACTTTTGGAAGAAATTATCAAATCAGTCATCAATAAAAATGACATAAAGATATAAAATAACTAACCTGAACAACTGCTAAATTAATTATGATTCAATTCATAATGAAAAAAACTGTAAGCAAAATCACAGTATTTTGGTTTTTTAAGGTGTTCAATGTGATGATTTAATATAGGTACAATGGGAAATGATGAACACAGTCAAGATAATTAACCATCTGTCACCTCACATAGGTATTTTTGTATGTGAAAACATTTATGCTTTACTCTCTTAGCAAATTTCAAGTATTCATTGCAATTTTATTGACTGTATTCACCGTAATGTAGATTAGATCCCCAGAAATCATTCTTTAAGTAAGAAGGAAATCTTGCATTTGCTACAGTTTGGATGAATTTGGAGGACATTATGCTTAATGAATTAAGCCAGACACAGAAAGACAAATATGACATGATATGATTTATATATTAAAACTATAAAAAATCAAGCATAGAGAAATATAGACTACAGTGGTGGTTTTCAGGGGTCATAGATGGGGAGAATGGGGGACATTGGTAAAAGGGTACACAGTTTCATTTATAGATAAATATGTCCTGGAGATCTAAAGTACAGCATGGTGACTACAGGTAACATATAATATATTGTACACTGAAAAAAATAAAAGTATAGTCTTATTTTACATGCAAAACCACAGACAAATCTATCGACACAATGAGAAATCTCACTATATCTCTTACTAATCAGATCAGTGTAATTAGAAAGCAATGGAATTATAAAGCAAATGTGAAGAATGGAATTAAATTTAAATATATGCAAAACTCTAAAACCAACAATTAAAAATTCATGAAACATCCTCCCTCATTGTAATGCAATTAAATTGCATCTTCAAAAATATATCTGGAAATGGTGCACAGCATGGGTTATCCATTTTCATAACCCACAAGTCAAATACAGAATCAAAATGGGAATAGGAAATGTTTAAAATTAAAAAATAATGAAAATAGTACATATTGTAACTTTTGAAAAAGGGAAAAATAATCTAATATCTATTGCTTTACATGCTTATGTTAATAAAAGAAAAAGAAAGGCTGAAATTAGTCAGTAAAACATCCATCTCAGGGAGTCAGTGACTGGAACAATAATATTTCCTTATCTGAATTTGCTTCAGGGTAGGTTGTCCTGGGTGGTAGGAGGCCTCCTGCCAGACAGTAGCTCCAGAATTTTCTTGGTCTGTGTTTCACTACACCAGCCACTGGAAAGGAAAAGAAAGCCCATGGAAAGGAGGCATCTTTCTTTTATACTTTGATCTTTAGGGGACACAAAAGCATTTCTTCACCTGTTTTAAAGCTGGTCACATCTTCCTCCCTGGCCAGTTTCTCACAAGTGTTAACTTTGTATTTTGACACTTATTTGCCAGCTCTGCCACATTCTGAGACTGCAAGGTCTGTTTCTCAATAGAAAATCAGTTCTGAGAAACCAAATGTGAATGGATTACAAATTTTTTTATTTATTATAATCTCTGGGTTACTACAGCTATAATGAGGAACTTTGGGTGAAGAGAAGGTGACAGTCACAGACTCATGAGAAATGACAAGTGCTTACAAAGAGATGCCTTTCTGCTGAGGTTGAATACAAGAGTACTTTACCTACATGGCAAATTGTGGATGATTCTGGTAATTGCTTGACAAAGTGCTGAATGTGAAAAAATCCAGCAATATTTTGTTGAAATTTATGAGTTTATTAATAGTAAAGGTATTTGAAAAAATTTGGATATTTATGCTAGTGGATATTGAGACATAGTAAAGTTCTGATTGTTAAATAAAGTCAGCGTTATATTGGCTCAAAAGAGACAAAGGATAGAATATAGTTGAGCACAAATGGTCCCGTGCCTATGAAGACATTGGAGATTAACAAAGTGGACAGTAGAGGAAAAAGAAACTTTTTCTAAAGATTCTAAATGTTGCTGAATGTTGCTAAATCAGTTTAATGTACATATAGTTAAAAATATTAAAAAAAAGAAAAAAACAGCAAAAACATGACTCCTACACTATACCATATGAAAAAATTAATTTTATCGAGAATGAGAACAAAATAAGAAAAAAAATGAAACAGTGAATCTTTTTGGAGATGATTTTTAGATATTATCTTCATGAGTTTAGTATATAAAAAGATTACTTAAGCAAGACCCAAAAAAACTAACCACTAAAAAAATGATAAATTAGACTTGCTTAAAACTATGAACACTGTTTTTATGATAAAAATTAAGAGAATGAAAATATAGACACAAAATCATGAGGAGATAATATATATGACACAAAAGCTCACAAATGGCCATCATCAGATGAGCAATAGAACAGATACATAAACTTATTACAATCACAAATGGAATACTCTACACCACTGGAAAAGAATGAGTTAGTGCTAAATATGGATAACTCTTAAAAGCATAATTTTAAGAGAAAGAAGCTAAACACAAATGAATGCAAAATATATAAGTTTAGGTGTTTACAACTCAGAAATAGGCAAAACCAAGCACTCACATGAAAATCCAATATAGTGTTTGCTTGTGTGTGTAGAAAGTAAAGGACAGAGATTGACAGAGGGCATCAGTGAATGTTGGGGTGCTGATCACATTGTTTCTCAGCCTAGATAGTATTTCCATAGGTTATTATTTATTGTGGCATACATTTATTTGAACATACTTTTAAAAGTGTGCATTTTCTTAATAAAAATATAGCTGACAGTTGAAATTTATGCAGTTGAAATTTAGAGAAGTAAAAATTTGTGATTCCAAATTTCTGTTAACAGCTCATCTTTCATATGTGACAGAATGAGAGTATCTTTCTCCTAGCATATGCAGAACAAATCCTGAGATTCAGAGTAGCTCTTTGTTTCATGTCACATGCCCACCATGAACCAAAAGATGTGGCAAAAGGGAATATGGAATAATTGGCTTCACCTCACTCTAGATCTGAGTGTATGACCAGTTTTAGCACCATTGTCTTTGTAGAAATATAAGCTGGCTGGAAAGGGATGATGAGAAGGAAAAGTTACTAGAATTCAGTTAACAAAGGTCCCATTCAAAAATTATAAGAAAGAAAACAAATTAGCTCTAGATTACCCCAATTACATGCACAAAGCCATTAAATGGCATCTGTTGCAATGGAAAAATTAAATGTGAGGTTAATGAAGTTAATTCACATAGGGAACATTTAAACTACACAAAATTAACGTAAGATTCAGTATTTGCTGGAAAAAGTAACTGCATTTCTGGCATTAATGAACTGCATGTAACTAAACTGTCCTTTCATATAGAAAGTGCTTCTAATTTCTGAGGTCTTCAGGAATTAACCAGGTGTCACATCTTGACTCAGTCTGTAAGCAAAAAACTGCTGGTTCTATTAGATTTCAGAATCTGACCATGTTAAGTGAGGATTATTAGTTTCTGTGTTATGAAAATACATAATTATCTTACATACTAGGGTCAAAGAGGCATTTAAGAAAATGCAAGTAATGCATATTTAAATACCTTTGTGATATTTGAAAATATTTTTTAATAGCAAATTAAAACAGTCAATCTACAATTTCCATATAATCGAGGGGCCTGTGTTCTTCTTAGGACAATGAGTCTTGAGGCAGGAAAGCTTTTTTTCTTTCCTACTTTTGATCTTAAGAGAAATTAATACAGCTGTAGCTATTAAGAAGATTAGTGATCATTATATAATCAAGCATCATATTGAGAATAAACTTAAATTTTTGAAACAAGTGAAATTTTATAACTAATTTTCTAGTAGCTTTTTGGACAGGAGCTTTAATTGTGAGGAAAAGAAAGTTAATCCACTATAATTAAATCTGCTGGGTAATGTGATTACAAGAGGAAGAGTTGGAATTTGTTTTGTTTTGTTTTATTTTTTAGGTAATTTAGAAAACTATGGAAAACTCAGCAGTGGCCACAGGACTGGAAAAGGCAGTTTTCATTCCAATCCCAAAGAAAAGCAATCCCAAAGAATGCTCAAACTACCGCACAATTACACTCATCTCACACGCTAATAAAGTAATGCTCAAGATTCTCCAAGCCAGGCTTCAGCAATATGTGAACCGTGAACTTCAAGATGTTCAAGCTGGTTTTAGAAAAGGCAGAGGAACCAGAGGTTAAATTGCCAACATCCACTGGATCATGGAAAAAGCAAGAGAGTTCCAGAAAAACATCTATTTCTGCTTTATTGACTATGGCCAAGGCCGTTGACTGTGTGGATCACAATAAACTGTGGAAAATTCGAAAGAGATGGGAATATCAGACCACCTGACCCGCCTCTTGAGAAACCTATATGCAGGTCAGGAAGCAACAGTTAGAACTGGACATGGAACAACAGACTGGTTCCAAATAGGAAAAGGAATACGTCAAGGCTGTATATTGTCACCCTGTTTATTTAACTTATATCCAGAGTACATTATGAGAAAAGCCGGGCTGGAAGAAGAACAAGCTGGAAAGAAAATTGCCAGAAGAAATATCAATAACCTCAGATATGCAGATGACACCACCCTTATGGCAGAAAGTGAAGAGGAACTAAAAAGCCTCTTGATGAAAGTGAAAGAGGAGAGTGAAAATGTTGGCTTAAAGCTCAACATTCAGAAAACAAAGATCATGGCATCTGGTCCCATCACTTCATGGGAAATAGATGGGGAAACAGTGTCAGACTTTATTTTTGGGGGGCTCCAAAATCACTGCAGATGGTGATTGCAGCCATGAAATTAAAAGACACTTAGTCCTTGGAAGGAAAGTTATGACCAACCTAGATAGCATATTCAAAAGCAGAGACATTACTTTGCCAACAAAGGTCCGTCTAGTCAAGGCTACGGTTTTTCCAGTGGTCATGTATGCATGTGAAAGTTGGTCTGTGAAGAAAGCTGAGTACCGAAGAACTGATGCTTTTGAACTGTGGTGTTGGAGAAGACTCTTGAGAGTCCCTTGGACTGCACGGAGGTCCATCCAATCCATCCTAAAGGAGATCAGTCCCGGGTGTTCATTGGAAGGCCTGATGATAAAACTGAAACTCCAATATGGATGGCATCACCGACTGGATGGACATGAGTTTGAGTAAACTCCGGGAGGCCTGGTGTGCTGCGATTCATGGGGTCACAAAGGATCGGACACAACTGAGCAACTGAACTGAACTGATGAAAAGGTAATCTATTGTCTTAACATTTAATACCTTTATCAGGTATTCTGTTTTTTTATTTCTATTTCTGATTTTACTTGTCCCAGTGTTATGAACCTGACATAATTATTATTATTAGCCAGAACTACAATACAGTCATTTGTGTTGTAGCTTTATTTAGATTTACTTGATTGCACAGTCATTTGTAAATGGCTTAATTATGCTAAGAAAAATAAAAAATATTCTTATAAAATTATATTTTCAGTAATGTAAGCAAAATAATCTGAACCAACCCTCCAATTAAAAATAATTAAATATACTGGATTAAACAATTAAAGAGTTAAATATATTGGATTAAACAACTGAAAGAATAGTAGAAATCATCAGCACAGAATTTGACAGATTAAGTGAACTAAGTGAAAAAAACTGAGGCTTTTGTTGTTGTTGTTGTTCAGTTACTAAATCCTGTCTGACTCTCTGACCTCATGAACCATAGCATGCCTGGCTCCTCTGTCCTCCACTAATTCCTGAAGTTTGCTCAAATTCATATCCATTGAGTCTGTGCTGCTATCTAACCATCTCACCCTCTATTGTCCCCTTCTCCTTTTGTCTTCAATCTTTCCCAGCATCAGTCTGTTCCAATGAATCAGCTCTCTGCATCAGGTAACCAAAGTATTGGAGCTTCAGCTTCATCAGTAGTCCTTCCAATGAATATTCATGGTTGATTTCCACTAGGATTGACTAGTTTGATCTTGCAGTCTGAGATCAAGAGTCTTCTCCAGAATCCAAGTTTCACATCTGTACATGACTACTGGTAAAACTATAGGTTTAGCTATATGGACCTTTGTTGGCAAAGTGATATCTTTGCTTTTTAATATGCTGTCAGTGATATCTCTGCTTTTTAATATGCTTGTCCAAGGAGCAAGCATTTTCTAATTTCATGGCTGCATTCACCATCCACAGTGATTTTGTAGCCCAAGAAAATAACATCTTTCACTGCTTCCACATTATTTCCTTCTATTTGTCATGAAGCAATGGGACAAGATGCCATGATCCTGTTTTTTATAATGATGAGTTTCAAGCCATGATTTTCATTCTCTTCTTTCACCTTCATCAAGAGGCTCTTTAGTTCCTCTTTGCACTCTGCCATTAGAGTGGTATCCTCTACTTATCTGAGGTTGTTATATTTCTCCCAGTTATCTTGATTCCAGCATGTGATTCGTTAATCCTGGCATTTCACATGGTGTACTCTACATATAAATTAAATAAGCAGGATTACAATATACAGCCTTATTGTACTCCTTTCCCAATTATGAAACAGTCTTATACACACATACACATACACACACACACACACAGAGAGAGAAATAGAGAAAAATAAAGTCAATTGGCACCCCACTCCAGTGCTCTTGCCTGGAAAATCCCATGGATGGAGGAGCCTGAAAGGCTGCAGTCCATGGGGTCGCTAAGAGTTGGACATGACTGAGCGACTTCACTTTCACCTTTCACTTTCATTCATTGGACAAAGAAATGGCAACCCACTCCTGTGTTCTTGCCTGGAGAACCCCAGGGACGGGAGAGCCTGGTGGGCTGTCGTCTATGGGGTCGCATAGAGTCAGACACGACTGAAGCGACTTAGCAGCAGCAGCAGCGAAGTCAATTGGGCAAAGTTAAACATTTAGTTTTGATAAAATGTATAAGAGCATTTTTCATACTATTCTCAACAACTTTAATAAAAATAAATTTGAAAAGTAACATTTTCAGTGAATCCAAAAAAAAAAAAAAAGGCATGACTCTTAACACAGTCTCTGTGTTGAAGAAAATTCTACTGACCTTGATATACTCTAAGAAATTTAGTTTTATTTTTTTTTATTTAATTTTATTTTTTTAACTTTACAATATTGTATTGGTTTTGCCATATATCAAAATGAATCCACCACAGGTATACATGTGTTCCCCATCCTGAACCCTCCTCCCTCCTCCCTCCCCATAACATCCCTCTGGGTCATCCCAGTGCACCAGCCCCAAGCATCCAGTATCCTGCATCGAACCTGGACTAAGGACTCGTTTCATATATGATATTATACATGTTTCAATGCCATTCTCCCAAATCATCCCACCCTCTCCCTCTCCCACAGAGTCCAAAAGACTGTTCTATACATCAGAGTGAAGTAAGCCAGAAAGAAAAACACCAATACAGTATACTAACGCATGTATATGGAATTTAGAAAGATGGTAACAACAACCCTGTATACAAGACAGCAAAAGAGACACTGATGTATAGAAATTTTGTTTTAGATTTATGTTTTAGGTAATACTTAAGTTACTTGCTTGAATAGCCAAAAAAGGTATTAATAGAAAGTGATAGACTACATTAAAATTTTAAAACAATAATCATAATGACTAGAAAAAATGTAAAACATTATATGTAAATCATATTTAAAATTTATAGATACAACAAAAACATATACATCTGGAGGGAGATATATAGAGTTCAAATATTCTAAGGCCATTTATTATATGGACAGCAGAATCAAACTGCATGAAGCCAGCATGGGAACCTTCTGTCACAATGTACCTCATTAAATCACAATTTCAAAATCTGTCTTCCTGCCCACAATCTCTAAAGATCACTTTAATGTTTTTTATCTTTTCACGTGCAGCAGTTTTACTTTGCCCAGATTCCTTCCTATTGCCAAACCTAAACCTTATATCTATCTGTGTTCCTATTATACCATCTAGAGTATGAGGACAAGTCTAGCATCCTCTCCCATCTTACCTGTTGGAAGGGTTCTTGTGTGCAGAAGAGCATAAGCTTCCTGTAATTCCCAAGGGGATTTCCCGTCTCCCTTGAGGAATTTTCCTTCATTAGCATCCAGCCTTTTCTATAAAAATTTTAAACATTTCAGCAGTTATTTCTTCCAATATATTTTTTATGCTCTCTTTATCTCTTCTCCTATTTGGAGTTCAGTTTACATGTTCTAAATTGCTTGCTATTTCACCATAAGTTGTTCCTGTTTTGTTCATTTTTTTTTCTCTTTATCTCTTATTATTTTCTCATTATCTCTATTTTTTCTCTACTTTATTTCAGAAAGTTTCACTATTCAGTCTGAAAGGGCTCACTTCTTTTTTTCAGTAGTTTCTAACATTCTATTTCCGTATTCATTGCATTTCTTACTGTTTATTTTCTTGTCTACAGCAGTTGCTTTTGCATTTTCTTCTGTGTTTCCTTTTTTCCTCTTTTTGTCCTATTAAAGTTCACTCTATTGTCTTGAGTGCATTGAGTCTGTTTGTAATAGCTATTTAATATCCTTTTTTTATTTTATTTTTTTTTATTTAATATCCTTGTCTGCTAACTTTATCATCTCTGTAATTGCTTGGGCTGTTTCTGTTGATTGATGTCTTCTCCTGGTTACGAGTTTTATTTTCCCTTGCATGATAAATTTTAATTGTGTATGGAAGATTCTAAATTTTACTTTTCTGTTTGCTAGTTCTTGATATATTCCATTAAATGGTGGTTGGCTTATTTTGGCATTCAGTGAGTGTATTCATTTTGATGCTTGCTTTAAATTTATTAGGGTAAGTCCAGAATAATGTTTAGGCTAAAGACTATTTTGCTGGTGGTTGGTTTTAGTTGCTAAGTCATGTTCAACTCTTTGTGACACTATGGACTGTCGCCCACCAGGTTCCTCTGTCCATGGGATTTTCCTACAATAATATTGGAGTGGATTGCCATTTCCTTCTCCAGGGGATCTTCCCAGCCCAGAGACTGAACCCATGTTTCCTGCTTGGCAGGCGGAATCTTTTCCAGGGAGCCACCAGGGAAGCCCCAGACTATTTTAGCCCCACTATTTAGGTGATCCTTTTCTGAAAATTCTGTCCAGTATGCTATGTTGTCATTAAGAGGTCTTCCTCTCTCTGGCTACTTGCAGACTTTTATAAATTCCAACCCTTTTTAAGTTTCAGAGGCATTTGTCCTTTCTAGGGGTTCTTCCTAGTGGTTCTTTCCCTAATAGAAGCTGCTTTCCAGTGTTCCCTGATAGGATACCACTTTCTAGTGGCTCTTTCCCTGATATTGAATAATTTCTTTTGTTTTTCTAACTTGACTGAGATAATCACCATGTGATATTTTGTATATTTAAGACATAGAGAACTTTGACCTGGCACACTTGAATACTGTGAAATGATTACCACCAAAGTTTAGTTAGCACCTCTGTCATGTCACATGTATGCCAAGTCACTTCAGTCATGTTAGACCCTTTGCGGCCCAATAGAATGTAGTCCTCCAGGCTCCTCTATCCACGGGACTCTCCAGGAAAGAATGCTGGGATGGATTGCCATTTTCTTTTCCAGGGGACCTTCCTGACACAGGGATCGAAACTGCGGCTCCTGTGCCTCCTGCATTGTAGGCAGATTCTTTACCACTGAGCCAGCAGGGAAGCTGCACCTCTATATCACATAGTTACCTTTTTCTGGCAAGAATATTTAAGATCTGGGCTTCCCTGGGTGGCTCAATGACAAAGAATCTCCATGCCAATGAAGGAGCCATGGGTTCGATCCCTGGGTTGGGAAGATCTGCTCCAAGGAGGAAACGACAACCCACTCCAATACTCTTTCCTAGAGAATCTCACGGACAGAGGAGCCTGGCAGGCAACAGTCCATGAGATTCCAAAGAGTCAAACATGACTTAGCAACTGAGAACACATGCATTTAAGATCTACTCTTTGAGCAGCCATCAAATATAAAATGGTATTTATTAACTGTAATCACCATGCTGTAAATTAAACTTTCTAGAACTTTTTTCATCTGGAAATTTGTACCCTTTGACTAAAATCTCCCCATATCCCCCATCCCCTAGACCCTTGTAATCACCATGCTACTGTTTATATGAGCTCAGCTTTCCATTTTCACATGTGAAAATCAGTATTCTCCTACAGATCTAGGGAACCCACTGCTCTCTTTCTACATCATTCTCACTTCTCTGGTCTCATGCTCATCCATTCTAACTTTCTAAGCCTCTGCGAACTCTCACTTGTGTTTCCTCAATTCAGAAATGTGCCTTGACCCTGTTTCCCCTTTCCTTACTACTGGCTACAACTTAGCTATAGGTGCTAAGCTAAAACAACTGTTGGGTTCTTTTCATTTGATCCGCTTCCTTCAGGGTTGACAAACAGGTTGACAAAATAAACATTGTTTAATGTATTTTATCTGATTTTCTAATTGTCTAAGACAGGAGGGTTAAACTTTTCCCTGTTACTCTATCATGGCTTATAGCAGACATCAAAGATAAAAATTTCTTTTAAAAACTTTATTAGTGAGTTTATTTTTAGAGGCCAATTTTGTTATAAAAATTCAACGACAAGCATTCAGTTATTTGAATTCTCTTGTTTTTTTTTTTTTTTTTTTTCCACTCTGAAGAAAAACATCTGAAAAAGTAATGTTTTTCCTTAATTATTTTTAACTATAATTATAAGTTCATAATAAAGGCAACAAGGACCATCTATCATAATGCAAGAGAGTTTTTGGCATTATACAATATTCTGCTTTTCACTGAGAAAGTTTTTATTTTTTAATTTGTAAATCTTGTTTAATAATGTAGTATATTTTTGGAATATGCTTAGTAATTGCAATATTTTTGACAGTAATGGTGAACACATTTAGTACTGTGCTCAGTAATGGCACAAAGAACAATTTTCTAATATTTATTTCTGTAGATGTCAGATATATGTGTGCCTGCCTGGATTCATTCTTCTTGGTAAAGACCAAACAAATGATAGACTATTGAGAAAGGTTTCCAAGAAGACTCTTTCATACTCTAAAATGTGAATACTTCTTGAGGTACTTCACATATTTCCTGGAGAGTAATTGAATGCTTTTCAAGCAATTTTTCTTAAATTTCTATGTCTCTTTAAAATACAAGGAAACATTTAAAGTTATACTTTTCAAATGGGTTTTTATGACATATTTTATCATATATCATTGCTATTCAAAATGGAAACCAATAGCATATGCATATGTTCCTAAAGTTATATTTTGCTAGGGAAAAGTTATATGAAAGATGAAAATACTTTAAAAAAATCTTATATAACAAGCATAAAAACTACTGTGTTTTGAACACTTGTCCTAGTTGGCTTAAAGATAAGCCTGGAGTCAGAAGTTTCAAAAACTTTGAATATAATCAAATTAAAGAAACAAGAATTATAATAATTAATTACATTGTATTATTGTGGCTAATTTAGCAATACTACTACTACTAAGTCACTTCAGTCGTGTCCGACTCTGTGTGACCCCATAGATGGCAGCCCACCAGGCTCCCCCGTCCCTGGGATTCTCCAGGCAAGAACACTGGAGTGAGTTGCCATTTCCTTCTCCAATGCAGGAAAGTGAAAAGTGAAAATGAAGTCGCTCAGTCGTGTCCGCCCCTCAGCGACCCCATGCACTGCAGCCCTCCAGGCTCCTCCGTCCATGGGGTTTTCCAGGCAAGAGTATTGGAGTGGGGTGCCATTGCCTTCTCCGAATTTAGCAACATTTACTTTCATATAAATAGAAGAATTTATTCACCTGATAATGAAAGAATTGGAAAAGAAAAGATCATGTAGGCATTTTAACTTGCCAGTCACCTTTTAATAATTAACAGACATTATCTACTTTTGAAAATATAGCTACTCATATTCTTGATTCAGTCTCAAATGTATGTCACATGTGCCCTGCACATTGCCTCTCACAGATTCAGCTTCCCCCTCTGAAGGCCAGAGGGGAGTATTCTCCTCCAGGGTATCTCCCCAACCCAGGGATCAAACCCAGGTCTCCTGTATGTATTGCAGGTGAATTCTTTACCATCTGAGCCACAAGGGAAGCCCATTCAATATGATACTATGTGCAATTCCTCAGGGCTGGCACCTCCTTCCCAATCAGGACCTGAAGAGAGTGCACTGTGTACCTAAGCTTGGCACTCTTACATATGTGAGAATGTACCCTAGGTGTCAATTCCTTCCTCCCTAAGAAAAATAAATCAGGGTGCTCCCTATTTATGTGTGAATAAATCAAGGGCTTCCCAGGTAGCACTAGTGGTAAAGAACCCACCTGCTAATGTGGGAGATATAAGAGGCATGAGTTTGAGCCCTGGGTCCTGAAAATCCCCTGAAGAAGCAAAAGGCAACTCACTCCAGTATTCTTTCCTGGAAAATCCCATGGACAGAGAGGAGACTGGTGGACTGTGGTCCATTGAGTTGCAAAGATTTGGACATTACTGAAACAACCTAGCACACACATACACAAATATGGCATATTAAAGAGGAATTCAACACAATTTTTGAAGAACCAACAATTAGGTAAGCAGTTGCATGGGAGATAACAATCTTGCCTGATAAGGCTGCATGATTCTTCTAAGGGCCCCAAGGTGAGAGACAGAGAGGAAGGAATTGACACCTAGGGTACATTCACACACATGTAAGTGTAGTAGTGTAGTAAGCACATTTTTATAAAGCAATATATTTTGCCCACTTTTAAATGATTCTCTAGTGTATTGAAAAATACTTCACCTATTGTTCCTGTGTAGTCACTAAGTTGTGTTCAACTCTTTATGCCCAGGCAAGAATACTGAAATGGGTTGCCATTCCCTTTTCCAAAGGATCTTCCTGAACCTGGGATCAAACCCAGATCTCCTGCACTGCAGGTAGATTGTTTACCATTGAGCCACTGGGGAAGGCCCACTTCACATATGCATTTAACATAGCTACGGACACTGTTTCCTGTTGCAATGAATCCTGGGCAGCAGTTTTGCCTCCAAAATTCATTATGCTGCAAAGCTTCATAGCTGTATCAAGCAATGTTTAAATACCAAAGCCATGAGAGCCTAGGCACAATGGTTTTGAGATTTGCTTACAGACCTAAAAATACCACTCATAAAGCAAAACGCAGGGTCATGAGAAATGTTGCCACGGATACCACACTCTGACCTGCTACTATGGCCCGAGCTATATCATCATATGTGCAGCAATTCTGACATGTGAGTGAATTCCTTAGGTCATAAATTTATATTAAAAAAGAAAAAGTACCTGGGAAGAATAAATAAATGCTAACAAATTAAAGCTAAATTTATAGAGTACTAATATTTATAAAATACACCTGGAATTTTAAGATGAGCAATGTTCTACTATATGATCTAAGTGAATTTTAAATATACACTGATACAGCTAACAAAGTTAATTCAATGTGCCATTATTTACCAAGCATAAATAATTTAGGGGACTCTGTTGCTTTGGTGTAATGTACGACTATAAATAGTGGTCAACTTAGTCGCATTTTTTAACTGTAGAGGTCTTTGTTTAGTTCAATTAATTATTTTTTGAAATTATTGAGCCAAACCACTGCATGAGCAATACTTCTTAGGTAGGCAGTAATTGTCATATCACTGGACTTGAATCAAATGTGAATTTTCCCCCCCAGTCCTTACAGAGGATCTATGAATTCCCTGATTTTCTTCCTTGAAAAAATGTTGGTTTCAGTTGAAAAATATTCTTTGGAAGAAACTCACAAACAGAAATTCAGCCAATCTTTTTCTATCCATTGCTGGACTTGGATGAGAATTAGGCAATTTGGAAAGCTGCGATACATGTTGGAGGACACACAGGTTCCACACTAAGGCTGTAATGTGCCCCAGTAGTACTCTGGAGACAGAATCATTGGTCTGACTGTGCAGATTGAGATTTATTCCTCACATGCCTGACAGAAGTTGTTTTCTGAATTTGACTTTTTTGAACTATATGAAAATTTTCTGCATAGTTTTCTATTTTGGGTAGAGACAGATATGACAACTCTTTAGTAGTAGTACTATTAGTAGTAAGCACATTTTTAAAAAGCAATATAATTTTTCTTTTGTTATAACTACCCCTTTTAAATTATATTATTGTATATAGAATTTGTATTTTTCCTGGAATTTAGTAATATATTCAACAAGGTATGAAAATTATTATTCAGATTCACAGTTGACTCTGAACAACACAGATTTGAACTGCACAGGTCTATTTATATTATGATTTTTAAAAAACAAATACATGGGAAAATTTGGCAGAGAACTGAGACAATTAAAAAAAAAACTTACAGATGAACCACATATTTTTGAAATATTGAAAAAATGTTTAAAAAGGTTTGTGATGAATGCACTGAATATATGAAGCTATTTATCTATCCTTACATAGACATAAGGGTAGTGATAACATAAAATTAGTAACATGTTAGTTTTCTTACTGTTTCAAAATTTTGCTTTCAAAGAATTATATTAGCATACAGTATGCCAGTCTCTCTCACAGTGGAAAAACTGTATCAGTCTACCATCATAGATGAGTGCTTTATTTAATGTAACAATATTTCTAATACTGTATTATGAATATGAGTTAATACTGTATGCCATAAAAATGTATAATGACCTGTGCATTAATATATAGACTAGCCTACAGTGAAGCAATCATATGGGTTATACTAGGCTACCACAAACCAATCATATTGCTGCTCCTTCCTTATCAATGTATGAATACATTTATACCTATAAGCATGAATTTCTTTTGCACATTATCATTATCTTTTCATTTTTCATATATAGTGTTAGATATACATATAACATGACAGTGTTTTATTAAGACAATATTGATGTAGGTTCTGACAGACAACTGATCTTGTAAATAGATGATATAAACAACAAATTGATAAAACCAGTACATTACTATATATGCATTTTCTCTCCTTATGATATTTAATAACATTTTATTTCCTATAGCTTACTTATTGTACAAATACAGTATGTAGTACAGTTAACATACAAAATAGTGTTAATTGACAGTTTATGGTATCTCTAAGACTTCCAGTCAACAGTAGGTTATTAGTTTTAAGTTTGGGAAGAATCAAAATTTATATGTAGATTTACAACTATATAGGGATTGGAATCCCAACCCCCATGTATATTGATTCTACCAAATATATAATTATCTGTTTCACTTATAATATTTTCAAAGAATATACATATTATTTATAGATTTGAGAATCATACTTAATGAATAATGTATATGTACTGTGTTTTTAAATTTTAACTTGATGTATATATATATTTGTATCTATAGTTACATAGTTGTTAAATAGTTTTCAATTCTGAGTAGGGCTTCACAGGTGGCTCAATGCTAAAGAATCCACCTGCCAAACAGGAGACACAGGTTCAGTCCCTGGGTTAGAAAGACCTCCTGGAGAAGGAAATGGCAATCCTCTCCATTTTTCTTGCCTGGGAAATCCCATGGATAGAGAAGCCTGGTGAGCTACAGTCCATAGGATCACAGAGAATCAAGACAACTTAGTGACTAAACAACAACAATAACAAATTAAAAAAAAAAAACAATAACAAATTTTGCATAACTAAAATTTAAATTTGCTACCTTATTGCTATTTAAATAATCTACTATTTCACTAGTTGTTTTGAAATGACAACACTTTAGTCTATAGGTCAACGTCATTTTTGTGCCTAGTAGGGCATATCTACTAGGTACAGGTCTACTAGTAGTAAATTGAATAAATACTAAATTGGTAGATAACATAGTTTTGATAGTCAATATAAGTTTCTGAAATACTCATTTCAATAATCCAATATCACCAAGCAACATTACTCAATATATTAATGCATCCTGGATAATATAAAATATAGCAGTTTTCTATATAAGCTGCATTATTGAAAATTATTTTCATGCTTCTAAAAATCATGCTCACATCTTCCAAATTTCTAAAAACATATTAATAAATGTCAGGGCTTTAGCAACCACAAAGGTGATATTGTGTATATTATTGATTACAATCGTGGTGGTGGTTTAGTTGCTAAGTTGTGTCTGATTCTTTTTACCCCATGGACTGTAGCCCACCAGGCTCCTCTGTCCATGGGATTTTCCAGGCAAGAATACTGGAATGGGCTGCCATTTTTTCTCCAGGGGATCTCCCCAACCCAGGGATCAAGCCCATGTCTCTGGCATTGCAGGTAAATTCTTTACCACTGAGTCATCAGGGAAGCCCAGTCATTAATTACAATGTGTTTGACCAAATTAATAATAATGCTGTTAAACCTGAAGCCATATTACTAGTAAATGAGAAAGTATTGAAAGAAGATAGGGTTTTCTAAACAGTATTTGCCAAATATAGAGCCAAAGCAATTCATAGAAGAAAACAGTGGGAGTGCTGTGAAGAAAGCCTGAACACAGGCAGCTCTGTGAACCCCTTCCACTAACATGCTACCCAAGTGATGGAGAGCCACCATTCAGCCTCCGCAAGAAGGAAGACACTGAGATCAGCACATTAGAATAAACACATCAAGCTAATTTTATGAATTAATTTAATCTTTAATTCAGATTAAATAAGTGAAAATCCAAAGATAAAACTTCAAAGTACCACCTTAAAAGGGCAATAATTAATGTTTATTTATTTATTCCTACTTAAAGCATATATAATATTACTTAGATAAATATTTGCTGCACAAATGAACAGCATAAATGGGAAACCAATGTGAATACTTAACACTGTGGATGTAGTAATAATCCAGAAATTAGAAGAAAGCATTTAAATTATATCTAGTAGATTTGACAACATTAAGAAAAAAGCGCATCTAATAAAAGTGAAGCTCTTTGAAATTTAAAAAATATGATGACTATAATTAAAATGGAAGTGTTGAGCAAGAGAATTAAAATGGTTAAAAATGTAATTTGCGATCAGTTATGTAAGGTTGTGGATCACAAGAAACTGGAAAATTCTTAAAGAGATAGGAATACCAGACCACCTTACCTGCCTCCTTAGAAATCTATTTTCAGGTCAAGAAGCAACAGTTAGAACTGGACATGGAACAAAGACCCGGTTTCAAACTGGGAAAGGAGTACATCAAAGCTGCATATTGTCACCCTGCTTATTTAACTTATATGCAGAGTACATCATGCAAAATGCCAGACTGGATGAAGCAGAAGCTGGAATCGAGAATGCAGGTAGAAATATCAATAACCTCAGATATACAGATGGCACAATCCTTATGGCAGAAAGCTAAGAGGAACTAAAGAGCCTCTTGATGAAAGTGAAAGAGGAGAGTGAAAAAGTAGGCTTAAAACTCACCATTCAAAAAACTAAGATCATGGCATCTGGTCCCATCACTTCATGGCAAATAGATGGGGAAACAATAGAATCAGTGAGAAATTTTATTTTCTTGGGCTCCAAAATCACTGCAGATGGTGACTGCAGCCATAAAATTAAAAGATGCTTGCTCCTTGAAAGAAAAGTTATGACCAACCTAGACAGCATGTTAAAAACAGAAACATTACTTTACCAACAAAGGTCTGCCAAGTCAAAGCGATAGTTTTTCCAGTAGTCAGGTATAGATGTGAGAGTTGGACCACAAAGAAAGCTAAAAGTTGAAGAATTGGTGCTTTTGAACCCTTGCTTTGGTGAAGACTCTGGAGAGTCCCTTGGACTCCAAGGAGATCCAACCAGTCAGTCCTCAAGGAAATCAGTCCTGAACATTCATTGGAAGGACTGATGCTGAAGATGAAGTTCCAATATTTTCGCCATCTGATGGGAAGAACTGACTCATTGGAAAAGACCCTGATGCTGGGAAAGATTGAAGGCAGATAGAGAAGGGGATGACAGAAGATGAGATAGTTGGATGGCATCACCAGCTCAATGGACATGAGTTTGAGCAAGCTCCAAGAGCTGGTGATGGACAGGGAAGCCTGGTGTGCTGAAGTCCATGAGATCACAAAGAGTCAGAGACGACTGAGTAACTGAACTGAGCTGAATGTAAGGCTGAGGATTTTTGTGGATATATTAGAAAGAACACTTGTAGAATATGTGAAAATAAAACTAAAGCTGAAAGAGTTCCAGTTCCAGCATGGTAAGGGCCATTAAACTTCTTATTACCAACAAGGAGGTCTTCATGACAGGTTTCTCCTGTGGCTAAGTGGTAAAGAATCCACCTACAATACAGGAGCTGAAGGAGACTCAAATTGGATCCCTGCGTTGGGAAGATCCCTGGAGGAAGGAATGGCAACCCACTGCAGTATTCTTGCCTAAAGAATCTCTTATATAGAGGAGCCTGGTGGGCTACAGTCCATAGGGTCACAAAGAGTTGGACAGGACTGTAGTGTCTGAGCACACACGCAGGCAGTTCTTCTCTACACGTAAAGGCTGGAGAACCATTGAGAGCTGCCATTCCATATTCTCATTTTAGGTTCTGGTACCCAAAATATTGATTTTTTGGAAAACACACACTTAATAGAGAATTGCTTGCAAAAAATATATCGGGGCATGTCCTCAAAAGATAACCCTGTCAGGATGTGAGCAACCAAGCCTGCAAAGAGGGAGAAATTGACCTGAAACTTGGTGGCAGATGAGTCCTTGGCTAATCCAGTCAGAGACTGTAGATCGAGGATGGCTGTTCAGCGTTGTATCAGAATGAGATGATATTTCACTTCCTTATGTAAGGCTTATGTCTCATGGTGTGCTGTTAAACCAGATCCTCAAAAGACCAAAAAATAGCAAAAAAGCTCTAAGTTTTGGACTGATTTAATGCTACCCTAAGTTTAGCTGCAGGGTAGCAAAGTTCTTCAGTATTTGACAAATGACGTCTTGCAGTCAGCAGAAGCTGCTTCCAGCACAACTTTCAGTGAGGTTGTGAAGTGAAAGTTGCTCAGCTATGTCCCACTCTTTGTGACCCTATGGACTGTAACCTGCCAGACTCCTCTCTCCATGGGATTCTTGGGCAAGAATAATGGAGCAGGTAGCCATTCCTTCTCCAGGGGATCTTCCCAACCCTAGGATGGAACCTGGGTCTCCCAACGTGGCAGGCAGATCCTTTTCCATCTGAGCCACCAGGAAAGCCCTCAATGAGCCCTTAGTGAGGTTGATTCTTATGATCTAGGGCAAATTCCAGTGAGAGCTGAAGCTCTAACCCATTTGCCTGCAACAGACTCAACCCTGGGAGAAGACCCAGACCCAACGTCAAGAAAGAGATCAGATTTTGTCACCACAGTCCCTGCTACACTTTCCATTGCTCAATCTTCTAAGAACTTCACATCCATGAAGTCTTAATATTCACATTGATCTTGTAAAGTTTATCATCACCTACGTTTTGCAAAGGAAAGCACATGAAGACTTCACACTGGGGAGAATTCTATAGAAAATTGTGGGCAGTGAGTTAAGTATAATAAATCTTTGGCAACCAAAGTTTTAAAATCCTTAAGAAGACAGTACTGAAGTAGCAATCTTAGTGTAGTATGTGATCCTCATTCCTGGAAGTTTCTGAGAAATGACTGCCTGTCTAACAACATTTATGGAATATTAGTGCATATTTGTGGGTGAAGTAGGTAACCTCCAACATTGCTACCATGAAGCAAGGAAATATGAAAATAGCATGCAAAATTTTTTCTATGATACTTCTTTCTTCCCAGTGTCACTCAGTTCTTTGAAAAAAAAAAAAAAACACTAAAACAAAATTAGATTTTCATAAAACCTCTGTATCTTTGTTACTGGGTAGTTTTGCAATGTTTCACCTATTTATCTTAAATGAAATGTCAACATTTATTCCACCCCTATCAACTTGTCTATGTAAATATATATTATAATTTGGTTTTCTGTTTGTACATTCAGCTTTTTTTAAGAGCATGATTAATATTTTGGATTTTAGAGTTTTTTATGGGTCAATTTACATATGGAAATATTTACTAGGCTTTTGATTTACTTTGCGGGAATTCAAATTAATCTAACATGTTACTGAAAGTCTTCAGAATCAGATCTTGTAAATAAATCATGAATGTGAAGTAGTCTTTAAATATTGTTATGTATGCTTAAAGTGTTAGCAAAATATGTCATGAACATATTTTTAAGATAAATATCTCAAATGCAATTTTACTCTGTTAAAAATCAATGTTATATATAACTTACATGTCATTTGTCAAGTATAATTTATTATGAGACATAATTGTACTGATAGAGAAATAAATATGAACTGAAGTGATAATTATATACATAAATATTAGCCTAGTTTTTAGAAAATAATTTTGAAAATCAGAATAATCTGTGGAATGTATAGAGCTATTTATATGCTGTTAAACTGCTCTTTATTGGCAGAAGACAAACAAAATATTAAAGTGGAACATCATAAGTGAAAGTAAGAGAAAAGCAACTGGAAAAATCAGTAGCCCCAATATTTTCAAATAATGAGTTTTAAAAACTAAATATCTGGATTAAAAAGCAAAATACAAATAAGCTGGTCAATAAGTAAACAAATGACTCAGAGAAGAAATTATAAAAATGCCCCCAAAACTAACCATGCTTAAGCTTATCAATTATCAGTGAAAAAATAACAAAAATGAACAAATTAGTTAAATATTTCTGTATTGTCTATATATATTATTGGTTTTAGAAAAGGCAGAGGAACCAGAGATCAAATTGCCAATATCACTGGATCATGAAAAAAGCAAGAGAGTTCCAGAAAAACATCTATTTCTGCTTTATTGACTATGCCAAAGCCTTTGACTGTGTGGATCACAATAAACTGTGGAAAATTCTGAAAGAAATGGGAATACCAGACCACCTGACCTGCCTCTTGAGAAACCTGTATGCAGGTCAGGAAGCAACAATTAGAACTGGACATGGAACAACAGACTGGTTCCAAATAGGAAAAGGAGTACGTCAAGGCTATATATTGTCACCCTGTTTATTTAACATATATGCAGAGTACATCATGAGAAACGCTGGACTGGAAGAAGCACAAGCTGGAATCAAGATTGCCGGGAGAAATATCAATAACCTCAGATATGCAGATGACACCACCCTTATGGCAGAAAGTGAAGTGAAACTCAAAAGCCTCTTGATGAAAGTGAAAGTGGAGAGTGAAAAAGTTGGCTTAAAGCTCAACATTCAGAAAACGAAGATCATGGCATCCGGTCCCATCGCTTCATGGGAAATAGATGGGGAAACAGTGGAAACAGTGTCAGACTTTGTTTTTCTGGGCTCCAAAATCACTGCAGATGGTGACTGCAGCCATGAAATTAAAAGACGCTTACTCCTTGGAAGGAAAGTTATGACCAACATAGACAGCATATTCAAAAGCAGAGACATTACATTGCCAACAAAGGTCTGTCTAGTCAAGGCTATGGTTTTTCCAGTGGTCATGTATGGATGTGAGAGTTGGACTGTGAAGAAGGCTGAGCGCTGAAGAATTGATGCTTTTGAACTGTGGTGTTGGAGAAGACTCTTGAGAGTCCCTTGGACTGCAAGGAGATCCAACCAGTCTATTCTGAAGGAGATCAGCCCTGGGATTTCTTTGGAAGGAATGATGCTAAAGCTGAAACTCCAGTACTTTGGCCACCTCATGTGAAGAGTTGACTCATTGGAAAAGACTCTGATGCTGGGAGGGATTGGGGGCAAGAGGAGAAGGGGACGACAGAGGATGAGATTGCTGGATGGCATCACTGACTCGATGGACGTGAGTCTCAGTGAACTCTGGGAGTTGGTGATGGACAGGGAGGCCTGGCGTGCTGCAGTTCATGGGGTGGCAAAGAGTCAGACATGACTGGGCGACTGATTTGATCTGATCTGATCTGATTATTTATAAGTAAAATAAGAAGATACACGAACCACAAATAAAAATGATTTTAAAAACCTGTTACTCCAATCAACTTCAGGCATTTATTTCAGTGTCAGGTATTTCATAAGAATGCAGTCATACTTTCCAATAATAAAATGTAAATCTTACTCAAAGAAAATAGAAAATAATACATAAAATGATAGAATTCCATAAAAATCACTCATTTAAATGTAGTGAATAGTAAGTAACCAAATAAATATAATGAGTTTAATCCTATTAGTTACATTTTAAATTTGGGGAAGTGTCTACAGTTGTAACTAAAATTCACTTATTATAAATATTCTTTCTGTGTGTATAGGATGTAGGTATTTCTCAGACTATTTATACAATTATTCACTGTGAGGTATTAATTTCTGTGACTTCTGTATTCACCTTTTGTTTCTATACTTCTTGTAGTATAAAAATGACAATTATATGAGGATGAGTATCTTTATATTTTTCTAACTTTTAGAGGAACTTTCTTTTTGTTGTTTTCTTGCAGCATTAGAACCAACTTTTTTTTAACAAAGATTTTCTTTAAATAAAGAATTGTTTTGTAAATGAAGTTTCTCTACATTTTTTCCTAATGAGTTTAGCACAAATTTTGTCTGGATTCAATTTTTAAAAATTGATTGAAAATATAAGCTAATAAATATATATGGATTTCTTTCTATAATAACCTGTTGATTCTAAGTCTCTTCTATCAAAAAGGTAGAAAAGACATCATTTTTGCTCGTCTTGTATATTACAAACATATCTGTTCACAGAACGTCAGTGTCTCACCTTAGAAATAGTAATTTGCAACTAATAAATATATGTTTTAAATAATCCATAATAAGAAAAATAGCTAAATAATATGATAAAAGATATAATAGACACATAAGTATACTTTAAGGATTATTATTTACTTTTTAATGGAATCATGTAGTTTTAAAACATTTCTCGATATTAAAAAATAACAGGTCATAGATTTTGGTAAATTAAGGAAAATGATATGATTCCTCTCTCTTCAGTGAAGATATTTTACACAGGCAAGTTGAATTAGAAAGCTGAACAATCTTATACCATATGTGATCAATAAAATAATAAACCTATGTTATTATAACATAGCATGTAACATTTAACAAGTGATGAGTGAATTCTCATTTTTTCTTTGATTTGTCTAAAAAAATTGCTTCAACTCTTCAATTTAATCTGCCTCCTCAGAAACTGTACATGTACACTGCAACCAACCACCTGTTGACTTTTCATTTAAAATATTCATTAATTTAAAATATTTTACCCATCTAAATTAATTTGTGGGGTACACATATTATAGTGAATATTAAAAATGGATTTCCCTGATGGCTCTGCCTGCAATGTACAAGACCCAAGTTTGATCCCTGGGTCGGGAAGATCCCCTGGCTAAGGGAGTCCGGTGGGCTACAGTCCATGGGATCATAAGGGTCAGACACGACTGAGCAACATAAATCATATATCACATCACAAACTAATTGGTGGGGTATATATATTATGATGAATATTAAACATAGTGGAGTCATTTCAAAGAGAATATGGAAGTATCAAGAACTTTATAAGTACTTTAATCCAGCAATTAATTTTTGCAATTATAGAGAAGTGTTTTAAAATAATTGAAGTATTAGTACTTTTAAATGTTGCAGTATTATTTATAATAGTGAAAAATATAATCACCTTATTGCTCTAACATGCCTTAGTATAATTTGGGGTATAATATAGTAGTTGCAGTAAGTATAAATATTAAGCATTTGAAACAGATCACCAAAGAGAGGAAATTGAGATGAAAGTAGTTCTCTGTTTCAGTCATTTTGTTTCATGTTGATTATAAACTGTGTAGACATTCATACCATCCCACTATGTAAACTATTCAGCCATGCTAAATATGCAGTTATTTGCTACAAAGTGAACATATTAGTAATAATTAAAATTCACTTTAGTGGCAATTTTTAATTTCCCAAGCAGTATCACAATGTAAAATGCTGATCTTTTAGGACAGGAGTTTTTATTTTTTCAATTTTTAAAACAGTTTAATGCAAGATTTATTTAAGTTACAGTTACATGGGTTTGGGAATTTCTGCAGAATTTTAATGACTAGAGAGAAGTCAGCTTTTTTTTTAATTCTCTATCTTTATGAAATATTTATATTCACAGGTGAAAACCTAAATATCTGCAGGTTTTCCGTGGCATATGAGCCAGTTCTCTAGGGATAACAAAATAGGATTTATTTTCCTGATTATGGTACTGATTGCTTTATTTCCTTGTGAGAAACCTTTTGGAGTAAAGGTAAGAAAAGATGTGTGCTTTATGTTAGGTTGGTGCAAAGATAATTATGGTTTCAATCATGAATTTTGAATCATTATAACTAGGCTCAAACACATCTTTATTAATCAAAATAGGAGCCATTGCAATCAACATATTTTTGCCAAAGAGAAATGAATTTGTTTGTTGTTAAAGCATAAAAATCCATGTTTTGGGATTTGACGAACTCTTGAAAAACATTTTCTGCCTCCTACTAGTTGTGGAAGCATTTTCCCTTCAAAATACTGTGGAGAGGCTTGAAGAAGTGTTGGCAGTTGAAGAGAGGTCAGATGAACATGGCAGATAAAACTTCTTAGGCCAATTCATTCAACTTCTGAAGCTTTGGTTGTGCTACATGTGGTTGGGCATTGTGGAGAACTGGGCCATTTCCATTGACCAATGCCAGTAATAGGCGTTGCAGTTTTCAGTGCATCCCATCAATTTTATGAGCATACTTCTCAGATGTAATGGTTTCACCAGGATTCAGAAAACTGTAATGGATCAGGAGGGTAGTAGACCACCAAACAGTGACCATGACCTTTTTTTGGTACAAATTTGACTTTGGGAAGATTTGAAGCTTTTTTTGGTCCAACCACTGAGCTGGTCATTGCTGGTTGTCATATAAAATCCACTTTTCATCACATGTCACAGTCAGACAAGAAACAGCTCATTGTTGCTGCATAGAATAAGAAAAGATGACACTTCAGAATGACAACTTCTTTTGATTTTTGGTCAGTTCATGAGGCACCCACTTATTGAGATTTTTCACCTTTCCAATTTGTTTCCAATGCCAGTGACCATAGAATGGTCCATGTTGAGTTCTTGAGCAACTTCTCATGTAGTTGTAAGAGGATCAGTTTCAATGATGGCTCTTAGTTGTTGTTGTCAGCTTCCAATGGCTGGGCACTACACTCCTCATCTGCAAGGCTCTCATATTCTTTGAAAACTTCTTGAGCCACCACTGCATTGTATATTTGTTTGCTAATGTTGTGAGTTGTCTCCACTGCTTTACAACTCATTGTAAACTCAAATAATAAAATCACTCTAATTTTCATTCTGTTTAACATCATTTACATCAGTTCAGTCCAGTCACTCAGTGTGTCTGACTCTTTGCCACCCCATGGACTGCAGCACGCAAGGCTTCCCTGTCCATCACCAACTCCCAGAGCTTGCTCAAACTCATGTCCATAGAGTCAGTGATGCCATTCAACCCATCTCACCCTCTGCCATCCCCTTCTCCTCCACCTTCAATCTTTCCCAGCATCATAGTCTTTCCCAAGGAGTCAGGTGGCCAAAGTATTGGAATTCCAGCTTCAGTATCAGTCCTTCCAATGAATATTCAGGACTGATTTTCTTTAGAATGGACTGGTTTGATCTCCTTGCAGTCCAAGGGACTCTTAAGAGTTTTCTCTAGTACCACAGTTCAAAAGCATCAGTTCTTCGGCCCTCTCCCTTCTTTAATGTTCAACTCTCACAACCATACATGACTACTGGAAAAAACCATAGCTTTGACTATATGGACCTTTGTCTGCAAAGTGATGTCTCCACTTTTCAATACACTAAGTTTGTCATAGCTCTTCTTCCAAATAGCAAGTGTCTTTTAATTTCTTGGCTACAGTCACCATCTGCATTGATTCTGGAATCCAAGAAAATGAAATCTGACACTATTTCCACATTTTCCCCATTTACATGCCATAAAGTTATAGGACTGGATGCCATCATCTTCATTTTTTGAATGTTGAGTTTTAAGCCAGCTTTTCCACTCTCTTTTACCTTCATCAAGAAAAATTAGCTATTGATTAGTTTTAAAAGTTCAAATACCCTTTGTTTTCTTAATACTGTATATTGTACCTCACCTGAGTATTTTATGTAATGTCTTCTAATTAGTTTTGTACTGACTGCAAATATATTTATTCTAAACAATGTCTCAAAAGAATGGAAATGTGCATAAAATGGATGTTTTATTCATGCTTTCTGAATTCCTAATTCTGAAAACATAGAGAGTATTTTTCTGTGTTGGTAAGTGATAAATTGTTATACTAAATTCTGTGTTTTTAAAACAACTGAAAATCAGAAAGATAAATTATGTGTTTTTACCCTTTATACCCTCTAATAATATATTCATCAAAAGTAAGTCTTTTATCAATGATTAGGAAAATCATTTATCTTATACCATATACATATATTACACTTAATAGTAGTGTAATTTCAATATCTTTTACCACTAGAAACTTCACTTTGAACTGAAAATTATAAATTGCCCCAAAATAGAAATGCTAATAAAGTACAAATTTAAACTGCTTTCTTAAACACTCTGTATGTTCTAAAGTTACTTTGATTTATCCTTCAGAAATTTAGAAGCAATGGATAGCAGGATATTATGTACAATAATGGAACTCATACTTCAGCATTTTACTCTTCAACAGTCTATAAAATCTAGACATTTTTTTCTTTCAAAGGCATATATTGAAAAGATTACAAAAAAAGTTAAATAATAATTAAAACATTTACATAAAATCTTATACATGATTAAAGATAGACATGAGCATATATATATGTGTGTGTATATATATATATATATTTATATAAATAAAGTGAAGTGAAGTTGCTCAGTCATTTCCAACTCTTTGCGACCCCATGAACTGTAGTCTACCAGGCTCCCCCATCCATGGAATTTTCCAGGCAAGAGTACTGGAGTGATTTGCCCAAACATAAAACATATGTGGATTTTGCTTATGTCTATTTTTAGTAATATGTGTGTATATATATATATATATATATTTAGTATTTACACACACATATGTGTGTGTTTCATAGAAAAATCATTTACAAATTAAATGCTGATGCTAAGCATTGAAGAATAGGGAAGCCAGGAGCTATGAGATAGAATTAGTACATTGGTAAGTGAGCATAAGCCTTTTTGGATAGCAGTTCAGAAATAACCAGTAAAATTACCACTTGGGATATAAGATAGAGAATCCTCTTAATATAAATTTTCAAAAGAAAAATATAGTTTAATATAGCTATTTATCACTTATCAGAAAGTTATAACCCTTTATAATCTCAACTATTGAAATCCAACAGAGAAAAATACTCGGTATTATGTCTATCTTTAATAATATTTAAGATTCTATGTAAAATAATTTAATTATTATCTAACATTTTTGATGTGAATGAATGAAACTAATGATTTTCTCAGACAAAACCAAAACTGTGAGAATTAATTACCAACATACCTATTCTGTTAAAAATACTAAAGGGATTTTCTACAGACAGGAATACAATATCAGAATTTGCACATATAAAATGAAATGAATAGCACTGGAAATGTAAAGATGATGGTACAATGAAATTCATTATTTTTTTCTCATTTAAAATGGCATTACTGTATTGTGTGTTTATGCAATATTTAAGAGAATATTACAAGAACAGCACAAAGAATAGGAGGAAGGAATTAGAAATATATAGTTGTAATATTCTTATACTACATGTGAAGTGGTATTAACATTTTTTGAAGGCAAACTATGAATAATTAAGCATGTATATTATTAGCCTTAGGGCACCATTAAAATAATTAACAACAACAAGATATATACATATAACTTAACGGAGGAAATAAAGTAGAATCCAGAAAAATGGTCAGTTAGCCTAAAGGAAGGCACAAAAAAGGAAAAAGATAAATTGAGACAAGTAGAAAAATTGCTGGATGGTGGATCTTAATTAAATATGCCAATACTCACATTGAATATGGCATAAAGATATTGATTATAAGACAGATATTGCCATAATTGAAAAAATAAGACAATTATAGCCTAAGTAGGAATTTAGATTCTGAATTATGAAATAAAAATTTTTACAGTTTCAACGTATAAGATCATTTAAATAAAATTATGTAATAAGACAATTTCTTCCAAGCTTCAGTTTGAATTGTAGAAAAATGAATTTTTCTGGTACTAGCATAGGTTTTCATGCAAATACTACTTTTTCTGGCTTGTGAAATATTAGCATATAAAATAATATATAATAGTATTAGTAGGACACTTAATCTTATCTATGTTTTTAACTATAAACTTCAAATAAATATATATATGTTGCATGTGTGTATATATGTGTTAATATGTGTATGTGTGAATGTAATAAGCATCAAGATATTCAGAAAATATGCGAAATTAAGATGGTCATATGTGCTATTTGGGAGAAGTCAGGTGGATTCAATGAAGGAATTTGTGGCTTAAATGTATCTCATACATTTTTTCATATGACTTTGTATTTTACATAATTCAGATATTCCTCCACCAAACTAATACAGCAACCATTGTATATGAAGATTCAAACTTACATGTATAGGGCAAAAGTGCTTAATTCCAAGGAATTATACAATGTAAAATGTAGGGGAGATGCTCTAACACAGGGCCTGGAGTACCTATGGGGTTTCTGTCTTTCAAATTCAAAATAAAAGCCTCTGCAGCATCTCCTCAAAATGAGTGGCTCAACAGGAGTGCTTGGCATATTGGTACACAGAGGTGATCACAGGGGCTTCCCAGGTGCCGCTAGTGGTAAAGAACCTGCCTACCAATACAGGAGATAAAAGAGATGTGGGTTCAATCCCTGGGTGGGGAAGATTCCTTGGAGGAGGGCATGGCAACCCGTTCCCAGTATCCTTGCCTGGAGAATCCCTTGGACAGAGGAGCCTGGTGGGCTACAGTCCATACAATCCAAAGAGTCGGGCACAACTAAAGCAACTTAGCACATAGCATGAGTGTTTTATTCATCGTGAGTTCAAATTATGCTATGACACTCTCTAAATTGCATTGTTGACGTTTCCTTCAGAAACATCCTAAATAGGAATATTCTCTTGTTAATATATTGTTGGGTTTTACAGGTTCATTGACAGAGCACTGGCTGGGAACTTCCTCAGAACCAGCTTATACTGCTTTCTGTTCCACTGAATCCTAAACTTATATGTGAACTATTTTCACACTAAATACTTATTATATTCTAAAGTTAGCATTTTAACAATACTTGTTTAAAGTCTATTGAAAACTAGATAAATTGTCCTTATGCCAAAATCCCACTGTTTGCTTCATGTCATTTATATTGTTTCACTGTAGGATAAAAGCTGGATTTACTAGCTGGCTGGCAAGCAAAAACAATATTAAAACTAAAAATAGTTCTCTGCAGAAAAACATCAAATATTTATAAACTTTCCTAAGAAGATAAGAGCTTAAAACCTGATCTGAAATAAAAATAATAGTAACAAAGTATACACTACAAAGCACATTTTCTATTAGTGAATATCATACAGTAGAGTTTTATAGATAAAAAATATGTTCCATTCTCATCTTCCTTCATAAATGATATGATGGTGAAAACTTGTCATCTTGAATCCTGATTAATATATTCTCTCTTATCTAAATTTATGCTACTTCTAATTGTGTTATGAGTCATCCTGGAATGGATTATAGATCGATCCATGACAGATAAAGGAAAATGAATTGTGTCTTTATGAAGATCATTTATACGACAAAGCTGATGATATTCTAGAATGCAAAGATATAGAAAGACAGAGGAACATAATGCAGAGGAAATGTTTGAGTGTTTTGAGAACTCCAGACTATTAAAACCATTCTTTTGTGAATGATTTTAAAGAAATTATAACTGTCTTTATTCACTGTCTTTGTGACAACAAATACCCTGATCTCTTGCTTCAAATATTGCAATTGATAAAAAAATACTTTATAGTTTCTTTCTTGCTCCTTAAAATGTATTCTTACATGACAACAAGATTCCAATTCAAAGACCAGAAATAAAATGTCTCTCCCTTTACTCCTTGATTCAACACCCTCTACACACACACACACACACACACACACATACACACATGCATTTCTATAATGGGTAAAATAAATAACAGGCCTCCTTTGGTTTTTCATTATCATATCCCTGAAGAAATTCTTGGCATCATCTCCTACATTTTTCTCCTCATTTTGGCCATTTCCCTGGCCTCCCTACTATTCCCAACAACACTTCTGCCTTTGCAGCCTTTCTTGCTGTCTCCTCTACCAGGAATGTGTTTGGCTATATGCCCACACACTCTTATTTCTTTCAAGTCAGTGCTGAAATACTGCTCTCCATAGTGGCATTTCCAGTCTGTCTTATCTGAAATAACATCACCCCTATAACTCTCTAATCACATACACTGTTTTCGTTTTCTTCACAGCTTTCTTTATTATCTGATTTTATGTCAAGCATCTATGCATTTATCGCACCTTATCAAATAGAATGTAAACTCTGAGTGCAGGAAGTTGATCCATTGTGTTCACTGCAGTGTCTCCAATAATTAGAAGCCTGCCTAGTGATTGCTCTGTAAAGTTTAGTTGACTATATGGATGAGTGAATTAAAAATCACTGACAACAAAAAAATCACACAAACCAAATTTATTGCTATCTTCTTCATTGTGGTAGTCAGTGATGATCCTCAATGGCCTTGCCATTGTATGATACCCTCCCCTGGACTGTGAGACTTATAAATTCCTTCTAGTGGAATATGGCTACAGCATATGACAAAAGGAATGGGCTATGCAGGTAGGATTGTGCAGATAAAATTAATATCTCTAATCTGCTGAATTTGGCTTAATCAATAGAGAGTTTATTCTGGATGGGCCTGACATATTAGATAATGTCTTTGAAATAAGACTTAAGGAGACTCGACAACTGACTCAGTCCCTGGTGCTGAGAAATCATATCACCATTAGTTCTATGGTTACAAGAAAATTCTAAGCAACAAAGACATGAACCTGAAGAGGATCCTGGATTCTATATGAAGCCACAATCCTAGAAACAGCTTTGAGAAATCTTGAACAAAGGGCTCAGTTTAGTCATGCCAGATGCCAGGCCCACAGATGGTAAGATCATAAATATATGTTATTTTAAGTTACTAAATGTGTGGTGATTTATTATGCAGAAATTGAAAACTGATATAATCATTGATATCACTATTACATCAAAAAATAGAATTTGGCATTCATACCCTAATAAATAGCTAAGCACTCTGCTCTAAACAAACAAAACCCTCCATTCCTTTGGCATAGTTTGGTACAAAGTAAATTTAAGAGATGTGCCAAAAAGACATACTAAGTTTATGTAAAATTTTTTTTCCTGAATTCATTTTCTTTGTAGGCATTTTTAGGTTAAATGTATATAAAATGCTTTCTAAATTACTATAAAACGGAAATCTTTCTCATTTACTCTTATTAAATATTAAAATTATTAATATATTTTAATAATGAACAAAATAACAAGATATTATGTTTTGGTTACATTAGTAGATCATATTCTACTAATGAAGGTTGGAGAAGATTGAAGGCAGGAGGAGAAGCAGACAACAGAGGATGAGATAGTTGGATGGCATCACCTGACTCGATGGACAAGAGTTCAAGTAAGCTATGTCAGTTGGCGATGGACAGAGAAGACTGATGTGCTGGAGGTCATGGGATCACAAAGAGTTGGACATGACTGAGCAACTGAACTGAACAGATATACTTATTCATAATATGCACCATCATTATCTGGCTACTATTGGTAGATTTCAAATTCTAAAAGATGATACTGTCAAAGTGCTGCACTCAATATGCCAGAAAATTTGGAAAACTCAACAGTGGCCACAGGAAAGGAAAAGGTCAATTTTCATTCCAATCCCAAAGAAAGGCAATGCCAAAGAATGTTCAAACTACTGCACAATCACACTCATCTCACAAGCTAGCAAAATAGTGCCCACAATTCTCCAAAGCAGGCTTCAACAGTACATGAAACATGAACATCCAGATGTTCAAGCTGGATTTAGAAAGGCAGTGGAACAAGAGATCAAATCGCCAGTATCAAAAAACCAAGAGAGTTCCAGGAAAACATCTAATTCTGCTTTATTGACTATGCCAAAGCCTTTGACTGTGTGGATTACAACAAACTGTGGAACATTCTAAAAAGATGGGAATGCCAGACTACCTTCCCTGCCTACTGAGAAATCTGTATGCAAGTAAAGAGGCAACAGTTAGCACTGGACATGGAACAACAGACTGGTTCCAAACCAGGAAATGAGTATGTTAAGGTTGTACATTGTCCCCCTGCATATTTAACTTCTATGCAGAATACATGATGTGAATGTCAGGCTGGATGAATCACAAGCCGAAACCAAGATCATCAGGAGAAATACAAATAACCTCAGATACACAGATGACATCAGCTTTATGACAGAAAGTGAAGAAGAACTATAAAGCCTCTTGATGAAAGTGAAAGCAGATTGTGAAAAAGTTGTTCAAAAACTCAACATTCACAAACTAAGATGATGGCATCTGGTCCCATCAGCTCAGTTCAGTCACTCAGTCATGTCCAATACTTTGAGACCCCATGGATTGCAGCAGGTCAGACTTCCTTGTCCATTGTCAACTTTTGAGTTTACTCAAACTCATCTCCATTGAGTCAGTGATGCCATCTCACCATCTCATCTTCTTTCATCCCCTTCTCCTCCTGCCTTCAATCTTTCCCAGCATCAGGCCATTTTCCAATGAGTCAGCTCTTCGCACCAGGTGGCCAAAGTTTTGGACTTTCAGCTTCAACATCAGTCCTTCCAATGAACACTCAGGACTTTAGGATGGACTGGTTGGATCTCCTTGCAGTCCAAGGGACTCTCAGGAGTCTTCTCCAACAATACAGTTCAAAAGCATCAAATCCTCAGCACTCAGCTTTCTTTATAGTCCAACTCTTACATCCATACATGACTACTGGAAAAACCATAGCTTTGACTAGACAGACATTTGTTGGCAAAGTAATGTCTCTGCTTTTTAATATAACTTTTATTCCAATGAGCAAGCATCTTTTAATTTCATGGCTGCAATCACCATCTGCAGTGATTTTGGAGCCCCAAATAATAAAGTCTGTCACTGTTTCCATTGTTTCCCCACCTACTTGCTATGAAGTGATGGGACCAGATGCCATGATCTTAGTTTTCTGATATTGAGTTTTAAGCCAACTTTTTCACTCTCCTCTTCCACTTTCATCAAGAGGTTCTTTAGTTCGTCTTCACTTTCTGCCATAAGGGTGGTGTCGACTGCATATCTGAGGTTATTGATATTTCTCCTGACAATCTTGATTCAAGCTTTTGCTTCATCCAGCCCAGCATTTCTCATGTTGTACACTGCATATATGCTAAATAAGCAGGGTGATAGTATACAGCCTTGATGTGTTCCTTTCCCTATTTGAAACCAGTCTGTTGTTCCATGTCCAGTTCTAACTGCATACAGATTTCTCAAGAGGCAGGTCAGGTGGTCTGGTATTCCCATCTCTTTCAGAATTTTCCAGAGTTTGTTGTCATCCACACAATCAAAGACTTTGGCATAGTCAATAAAGCAGAAATAGACATTTTTCTGGAACACTCTTGCTATTTCGATGATTCAACGGATGTTGGCAATTTGATCTCTGATTCCTCTGACTTTTCTAAATCCAGCTTGAACATCTGAAAGTTCATGGTTCATGTGAACCATGAACGTGAACTTCAGCCTTTTTGCTGAAGCCTGGCTTGGAGAATTTTGAGCATTACTTTACTAGCATGTGAGATGAGTGCAATTATGTGGTAGTTGGAGCATTCTTTGGCATTACCTTTCTGTGAGATTGGAATGAAAACTGACCTTTTCCAGTTCTTTAGCCACTGCTGAGTTTTCCAACTTTGCTGGCATATTGAGTACAGTACTTTTACAGCATCATCTTTTAGGTCTCATCAGATTAGATCAGATCAGATCAGTCGCTCAGTCGTGTCCGACTCTTTGCGACCTCATGCATCACAGCACACCAGGCCTCCCTGTCCATTACCAACTCCCAGAGTTCACTGAGACTCACGTCCATCGAGTCACATCACTTCATGGCAAATTTATGGGGAAACAGTGAGAGACTTTATTTTCTTGGGCTCCAAAATCACTGCAGATGGTGACTGTAGCCATGAAATTCAAAGACACTTGCTCCTTGGAAGAACAGCTATGACCAACCCAGACAGCATATTAAAAAGCAGAGACATTATTCTGCTGACAAAATCTGTCTAGCCAAAGCTATGGTTTTTCAGTAGTCATGTATGAATGTAGGAGTTGGACCATAAAGAAAGCTGAGCGCCAAAGAATTGATGCTTTAGAAATGTGATGTTGAAAAAGACTCTTGAGAATCCCTTGGACAGCAAGAAGATCCAACCAGCCCAACCTAAACGAAATCAGTCCTGAATATTCATTGGAAGGACTGATGCTGAAGCCAATTCTTTGGCCACCTGATGTGAAGAACTCACTCGCTTGAAAAGACCTGATGCTGGGAAAGATTAAAGGCAGGAGAAAAGGTAGATGACAGAGGATTAGATGGATACATTAGGTAGTTAAAATAGGAAAAAGGAGTCCAGACTGGTGATGGCTAAAAGACAAGGATGGGAAAAGCCTGGGAAAAGAGAACAAAGGAAAATCTAAGGACCTGAGTGAGGACTTCAGGTAGAACAAATAGTACTCCTGGCTAGCACAATTTACATAGGGCAGGCCCAGGGGGAGGAGAAAAAACATATAAAATCTTGAACCAAAGGGTTGAGAGTCTCTCCCTCTCTCCTGCTCTCTCTTTCTCTGTGTTTTCTTCACATATTTTAGGTCGGCGTGGCCTCACGCCTCGAGGATATATTTTCCTTTATTTTCTAATAAAACTGAACTATAACACAGATCTGTAACACTGATTCATCCAAGAGCTGTAACGCTGGTCTGTCACTTCAAGATTTTTGTGATGAAACAGAACCAAGGAAATTACACACTCCCCTGACATCTGTTGTGCTGTGACTCTGATTTACCCTGGCTTAAACAACCTAGGTGCTGCCCCCCAAGGTGGAGGGCAAGCACAGCAGGAGCCCAATTCAGTGAAAGCTCCCATGGTGGGAGCTGACCAAGAAGAAAATCCAATGCAGGGAAAGTGACAAGAAGCCCAGCATGCTGGAAACTTGGACAGCGAAGAACGAACTCAGCAGAAAGCTCACGCGGCTCAGTCTCAGATTCCAGAAGACCTCCAGTTAATGTAGGAGGTCCTCGCCCTGCTGAAAGGACATATGCCTAGCAAAATCTTAATTCCTTTACAATTTCTATTTCTTGTTTCCTTGAATCCCCGGAGAACAGGTGAGTGGCAGTGGGTGCAACTGAGGGACTCTGGCAGGGCCTATTCCTCAGTATGTCCCAAAGGCTCCACTATCTGCTGAGCCCCAGTACCTGTTGCCCAGGTTGGTGGGGGTTCTTCTGTCCTTAATCTTCTTTGTGCCAAGGATCAGGTCAATGAAAACTGTGAGCACAGGTCAGGTATTTAGCAGATTTTCTGGCAGGTTATAAAGGGGATTCTTTGGCATATTTTTCCCACTGCTTTTTCCTCCCGTCCTTCAGATCCTCTCTCCTGGGACTTAAGCCCAGCCAAAACTTGTGATGCCTGGCTTCCAGACCTAATGAAGCTCAGGCTCTGATGTCTCATTGAAAAAATTCAGTTAGAATCACAGCAATAGGTAAGAGGTAGATTTGTTAGGATTCAGAGAGAAGCACACTCTGCAGGGTGTGGGCCATTGCAGAGGGCAAGGGCTTAAGCCATGGAATGTGGTGTGGCTAGGTTTTGCAAGCTGGGTGAACTCATATGCTACTGAGTGGGAGAATCATCCCAACCCTTGGGGAACCACCCACTCCTCTTTTGACAGTGCCTTGGAGCTGTCCTGCCACCTCTGGGTTTGTCATTTAACTTACAAATTGGGGATTAAGGTTTACTTGAATTTGACTTGTCATCTTGGACCCAATTGATTTTAATCTGTTTATGTCATGCCCTTGTGCTATGTCATTCTTTCAAAAGTTGTGCTCTGCCCCCTTCCCTCCTGTTTCATGCTCTTTTCTGAGCCCTGTCCAGGCCCACAATGTTGCATCTACAATCTTCTGGAGGGACAACCAGAAAATAGCTGCTCCTTGGGAGGGAAATACTGTATAATATCCAATCCATCTAGATAGTCAGTCCTTCATCTTCCATGTTTTCTACAAAATGTGCAACATCAGCATCTCTCATTGAGCCCGCTAGGGTGGGAGACAGGCACACAATGCCTGCTAGAAGTCCATCTGTTGGCATCCCTTCAAGGGCACCTGGGCTTCCAGGGATAATGTTTGCCACCCTAGGAGTTAGCCCTGCATGCAGTTTGGTCCCAAACCCTTATGACACTTCTCCTAAAGTTACAAACAAACCCTCAGATCAAATCTCCATTCCACTTTTATGGAACATCTGGTCTGTTGCCTCTTATCAATTTGTTCTTAAACCAATTACAAACTCCTACAACCAGGACCCTGCCCCGCTGTAGGCAACATTGCTCCACCCAGCCTATTATTAAAATAATCTTAATGCCCCTAAGAGGGCCAGATAACCTACTCCTTTGTCATTAATTTCTATTATTACCTAAAGTGGGTCTATGACAATGAAATGTTTACCATTGGAAACACCCTAAGTTGCTCTTATGGAGGAATAGGGGAGGAAATCAATGACTTTCATTCCCTTAGAGCAGTAAGAGGATAAGGCTTATGACTGTTTCACCAGGTTCCCAGTCTCAGGGCCCAGGCTTGGATTGCTTTATATCATGATATCTATTTCCATCTGCAGTGAACAAACTGCCAATGAGTTAAAATTACAGCCCCTTAACCATACCAGGAGAAAATAACCTCAGATATGCAGGTGACACCACCTGTATGGCAGAAAGTGAAGAATAACTAAAAAGCCTCTTGATGAAAGTGAAAGAGGAGAGTGAAAAAGTTGACTTAAAGCTCAACATTCAGAAAACTAAGATCATGGCATCCAGTCCCATCACTTCATGGCAAATAGATGGGGAAACAGTGGCTGACTTTATTTATTTTGGGGGGCTCCAAAATCACTGCAGATGATGATTTCAGCCATGAAATTAAAAGACGCTTACTCCTTGGAATGAAAGTTATGACCAACCTCAGTTCAGTTCAGTCACTTAGTCCTGTCCGACTCTTTGTGACCCCATGAATTGCAGCACGCCAGGCCTCCCTGTCCATCACCAGCTCCCAGAGTTCACTAAGACTCACGTTCATCAAGTCAGTGATGCCATCCAGCCATCTCATCCTCTGTCGTCCCCTTCTCCTCCTGCCTCCAATCCCTCCCAGCATCAGAGTGTTTTCCAATGAGTCAGTTCTTTGCATGAGGTGGGCAAAGTACTGGAGTTCCAGCTTCAGCATCATTCCTTCCAAAGAAATCCCAGGGCTGATCTCCTTCAGAATGAACTGGTTGGATCTCCTTGCAGTCCAAGGGACTCTCAAGAGTCTTCTCCAACACCACAGTTCAAAAGCATCAATTCTTCAGTGCTCAGCCTAGACAGCATATTAAAAACCAGATATATTACTTTGTCAACAAAGATCTGTCTAGTCAAGGCTATGGTTTTTCCAGTGGTCATGTATGGATGTGAGAGTTGGACTACAAAGAAAGGTGAGTGCTGGAGAATTGATGCTTTTGGACTCTGGTGTTGGAGAAGACTCTTGAGAATCCCTTGGGATGCAAGGAGATCCAACCAGCCCATCGTAAAGGAGATCAGTCCTGGGTGTTCATTGGAAGGACTGATGTTGAAGATGAAACTCCAATACTTTGGCTACCTGATGCAAAGAGCTGACTCATTGGAAAAGACCCTGGTGCTGGGAAAGATTGAAGGCAGGGGGTGAAGGGGAAGACAGAGGATGAGATGGTTAGATGGCATCACCAACTCAATGAACATGGGTTTGGATGATCTCTGGGAGTTGGTGATGGATAGCAAGGCCTGGTGTGCTGCTGTTCATGGGGTTGCAAAGTGTCAGACATGACTGAGCAATTGAACTGGACTGAATCCTACCCAGCACTGGTCACACTGGAGACCTTGGGGATGACCAACTCCAGTCTGGGGATTCATAATCGAGGCTGGTCGACCTGCCTCGATCTGCCTAGAGATCTGGTCCTCAAAAAGATGTCACGCCTCAACCTGCTCAGGGATCTGCCAATTCAGGGGTCCTAGGAGATCATCATGCCTCGACCTGCCCAGGGACCCAATTCTCAGGAGGCCATCCTGCCTCCACCTGCCTGGGGTTTCAATCTCCAGGAGGCTATCACACCTCAGCTTACCTGGGGATCTTCACCCTGACCCGAGGACGCCTAGATCTCAGGTTGCAACAGTACTGGGTAAGATAAGTTTCAGAAAGACTCACCCCTAAGGAAGTCCAACCATGGAAATAGAAGGAGGCCTATTTCTTGTGGGACTATGCCCAGGCCTCAGCAATAACTTAGGAGCCCAATGAGAACTTCATTGCCGTTCTGGAAAGGCTAAAAGAGGCCCTCCAAAAGTTTACCGATCTGGACTTAGACTTTAACAAGGAACACGTGATTTTAAAGAACAAATTCCTGTCCCAGTGTGCATCAGACATTAGAGTAAAGTTACAGCAGCTACAGCAGCAGGACCCTGCTGCCTCTTTAGATGAGATGGTCCAGACAGCCACCAATAACTTTTATTACAGAGAAGAGGAGAGGGAGGCCAAGGCACAGGAGAGGGAGAAAAGGAAAGATACAAGGCATGCCCAGATGCTGGCTACCCAACAGGGAAGTTCTATAGCAAACTCTGAGTCCTTGAAGGAGGCAAATGCCTAATCTGTAGACAGGCGGGCTATTGGGCCAAAGAGTGTCCAAACCATGACAAGTCTCCTAAAATGGCTTGCTACAAATACCATCAACTGGGACATTGGGCAGCACTCTGCCCTTGGGACCCAAGAGCCTCAAGGTCAAGCACCTAGCCTTCCCTCATGATGGTTCAACAGGACTGAAGCAGCCCACTCCAGCCAGCCCACCTATCACAAATAACAATCACAGGCCTGGATGTGTCAGGTAGGTCTGAGAATTTCTTGGTTGGAGAATTTCACAGAGGCTACCGACTCTGCCCTGACCTCCTACTCCAGAGCCTTTTCCTCCCAAACCATTTTGGGTGCTACAGGGAAAACAATTACAAAAAGATTCACCTGAGCACTTTGTTGCTGGGATGGACAAATATTTTGCCACCAGTTTCTAGTGGTCCCTGACAGTCCTCCTCCCTTATTGGGAAGAAATCTTTCCCTGCCTTCAAAACTTTGCAGTTATTGCAATCCCGATAGAAGATACTTTAAAACTTTATTTTGGGCGCAAACTAACTATTTTTACCAGCCACCAAGTGAAACAACTCCTAAGTGGGAGAGGCCACTTATTGATGTCTGGTCAAAGAATCATCAGATATCAAGTAGTGCTGATGGAAAATCCAGACCTCACTATATCCCCTTGTGAGTTTCTTAACCCAGCCACCCTCTTGCCTACCCCTGAGGGTTCTCTTCCCTTTCATTCTTGCCTAGAAACCTTGGACCACTGGACAAAACCTGGAGAGGGATTGTCAAAAGATCCTCTGACCAATCCTGAGGAAATCTGGTACACTGATAGAAGCAGCTTTGTCTTAGATGGAAAAAGAAGAGCTGGATATGCAGTAGTCTCCAATTTTGAGACCACAGAAGCTAAACCTTTGCATCAGGTTCACTTCAGTTCAGTCGCTCAGTCATGTCTGACTCTTTGCGACACCATGAATCGCAGCACGCCAGGCCTCCCTGTCCATCACCAGCACCCGGAGTTCACTCAGACTCACATTCATCGTGTCAGTGATGCCATCCAGCCATCTCACCCTCTGTCGTCCACTTCTCCTGTCCCCAATCCCTCCCAGCATCAGAGTCTTTTCCAATGAGTCAACTCTTCGCATGAGGTGGCCAAAGTACTGGAGTTTCAGCTTCAGCATCATTCCTTCCAAAGAAATCCCAGGGCTGATCTCCTTCAGAATGGACTTGTTGGATCTCCTTGCAGTCCAAGGTACTCCGTAGAGTCTTCTCCAACACCACAGTTCAAAAGCATCAGTTCTTCGGTGCTCAGCCTTCTTCACAGTCCAACTCTCACATCCATAGATGACCACTGGAAAAACCATAGCCTTGACTAGACAGACCTTTGTTGGCAAAGTAATGTCTCTGCTTTTGAATATGCTGTCTATGTTGGTCATAACTTTCCTTCCAAGGAGTAAGCGTCTTTTAATTTCATGGCTGCAGTCACCATCTGCAGTGATTTTGGAGCCCCAAAAAATAACATCTGACACTGTTTCCACTGTTTCCCCATCTATTTGCCATGAAGTGATGGGACCAGATGCCATGATCTTCATTTTCTGAATGTTGAGCTTTAAGCTAACTTTTTCACTCTCCACTTTCACTTTCATCAAGAGGCTTTTGAGTTCCTCTTCACTTTTCTGCCGTAAGAGTGGTGTCATCTGCATATCTGAGGTTATTGATATTTCTCCCAGCAATCTTGATTCCAGCTTGTGCTTCTTCCAGTCCAGAGTTTCTCATGATGTACTCTGCATATAAGTTAAATAAGCAGGTGACAATATACAGCCTTGACGTACTCCTTTTCCTATTTGGAACCAGTCTGTTGTTCCATGTCTAGTTCTAACTGTTGCTTCCTGACCTGCATATAGACATCAGGTACTTCAGCCCAATTCTCTGAGTTCATAGCCCTAACTCAAGCTTTAGAGCTAGGAAAAGGAAAAAGAGTAGCTATTTACACTAACCCCAAGTATGCCTTTCTGGTGCTACATGCACATGCTGCTGTTTGGAAGCAAAGAGGCCACGTGACCGCCAAGGGTCCCCAGTCAAATATGGTGATCAAATCCTTAGACTCTTGGAGGCAGTCCATATGCCCACTGAGGTTTCAGTCTCCCACTGTAACGGACACCAAAAAGGGAGCACAGAAGTGGCAGGAGGGAACCAAGCAGCCAATCAGGCAGTTAAAAGAGCAGCATTACAGAACAATGACCTAATAGGGGTTGCCACCTTAGTTCCACAGACTAATTTGCCAGAAACTCCTTCATATACTGAAGGCAAGACTCTTAAAGCTAAGAATGAGACTTTCAAGAAGATCATTTGGAGTGGTTCCAAAAGGAGGGACTCCTTTTTCTGCCTGGAAACCTCCAATGGAAGTTGGTTAACTCCTTACATGCCACCACTCATTTAGGGGAGAAAGCCCTCCAAAGATTACTAGAAAGGTCCTTTAGAGGAACAGACCTCCAAACAACTACAGGGCAAGTGATCTCCTCTTGTCCCACTTGCCAGTTAAACAACCCCCAAGGAGCTCAAAGACCCCAGCTGGCCCAGCCTGTCCAACAATGAGGGACCTACCCAGGAGAGGACTGGCAGATGGACTTCACCCAAATGCCAGTTTCTCAAGGGTATAAATACCTATTAGTCATGATAAATACATTCACAGGATGGATTGAAGGCTTTCCCACCTGGACTGAGAAGGCTGAAGAGGTGGTTAAAAAACTGCTCCATGAAATCATTCCAAGATTTAGTCTGCCCAGGTCATTACAAAGTGACAATGGGATATCATTTTCTTCTAAGGTCACCAAAGGGGTCTCTAAAGCATTGGGCATTACTTCTTATCTCCACTGTGCCTGGAGGCCTCAGTCTTCAGGAAAAGTAGAAAAAGCCAACCAATTCTTAAAATCAGTGATAAAAAAGATAACCCAGGAGACCTCCCTGGGATGGAAGGAGGCTTTACCAATAGCTCTCCTCCACACCCGTATTGCCCCTAAGGAACAGGTTGGTCTTAGTCCTTATGAGGTGCTATATGGGAGACCTTTTGTTTATGCCATTGACCTCTTCCTAGATCCAGAGGCTCAGACTCTCTGGTCTTATACCATGGCCATTAGGCAGTTCCAACAGGCTATATGCTTGTGGGGTTGTCAACAAGGACCTGAAAGATTCTAAGGCTTCACCACTATATGCTCCAGGGACTCATGTCCTAATTAAAAGTCTGGAATGATGGGTCCCCAAGGGCTAAACTCCAGCCCACGTGGAAGAGCCCCTACCCTGTAATACTTTCTACCCCCACAGCAGTCAAGGTACCAGGATATGACTCCTGGATTCACTACTCATGAGTCAAGCCATGGAAGAAAACAAAAGAGGACACTCCATATACCTGTGGGCCCCTGGGAGTTCTCAGATACGTATTCAGAACTACAAATGAGTGCCATTCTAATGAATACCCTCAAAATCTAGTTTCTGGGGATAAGACTTCTTAGGACAGCTCTAAAGAGCCAACACAGCTTGGCAGGGGTTGTACTCCAAAATCGACAGGAGATAGATCTTCTGATCCCTGAAAAAGGAGGGACTTGAGACATCCTGGCAATGGGAATTTGTAGTTGGCTAATGCCCCTACTAGTCTTTGTTATGCCGTATTGATGCTGCTTATGATTGTTCCATGTATTATCAATTGTCTAACCCATTTTATCTCTGCCCAGGTCAACAAGCTACAACATGCAGTGCCAGTTCAACAAGGATATATAAAACTACAGCTGACCATGGAAAATATCACTCACCCTTAGATGGACACCACTATAAGGACTCTGAGGCCTGAGACTAGCAAGAGGGGGAGGCCCAATGCCCCTCACCATCCCAGTTCAGGAGGAAGTAGCCAGAAAGGCCTCAATGCCCCTATTACCAAAGAATTGGGCCTCCCATCTCTTGACAGGGGAATGTTAGATACTTAGAATAGGAAAAAGGAGTCCAGAATTGCATGGCTAAAGGACAAGGAAGGGAAAAGCCCAGGAAAATAGAACAAAGGAAGGTCCAAGGACTGAAGAGAGGACCTCAGGTAGAACAAACAGCACTCCCGGCTAGCCCAATTTACATAGGGCAGGCCCATGGGGAGGAGAAAAAATATATTAAAAGAGGAGCCAAAGGGCCGGGGGTCTCTCTCCCCCTCTCCTGCTCTCTTGCTCTCTCACTCTCTCACTCTCTCACTCTCTCTCGCTCTCTCGTGCTCTCTCTCTCTTTGTGTCTTTTAGGTCAGCATGCGCTCATGCCTTGAGGATGTATTTTCCTTTATTTTCTAAATAAAACTGAACTGTAACATGGAGTTGTAACACTGATCCATCCAAGAACTGTAACACTGGTCCGTTGCTTCAAATTTTTGTTGTGACGAGACAGAACCAAGGAAATTACATGCTCCCTTGACAGTTGGATAGCATCACTGACTCCATGGACGTGAGTCTGAGCAAGCCCTGGGAGTTGGTGATGAACAGGGAAGCCTGGTATGCTGCAGTGCATTGGGTTGCAAAGAGTTGGACGCAAATGAACTGAACTGAACTGAACTGGATTGATAGATATGGTAGATAATCCACAATCCAGATAACAGGATATGGTAAAGTACATTTAAGCCTAATTATATGTGTCATTTAAGACTACCAAACTTAGCAGTCCCTCAAATGTGATTAAAAAATGTATATGCTGCAATGGGATACTCAGAATTTTCATCTAGTTTTCTGAATACATAATATCACAATACAGTAAGTGAATCCAGGAAGAGAAAGAGAAAAATGAAAATGTGTCAATGCCGATGATTGACGTCCCACAGATAATGTTTATTAATGTATAGCATGAAAGAAAAGAAGGAAGGATAAAGTCACCTTTGTGCAGAAAAAAAGATGGGAAAACTAGAGGGAAAAGAAACAGTACTATTCAACAAGATTACATGCTTGTTTATTTCCAGCACTGAAAAAAAAAAAATTAAATGCCATAAAAAGATAGTTTATCTGTTATAACTTGAACAGTAGCCAATATATGAATTCTAACTATCACACAAGATACTTATAAAAACCAAATGAGTACAGTAAAGAAAATAGGTAATTAATTTTTAAAAATCTTTTGTTGTTGTTCAGTCTCTAAGTTGTGTCCAACTCTTTGCAACCCAATGCACTGCAGCACACCAGGCTTCCCTGTTCATCACCAACTCCCAGGGCTTGCTCAGACTCACGTCCATGGAGTCAATGATGCTATCCAACTGTCCATGGACTTCAACACACCAGCTTCCTCTGTCCTCCACTATCTCCCAGAGTTTGCTCAAATTCGTGTCCATTGAGTCAGTGATGCTATTTAACCATCTCATCCTCTGCCACCTCTTTCTCCTTTTGCCTTCCATTTTTCCCAGCATCAGGGTCTTTTTCAAGGCACTATACCACAGGCCTTAAAGACAGACATGTTAGCTGCTTTACTCATGATTCTATTTAAAATGCACCGTGTAATATAGATCCTTTCTATTTTTTTTTCGAATTGATGCATGGACAAATTATTAAGTAAATCTCATTAGAAATCAAAGATGCCTTTCTTTTTCCTTTCGTTGTTACAGTACTTATGCTTATAGTTACTGATGTAAATTACCTTAGGTGGGGATTGTCCGTTTTTTCTGAAATGACTTTCAGTGGTTCACTCAGTTTTTACATATAAAGCATATATTCATACTTGCCTAAGGGAAAGGGTATGAACAACACCTGTGATCCTGTGTCCCCACGGTGAGAGGATGTGATACCTGTGGTTGTGAAGGGGTGGTTTTGAGAGTGGCAGACACAGTCAAAGAAAGAAAGAGAAAGAGAGGGAGGGAGGGGGAGAGAAGAGGGGAAAGAAGGAGGGAAAAAAGGAAAGAAAGACTGTATGTGCTAGCTTAGACAAATCTGTTCATCCAGGTGTAAGGTATGCCCGGTGAAGTAATATGCCCAAGTACACCCTGAGTCTTCTGCTAAAGGATGGGCTAAAATTCTTACCCATTTTTCACGTTGTTTTTTGACATTAAGAAAATCGGTTCAAGCAGGCTCTGATCTCAGTTTAGCAGCAATGAAAGATGCCAACACTCCAAAGGGAAACTCATCACCAGGGATATCTGGCCTTTTAATGCATGCTTGATAAAATATCCTTTGTGTTTTGGGGAAATACTTAATGCCTCCAAAATACGCTGTTGAAATTGGTAAGCCCATATGGACTCAGACAGCTGGCAAATCGTGTTGTGTGCTTGTGTATGTGTGTGTGTAATACTGAATAAGAAAATTCATATAAATTACCCAAAATAAAAACAGATCACAACAGTGCGAATCAGTGTGAGAATTTACTTTCATGGCTTTGGCCCCACTGTGTCCTTTTGTGACAGCAATAGTGCTAACCGCTTGATCTGATTTCCTAGATTGTTTTGGTCTATTGCACAGAAGAAAAGGAACTAGCTCCTTCAGAGAAACTAGTTCTTTACCAGGGGAACTTCAAAATTTCTTGAATATGGGGATATTAAGAAAAAATTCTTGACCTCGCACTCATAGTAGCAGGTGGCTATTTAGTTATTGCTTCCCACGTGGTGCTCGTAGTAAAGAATCTACCTGCCAAGGCAGGAGACGTGAGAGAAGCTCTTTAGATCCTTGGGTCATGAAGATCAGAAACATTTGCAAGATTAAATCATAAAAATATATGGAAGGTAACATGGTAAAATATCAAATGCTCTATCAATAAGTTTTGATAAAAATAAAAGAGATAGTTTTGAAAGTTTATTGACTTTATGTTGCTGTATAACAAATCACAATAATCTTAGTGACTTAAAACAATGTTCATTTATTAGCTCATAATCTATAGATCTGAAGTCTGGAAAGTTGTATTTGCATTCTCTGCTCAGGTTAAAACAAGGTTGCATGTTCACCTGAAGTTCAGGATCCTTTTCCAATCACCTTCCTGTTATTGGAAAAATTCATTTTCTTGGAGTTCAGGGCTATATTCTTGTTTTCTTCCTGCCTATCAGCTGAGGACAGCTCTCAGGATCTAGAGGCTACTCTGAGGTCCTTGTCCTGTGGCCTCCTCCATCTCGGCAAGATGGAAACTTGATCATCTTAAGTCCTTCTCTTTATTTGAATATGTCAGACATTCTCTGTTGTACCAGTTAAAGAAAACTCTGCTCTGAAAGAGCATATATGATTAAGTTAGGTCCACCCAGATAATCTCTGTGACTTAAACTCAATTGAATATTATCTTGAATTACATCTGTGAAATTTCTGTCACAATAAAAGTTTGCATAATAATATCAAAGGGGCAAATATCATGGAAACCACTTTAGAATTATACCTACCACAGAAAACAAACTACCTTCAATAAAAATCATAACAAAGCATAATGTTTTTATCTTATTAATCTGTTATCAGTGATCTCAGAATGTTGGCCAGTATTATTGTGCTTAAGAACAGTGGTGTGTGTGCTTAAATATGTGGCAATTATGAGTTCAAATAAAGTCATCATAAAAGGTTAAATAATGTAAAAATAGTTATGTCAACTTTCAGTCTATCTACTGATCTTCATATATCATGCTAGAATTCAAGTGATGACAATGTACATACTAATTATGTTAATCCAATGATCTATACAGGAGCACTTACATTGCATTTGTCAACTTGCATCCAGATAGAAATGGAAAATGACAAAACATAAAAATCTCTACAGACTTGTGATGAGGTTTCTACTCAGCTACAGCATTCATATTTGTGGAAGACAACATTTATAATTTAAGAAAAGGGAAATTGGGAAATAAATCCATTTGTGTAATGTATTATTAATTTTGTTACATAAATAGATTAATTTGCTTGGAGGACAAATTCTTTTTCTTTGGAATTCTGTTTATTTTTGTTTACCCTTAGAGGAAAACAGTAAAAACAATTATTCTTGTAAATGTATATTAAAATTGAATCAAAACAGATTAAGTGTAAAAGTTAAGTAAATTTCATATTTGCTTAGTACAGGAAAAGTATTACATTGAATGAGCTTCCCCAGTGGCACAGCGGTAAACGATCTGCCCGCCAATGCAGAAGACATAGGAGATGTGAGTTCAGTCCCTGGGTTGGGAAGATCCCCTGAGGAGGAAATGGCAACCTACTCCAGTATTCTTGCCTAGGAAATCCTACAGTCCATGAGGTCACAAAGAGTTGAACACAACTGAGTACTTAGCACACGTTACATTAAATAGGAAATTTTCTTCTGACAAAATAAATCATGAATAGGTTGATACTGCATTTGAACTAGACTGTTTCTATTTTTAAATGGCTTTACTGAGAAATAATTTACTCACTAAAAAACACTCATATTAATGTTCCATTTGGTTTTTCAGGATTAATTTGGAGCTTTGTTATATATTTTATGAATTTTTTTTCTCATTTCTCCTTATGTTCTCATTAAAGAATCATTAATATTAACTCACCTACACATTATAGGAGCTTCCCTGGTGGCTCAGAGGTAAAGAATTCACCTGCAATGCAGGAGTCCCAGGACATGCAGGCTCGATCCCTGAGTCAGGAAGATCCCCTGGGAGTGCATGGCAATCCACTTAGTATACTTGCCTGGAAAATCCCATGGACACAGGAGCCTGGCAGGCTAGAGTCAGACAGAGAGTCAGACACGACTGAAGTGACTTGGCACACATGCACACATTATAGAGTCTGGCAGTGGAGAAGATTCAACTAAAGTATTCTAAGTACAATCAATAGTGAGTAAATGCAGTACAAAATGCAAATATATCAGATTTTTAATTTTAATCCAGGCAGATGAAATTAATAGGATTATTTTTTCTCTTTGCCTCACCAATGAAGATGCAGATTATAGTTAAAGTATAATAGTCAAGTCTGTCATATCTTCTATCTAAGTTTATAGATAATGTTCATTTACAATAATTTAAAACAGTTTACTTAAATAGCCCTGTTATTTAAAGTACATGATGATTTCTTATTAAATTCAAAGCGTTCACATTGTAAGCACTTTAGAGAACATCCACGTGCGTGCCTATGTGCGTGCGTGCGTGCAAGTGTGCTCAGTCGCTCAGTAGTATTGGACTCTGTGATCCCATGACTGTAACCCAGACAGGCCCTTCTGTCCATGGGATTCTCTAGGCAAAAATACTGGAGTGGGTTGCCATTTCTTCCTCCAGGGGATCTCCATACCTTTGTGCACACTTTCATCACAGGACTATCCCATGCCTCATTTGTCTAATAAGTGTGATATTTTGTTTGGATTGAAAGTAATAACTCTGTAATTTAAATAAAAATATATGGCTTCTGACACACTGTGAAGAAAAATCAGGACTTCTGTTTTAATTATTCAGAAGAACTACAGTCTGCCGCCTGAAGTTTGCATAGTTGCACTTCGTGAAGCTCTACCACCATTTCCTTTTTAATCACTCCTTTTATGTTGCTGTGTGGTAAGTTGCTTCAGTTGTATCGGACTCTGTGACCCCATGAACTGTAGCCCGCCAGGCTCGACTGTCCATGGTATTCTCCAGGCAAGAATACTAGAGTGGGTTGCTGTTTCCTCCACCAGGGAATCTTCTTGACCCAGGGGTGGAAACTGCATTTTTTAATATCTCCTGCATTGCCACTGGGTTATTTACCACTAGCTGCCACCTGGGAATTCAGTTGAGTCACTCAGTCGTGTCAGACTCTTAGCAACCCCATGGACTGCAGCATGCCAGAGTTACTTGTCCATCACCAACTCAAACTCATGTACATGGAGTTGGTAATGCCATCCAGCCATTTCATCTTCTGTCATTGACTTTTCCTTCCGCCTTCAATCTTTCCCAGAATCAGGGTCTTTTCCAATGAGTCAGTTCTTCACACTGGGTGGCCAAAGTATTGGAATTCCAGCTTCAGCATCAGTCCTTCCAATGAATATTCAGGACTGATTTCCTTTAGGATGGACTGGTTGGATCTCCTTGCAGTCCAGGGACTCTCAAGAGTCTTCTCCAACATCACAGTTAAAAGCATCAATTCTTTGGTGCTCAGCTTTCTTTATAGTCCAACTCTCACATCCATACATGACTACTGGAAAAACCATACCTTTGACTAGATGGACCATTCTTAGCAAAGTAATGTCTCTGCTTTTTAATATGCTGTCTAGGTTGGTCATAACTTTTCTTCCAAGGAGCAAGCAAGTGTCTTTTAATTTCATGGCTGCAGTCACCATCTGCAGTGATTTTGGCATTCCCAAAATAAAGTCTCTCACTGTTTCCACTGTTTCCCCATCTATTTGCCATGAAGTGATGGGACCAGATGCCATGATCTTAGTTTTCTGAATGCTGAGTTTTAAGCCAACTTTTTCACTCTCCTCTTTCACTTTCATCAAGAGGCTCTTTACTTCTTCTTTGCTTTCAGCCATAAGTGTGGTGTCATCTGCATATCTGAGGTTATGCCCCTTTCATATTAAATATCTACTTCATAAAACTCTCCTGATACTGTGTATTTGTTTGTATGACATCTTCTTCCAGAGTTAAAAGCTGTGCTTAAAAATAAAATTGATTACTTTAGATCTAGAGTTTCTACAATTCCTAGATTTTAGCTATCTATACTCACTTTTTTGTTTACTTTTTACAGTTCTTTGATTCTTTTCAGGCTATCTCTTGTCATTACTTGGAAAACTTTGTCAGCCACTGTGACTCAAAATCTGCATGACAACCTAAGTGAAATGGAAAAAAGAGAGACCAAATAAATAAGTTTATTGTTTTGATTTCAATCATTGCCTAAATTATCTTAAAATAATTTGTCTCTAAATTTGTAAATTTTTATGTTTCATGATGTTAATCTTTAGTTTATATCTTCAGTGATACTTCATATTTATTGTTTATGGATTTTTACTTTGAATATTTAGCATATTTGTGGTATTTTAAAATCTATATTCAATCACAATAATATTTATTTAGGAAAAGTAAAAGTGAAGTTGCTCAGTCATGTCTGACTCTTTGCAACTCCATGGACTGGAGCCTACAGGCTCCTCCATCCATGGAATTTTCCAGGCAAGAGTACTGGAGTAGGTTGCCATTTCCTTCTCCAGGGAATCTTCCTAACCCAGGGACTGAACCCAGGTCTCCTGCATTGCAGACAGACACTTTACCATCTGAACCACCAGGGAAGCCCTTATTTAGGAAAGGGATTATTTATTATGTAGAGTTCCCTGTGTTATACAGTAGACCCTTGGCAATTGTTTTATATATAGTAGTGTTCATATGTTCAGAGAAGGCAATGGCACCCCACTCCAGTACTCTTGCCTGGAAAATCCCATGGATGGAGGAGCCTGGTAGGCCGCAGTCCATGGAGTCACAAAGAGTCAGACAAGACTGAGCAAGTTCACTTTCACTTTTCACTTTCATGCATTGGAGAAGGAAATGGCAACCCACTGCAGTGTTCTTGCCTGGAGAATCCCAGGGATGGGGGAGCCTGGTGGGCTGCCACCTATGGGGTCGCACAGAGTCAGACACGACTGAAGCGACTTAGCAGCAGCAGCAGCAGCAGTTGACTTTAGAGCCAATTGTTATACTCAGCTCTCTATATCACCATCCTTTCCTAATTCTAAGCAATTCTTTGTCATCTATAAAATTTTTTTTATAACTCATACTAAAAGAAAAACTGAGATGTTATAGTTCTAATTTTTATACCCAAATAGTTTGTTATTTGTCAGTTATTTGCTAAGTCACTGAAGTGACTTAGCAGTTAGCAGTGTACATATGTTAATCCCAAACTCCTAGTGTATCCCTTCCACCAACCTTTCCCCTTTGGTAGCTTGAAGTTTGTTTTCAAAGTCTGTGAGTCTTTTTCTGTTTTGTAATAAAGTTCATTTATATCATTTTTTTTTTTAGATTCCACATATAAATGGTATCATATGATATTTGTTTTTCTCTAATTAATGTGTGACTCAACTTTTAACTTTCACTGTCTTCTATTTGAAGACTAGACATGTTCTTATTTTCTGCAGATCTAGTAAGCCCCAGGATTCTAGGGTGAATGTATACAAACCTAAAATGTTAGAAAATGAGTTTAGGATAGAACATATATTGTAAAGAATAGTATAAAAAGATTGTTTCATTTGGTTATATGTTGAAGTAGAAATATGTGTAGGTTATAAAGTTGACAAGAATTTTCATTAAAAAAAGAAACTATTCTTATGCCTCAGTTTAAACTTTTATGACTGATTCAATAATTGATATGGGACATTTCTCAGAGCAAATATTGCTCTATTTTCTGTATTTTTCACAGCACACTCTTTATTTCCAAACAACATTTTTCCCCACTTAAGCACATCTACATGTAGACTCATTTCACCTTCAATTGTGGATGACAGGAGAATTTAAACTAATTTAAATACCATCCCAAGCAAACTGTATTAGAATGTTAATTCTGCTGTACATTTCAATTTGCATAATAAATTCTAAAATCACATACAGATGATTTATGGATTACTAATGTTTCTGATTATTTATTATACTTTTCTATTAACACAAATAAAGCAAGTCTTATTTAGGATTTTTATAAGTAATTTTGAATAAGAAATGCACATTGAATTTGTGATGCATGCAGTATATAACAAGGTTCCTTGGACAGTAAAATGCTTTGTCCATGGGGGACAGACTGCTAAAAAGTGCTCACAGACTTCTGTGTCCAAAAGAATAGACTTTTAGAAGATAAGTTATTTTAGGTTAAACGGCATTCCAGAGGTTTTCTCGTCCCGACCCATTTAAAACAGAAGTGAATTAACATCCAGAAAAGATAAAAATAACATCCCTATTTAGAAATTTGTATTCTTTCTGCTAGTTGACTTTCGGAGAAGGCAATGGCAACCCACTCCAGTACTCCTGACTGGAAAATCCCATGGACAGAGGAGCCTGGTAGGCTGCAGGCCATGGGGTCGTGGAGTCGGACACGACTGAGCAACTTCACTTTCACTTTTCACTTTCATGCATTGGAGAAGGAAATGGCAACCCATTCCAGAGTTCTTACCTGGAGAATCCCAGGGTGGGGAGCCTGGTGGGCTGCCACCTATGGGGTCGCACAGAGTCGGACACGACTGAAGCGACTTAGCAGCAGCAGCAGCAGCAGCAGTTGACTTTAGAGCCAATTGTTATACTCAGCTCTCTATATCACCATCCTTTCCTAATTCTAAGCAATTCTTTGTTATCTATAAAATTTTTTTTATAACTCATACTAAAAGAAAAACTGAGATGTTATAGTTCTAATTTTTATACCGAAATAGTTTGTTATTTCTTGTCTGTAGTTTTAAAATATTGTTTTGTATTATTTAGTGTTTGTGAATATTGGGCTTTCTGTTTGCAATATTATAAAATACTATATGGAATAAATATTTCTGGCAAGAGAACATTAAGTATTATAATCAAAAACAATAAAGCTACTTAGACACATACCAGGATCTTAGAATGTATGTATAAAACTACATGTGTACTTTGAAGGTCTAATGGCAGCAGAAAGAATTTCTAAAGCTTTCTGTGAAAATATTAAAGGAGCACAAATGTGAGAAATTTTAAGTTCTGTGTTTAAAAACTGCTAACATAACATAACTGCTAATATCTCTGCATTAGAAAAGCACTATTTATTGAAAGAGACAGACATAATTCTACCATGCTCTCCACTCTCTGGTCTCTCAAATCACAAAATGAAACTACAACAAATATCCTTTTCAACTTTAAAAGATTTTCTATATAAACTTTTAATAGATACACAAAATACCACATCAGGGTAATATAATCCTATACATGATAATTCTTTAATGTACATTGTAACCAAATTTCACCCTAATATAGTTTATATAACTGTAAAAGCTCTACATCATTTGTAAAGGCAATATGAAGGATACTTGATCATTATGCCTTAGACTTTATTATGGAAAGCATTTAAAATTTTTGCTAATTAAATTTTTATTAAGCCTCCATATTTCCTGTGCAACATTTTGTTCCTTGAGTAATTTATTTTATTCACTTAAGGATTCCAGTAACATGAAAGTATTTTCTAAAAGATATAAATGATGAGTTCTATTTATAAAAAAAGTTTGGTTTAGAAAGTAATCTTGATAACTCTTAGGAATGTTTTTTTATCTTATGTTCTATAGGATGGTAGCCAGATAAATAAGACTAAAGAATACATAAACGAATATGGAACTACAATTAATCACATTTTCAAATTCTTCAATTTATTTACTTAATAATGTATTTGTCTTCTATGAAAAATGGAAGCAGGAACTACCATGACCTAGCTAATTTTTCCCTATCTCAGAGACCTCAATGATAAAATAGTGTAATTTCTACAGGCCACGAAGCAAAATTAGATAAGGTTACTAAGTACCCTTTGTTTTAATAACTACTTAATTATAATGTTCATGGGTGTTTGATTCAGACTAAACATAGTTGAAATCTCTGTACTTTCATTATGAACTGTGTAATCTAGGCAATTTGCCTAAACTCACAAAGCTTCTGTTTACTCTTTCAATTGTAAGAAGAAAGATGCTCTCTTCAGATGATCATCAATAGCAACAAATTTAATTACAAGTCTCAAGTATTTAGCTCTATGGACTGAGGAGCCTGATAGGCTGCAGTCCATGGGGTTGCTGAGAGTCAGATACGACTTGAGTGTCTTCACTTTCACTTTTCACTTTCATGCATTGGAGAAGGAAATGGCAACCCACTCCAGTGTTCTTGCCTGGAGAATCCCAGGGACGGGGGAGCCTGGTGGGCTGCCGTCTATGGGGTCGCACAGAGTCAGACATGACTGAAGCGACTTAGCAGCAGCAGCAGCAGCATACCACATGTTAAATTAAAAAATCAACGTGTTTCTTATTTTTATTAGTAGAATATATATTAAATATAGCAGTGTGTACATGTCCACTCTAGACTCCCTAACATGGACATGTACACACTACTATAAGAAAGAAAGAAAGAAAGTGAAGTGGCTCAGTCGTGTCCGACTCTTTGCGACCCCATGGACTGTAGCCTATCAGGTTCCTCCATCCACAGGATTTTCCAGGCAAGAATACTGGAGTGGGTTGCCATTTCCTTCTCATATTTAAAATGGATAACCAACAAGGATCTACTGTATACCACATGGAACACTGCTCAATGTAATGTGGCAACTTGGATGAGAAGGCAGTCTGGGGAAGAATGGATTCATGTACATGTATGGCTAAGCCCCTTTGCTATTCACCTGAAACTATCCCAAAATTGCTTATCGGCTATACCCCAATACAAAATAAAAAGTTTTTTAAAAAGTTTTAATAAAAATATATCAATGTATTCTTGAGCAGATCAATCTTTTTTTTTTCCTTTAGTGATTGTTCTGTTTTTATAGATGTCAATTTATTAAAAAAAAAAGAATATATGTTAATGAAAACTGAAAATATAGGCTGTGAGAAGTCAGGCTGTTAGTAGTTACTATGATAAAGCAAAACCAGTTAAGTAACGTAATACAATGCCCTTTGACCAACATCTCCACTTTTTTGCCCATCTAAGGGCCCCTGGCAACAATTCTATTCTTTGCTTATAAATATGAGTGCAGTTTTTTAAGATGTTTTCAATGTAAGTGATCATACAGTATTTGTCATGCACTGTCTAACTTATCTCACTTAGCATAATACCGTTAAGATACATCCACGTTGTGGCAAATGGAAGGATTTTCTTTCTCTTTTATTATGGCTGAATAATAGTCCATCTGTGTATACCTATGTATCTATATCTATGTATCACATTTTCTTTATCCATTCATCTCCTGATGACACCTAGGTTGTTTCTTGGCTATTGTGAATATTGCTGCAGTGAACATGGGCCTGTTTATAACTCTTCAAGATAGTTATTTCATTTCCTTTGGATAATACTCTATACCTCTCTGTTGTTTTCGTGGTAAGTCTAGCTAAAAGCTCTCCAGTTTTATCTTTCCAAAAAATTAACTCCCAGTTTTATTTTCCTCTTCTATAGCTGGAGGGGCTCCCCCAAAATGACAATAGGAGAGTCAATTTCAGAAGTCTCTACTGGCATTTTGCCTTCATGCAGTCACAAAGGCTAGGGCTGGTTTTCAGTGTGGATTTCAGCTCTGGAAGGGGACAGGGACATTAGAAATAGAACAGGGAGGGAGTGAGGTGGCTCCTTCCTTCAGACAAACAGGAAGATTTCTGGGGATAAAACTGCAGCAGTGGAATCTGTTTGGGGTTCACAGCAGCTGCACTGGTTCTTTGTTTCTTTGGTGGGAAAAGCTGCTGGACTCCTGTGCAGGGCATGTCACAGGGAATGGCCACCACACCCACCATGTAGCTGCTCATGGTAGTCTGTGCTTTCTACCTCACTTATAGCCATGTCTATGTCTTAGCATTGCAGGTATCTGGATGGAGTGAGACTGAAGTGGGTCCTTCATACACTATCCCAAAGGTTTATGGAAGCTATTTGCTCATCCTTCCCCCCTCCCCCTGAGAGAGGAACTCTCCTGAGCTGGGAAATTCCTTCTTGGTGCAGTTCAGTGTCGACTGCTGGGATGAGACTATGCAGGTAAGACACAGTGGTTCTTCCTTCCTTTTTCATGTGGTTGTTCTCAGGTGTTTTATTCCACTGTGTTGCTGAAGTTTCTTAAGTGGGCTCCCAGAGCTATTTTGGTCTGTGGATAGCTGTCTGATTATTGGTCTTTGCTGGAGGATGAGGCTGGAGGTCTCAACCTGGGCATGATGGTGATACCTTCTATATCACATTTTTCATTTTTGCCAATGGTACATGTAAAATAGTAACTTACTGGAAGATTGTGTCTTTAACATTTTTTCAGAAGCATTGTATACTTATGGAAAAGCACAGAAGTCAGCAGCAAACATCCAAGTTAATTCTAACAAACTGAACACACCCAGGGAACCAACAACGTCAGTACAGGGAACAATAAGAAACTTCCAAAACAAACAAGAACAAAAATTCTCCTATACTGTTTTACCTTGGTAACACCATGCATAAAAACAATCCATAACTTCTAACACAACAGTGTTATTTGTATATCTTAACTTTATATAAATGGAATGATATATTTTGTACTTTTTAGTGACTACCTTCTTTCTTTCAACATTACACTTGTGATGAATATAAATCAATTAAAAACTCTGAGTTTTGCCTTCTCATTCATTTTCCTCTTTCTCTCCAGAGACTCTGAGCATCCTTGAATTTTTTTAATCTCCATATATAAATTAGGCTACATTCCTAATACTGAATAGTCAATAAATCCCCCAACTCTCACATTTTCTAACTTTTTATCAACTTATTCAACAAGAATCTGACACTTAATTTTCTCCCATCTGTTCTTTTTTTTTCCCTTGAATTATTTAGATAGGACAATGTCTAATACCCACTACATAAAGTATCTATTGCCATGATTCCTTTTTTCCAAACTGTGATTTCTTGTTGCCCCCAAATGCTTTATCAAGAAACCTCTCTTGATCACCTTAGAGGGCTTTAGCCCACCTCACTCCATCATTATTCTAAACAGTTTAACCATTCTGCTTTACACTGAGTTTAAATTACTCTTCCACCTTTCTAAAATTAAAGTCTTATGGGTATTTTTGTTTGTGGTTCATTTGGCAGTCTCTGAGAGGAATGCCAACTATCTTGATTCCTTTTGTATTTCAACTTATTCTGTAATATCTGTACTCAATATTTTGACAGTGATAAATTAAAGGATCTTGCATCACTGAGTAGGTACCTAAACAACCCTGAGATGCATCTTTGCTGATTAAATGGCCTTTAAGTGATAGTTGTATACTGTCCTTGAAACAAGCACCAGCCTATTCCTCATATACTGCATCACTGCTATTCTTCTTTCTATAATTATTCTGTGAGGGACATTCTATCTGACCACACACATTGGCCCCTATAGTCTATGCAGCATTTGATCTGAGACAAGGCAGGGCTTGACACATATGGGAATCTAAGTTGCTGCTCATTGTGATCTCATATTAGATTCTAGTAATTCTACAAGGTCTTGTTACAGACCAAAACTCCAAGGATAGTCCAGAAATAAGGAAACACTTGAATCTGAAGTGCCAATTCCAGTGAAAAACTCTAAGGACCAAAACCAGATAAATTCAGAATTGCAATGGGCACTAAGGAAATAAAGTAGGCAAATGTTAATGAGGTGTTATAGTCGGTCAGAAGTATGAGTGGTCCAGACTTGAGGTATTGTTTGAAGTGGGGGCTAACGTGTCAGACTGAGCCCTTAACTTATGGGGTGTGCACAAACTCCAGATAGTTGGTGTCAGAGTTGAATTAACTTGTATGACATGCAGTTGTTTTCTAGAGAGCTGAGTGATTGATGTGAGGGAAAAAAAACCTCATATATTTGGTAACAGAAGTTTGGAGTTGTGAAAACATACAGATAGTAGTACCTATACCATGTAGTGATGGACTATTTCCTAAAATTATATCCTTCTGTAATTTAACAGATGAAAAATTTATAAAATAAACTTTTGAATTTGGACAAATAATTTCCAGATCAACTAATAGAAACTGATTCTTTTAACTAAATAGTATAAGACAGTATAAGAAAGTGATGTGCTCAAAAAGAAAAAAAATTGGGTGCATTTTTCAAGAGGGGCCAGAACTTGATAGCTTAGAAAAATGATACCATGAGCCAGTATAAGATGCTAAATAAAATACAGGCCACAGTGTATAGAAATCACAACCATTGCTCTGTGAAATCCTTTGTCATGACCTTTTAAAGATTTCAGGCAGTGTGTCGTAGACACTTTCAGCTCTCTAAAAAGAACTTCTAGGAAGCCTTAGTTCATAGCACACAGAAGTCTCACCTCAAGATAGCAGAAGATACATCCAGAGAAGGAGGCAGACAAGAAAAGGAACTAAGAGAATGGTTCTCACTGTCCAAGTCTGACTATAAGCAGTGGGTCATAAAGTTTTTCAGAAAATAATAGTGAAAAAGTTTTCACAGTCTGAGCTAAAACAGACTGAGTCTGCTTAACTTATTATAAAGCAAATCTCTGAGATTCCAAATTTTTACTAGGAAATAAGAAGAAAATTCTGAAATATTTTCCAATGCCTTTTATAGATGTGACCAAAGAGTATAGAAGAAAACAAATAATATCTAAGGAGATAAAGTCAAGATAAATTTAGGAAAAAGGACTGAGGAGCCACTGCTATGGAATAGTGGGTGCATGCTAAATCGCTTCAGATCAGGTGAGATCAGATCAGTCGTTCAGTCGTGTCTGACTCTTTGCGACCCCATGAATCGCAGCACACCAGGCCTCCCTGTCCATCACCAGCACCTGAAGTTCACCAAGACTCACGTCCATCGAGTCAGTGATGCCATCCAACCATCTCATCCTCTGTCGTCCCCTTCTCCTCTTGCCCTCAATCCCTCCCAGCATCAGAGTCTTTTCCAATGAGTCAATTCTTCGCATGAGGTGGCCAAAGTACTGGAGTTTCAGCTTTAGCATCATTCCTTCCAAAGAAATCCCAGGGCTGATCTCCTTCAGAATGGACTGGTGGGATCTCCTTGAGTCCAAGGGACTCTCAAGAGTCTTCTCCAACACCACAGTTCAAAAGCATCAATTCTTCGGTGCTCAGCCTTCTTCACAGTCCAACTCTCACATCCATACATGACCACAGGAAAAAACATAGCCTTGACTAGACGGACCTTTGTTGGCAATGTAATGTCTCTGCTTTTGAATATGCTATCTAGGTGGGTCATAACTTTCCTTCCAAGGAATAAGCCTCTTTTAATTTCATGGCTGCAGTCACCATCTGCAGTGATTTTGGAGCCCAGAAAAATAAAGTCTGACACTGTTTCCACTGTTTCCCCATCTATTTGCCATGAAGTGATGGGACCGGATGCCATGATCTTTGTTTTCTGAATTTGAGCTTTAAGCCAACTTTTTCACTCTCCACTTTCACTTTCATCAAGAGGCTTTTTAGTTCCTCTTCACTTTCTGCCATAAGGGTGGTGTCATCTGCATATCTGAGGTTATTGATATTTCTCCTGGCAATTTTGATTCCAGCTTGTGTTTCTTCCAGTCCAGCGTTTCTCATGAAGTACTCTGCATATAAGTTAAATAAACAGGGTGACAATATACAGCCTTGACATATTCCTTTTCCTATTTGGAACCAGTCTGTTGTTCCAAGTCCAGTTTCAACTGTTGCTTCCTGACCTGCATATGGGTTTCTCAAGAAGCAGGTCAGGTGGTCTGGTATTCCCATCTCTTTCAGAATTTTCCACAGTTTATTGTGCTCCACACAGTCAAAGGCTTTGGCATAGTCAATAAAGCAGAAATAGATGCTTTTCTGGAACTCTCTTGCTTTTTCGATGATCCAGCGGATGTTGGCCATTTGATATCTGGTTCCTCTGCCTTTTCTAAAGCCAGCTTGAACATCAGGAAGTTCATGGTTCACATATTGCTGAAGCCTGGCTTGGAGAATTTTGAGCATTACTTTACTAGCGTGTGAGATGAGTGCAATTGTGCGATAGTTTGAGCATTCTTTGGCATTGTCTTTCTTTGGGATTGGAATGAAAACTCACTTTTTCCAGTCCTGTGGCCACTGCTGAGTTTTCCAAATTTGCTGGCATATTGAGTGCAGCACTTTCACAGCATCATCTTTCAGGATTTGAAATAGCTCAACTGGAATTCCATCACCTCCACTAGCTCTGTTCGTAGTGATGCTTTCTAATGCCCACTTGACTTCACATTCCAGGATGTCTGGCTCTAGGTCAGTGATCACACCATCGTAATTATCTGGGTCGTGAAGATTTTTTTTGTACAGTTCTTCTGTGTTCTTGCCATCTTTTCTTAATATCTTCTGCTTCTGTTAGGTCCATACCATTTCTGTCCTTTCTGGAGAAGGGAATGGCAAACCACTTCAGTATTCTTGCCTTCAGAACCCCGTGAACAGTATGAAAAGGCAAAATGATAGGATACTGAAAGAGAAACTCCCCAGGTCAGTAGGTGCCCAAGATGCTACCAGAGATCAGTGGAGAAATAACTCCAGAAAGAATGAAAGGATGGAGCCAAAGCAAAAAGAATACCCAGCTGTGGATGTGACTGGTGATAGAAGCAAGGTCTGATGCTGTAAAGAGCAATATTGCACAGGAACCTGGAATGTCAGGTCCATGAATCAAGGCAAATTGGAAGTGGTCAAACAAGAGATGGCAAGAGTGAATGTCGACATTCTAGGAATCAGCGAACTGAAATGGTCTGGAATGGGTGAATTTAACTCAGATGACCATTATATCTACTACTGTAGGCAGGAATCCCTCAGAAGAAATGGAGTGGCCATCATGGTCAACAAGAGTCTGAAATTCAGTACTTGGATGCAATCTCAAAAATGACAGAATGATCTCTGTTTGTTTCCAAGGCAAACCATTCAATATCACAGTAATCCAAGTCTATGCCCCAACCAGTAACACTGAGGAAGATGAAGTTGAACGGTTCTATGAAGACCTACAAGACCTTTTAGAACTAACACCCAAAAAAGATGTCCTTTTCATTAGAGGGGACTGGAATGCAAAATTAGGAAGTCAAGAAACACCTGGAGTAACAGGCAAATTTGGCCTTGGAATACGGAATGAAGCAGGGCAAAGACTAATAGAGTTTTGCCAAGAAAATTCACTGGTCATAGCAAACACCCTCTTCCAACAACACAAGAGAAGACTCTACACATGGACATCATCAGATGGTCAACACCGAAATCAGAATGATTATATTCTTTGTAGCCAAAGATGGAGAAGCTCTATACAGTCAGCAAAAACAAGACCAGGAGTTGACTGTGGCTCAGACCATGAACTCCTTATTGCCAAATTCAGACTTAAATTGAAGAAAGTAGGGAAAACCACTAGACCATTCAGGTATGACCTAAATCAAATCCCTTATGATTATACAGTGGAAGTGAGAAATAGATTTAAGGGCCTAGATCTGATAGATAGAGTGCCTGATAACTATGGAATGAGGTTCGTGACATTGTACAGGAGACAGGGATGAAGACCATTCTTATAGAGAAGAAATGAGAAAAAACAAAATGGCTGTCTGGGGAGGCCTTACAAATAGCTGTGAAAAGAAGAGAAGTGAAAAGCAAAGGAGAAAAGGAAAGATAAAAACATCTGAATGCAGAGTTCCAAAGAATAGCAAGAGATAAGAAAGCCTTCTTCAGCGATCAATGCAAAGAGAAATGGAGGGAAACAACAGAATGGGAAAGACTAGGGATCTCTTCAAGAAAATCAGAGATACCAAAGGAACATTTCATGCAAATCGCTTCAGTCATGTCCAGTTCTTGGGACTCTGTGGACAGTAGCCTTCCAGGCTCCTCTGTCCATGGGGAATCTCCAGGCAAGAATACTGGGGTGGGTTACTGTGCCCCACTCCAGGGAATCTTCCTCACCCAGGGATTGAACTCAAATATCTTAAGTCTACTGCATTGGCATCAGGGTTCTTTACCACTAGTGCCACCTTGGAAGCTCGCATGGAATAGAATCACTGTCTGTAGAAGGGATAATTCCCTTTCCTAGAATAGACACTCAGACAACTCTAAACAGCACGATTTAAAAGTTACTATGGACAAATTTTATATCTTTGTTCATACTTATTTAGAATCAAATGTTCATTGTGCTTATTCTGCCTCTAAGTGCCATGAAGTGATGGGCTTATTCACTATTACATTCTTTGGATTTGTTGAGGGGAGATGTCTTTTGGGCTCATATTTCTCCAAATTAAGATAAGATTCATTTAGACTTCATGCTGAGCTGATTAAATGGAATCTTGTGGGTCTTAGTAAATAATAAGCTTGGTTTGCATATAAATGGGATGTGAAAAATTGTGCCCAGAGGCCAGAATATGACAAATTCATTTCACTCTGGGGGTGGCGGGTTGGGGGGGGATCCAGTCTTCATTTCTTCTTGGATCTCTGTCTTTTGATAAATTGTATTGCAGTTCACTAGGATCAGTCAGTTCAGTCGCTCAGTCATGTCCGACTCTTTGCGACCCCATGAATCGCAGCACATCAGGTCTCCCTGTCCATCACCAACTCCCAGAGTTTACTCAAACTCATGTCCATCGAGTCAGTGATATCATCCAGCCATCTCATCCTCTGTCATCCCCTTCTCCTCCTGACCCCAATCTCTCCCAGCTTCAGAGTCTTTTCCAATGAGTCAACTCTTCGCATGAGGTGGCCAAAGTATTGGAGTTTCAGCTTTAGTATCACTCCTTCCAATGAACACCCAGGACTGATCTCCTTTAGAATGGACTGGTTGGAACTCCTTGCAGTCCAAGGGACTCACAAGAGTCTTCTCCAACACCACAGTTCAAAAGCATCAATTCTTCGGTGCTCAGCTTTCTTCACAGTCCAACTCTCACACCCATACATGACCACAGGAAAAAACATAGCCTTGACTAGACGGACCTTTGTTGGCAAAGTAATGTCTCTGCTTTTGAATATACTGTCTAGGTGGGTCATAACTTTCCTTCCAAGGAATAAGCGTCTTTTAATTTCATGGCTGCAGTCCACCATCTTCAGTGATTTTGGAGCCCCAAAAAATAAAGTCTGACACTGTTTCCACTGTTTCCCCACCTATTTTCCATGAAGTGATGGGACCAGATGCCATGATCTTCGCTTTCTGAATGTTGAGCTTTAAGCCAACTTTTTCACTCTCCTCTTTCACTTTCATCAAGAGGCTTTTGAGTTCCTCTTCACTTTCTGCCGTAAGTGTAGTGTCATCTGCGTATCTGAGGTTATTGATATTTCTCATGGCAATCTTGATTCCAGCTTGTGCTTCTTCCAGCCCAGCATTTCTCATGATGTACTCTGCATATAAGTTAAATAAGCAGGGTGACAATATACAGCCTTGACATCCTCCTTTTCCTATTTGGAACCAGTCTGTTGTTCCACGTCCAGTTCTAACTGTTGCCTCCTGACCTGCATATAGGTTTCTCAATAAGCAGGTCAGGTGGTCTGGTATTTCCATCTCTTTCAGAATTTTCCACAGTTTATTGTGCTCCACACAGTCAAAGGCTTTGGCATAGTCAATAAAGCAGAAATAGATGTTTTTCTGGAACTCTCTTGCTTTTTCGATGATCCAGCAGTTGTTGACAATTTGATCTCTTGTTCCTCTCCTTTTTCTAAAACCAACTTGAACATCTGGAAGTTCATGGTTCACGTATTGCTGAAGCCTGGCTTGGAGAATTTTGAGCATTACTTTACTAGCGTGTGAGATGAGTGCAATTGTGTGGTAGTCTGAGCATTCTTTGGCATTGCCTTTCTTTGGGATTGGAATGAAAACACCTTTTTCAGTCCTGTGGCCACTGCTTAGTTTTCCAAATTTGCTGGCATATTGAGTGCAGCACTTTCACAGCAGCATCTTTCAGGACTTGAAATAGCTCCACAGGAATTCCGTCGCCTCTGCTAGCTTTGTTTGTAGTGATGCTTTCTAAGGCCCACTTGACTTCACATTCCAGGATGTCTGGCTCTAGGTGAGTGATCACACCATCGTGATTATCTGGGTCATGAAGATCTTTTTTGTACAGTTCTGTGTATTCTTGCCACCTCTTCTTAATATCTTCTGCTTCTGTTAGGTCCATACCATTTCTGTCCTTTATTGAGCCCATCTTTGCATGAAATATTCCCTTGTTATCTCTAATTTTCTTGAAGAGATCTCTAGTCTTTCCCATTCTGTTGTTTTCCTCTGTTTCTTTGCATTGATCGCTGAGGAAGGCTTTCTTATCTCTCCTTGCTATTCTTTGGAACTCTGCATTCAGATGCTTATATCTTTCCTTTTCTCCTTTGCTTTTTTGCTCCTCTTCTTTTCTCAGCTATTTGTAAGGCCTCCTCAGACAGCCATTTTGCTTTTTTGCATTTCTTCTCCATGGGGATGGTCTTGGTCCCTGTCTCCTGTACGATATCATGAACCTCCTTCCATAGTTCATGAGGCACTCTGTCTATCACATCTAGTCCCTTAAATCTATTTCACTAGGATGGTGGGGTCTAAATCCTTCACTCTTTGATTCTGAATTTGGCCATTGACTTTTTTTGGCTAATGGGATCTCAGCATGTGTGACACATGTAAAATTTTCACTTCTGTATTTCAGCCTGGAAGTATGAGTAGACTAACCTGCCTGGAGGATGAAAGACACACGACCCAGTCATCCTTATAGAGCTAGATGAAAGTTAGGTTATCAATATAAATATGTGACTGAGATCAAACAAGCAATGAAGAGGCACTCAGCTGAGTCTCACATAATTAAGTGATTTATAAATTCATGCGTTAATAAATACATTGTTGACCAAAAGTTCATTCACATTTTTCTGTAAGATGTTGTGGAAAACTTTGGCCAACTCAATAGTTTTTAAGCCTCTGAGTACTGGATGATTTATTATATAGCATCTTGCAGTAGGTAACTGATAAATAAGGCCCATATTGGGATATGACATTTTGAGAAGAGACCTGAATGATTTTAAGAGGAGCATTTGGGCAAAGAAATACAGTTAGTGTCATAAGAATAGAGAGTGGTCCTTCTGAGGGGGAGAAAAAAAGTCGATATATCTTGAGAAAAGTAATTAAAGACAACTAGTAAAACAATGGCACCCCACTCCAGTACTCTTGCCTGGAGAATCTCATAGATGGAGGAGCCTGGTGGGCTGCAGTCCATGGGGTCGCTAAGGGTCAGACATGACTGAGCGACTTCACTTTTACTTTTCACTTTCATGCATTGGAGAAGAAAATGGCAACCCACTCCAGTGTTCTTGCCTGGAGAATTCCAGGGACTGGGGAGCCTGGTGGGCTGCCATCTATGGGGTCGCACAGAGTCGGACACAACTGAAGCGACTTAGCAGCAGCAGTAGTAAAACAATAGACTGGTAAGTTAGGCAGGAGCCACATCATGTGGGGTTTTGCAAACAGGTGAAGTGTCTCTATTTTAAGTGTATTGGTATACTTTTGGAACATTTTAAGCAGAATTTAATATGATTTTGTTATCAACCCAGTGTTGTTGGCCTCTTTAATCAATGGAAATTGATAACAGGCCAGACAAGAAATTCAGCCAAAGTTTTATTGCTTGCGAAGCAAGGGAACAAAGGAGCAGAGGTGAGCTGGTTCCTTAAATGGGTTGAGGGTGGGGTTATGTCCAGGGGATGGCCAGAGGAGTGGCTTGGGTGGTTTGCCCACCCATTAAATGGTAAGGTGGCAGTGGGGCAAGTGTACCTTACTTTTGCTCCAGGCTCTTCAAAAGTGATAGTTGAGTTTTTATGGTCTCTTTGTATCTTTTGCCCAGAATTTGCCCCAACTGCAGCATGCATTCAATTATTTTTAGTCCTTTATAGTTTTATTGTATTTTATTGCTCAAGGAGAGGTGTGTCCAGGTTCAAGCATTGAGGCACAGTACCAGTGAATCCCAGGTCCCAACCTCTCTCAGTTTAAATTTTAGAAATTAGTTTTCTGTGATTTCCTATGAGGAATGGTTTTCAAGAGAGCAAGAATAGAAGTAGGGAAACCCACTATGAAGCCAGAATTCATATGATTGCTAATTGGACTCTTCAAGATGTACCATTTATGGCATGCCTTCAGAAAGTGGAAAGTGAAAAATATCTCAAAAGATAAAATCTAATAATATCTCTGGAATATATAAACTGTTGTGTTACATTTTATTCATATCTTTCATTTAAGAAAGAGTCATTAGTTGGAAGAATAAATATTTGTGATGTTATTTATTTATTTTTTGGGGATCTTAACCACATTCAGAGTCTGAAATATCACAGACATTATCTCCTGAAATGTTACATTTATTTTTTTAATTATGTTTATAAATATTTGAAAGCAGTTCTTGCTTACATATCTCATGTTTATATATTCTATCTCTTTCTGTCTGAAACAATGTTGTTATTTTAATGATATATATTTTAATTTTCCTACTGGATACATACAAATGATTTGACTTCCCTTTCATGCCATTAAATACAGTCAATAAATTCTAAATTGTTGATTACAAATGACTTTATTAAATTAAGTTAATATTGAATTAGAATAAAATCATTATGGTGCTACTCAAGTAACAAGGACAGTTTCTCATAATGTCTTCTGGAGTAGTTACTGTTCCTGACAGAAGTATTTAGTTGGAGATTGTAAGAACTTAGAAAGTTGCTAAAATGTACAGACTTTGCACTTAATAGGTCATTCATTCTATGTTTTAAATATTACCAATAATTAAAATTGCATTACTGGACTGTAGTTTAAAAGTTAATTATTTAATTTTTTTCTTCAGTTTGATGATCTTGTCAAAACATGAGGGTCTTACTGCACATTCATAGACTTACTGCATTCAGGAAAAAAGTCTAAAGTGCCTGTACTGATCACAAGGTCCTGTTTCGTCTTACTTCTGTCTGTCTCTAATATTTTCCTTTTTCTAACTCACTATAAGCTAGGATGTCATTTGCACATAATGTTCATGCTACAAAACTTCTTGACATCTTATACTTTGGGAATAGGGCATTCTTTCTTTTTAATTTTATTTAATATGACAAGGAAGTTTGCATAGTTTACAGATGGAAATTTTAAGGTTATATTCTTCAAACATAATCCTAAAGAGTATTAAGTGTCCTATAAATTACTCCATTTTGTCAAAGGCAATCTGTTTCTTTATATGCAAAGAGGAGTGATCAGATTCAGTCTTCTTTTTCCACCTTCTGCAAATTCAAGGGAGGTTTGCTTGGAGCTACTTAAGGCATTGCTGTTGTTTAGTTGCTAATTGTGTCTGACTCTTTGCCACCTCATGGACTGTAGCCTGCCAACCTCCTCTCTGTCCGTGAGATTTCCCAGGCAAGAATACTGGAGTGGTTTGACATTTCCTCCTTCAGGGGATCTTTCTGACCCAGGGATAAAACCCCTATCCCCTGCCTTGGCAAGCAGGCTCTCTACCACTGAGCCATAAGAGAAGCCCACTTAAGGCACTGGAAGATCATATAAAACCCTAAGATGATAGGTAAAATAACTTCTTTTTTCACAAAGTGATTCTGAATTCAGATAGTTTTAAAAACAGTTAAATCCTTATTTAAGTTATTGACTCAATGTTGATTCTAATATACTGATAAGTCTTTAATCACTAGAAATAGAAATATAATTTAATTCTTGCCTTAATTTTCCCATTTATTTTTTAGTTGTTTCTTTTCTTTTTTAGAATTGCATTTTTTTCATTTAATAGGGTTTTACAGTGGAAAAGAGCGAAGGCAGTTAGGAGACTCATGGAGGAGACCTTGCAGGAGTTACTGGTCACTTGTGCTATTCCTGTGGAAGAAGAGATGGATGGGAGCTGACAAACATAAAATATGCTGTGTACTAGAGTTTACAGATGCGGTTTATTTTCAGAATCTAAAATCAGGAACTAAAGATGCACTAAATGGACCAAAAATTTTTAAATCAACATCAAAGTAGATATCAATACAGAACAGTTAGACTAGCCTTCCATCTTAACACTCAAGTTTTGCTCAAAATATGTTTTAGAAAAAAAAGGAAGACTTATGTTGTTGAATCCTATATAAAAGAGAAAATGAAACTGTAAAAAATGTTTGCAAATGAATGAGTAGTGCAAGCCAGTGTGTGGTTTGGCAAATGTTTTGTGTCTTAGTTTTAGCATATTCTAACCACATGAACTCATCACAGACCTTTAAATAACATGTACTCTTTCTTTTTTCTAAAGCTGTAACATTAATAATAACATTTACTTTAACAAACCACTAATTTGTTCTGAAGGTCATGTAAAATAAATGGGATACAATACTTTGGGTCTCATACTGTTTGTTTTGTTGTTACTTGCTGTGGTGGTAATTGTAGGAGCACAGGTGAGGCTAGATGTCACAGACTTTGTAAAACAAAAGAATATTCTGTTGACATTTTGAAAAATGAATATAAATATTTGTGCAGATTAAATTTGCTTAATTGCACGTTTTGTTACTGTATTTTGAAATTAAAAAAAAATTACTATAGAAGCATCACAAAGAACAAAGCTAGTTGGAGGTGATGGAATTCTGACTGAGCTATTTCAAATCCTAAAAGATGATGCTGTTAAAGTGCTGCACTCAATATGTCAGCAAATTTGGAAAACTCAGCAATGGCCACAAGACTGGAAAAGGTCAGTTTTAATTCCAATGCCAAAGAAAGGCAATGCCAAAGAATGCACAAACTACTGCACAATTGCACTCATCTCACACGCTAGCAAAGTCATGCTCAGAATTCTCCAAGCTAGGTTTCAACCGTATGTGAACCTGGAACTTCAGATGCTCAAGTTGGATTTTGAAAAGGCAGAGGAACCAGAGATCAAATTGCCAACATCTGTTGGATCATCAAAAAAGCAAGAGAGTTCCAGAAAAAACATCTACTTCTGCTTTATTGACTATGCCAAAGCCTTTGACTGTGTGGATAACAACAAACTTTGGAAAACGCTTAAAGAGATTGGAAAATCAGACCACCTGATCTGCCTCTTGAGAAATCTGTATGCAGGCCAGGAAGCAACACTTAGAACTGGACATGAAACAATAGACTGGTTCCAAATAGGAAAAGGAGTATGTCAAGGCTGTATATTGTCACCCTGCTTATTTAACTTATATGCAGAGTACATCATGAGAAACACTGAGCTGGAAGAAGCACAAGCTGGAATAAAGATTGTCGGGAGAAATATCAGTAACCTCAGACATGCAGATGACATCACCCTTATGGCAGAAAGTGAAGAAGAACTAAAGGGTCTCTTGATGAAAGTGAAAGAGGAGAGTGAAAAATTTGGCTTAAAGCTCAACATTCAGAAAACTAAGATCATGGCATCTGGTCCCATCACTTCATGGAAAATAGATGGGGAAACAGTGGAAACAATGAGAGACTTTATCTTTGGGGCTTCAAAATCACTGCAGATGGTTATTGCAGCCATGAAATTAAAATACACTGGATCTTTGGAAGAAAAGTTATGACCAACCTAGACAGTATATTAAAAGCAGAGACATTACTTTGCCGACAAAGGTCCACCTAGTCAAAGCTATGGTTTTTCCAGTGTTCATGTATGGATGTGAGAGTTGGACTATAAAGAAAGCTGAGCACAGAAGAATTTATGCTTTTGAACTGTGGTGTTAGAGACGACTCTTTAGAGTCCCGTGGACTGCAAGGAGATCCAACCAGTCCATCCTAAAGGAGATCAGTCCTGGGTGTTCATTGAAAGGACTGATGTGGAAGCTGAAACTCCAATACTTTGGCCACCTGATGTGAAGAGCTGACTCATTGGAAAAGACCCTGATGCTGGGAAAGGTTGAGGGCAGAAGGAGAAGGGGACGACAGAGGATGAGATGATTGGATGCCGTCACTAACTCCATAGACATGGGTTTGAGTAAACTCCAGGAACTGATGATGGACAGGGAAGACTGGTGTACTACAGTCCATGTTTTGCAAAGAGTTGGACATGTCTAAGCAACTGAACTGAACTGAACTGACTGAGAAGTATTGTACTTGTACTGAATATAACTGCATTTGAAAAGAATGAAGATTGTAACTTTGAAGGTAAAAAGTCATTTTATACTTCTCTAATTTCCTTCCAAGTTAAATCTTGATTTTAATGTATTATTCCACATCTACAACAAATAATTATGGTTACTTTGATTATGTTTTGATACTATGTTTGAAATCTGGTCAGGTTTTCTCTTTTTAAATCTTTTCAGAGTACCCTCTGTCCTTCTCATCTGAAATGGAAGAATTTTTACATAGTGCTCAGAACAACAAGGGGCAAAAATGGCTTAAAGTACCACTGCATGCTCAGTCACTCAGTTGTGTCTGATTCTTTGTGACCCCTTGGACTATAGCCTACCAGCCTCTCCATCCATTGAATTCTCCAGGCAAGAATACTGGAGTGGGCTGCCATTTCCTTCTCCATAAAGTATCATTGTGTATATACAAATAAACCAGTTAAACCTAAGTATTCATTCAACAAAAAATTTTGTTGTTGAATGTCTACTCTGTATTAGACAATTTTAAGTAGTTGGAGCTCATCAGTAAACAAAACAGACAAAATTTCCCTCAGACAAACTGAGTATTGACCACTGACTGAGCAATGCATGTTATCAGTCACATAAGCAAGAGCAAATTGGCAGGAAATTCTTCTATTAAACTGGGCTTAGAAAAGAATAAAACATCACAGAATAGGATAAAATATTTTCAAATCATGAAGACAGTCTTGCATCCAAAATATGGGGATTCTTAAAACTGAATGACGAAAGAAATAACCCAATCAAAAATGAGCAAAGGATTTGACTAAAGTTTTTGCCATAGATGGCGAACAGTCCTAATTTGCTGGAGCTTTCCTGGTGGCTCAGAAGGTAAAGATTCTACCTGCAATTCAGGAGGCCTGGGTTCAATCCCGGAGTCATGAAGATCCCCTGCATTAGGAGATGGCAACCGACTCCAGTATTCATGCCTGGGGAATTCCATGGGCAGCAGAGCTTGGCGGGCTACAGTCCATGGGGTCACAAAAAGCTGGACGTGACTAAGCGAGTAATACTTCCACTCTCTTTTCAATAACTTGCTGATAATCTTTCAAATGGATCACTCTGGGTCCTTGAGAAAGAGAGTTCTCAGTTGTAAAACTATCAGGAGGTTTTTAAAAACATTAACATCACAAAGAATTAGATAAATAATTTGCAGTAACACATTTTTAAAAGTAAATATATTCCTTAAAAAACTGGAAATAAAACTGCCTTATGATCCAGCAATCCCACTGCTGGGCATACACACTGAGGAAACCAGAAGGGAAAGAGACACGTGTACCCCAATGTTCATCGCAGCACTGTTTATAATAGCCAGGACATGGAAGCAACCTAGATGCCCATCAGCAGATGAATGGATAAGAAAGCTAAGGTACATATACACAATGGAGTATTACTCAGCCATTAGAAAGAATTCATTTGAATCAGTTCTAATGAGGTGGATGAAACTGGAGTCTATTATACAGAGTGAAATAAGCCAGAAGGAAAAACACCAATACAGTATACTAACGCATATATATGGAATTTAGAAAGATGATAACAATAACCTTGTATACGAGACAGCAAAAGAGACACTGATGTATAGAACAGTCTTATGGACTCTGTGGGAGAGGGAGAGGGTGGGAAGATTTGGGAGAATGGCATTGAAACATGTAAAATATCATGTATGAAACGAGATGCCAGTCCAGGTTCGATGCATGATACTGGATGCTTGGGGCTAGTGCACTGGGACGACCCAGAGGGATGGTATGGGGAGGGAGGAGGGAGGAGGGTTCAGGATGGGGAACACATGTATACCTGTGATGGATTCATTTTGATATTTGGCAAAACAAATACAATTATGTAAAGTTTAAAAATAAAATAAAATTTTTAAAAAAAGTAAATATGTTAAGAAAAGGGAGAAGAAACCTCTAAGGTTAAGACATCTGAGTTCTGCAAGAGACAGAGGAAGACGGAAGTCATTGGTTAAGAGTCAGGAAGAAGCATGTCCAAAGTTCAGTCAAGCTGAGGGAGATATTAAGATCAATATACATTATTTATACCAATGTCACAGAAAGCTACAATACGACATTATTGTCTTTCTAACTCCTACGTGAATCTTCATGATTTTAAGAGATCTGACAAAATCCAAAAGGTTATTTATAGTAAACTCAAGATTCAAACTTAGTTCTATTAATGGCAAAGTATTTTTTCCTAAACAGAGTTTTTTGATTAACATAAAACATGACTCTCTGAATTTATATTTTCTGTTTTCTGTGCCGTCTGAATCTAAATTATATATATATATATATAAATCCGGGTAAAAAACAGGAGACACTAATAGACTCAAAAAGCTGTAGAAGTTCCAAGAGAGATTTGAAAGGTTAGGGATCAAAGACCTTGTGTTTTCAAATTGCACATTATCTATGCTGAATCATTATACTAATGAGTTCCCACTGCAGAGCTAGCATTTACAGACATGGGTTTTCATATTACAAATGTAGAGTCAGATTTTCCTAATGCATTTCCTTTTGCTATTGGAAACAGCCTTAACTCATTAAGGCCATAAGGGCATTAAATCCTAAAGCTGGCTCTCTTTAAATTGATAACTTTATTAAAAACATGTCTGCCAGGAGAGTTTATTATAATATGAGATACTCATACCTACAAACATTTTTCCACCATCACAGTCCCATTACCTTGGGGGATGTGCTCTACTTTGTCCCTTTTCTGTGTGTGTTATACTCATTTATCAGCGGACTCTCCAGGACTTCAGTCCTCCTTTCATGCTAATCCACATAAGATGCTAGCCTGTCTTACCCAGTGAGGTCCAAGAGTTTATGCTATTATTAATGGCTTAACCTTTCTTCAGATGCACTGTTATATGTCAAGCTAATATATAAAGCAAACTAAAACTTAGTATCTCCATTTGGAGAAGGATTTGGACTCAAATCTTCCTGTCTATGACTAGTACCTTTCACTAAAGCCTGAGGCACTTTTGCAAGAATATAATATTCCATGGAAATCATTTAGAAAATCAGTTATCTTGTATAATTTCCACATATTCAGATAAGTAAACTGAAGGAAAAATGTTAGTAGTCCATATCTTGCTTTTTATAAATAGTATAAAATAAAGCTTTAATCAAGCTAGTCCTGGTCCTATGTGATTTCCAGGTTTACTACTTCTCAAATTATTAGAAATTCATATAGAGGTAAAATAAAATTTCAAATTGGAATTGTTCAAGTACAAAAATGTGTGCCTTCCTAGACTTCACAATCAATAAAAGTCATTTATTTTATTTCCACACGCAGATGTTTATTATCATATTCATTAAAAATAGAAACATGACATAAAACTGGTGAAACTAATGACACTTCATCCTTATTTCAAGTGCACCCAATTCCCAGCTTTTGGTCTTCTCAGACTAGTTAGCATCGCTGATTTAACTTTTGGGATCTACTATTGTCAAGAATAGAATCTCCTACTTGGAAATCTAGAAGATTATGTTATCAGAAAACCTGGTCACAGAATTGTTATTAATTTGTTACTTATTTATTAATTCAACTTCAAAATTACCTGGACACTTGATCCTTCCTCTGTCTAGTTTTTTTTTTTTTGCCCCACTTGATGACTCTGTTAATTTACAGTGTTACACCATTCATTTACCATTATCTCATCTTTATCTATGAAACAGTATATTTCATCTTTATCAATGAAGTTTTAGGGTTAATAAAGAAAACATGTGGGTCAAATATGTAACCTTCTAAGTCTATTCTAAGTCTAGCTTTTAAGTCTAGAGCTTCCAATCTATTTGGAGTCTCCTTTAGTTAGAGTCTCCTGTTGCGGCCCTGTGTTTTTCTCATTTTCGTCAGTTCCTATCTATTCATACCAGCATACTGCTGCTAAGTCGCTTCAGTTGTGTCTGACTGTGTGCGACCCCATAGACAGCAGCCCACGAGGCTCCCCCATCCCTGGGATTCTCCAGGCAAGAATATTGGAGTGGGTTCATACCAGCATACTCCTCAGTTAATCTTTCATTGTTGGGTAATATTATTCTGATTGTGATGATAGAAATTTCTTTGCTTTTAATGTCTAGTCTCTGGAGGACAATCTTTGCCTCTCTGAAAAATTTAAAATATACTTCTTTTGTATCTAAACATTTTGAAATATTCTCAATAATCGTATCCAAAACCAGTCTACCAATAGATTTACTAGTAAAAGTAAAATGATTTGTTAAAGCATCTTTCTCAGTTATTTTGGGCTTCCCTTGTGTCTCACCTGGTAAAGAATCTGCCTGCAATGCGGGAGACCTGGGTTTGATCCCTGGGTTAAGAAGAAGGGAAAGGCTACCCACTCCAGTATTCTGGCCTGGAGAATTCCATGGACTGTATAGTCCATCGCAATGCTCTGATCCTATAGTGAATTTTATGTTCTACAACAGCATTTTACATTCTACAACAGGTCTGTGATAAGTGCAGTTAATAACTTTAAGGAACAAACTTAGTTTTCACATCTATACAATATTTTCTGAGAAAAGCAGAGATAAAATAAGTTTTGCACAATCAATGTATTTTCATGGCTAAGATCTTAAACATTTACAACATAAAATGCTGAGATGGATGTCAAGAATCAGGAATTTGTTCATTATTGGTAGCAATGAATAGGTGGGACACAAGGGATTTTAGAGTGGCTAAACTACTCTAGTTGATACAGTAAAGGAGGACACATGATATGCATTTAATCAAAATCCATGAAACTATACAACACAAAGAATGATAGCTAATGCAAATTATAGATTTTCATTGAAAATAATGTATTGATATTTATCAATTGTAACAAATGTACCACACGAATGCAAAGTGTTAATAGTAAGGGAAATTGTGGAATTGGGAGAGAGGGACTAAATGAACATTCTCAATATAGTATAGCTATAATTTCTTTCCATTTTGAGCTATACAGATATATAGGTTTGGTGGTGGTGGTTTAGTCGCCAAGTCGTGTCCGTCTCTTGACCCCATGGCCTGTAGCCTGCCAGGCTCCTCTGTCCACGGGATTCTCCAGGCAACAATACTGGAGTGGGTTGCCAATTCCGTCTTCAGGGGATCTTCTCGACCCAGGGATCAAACCCAGGTCTCCTGCATTGCAGGCAGACTCTTTACCAACTGAGCTACAAGGGAAGATAGGTTTATAGATATATAAATACATAGATATTTGTGCCACAATTCCTATAAAAAACTCAGTGAAATGCTTTTTTAAGATACAAACACGGTTACTTTAAAATGCATTCGGAATAACAAAGGAACAGGAATAGCTAAAACAATTTGGCAAAAAAGGTGTAAGCTAAGAGAAATCAATGGACCCGATTTCAAGGCTCAATATAGAGTGAAAATAATTAAGACGTTGTCCAGGTTGTTTTGAGCAAGCATACAAAGATAAATGGAAACAGATAAACTGGAAACAAAGATAAATGAAATGGAATAGAGTACTCAAAATAAACCCAGATAATTATGCCCAATAGTGAAGTCGTCCAGTTTTGTCCGACTCTTAGCCACCCCGTGGACCGCAGCCCACCAGGCTCCTCCATCCATGAGATTTTCCAGGCAAGAGTACCGGAGTGGGGTGCCATTGCCCTAGTTTTTGACAAATATGCAAAATAAGTTGAATGCAGAAAAGATAATATTTTTAACAAATGGTGCTGGAGCTATTGCACATCCATCGGTGGGGAGAAAAATAATCCTGAATTAAATTTCCACTCGTATAAAACAACTAACTCAAATGTTTTGGGTCTTAAAGTTATATAAAAATGTATAATTAAAGAAAATATTCAGAGAAAAATTTTACAATCTAGTCTAGAAATAGGGAAGATTCTTAGACTTTACAACAGAACTTGGTTCCATAAAATGGAAAAATTGATGAATCTGACTTCATTAAAATTTAAGTCTTTTGTTTTGCAAAAGGCTTTCTCATCAGATTCAGCAATTGCTGACTGGAAGAAAACATTTGCAGATGGCATATCCAACAAAGACTAGTACCTAGAATATATAGAGAACTCTAAACTTAACAGTAAAAAAAAAAAAAAAAAAGAAGAAGAAGAAAGAAAGAAAATGAGCAAAAGACATTATTTAACATTTTACCAAAAAGGATATACAGATAGTAAGCACAAGAAAAGTGTATTAAACATTATATTAGGAAAATGTAAGTTAAAACCACAATGAGTTATCAGTGTGCACTTATCAGCATGCTCAAAATATAAATAAAGACATAAGCAAATGCAGGTTATGATGCAGAAAGATTGTATCACATACATGTTTGGCTGGAATCTAAAATGGTGTAGGTATCCTGAAAAGCAGGCTAGGTATTTCTTAAAACCTAAACATGTAGCTATTACATCACCCAACAAGTACACTTTGGGGCACTATTAAAAGGAAATAAAAGCTTGTAATTGAATGTTTATAGTAGCTTATTAACTGTAGCCCCAAACTGGAAAAACCAGAGCTGTAAAACAAGTTATAGTAGGTCACATCTTGGAATACTAGTCAGCAATAAAAGGAAATTAACCACTCACTGTACACATACAAAAAAAAATCTGTGTGACTCTCTAGAGAATTATGCTGAGTGATAAAAAGCCTTTCTTCAAAATTGTCCAGTTGTATACTGTATTATTCCATTTATATAATATTCTTAAAGTGTCAAAGAAATGCACAACAAATTCTTAATAGTAGTTGTTAGGAGTTAAGGAAGAGGTAGGTGTGGAGGGGAAATAAGTGTAGCTAGAGCTGTACAACATGAATGATCCTGTGTTGATGGAAATAGTCTGTATCCTGAATTTCTCTTAACTTTAAAAAAATTAATTTCTATCTTGACTTTCTCATTAATAATATCCTGGATGTATTATTCTACTATAATTCTGCAAGATTTTGTCATTAAGGGAAATTTGGAAAACCTTAAAATTATTAATTTGGCAAAGTTAATGAGCATCATCAAGAAGAATCCATTAGTATAATAACTACATATTCTATATGCAGTTTAACATTGCAAGCAAAATTAATTCCTATATATATATATATGCTTAAGAGATTAAATTTTAAAAATTTATATTAAGGCATATATTTAGATATTCTAAAAATGTTTTTAGTACTTAATATCATTTTACTTGGATAGTGTGTAAGAACTGTCACTTTGATTTTAAATATACACAATCAATTAAAGTAACTTTATGATAATAGCTAAAATCTAATTTCTACAAAATATGGAAATATAAAAAACTATAATATGTGTTTAATTTTTTGGATTTATAAACGTTATTTGACTACTCGAGACTGTTTTATTTCTATGTTAATTGAAATACAGTGAAGAAATGAAAAAAGGAATTTAGCATATTAACACTATAAATGTACTTTAAAATATTCAAAGTTTAATTAATGAAGTTTATAAATGGACTTTGTGTTACTTAAAGTACCCTTACATGTAATTCTTAATACTTGCTTGACTATAAATTTTAGCCTGAATTTAAAAGCTTAGTAAATAAATAATTTTCCTTATAAATTAAATCTTCATCTTTAAAGTTGCAGTAAATTTCTGAATAGTCCTCTCTGAATATACCCACACACATATGTAACACATATAAGGTATATAACAGAGTCAAGAAAATTCAGATCTGCTGTATCATGCCTGATGGAATGTCACAGAAAGCTCCATAGAGAATGATGGAGTTAAACGTGAAGTAGCCCATGCTAATGTAATACAGGATAAAAAGTATGAAAATACATGAAAGTGAAAGCTGCTCAGTCGTGTCCAACCTTTGGGACTCCATGGACTATACAGTCTATGGAATTCTCCAGGCCAGAATACTGGAGTGGGTAGCCTTTCCCTACTCCAGGGTATCTTCCCAACCTAGGGATCAAACCCGGGTCTCCTGCATTGCAGGCTGATTCTTTACAGCTGAGCCACAAGGGAAGCCCAAGAATACTGGAGTGGGTAGCCTATCACTTCTCCAGTGATCTTCCCCACCCAGGAATCCAACTGGGGTCCCCTGCATTGCAGGTGGATTCTTTACCAACTGAGCTACCAGGGAAGCCCAATAATATGGGGTAGGGGAGTAATAAAAGTAGAGTATGTAGCATATGAAGGATTGGTGGAGAATCAATTTTCAGAGAAAGAATAGCTAGGGAAATACACCAAAATTCATCTCTTGCTTTCCATTATAATATAAAATTCTGAGATGAGATCACTGTGAAAAAGAAGTCTAATGAGGCAAAAAATGAATTTCTGTGCATGCTAAGTTGCTTCAGTAGTGGCCAGACTCTGCATTGCTATGGATGTAGCCCACCAGACTCCTCTGTCCATAGGATTCTCCAGGCAAGAATGCTGGAGTGCCTCTCTAGGGGATCTTCCTGAACTAGGGATCCAACCCATTTTTCTTATGTCCCCTGCTTTCGCAGGCAGATTCTTTACCACTAGCACCACCTGGGAAGCCCAAAAAGGAACTTATAAGAGTTTTAAAAAGGTAAAGATCAAGGAAGTAGGATTAAACTGCTAATTCATAATATATGAATCACAAACAAAATAGACGTGGAGATAAGTCATTGAGATTAAGAAAAAAGCTAAGAAAATTCTAGTGAGTCCAAAAGAAAAAGGAGAAAGATTAAAATTATTAAATAGATGATGTCATTCATACTAAGAACAGACATAGAATATAAAACATTTGGAGAGTTGAGGTTTTTCAGAGCTCTAATATTAGAGAGCTCTAATCATGGAGAGGCAAAGAGTCCAATATACGAAGGAATGTTTTCATGAGATGAAGTAAGAAATGAATACATTCAGAGTAAAAGTGCACACTTATTTAGAAAAACAACCTAACCTGACTTAAATCATTGAATTTCAAGGATAAAGAATAAAATCTATAGATAAGCATGAAGAAAAGAAGCCAACTTAAAATAGGAGAAGTTCAGTCTGGATTCTGAATTCTCTTTATAGCAATTTTCAAAGCCAGATGGGATAATATATGGAGAGAAAAATAGTCTATCTGAGAGGGCTATTCTCAGCCGAATAGTCTTAAAACAGTAAAAGCAAGAGAGAAAAATCTTAATTATACAAGAATTCAAGGAATCTAATACACATGAGCTTACATTGGAGAGGAAAAATATAACTTAGTGACAAAATCCAGGCAACTAATAAATGCAGAAATAATAGGTGAGATATCTAGTGGCAAGCTTTGGATAAATCTATTGTAAAACTGACACTAAGAAAGAAAATTATAGGAAAAGCTTTAGTGTGATGTTTATTGACTTTTACAAATAAAAATATACACAGTTGGTATGGAGACATGAAAGAATATCTTAGTATATTAATCTCATTTGGGTGTGAGTTAATATACAATACATTTATTGATAAATGATAAATAAGGGCATTCTATTCTATTGATTTAGAGAATTGCTATTAGAAATCAACAAAAATGTATCCAAAAAACAAGTAATATCAATAGCAGCTTTCTAACCATCTATTAAAAAGCTGCACGCACTTACACTAACAGAAGAGGGCACTCTTGAGCTAAGAATCTTAAGTAGTAATAGTGTATTAGTCTCTCAGCCCTGTTGGACTCTTTGCAACCCCGAGAAGGTAGCCTGCCAGGGTCCTTTGCCCATGGAATTCTCTAAGCAAAAATACTGGAGTGGGTAACCATTTCCTTCTCCAGGGGATCTTCCCAACCCAGGGACTGAATCTGGATCTCCTGCATTGCAAGCAATTTGTTGGCTGTCTGAGCTACCAGGGTGTCCCAAATTACCCCAAAGTAACAATTCTTGAATGGAGGGATTTGCATCTATACCAGAAGTTGGGAAAATTTTTCTGTTAATGACTATTCAATTTTAATAATAAATATGTTCAGTTTAGTGGCACATTTAATTTATGTCACACCTACTCAATACTGCTGTTATAGAATGAAATCAGCCATAGAAAAAACATAAGCAATAGAGGCAACTTTATTCCGTTAACTTTATTAACCATACTGGTGCCAAACCTAATTTGGCCTGTTGATTGCTTGTTTGCTGAGTCTTATTCTCATCTTAAAAAGGACTCTTATTCCACTCTGAAAAGAAAAAGGGCAAGGAAGCCTCCACCCCAAATAATACTAATTAGAAGGAAATATTCAAAAATGAAGTAAGTACTGCAAAATTAAGTAAACATCCTTGAACAAGTATTTAAAAATCACCATGAATCCTAAATTCAAAATGATTTTAAAAATTCACAAAAAGCAGGAAAATGAAATATTGAAATCAGGAAGAAAAATACCAAAGTTAGCAAAGTCTGAAATGATAATTACAAGGTGGTTAGTGAAGAATAAATTCCAAGGAAAATTGGACGTGTATTGAACAAAGAATAAGAAAGCAAGTATAAGAGGAAACAGTGTCAAATGAAAGGCAAAAAGAAAAACAATTATAAATGAAATTCTGATAATAAAAATTAAATAATGAAAAATAATATTTACATCTATAATCTAAAAAAAAAAATGTGGAAATAAAGGAATACTTCTTGAGGCTACCGTGGTGACACAGTGGTAAAGAATCTGCCTGCAATACAGGAGACACAGGAGACGTGAGTTCAATCCCTGGGTTGAAAAGATCCCTTAGAGGAGGAAATGGCAATCCAGTACAGTATTCTTACCTGAAGAAGACTATGGACAGAGGAACCTGGAGGGGCTACAGTCCATGGGGTCGCAAGATAGTTGGGCATGCACACATAATCTGAAAAAAAATATAGGACAATTTACTTGCAACAGGAGCTGAGACAATTGCTATTAAAACTATTCAATTTTAATAACAAGAAATAGGGTGACTTTAATGATGAATAACCCTCAAGGTTTCCAGCCCTCCATCTCCATCCCTCCCACTCCAAAAAAAGTTTAAATAATTTACATAGAAAAGAGAATTATGCCAGTATAAGCAGCCTTCTCAAACACAACATACAAAGTGAAAAGACAATGGATCAGAATATTCAAGGCATCTAAGGAAAGCAAATGTAAACAAAGGATTAGGCATCCTCTTGAAATTGTCCACTGTTATCCAGGGAATACAAAGCAGTTTTAAATATAAAAAGACTCCAAGAAGACTATTCTTAAGCACTTCTCAAGAGGGAGATCTTCATCCAACAGAGGAATAAGTAGGAAAATTCAGACAAAGAGACTGAAACAGAAAACAAAAAAATAAATATATTAAGAATAATCAGAGCCAGGTTTTTTACTTTTGTATAAGAAAGTTACAAATATGAAAAGGAAGAAGACTAGAAGAACACATGTGACTCTGGATTTGAATTGGATTGGTATGAACTCATTGTACTTGTACAGAGGGATAGACAGGTAGGTAGGCAGGTAGCTAGATAGATAGATAGGCAAGCAGAAAAACAGGCAAGTGTTGAGAGGGTAGGTGGATGAGTGTATAGTTATGCAAGTAAAAGAAGTCAAAGTGTTAGTTGCTGTCATGTGTGACCCTTTTTGACCCCATGGGCTGTAGGCCACCAGGCTCCTCTAGCCATGGAATACTCCAGGCAAGAATACTGGAGTGGGTAATCATTCTCTTCTCCAGGGGATGTTCTCCACCCAGGGATCAAACCTGGGTCTCCTGCATTGCAGGCAGATTTGTTACCATTTGAGCGACCAAGGAAGTCCAGGTATGTAAGTAAGCATGTATCTATTTCCAAGCTTTGTTCTTTGAAGGGCTCAGAGGCAATGCCACCCAATAGCAATAAAACATACTTAAGACCCAGATCCTAAATTCTATGTACCATTCTCCCATAAAAGACCAAGGTTTCTTTCAAAAATGTTGATTCCAAGTTTGGAAAGAAAAGTACATGAACCCAAAATATCTTATTGTATTAGAAAGTAAGACTATGTTGAAAAAAAGATGAGAAACTGTTGTGACAAAAGAGATTAAAATGGCATTAAATTAAAATAAAGACAATTAAAAGATCATAATCCTAGAATAAAATCATCTATGAGTCCACACTGATAGAAATAAATCCAGAAATAAATAAACAGGATAGAAGAAAAAGCTCTTTAATACAATATAATTTTAAAATGCCTGTAAATATTTGGCAAAACTAATACAATTATGTAAAGTTTAAAAATAAAATAAAATTAAAAAAAAAAAAAAGAAATGAATTGGAAAAAAAAATGGCTGTAAAGGAATGTAGGAGTTGATAAGTCATTACTCGAAAGCCATCTTTATAATAATTATTTCATGAAAAAACCCTCAATGGGTGATAAAACAAATGGATGAAATTTTAAGATATAGAATATTTTTATACTCTTAAAATATATCCTCATAAATTAATTATTAGTAACAGTGGGGCAAAGTAGTAAATTCAGAGTCAAACCTAGCAAACACTACCTTAATCAAGTGATCAAAGTAAAATCAACGGAAAAAGGACAAATAAAAACCATGTGCCATCTGTTACAATGCAAAACAATAGACCCAGACTCACTTTTGTTTGTTTCCCCAAAAAAAGATACCCTAAAATTTATTACTAAGAAATGTCAGACTCAAATAGATGAATATTTTACAGCATAACAGGTAGCGTAAAATGGCATGCCATTGTGGTTTTAAACTTGTACTTTTTCTATTATTTATGAAGTAGACTAAAATTTCTGTCCATTTGTTTCTTCTCCAACAAAATACCTGAAATTCCCTTACTTAGATTTTTTATTAAATTACCAGCAGTTATCTGTTACAATATTACTTTTGGCTCAATTCACTGAACATACTTGCTTCAAGTATTTTGAAGTATGATATTTACTGTAATAGTATTTATATACATTTTTATCAAGCATAAATTTCAAATAATGTTTAAAATATCTCTCCCTATTCCAAAATAATAAATATATTCTGTGAAACTTCTTTATGTTTTAAATCTTTTTTTTTTTTTTTTTTAAGCTTTTAGTCTTTACCTAAATTTCTTTTTCTGTGTGATAGGAGAAAAAATACAATAGAAAATTAATTGTCTCAGCACCAGATTATTTGAGGTGTTCTATAAAGATAATTATATGAAATACATTTTTTATTCTTTCTTTTCAATACTTAGATTTTTACTCCATTTTACTGTCTTACTGCATTGTCTAGAGAAACCATTCACTAAAAAATTAAATGGGAGAGAGTTGGTATATTCTAGTGCTCTTGATTTTAAAAAGACTGCTTCTGACATTTCAACATTAAATATGATAATTACACTAGATTTTGAAGTAGATATCCATTATTCAGTGTAGAGAAGTTTTCTGCTACTCTTGGTTTATTAAGAGCTTTTATGATTAATCAGCATTGCACTTTATAGAATGTACTTTCTGCTTTTAATGAAAAGATTAAATGGTATTTCAGTTTAATCTTTTAATACACTGTAATTGCATAATAGATTTACTGGTAGTAAACCAAACTTGTATGCACAGGATAAAATCAATTTGTTAACATATATTATATTTTTAATAGTTGTGTTCAATTTGAAAATATTGTCTTAAGGATTTTTTTCATCTATTTTCAGGTATTGGTTTGAATTATAATTTTCCTTTTCTTGTATAGTTCTTATCTGGTATTCTACAGAGAAGACGACTTCAGTGAGATTACAGAAAGCTTAGAATGGGGTTCAGGCATTGAGAAAAGTCCAGAATCATTAAAAATATATGGCAGCATCAGATGAATTTGAAACCTGAAAGCAACCTTTGCAAAAATAAGAGCAACTTAAATTCAAATTTAGCTCATTTTTGAATATTAACCCAATTTCCCATGTTGAGATGACAGATGTCCATTCCCTGTAAAGCACTATTACCTGGCTTCTCCTGTTTTACATGAGATATATGTTATGCAGTAAAAATTTATGAGACAGAAATACAAGAAAACTCAATAGTCATGAGAAAAAGTGGTTAGCAGAACAAAACTCAGAGTTTATTTAGATTTTAGAACTGTTAGACATAGACATGGAAAGGATTCTGATGAATCTGTTAAACAATAGAGTAGAAAAGTAGACCACTGAAATGAGCAGGTAAAGAATTTTAACTGAGTAGGAGAACTAGAAGAAATAAATGAATGAAAATACTAGGAAAAAGCTATCAAGCTCATCATTGGATGTGATACAGTTGAGGAAAGAAGTAGTGACAATGAATTTAGGCCAAAAAAAATTACCCAAAATTAAAAAGAGTGAAAGAGTGTTCAAAAATGTTCTGGGACAATATCAAACTCTCTAGTATATATATATATATATATATATATATATATATATAAAATCAGAATCCTAAAAGTGCCTTCAACTGTATGGATCACAACAAACTGGAAAATTCTTCAAGAGATGGGAATACCAGACCACTTGACCTGCCTCTTGAGAAACTTGTATGCAGGTCAGGAAGCAACAGTTAGAACTGGACATGGAACAACAAACTGGTTCCAAATAGGAAAAGGAGTATGTCAAGGCTGTATATTATCACCCTGCTATTTTAAATTATATGCAGAGTACATCATGAGAAACACTGGGCTGGAAGAAGCACAAGCTGGAATCAAGATTGCCAGGAGAAATATCAATAACCTCAGAAATACAGATGTCACCACCCTTATGGCAGAAAGTGAAGAGGAACTAAAAAGCCTCTTGATAAAAGTGAAAGAGGAGAGTGAAAAAGTTGGCTTAAAGCTCAACATTCAGAAAACAAAGATCATGGCATCTGGTCCCACCACTTCATGGGAAATAGATAGGGAAACAGTGGAAACAGTGTCAGATTTTATTTTGGGGGGCTCTAAAATCACTGAAGATGGTGACTGCAGCCATGAAATTAAAAGACGCTTACTCCTTGGAAGGAAAGTTATGACCAACCTAAATAGCATATTGAAGAGCAGAGACATTACTTTGCCAACACAGGTCTGTCTAGTCAAGGCTATGGTTTTTCCAGTGGCCATGTATGGATGTGAGAGTTGGATTGTGAAGAAAGCTGAATGCCGAAGAATTGATGCTTTTGAACTGTGGTGTTAGAGAAGACTCTTGAGAGTCCCTTGGACTGCAAGGAGATCCAACAAGTCCATCCTAAAGGAGACCAGTCCTGGGTGTTCTTTGGAAGGACTGATGCTGAGGCTGAAACTCCAGTACTTTGGCCACCTCCTGCGAAGAGTTGACTCATTGAAAAAGACTCTGATGCTGGGAGGGATTGGGGGCAGGAAGAGAAGGGGACGACAGAGGATGAGATGGCTGGATGGCATCACTGACTTGATGGACATTAGTTTGGGTGAACTCCGGGAGTTGGTGATGGACAGGGAGGCCTGGAGTGCTGTGATTCATGGGGGTTGCAAAGAGTCAGACACGACTGAGCTACTGAACTGAACTGAACTGAACTGAAAAGTGAAGAAAAGGAGAATGCAGTAGAAAAATAGTTGAAGATATAAGAGCAAAGATACTTTTTAAAAAGTATATGCAATACATATATAAGAATTATGTACAATCTCTATATATTATAAACTATGTATATTATATGTATCGTATGTGTGTATATATGTGTATATACATTTGCTTAGAAGCAAAATAGAAAACTTTTCACATGCAAAAAATAAATAAATAAATAAAAATGTATTGCCAGCAAACCTGTGCTATAATGTTAGAAATTTCTTCAGGCAGAAAAATATTTGGATCTTCCCAAAGAAATGGAGAGCCTTAAAAACAATGAAAAGTATAGGTAAAGATAAAAAATATTTTTCTAATTTTTAATCATTTAAACGCATTTAAAATGAATGCGTTTCTAAAATAAAAGGAAATACAACATTGCAAATCAACTATACTGCGATAAAATTTTTTAAAATAAAAGGAGTATTAACATATAAGGCAGTTTATAATATATGTATAGTGAAATATATCACCATAATATCTCAAGTTATATATAAGAATTGGAAATACACTTTTGGAATGTTCTTATCATATATGTCAGTGGTATAATATTCTGCTTTACGTAAGTTAAAAACAGGTATTAAACAGATTTACATCCTGCTTGTGGCAGTTTGACAATATGCATTTGTAAAATCTCACAGAACTGCATACATAAAAAGATAAATTTTCCTATAAGTAAATTACACTTCACTATAAAATGAGTAAAGGAAAAAAAAAAAGAAACCTGAGATAAACAAAGAGAGAGAGAGGGAGATGCTATGGTTTGTTGAATAAGAAATGGAGGCTTTGGTAACTGCTTTTCACTGTCTCAGTTCCTATCAGTCAGTAATCTAAAAACAGTGGGTCATAACATCATTTTGGACAGGGAAAGAACTGGAGAATGTTATAAGGTAAATCCCCATCTATCTCAAAAATAAGTCAGTTAATGATAAACATATTAAGAAAAACAATGAATAAACCTGTTTCTAAAGAGCAGTATAAATTCATTTAGAGATGATGAGGTCATCTACAGCATAACTAAAAATGTTGTTTAGTTGCTAAGTCATGTCCAATTCTATGCAACGCCATGGACTGTAACCTGCCAGGCTTCTCTGTCCCTGGGATTTCCCAGGCAAGAATATTGAAGCAGGTTGCCAATTTCTTCTCCAGGGGATCTTCCTGACCCAGGGATCAAACCTGCATTTCCTGCATTGGCAGGTGGATTCTTTACCTCTGAGCCATGAGGGAAGCCCTACAACTAAAAAATAGAAAATTTTAAAATGGTATAACAGGTGCACAGCACTCTTGAGACATGGCAAACTTGCTTTTTTAAATAACTTCTTTCTCTAAAGTTTTCAAATAGCATGCATGTAATACTTAGGAAAAAATTAGATAAGCTGTTTTAACAGAAAAACATGTACATTGTGAATCCTACCTAAAAAAAAATAATAATTATAGAGATGTAACAAAAAAGTCCGTAGTGCTTAGAATCATAAATATACTCATACATCTGAAAGAGGGCAAGAAAATTAAAAAAAGGGAGTTCAGTTCAGTTGCTCAGTTGTGTCCGACTCTTTGTGACCCTATGGACTGCAGCACACCAGGCTTCCCTCATCATCACCAACTCCCAGAGTTTACTCAAACTCATGTCTGTTGAGTTGGTAATGACATCCAACCATCTCATCCTCTGTCATCCCCTTCTCCTCATGTCTTCAATCTTTCCCAGCATGCGGGTCTTTTCCAATGAGTCCATTCTTTGCATCAGGTGGCCAAAGTATTGGAGTTTCAGCTTCAGCATCAGTCCTTCAAATGGATAGTCAGGACTGATTTCCTTGATGAAGGACTGGTTGAATTTCCTTGTAGTCCAACGGACTCTCAGGAGTCTTCTCCAACACCACAGTTCAAAAGCATCAGTTCTTCAGCACTCAGTTTTCTTTATAGTCCAACTCTCACATCTATCCATGACTATTGGAAAACCATAGCATTGACTAGACAGACCTTTGTCAGCAAAGTAATGTCTCTGCTTTTTAATATGCTGTCTAAGTTGGTCATAGCTTTTAGTCCAAGAGACAAGAAATTTCATGGCTGCAGTCACCATTAGCAGTGATTTTGGAGCCCCCCAAAATAAAGTATCTCACTGTTTCCATTGTTTTGTTTCCCCATCTATTTGCCATGAAGTGATGGGACTGGATACCATGATCTTAGTTTTCTGAATGTTGAGTTATAAAAGGGAAATATACAACAAAAAAATCAACTTTCAATAGAATCATGAATACAATTGTATTAGCATAAGCTTTTGAAATAGCTCAACCAAAAGGTGAATATTACCAAACTTGATAAAAATGGAAGACCCAAACGTATGCTCTGTACAAGATGCCAATTTTAAATACAAATGCATAGGCAGTTTAAAACTAAGTGTTCTTAATGATATGTGTATACTGATACCTTTTCAATTTTTTTTTCTTTATTTTTGCATGACATTTCACTGGGTATTGATTTCTAGATTGACAATTTTTGTTTCTTTGTTGTAGATGACCTTGTGAATTTCACCTGGTGCTAGATATATTTGTAGTTCATAAATATTCCATAACTCTGTTCTACAGTGTAAACTACCTGAATCTGTTTTATGTCTTCAGGTTAGGCATTAAAGACTATTAGGTAAGAAGAGCACAATATTAGTATATATTTAAATTGCTTTAAGATTAAGGCAAGACCCTCCTGAGTAATCTACCAAATTCTCAATGAATTACAAACTTTTCCACCTGGTGGAAATTAGGTATGATTTCCTACCTGGTGGTAGTGAGGCATGATTTCTAGACCTGTGTGAACACTAAAGATTATTCCTTCTTTCCCCTTGGATATTTTCTTCACGTACATGTACCAGTCAATATTCTGATGAATATTCTAGTGGACGTCTCTGAATATTTCTGGACTTGTCCCTGTGTTCAGCTCTTTAAATATGCCTAAACCCTGGTACCTCAGATGGTAAAGAATTTGTCTGCAATGCAGGAGACCTAGATTCAACCCTTGGGTTTGGAAGATTCCTTGGAGAAGAGAACGGCACCCCCCTCCAGTATTCTTGCCTGAGAAATGAAAAGACTGACAGGCTTCAGTCCATGGGTCACGAAGAGTCAGACACAACTGAGAGACTAACACTTTCACTTTCACTTGTCCATTTAGATTCTTAACTCTGTCTCAACAAATCAAGAAATTTGGAGTTCCCCTTCTTGATTCTCCCTTCAGTTAGAATGTTGTCTTGAAGCATTAAATTAGGACAGTTGAAGGCTTATCTCAATTTGTTTACTCTCTCTTGGGGACTATTATCCATCATTTTGTAATATATTGTGTTTGAAAACCACCATTTAATATGCTATGTCTAGTTTTAGAGGGTTATTTCATATGGAAGAATAAGTCTGATCTGTTATTCTATTTTGAAAGATGTGGACAGGATGGTCATATGGATATTTTAAGAAAGAGCTTCCAGGCAGAAAATTTAGTTTTTGGAGCAATAGCAAGGAGTACACTTAGATTGGAAAGTGAACAGAAAGCTTTATATTTTTTGAACAGTTACTTCTGAGAAAGAATAATGTTTATATTTAACTGGGGTTCTAAACCAGCCTCTTGGAAGCGAACTTTCAAAATGATTGCCTTCAGTAGTGATGTATAACACATGTGCATCAGGGCATGAGGAGAAAGAGACAGGACTGTATCTACAGTGATGTTCTAGAGAACCAAAAGTTAAGCGTTAGCTAAAATCTACTGAGACTTACTGTTTATTTGAGCACAAGCAATGAGCTACTTTTCTGGTGAATATTCCATTTGCTTTTATGAAACTGTCTTCATTGGAAATCCTTATTGATGTTCAACATATCTCTCATCATTTAAATTGAGGTGTTAAAAGTTTGTTCATTTGCATAAGGAGTTACTAAAATGCAAGTGACAGTGAACAGCATATGCAGGAGCTAACCTATATCCAGTATATAACCAAAGGTTTGATTTCAGTATTTTTTTTTTTGTAAATTTCATTAAAATGTGATAAAAACAAATGACATATCCAGGCTTTGACTGAAATTCCTATTTTCATTTATATAAATTCAATTTTAATTTTAACTCCCAAAAGGGATGAAGATTTAAATATTCTCTTTTTTTGGCCAAAAATTTGTTCTGAAAAGTGTTCAATAGTCACTCTTAATGAAATCTTTAAAACCTATAAAATAACCCAAAGTGAAAAAGCTGACTACGAAAACAAAAAAAATGTTCTTTTCCCCAGTGTCTCCACCTTAGGATCTGCCATTGATAGTAATTACTGTTTATGAAATATCATAAAATTAATTTTTTAATGTTTCTTCTGCTTATGGTATGTGAGACTCCTTATTGTTAGACAGGTTACCAAGCACTGAAAATACTGAATTATTTTGTTCTTCTTGGAAACAGAGGTGATTCTTACAGGAAAATGATTTGGATAATAAAACAAAGTGTATATTGAAATTATAAATATAAAATGCATATGTATTAACAAGTTGTACAATTAAAGGTGATATATTTGGATAAGTCACAATAATGTTGTATAATATAGGCATTCTAGTATTAATCCAGAGTAAATATATTTTTAAAGTAGCTACAAGCTCTATTTAGATGACAAAAGACAAAAGCATATCAATTTAAAAGACCATTAGATCATCTAAAAATATTTTGAACATTAAATCAATGACAAATAAGTTTGTATTGAAATTTATTATATGTCAGATACTGGTTATTCATGAGAGAAGAACAGCTAATCAAAAAATACTTGATGTTTAGAGAGTCTAAGTGTACCAAGAAGACACACAAGAAATTCCTTTTTAAAAATGTGATAAGACTTTGGCAGGAGGAAAGAGAATTGTTAAAGGAATGTACCTAAAAAACGTATATTAAAGTCAGAACATAAAAGATACTGGTAATGACATGTGAGCTGATAACTGAACAATACATAAAATTAGCAAGGAGATTCAACATATGCAAATGCAGAGAAAGACAGATTGCATGGCACATTTAGAGATATAAAAGAAGTTTTGAGTGGTAGAGGAAGAGGGTGAAGATTAAAGAAATAGAAATGAGTTTTACCATGTCTTGGACATGAAAGTGATTATAAAGCAAATACTGAATTTCCCCAAGGAAAGCTTATAGAAAAGTTAGATAATTAAATCCGCTCAAATGTTTTTGTAAAACATGGTGTGATGAGAGTAAAAATGAAGTCTAGAAGGCCAGTCAGACAGTTGGTTAAGATTTATTTTGAGATGACATTGCTGAGGACTCTGATGATGACAGAGGATGGTAAAAGAAATAGATTAAAAAGATACTGAGAATGGTGTTGTGGTGATTATGAAATGGGAACTGAGTGGTACAGAAAATAACACAATGAAATCTGATTCTCAGGTGTCAGATTAGAACAACTGGTGTCTATAGCTGAGACAAGGAAATCAAGAAGTATTTTATTAGTTGTGAATTATTGTAATGACAATGTGATAATACTGTAATAGATCATATGCTTACCTCTAAAAAGAGAACTATATAAAAAGATAATTATTTTTGCATTATCATAGACTCCATTTTTCATTTTTAAAAGAATTAGAAAAAAAACATTTAGAAATGTATCTTCAATACTAAAATCTCCACTATCTTGGCTCCAAGATTTCCTGATTCTAGAATTCCTACTACATATAATGATTATTATATGTAGTATATATGATATACTACATATATATGTACGTACATATATATGTATATACAATGATATAATAAGTAAGAAGTTTCCAGCTGACTGAATCCCATCAATATTTTCATATTTTTTTATTGCTAGGTTCTTGGTATTCATATGACTATTTGCTTTTTTAAATGGTGTTTTAGGAAAAATTAAAGAAATGAATCTACATATTAGGAAAATCAAGTTTGAAGTAGTAAAAATCATTCTCTTAAGTAATAAAAGCAAGACATAGATGGAATCATCCCCCAGGACTTACATTACCACATCAGTATGGCTGCTGGATAACTATAGCAGATTATAGCTGACAGATGGGCAAGACACATACTGTATTTAGGGAGAAGAAAAACACAAAGACACAGAGAAAGTTGAAGCCTTTAGTAACTACAACTACACTAAGGCTTAAAAGCAGCCCGACTCTTAGCCAGAGTAACATACCTCACAAAGGCCTTTTTATTCGCTTCCCATTACCTGATACACCATGTTCAGCTTTTAACAATATAACCAAAAGAATTTTTTTAATTGAAGAAACTAGACAAACCTAAGAAACTAGAACTCAGATATGATGCAGTTTTGAAATTACCAGATAGAAAATTTTAAATAACACTAGTTCATATATTAAGGGCTCAGGTGAACAAGGTAGACAACATTCGAAGAGAGAGAGAGTATGATAATATAAACTAGATATGAAAACATTAAGAAAAAAAATGAATGCCAGAAATATAAAAACACTGGAATATAAATCAATCATACCTTTGCTGAGAGCATCAGGAGACTTGACACCACTGAGGAATGAATCCATGAGTTTGAAGAAATGTAAAACGAAATGTTACTACCTAAAGAGAAAAAAATAAAAATAGAGTTGACCATCTGTGTACTGTGGAATAATATCAAAAAATGTATCATATTCATAATTGGAATACCAGAAGCAAAGAAAAAAAGGTGAACAAGAAATATTTGACTTAATACTAGCTGAGAACTTTCCAAAATTAACTGCAGACCTGAACGATGAACCAAGTAAGTTCAGAGAACACCAAAAGGTATAGATAAACAATGTCACTTCCTGTTTCCTGTAAGAGGTATCCACATAATGTCTTTCAGAATCTAGTACAAGAGGCATTTTGTCTCTTCTAAGGAAAAGATGTGCTTACTCTTTGCTGATATTGAGAAATATATACGTGCTTGTCAGTTGGCTTTTGGAGGTCTTTGAGACAAAGATCAATTCTATCTACTGCATAGCCCTTTATGATCAACATGGTTTATTCCTTACTTGGTCTTATCATTTCCTCTCTTATTTTTACTGTTTACCTGATTCAATTGCAAAAAAAAAAAAAAAGAAAAGCAAAGAGAAAACTTTGAAAGTGGTCAGATACAAATAAACAGACCAACAAACAAAAATCTTCCCTATAGAAGAACAGAGGTAAGAATTACAGTGAACTTCTCATCAGATCATGCAAGAAAGAACAGTAGATGAAATAACAACATGTTTAAAGAAAAAAACAAAACAAAATACCAGATTCCAAATATATAACCAATGAAATTATCCTTCCAAAGTGAAGAAGAAATAAATTTTCTCAGAATATTACTGAGGGAATTAATTGTCAATGGATTTGTCCTGTAAGAAACGTTAGAAGTAGTTCTTCCATGAGAAGGATAGTGATAGAGGTCAGCAACTCACATCTACATAAAGCAATAGTGTGGGGAAAAGAATAAATCTATTATTTATCATATTATTTTATCTTGAAGATACATATGCTACATAGATTATTTTAAGAAATACAGTATTACTGACCATATCATTCATTTGGAAACATAGCATTCTATATCATTGCAGGTTATTTTATAAAACTTTCTAATAACTCATTATGGCACAAAGTATGAGTTTGTCATATTTCATTTCATGATCCAAGACCACAGCATGTAGCCAAGCTGACTGTGCAGTACCTTATTTCAGGGTCTGCGGGTCATACAGATTGTGCTATGTAAGACACTGCACAGCCCTGTTTTTACTCCAGATCAGTTCAGTTCAGTTCAGTTGCGCAGTCGTGTCTGACTCTTTGTGACCCCATGGACTGCAGCACACCAGGCTTCCCTGTCCATCACCAACTCCTGAAATTTAGTTAAACTCATATCCATCAAGTCAGTGATGCCATCCAACTGTCTCATCCTCTGTCATCCCCTTCTCCTCCTGCTTTCAATCTTTCCCAGCATCAGGGTCTTTTCAAATGAGTCAGTTCTTTACATCAGGTGGCCAAAGTATTAAAGTTTCAGCTTCAGCATCAGTCCTTCCAATGGATATTCAGGACTGATCACCTTTAGAATGGGCTGCTTGGATCTCCTTGCAGTCCAAGAGATTCTCAAGAGTCTTCCCCAGCACCACAGTTCAAAAGCATCAATTCTTCAGTGCTCAGCTTTCTTTATAGTTCAACTCTCACATCCATACATGACTACTGGAAAAACCATAGCTTTGACTAGATGGACCTTTGTTAGCAAAATAATGTCTCTGCTTTTTAATATTCTGTCTAGGTTGGTCATAACTTTTCTTCCAAGGAGCAAATGTCTTTTAATTTCATGGCTGCAGTCACCATCTGCAGTAATTTTGAAACCCCCCAAAATAAAGTCTCTCACAATTTCCACTGTTTCTTTGTTTATTTGCCATGAAATGGTGGGACCAGATGCCATGATCTTAGTTCTCTGAATGTCTAGTTTTAAGCCAACTTTTTCACTCTCCTCTTTCACTTTCATCAAGAGGCTCTTCAGTTCTTCTTTGCTTTCTGTCATACGGGTAGTGTCATCTGCATATCTGAAGTTATTGATATTTCTCCAAGCAATCTTGAATCCAGCTTGTCTTCATCCAGCCTGGCATTCTGCATGATGCACTCTGCATATAAGTTAAATAAGCAGGGTGACAATATACAGCCTTGATGTACTCCTTTCCTGATTTGAAATCAGTTGTGTTCGACTCTTTGTGACCCCATGGACTGTAGCCTACCAGGCTCCTCCGTCCGTGGGATTTTCCAGGCAAGAGTTTGGGAGTGAGTTGCCATTTCTTTCTCCAGGGGATCTTCCTGACCCAGGGATCAAACCCAGATCTCCTGCATTGTAGGCAGACGCTTTACCTTCTGCGTCACCAGGGAAGTTCAGATACTAGTGGGAAATTATACATGATTAAATGCTTCACAACATCTACATTTTTATAATTAAACAGTAGAAAACAAAAAAGCTTTACTATGAAATATAAAGTTTTGGAAAACTTAACCTATGTTTTTCCTAATATTTATTGTTTCATACATGTTAAATTATAAATTTGGAAATAGAAGCTTATTCTTCAAAATTATATATCATCCCGTGTTATATTTTCACAAATGATAAAAATGGAATCCTAAGGATGGCATTTCTAATACAACAAATTTCTCTCTAGAATACTTCCCTCTATGAAACTACCTCTATGTGAGCAGTTTCAGTTTTTGTGGGTTGCATTTAAGGCTCCAATATCCTAATAGGCAACTAAAAAAGTGAATTTAATGGAAATTTTAAATCCTTCAATTAAAATTGCTTAGAAAAACTAGTACCAAATATACTACCTTGCTTTTGGCTAAAGTTTAATGTTATTTCCAATGTGATTAGAATACGTTAATCTATCAATAAATAAGTTACCTGTTTTCCACAATATTTGAGGTTTTGAAATCAAATGGTTCATATGTAGTAAATCTATTGTGTAGCTCATGTCAGACAGTTTGCTTGAATAAAGATCATTACTTTGGCTCATTGTTTTCACTTATTAGTTTGAATAAATTTTCAATGTCCCTATTGTGGACCTAGTGCTATCTCTATAGAGTTCTGTTCTCATTTTTCAGCAAATGAATAAATGCATGGTTAATTTCATGTGTAAATTTCAATATTGCTAATGGGAGTTAGTAACAGAGGTCTCTTTGGCTGTATTTCTCTGCAATTATTAGTGAAATGTTTCCTTTGTTCTTTAGATTTCAATCCACAGAGCTTACATGAATCTTTTCTAATTCAAATGCACAATTAAATAAAATAATTTAACTTCTAGCAGTGCCTTTTACTTTGCACTACTGTTGGTGCAAAAAAAAAAAATTATACCATGAGTTCATAAAGCTATATTGATATTTGTGAAGGTTTTTATGTGCAAATCAAAACAAATAAAAGCTAAAAAAGTTTAAACAGTATTCTTACATAAAACCTAAATTATTTATCCTGGTATAAATTTGATTAGATCTAAAAGGTAAATACAAATATGACTTGCCATATAATCAGTTTGTGTTCAATAGAATGCTATACCTAGGAGCATGATTGTTTATGTTGTACTAGCTCTTCTGAACAAGGAAATGCTAATGCTTGGGTATACTTCAGAAATAAGAGCACAGCACATGTTTGGGGAACTCATAGTCTTCTTGATATATTTGCGAGGTTCATTAGTCACTGCTACCCTGGTGGCTCAGAGGTTAAAATGTCTGTCTGCATTGTGGGCTACCTGGGTTCGATCCCTGGGTCAGGAATTTTCCCTGGAGAAGGAAATGGCAACACACTCCAGTATTCTTGCCTGGAGAATCCCATGGATGGAGGAGCCTGGTTGGCTAGAGTCCACGGGGTCGCAAAGAGTCGGACACGACTGAGCGGCTTCACTTTCTTCCATTTTTACTTTAGTCACTGCAAAGCCTAATTTCCCCCATTTGATTTATTTTGAAATGAAAGCCTGAAAGAAATATGAGCATTATGCCACAGATTCAGCAGGAGATAATAAATGCCTCTTGATGAAAGTGAAAGAGGAGAGTGAAAAAGTTGGCTTAAAGCTCAACATTCAGAAAACGAAGATCATGGCGTCCGGTCCCATCACTTCATGGCAAATAGATGGGGAAACAGTGGAAACAGTGTCAGACTTTGTTTTTGGGGGCTCCAAAATCACTGAAGATGGTGACTGCAGCCATGAAATTAAAAGACACTTACTCCTTGGAAGGAAAGTTATGACCAACCTAGATAGCATACTGAAAAGCAGAGACATTACTTTGCCAACAAAGGTCCATCTAGTCATGGCTATGGTTTTTCCAGTGGTCATATATGGATGTGAGAGTTGGACTATAAAGAAAGCTGAGTACCAAAGAATTAATGCTTTTGAACTGTGGTGTTGGAGAAGACTCTTGAAAGTCCCTTGGACTGGAAGGAGATCCAACCAGTCCATTCTAAAGGAGATTAGCCCTGGGTGTTCTTTGAAAGGACTGATGCTAAAGCTGAAACTCCAGTACTTTGGCCACCTCATGCGAAGAGTTGACTCACTGGAAAAGACTCTGATGCTGAGAGGGATTGGGGGCAGGAGGAGAAGGGGACGCAGAGGATGAGATGGCTTGATGGCATCACCAACTCAATGGACGTGCATTTGAGTGAACTCCGGGAGTTGGTGATGGGCAGGGAGGCCTGGCGTGCTGCGATTCATGGGGTCACAAAGAGTTGGACATGACTGAGCGACTGAACTGAACTGAACTGAACAAAGGAAACTGAAAGGATCCCCATTCAGCCTGGAATCTTTGCATCATTAAGGGATTTCTTTACATCCACCAAGAGCAGAGTGGCACTTCGGATTTTAAATTTATAAGATTTCATGTGAGTATTAAAGTTGACCTGACAGAATGGGAGAAACTCATTTATGAAGATCACAAAGGTTGTGTTTTTAAACACAGCAAGTCTTCTTAACACTATGTACACTCTTTTGTAATTATTAGAGAAATTATTTGGAAATATGATATGAAATGATTTTGGAAGAATTGCATAAAAAGTGTCAGGTACTAACTATCCAAAAGTAAGCAATGATAATATTTTAGATGCATACCCTATTTTTGTAGAGACTTTTGTATTATTATAATGTTATTGAAATTACATTATATCTCTCTCATTTATAGTTTTCAGCCCTTAACCCCTTCAACCATCTTCCTTACCCCCTCAAACCCCTGCCTTCTGGCCACCATCATTTTGTTCTCTGTATCTGTGACTCTCTTCCTTTTTATGTTTTCTTTGCCTGTTCATATTTTACTTTTAGATTCCATATTATCAGTAAAGTCACAATACTTGTTTTTCTCTCTCTGACTTATTTCTCTTAGCATAATATCATCTACACCCATCTGTGTTGTCATGAACAGCAAGATGTCTTTCTTTTATAGCTAAGTAATATTCATATGTATGTGTGATATTCTTTATCCATTAATCTATCAATGGACATTTAGGTTACTTCCATATCTTGGTTAGGGTTTCTCTGGTGGCTTGAGAGCCGGGTTCCATCCTTGGGTCCGAAAGATCACCTGGAGAAGGGAATGGCAACCCACTCCAGTATTCTTGCCTGGAGAATTCCATGGACAGAGGAGCCTGGCAGGCTACAGTTCCTGGGGTTGCAAAGAATCGGACACAGCTAAGCAACTAACACTTTCACTTTCATACCTTGGCTAATACAAAGCACCATGAGGAACATATATCTTTCACAATTAGTGTTTTCACTTTCTTTGAATAAAACCCCAGACATGTAATTGTTGACTCATATCTTAGTTCTATTTTTAGTGTTTTGAGGACCCTTCATTATGGCCATACTAACTTGCATTCACTAAAATGTACAAGTGAAAGTAGCTCAGCTGTGTCAGATTCTTTGTGACTCATGGACTATACAGTCCATGGAATTCTCCAGGCAAAAACACTGGAGTGGGTAGCCTTTCCCTTCTCCATGGAATCTGCCCAACCCGGGCATCAAACCCAGGTCTCCCACATTGTAGACAGATTCTTTACCAGCTAAGCCACAAGGAAAGCCCAAGAACACTGGAGTGGGTAGCCTATTCTTTCTCCAGTGGATCTTCCCAACCCAGGAATAGAACCAGGATCTCCTGCATTGCAGGCAGATTCTTTACCAACTGAGTTATCAGTGAAGCCCAGAAAAATGTACAGATCAGATCAGATCAGTCACTCAGTCGTGTCCCACTCTTTGCGAACCCATGAAATGCAGCACTCCAGGCCTCCTTGTCCATCACCAACTCCCGGAGTTTACTCAGACTCAGGTCCATCAAGTCAGTGATGCCATCCAGCCATCACATCCTCTGTCGTCCCCTTCTCCTCTTGCCACCAATCCCTCCCAGCATCAGAGTCTTTTCCAGTGACTAAACTCTTCGCATGAGGTGGCTGAAGTACTGGAGTTTCAGCTTTAGCATCATTCCTTCCAAAGAAATCCCAGGGCTGATCTCCTTCAGAATGGACTGGTTGGATCTGCTTGCAGTTCAAGGGACTCTCAAGAGTCTTCTCCAACACCACAGTTCAAAGGCATCAATTCTTCCATGCTCAGCCTTCTTCACAGTCCAACTCTCACATCCATGCATGACCACTGGAAAAACCATAGCCTTGACTAGATGGACCTTTGTTGGCAATGTAATGTCTCTGCTTTTGAATATGCTATCTAGGTTGGTCATAACTTTCCTTTCAAGGAGTAAGCATCTTTTAATTTCATGGCTGCAGTCACCATCTGAAGTGATTTTGGAGCCCAGAAAAATAAAGTCTGACACTGTTTTCACTGTTTCCCCATCTATTTCCCATAAAGTGATGGGATTGGATGCATTGATCTTCGTTTTCTGAATGTTGAGCTTTAAGCCAACTTTTTCACTCTCCACTTTCACTTTCATCAAGAGGCTTTTGAGTTCCTCTTCACTTTCTGCCATAAGGGTGGTGTCATCTGCATATCTGAGGTTATTGATATTTCTCCCAGCAATCTTGATTCCAGCTTGTGCTTCTTCCAGTCCAGCGTTTCTCATGATGTACTCTGCATAAAAGTTAAATAAACAGTGTGACAATATACAGCCTTGATGTACTCCTTTTCCTATTTGGAACCAGTCTGTTGTTCCATGTCAAGTTCTAACTGTTGCTTCCTGACCTGCATACAGGTTTCTCAAGAGGCAGATCAGGTGGTCTGGTATTCCCATCTCTTTCAGAATTTTCCACAGTTTATTGTGATCCACACAGTCAAAGGCTTCGGCATAGTCAATAAAGCAGAAATAGATGCTTTTCTGGAACTCTCTTGCTTTTTCCATGATCCAGCAGATGTTGGCAATTTGATCTCTGGTTCCTCTGCCTTTTCTGAAACCAGCTTGAACATCAGGAAGTTCACGGTTCACATATTGCTGAAGCCTGGCTTGTAGAATTTTAAGCATTACTGTACTAGCATGTGAGATGAGTGCAATTGTGTAGTAGTTTGAGCATTCTTTGCCATTGCCTTTCTTTGGGATTAGAATGAAAACTGACCTTTTCCAGTCCTGTGGCCACTGCTGTGTTTTCCAAATTTGCTGGCATATTGAGTGCAGCACTTTCACGGCATCATCTTTCAGGATGTGGAATATCTCAACTGGAATTCTATCACCTCCACTAGCTTTGTTTGTAGTGACGCTTTCTAAGGCCCACTTGACTTCACATTCCAGGATGTTTGGCTCTCGGTCAGTGATCACACCATCGTGATTATCTTGGTCATGAAGATCTTTTTTGTACAATTCTTCTGTGTATTCTGGCCATCTCTTCTTAATATTTTCTGCTTCTGTTAGGTCCATACCATTTCTGTCCTTTATCGAGCCCATCTTTGCATGAAATGTTCCTTTGGTATCTCTGATTTTCTTGAAGAGATACTTAGTCTTTCCCATTCTGTTGTTTTCCTCTGTTTCTTTGCATTGATTGCTGAAGAAGGCTTTCTTATCTCTTGCTATTCTTTGGAACTCTGCATTCAGATGTTTGTATCTTTCCTTTTCTCCTTTGCTTTTCACTTCTCTTCTTTTCACAGCTATTTGTAAGGCCTCCCCAGACAGCCATTTTGCTTTTTTGCATTTCTTTTCCACGGGGATGGTCTTGATCCCTGTCTCCTATACAATGTCATGAACCTCATTCCATAGTTCATCAGGCACTCTATCTATCAGATCTAGGCCCTTAAATCTATTTCTCACTTCCACTGTATAATCATAAGGGATTTGATTTAGGTCATACCTCAATGGTCTAGTGGTTTTACCCACTTACTTCAATTTAAGTCTGAATTTGGCAATAAGGAGTTCATGGTCTGAGCCACAGTCAGCTCCTGGTCTTGTTTTTGTTGACTGTATAGAGCTTCTCCATCTTTGGCTGCAAAGAATATAATCAAATCTGATTTCGGTGTTGACCATCTGGTGATGTCCATGTATAGAGTCTTCTCTTGTGTTGTTGGAAGAGGGTGTTTGTTATGACCAGTGCATTTTCTTGGCAAAACTCTATTAGTCTTTGCCCTGTTTCATTCCGTATTCCAAGGCCAAATTTGCCTGTTACTCCAGGTGTTTCTTGACTTCTTACTTTTGCATTCCAGTCCCCTTTAATGAAAAGGACATCTTTTTTGGGTGTTAGTTCTAAAAGGTCTTGTAGGTCTTCATAGAACCGTTCAACTTCAGCTTCTTCAGCTTTACTGGTTAACGTTTCCAACGTTCACCAGTGTTACTGGTGACATTGAATGATTTGCCTTGGAAATGAACAGAGATCATTCTGCTGTTTTTGAGATTGCATCCAAGTACTGCATTTCAAACTCTTTTGTTGACCATGATGGCCACTCCATTTCTGAGGGATTCCTGCCCACAGTAGTAGATATAATGGTCATCTGAGTTAAATTCACCCATTCCAGTCCATTTCAGTTCGCTGATTCCTAGAATGTTGACATTCACTCTTGCCATCTCTTGTTTGACCACTTCCAATTTGCCTTGATTCATGGACCTGACATTCCAGGTTCCTGTACAAAATTGCTCTTTACAGCATCGGACCTTGCTTCTATCACCAGTCACATCCACAGCTGGGTATTCTTTTTGCTTTGGCTCCATCCCTTCATTCTTCCTGCAATTATTTCTCTACTGATCTCCATTAGCATATTGGGCACCTACTAACCTGGGGAGTTTCTCTTTCAGTATCCTATCATTTTGTCTTTTCATACTGTTCATGGGGTTCTCAAGGCAAGAATACTGAAGTGGTTTGCCATTCCTTTCTCCAGTGGACCACATTCTGTGAGATCTCTCCACCATGACACGCCCATCTTGGGTTGCCCCACGGGCATGGCTTAGTTTCATTGAGTTAGACAAGGCTGTGGTCCTAGTGTGATTACATTGACTAGTTTTCTGTGAGTATGGTTTCAGTGTGTTTGCCCTCTGATACCCTCTTGCAACACCTACCATCTTACTTGGGTTTCTCTTACCTTGGGCGTGGGGTATCTATCTCTCCACGCTGCTCCAGCAAAGCGCAGCCAATGCTCCTTACCTTGGATGAGGGTTGTCTCCTCACCACCACCCTTCCTGACCTTCAATGTTGGATAGCTCCTCTAGGCCCTTCTGTGCCCGTGAAGCCATGGAATGGGGTTGGTTCTCCTGGCCACCGACCCTGGCCTCCGGTGTGGGGTTGCTCCTCCCTGCCGCCACCCCTGGCCTCGGGCGTAGGGGTGTGGAGTAGCTCCTTCCGCCCGCCGCCCCTGGCCTCGGGCTTAAGGATGTGGGGTATCTCCTCCCTGCGGCCACCCCTGACCTCAGATGTTGGGTATCTCCTCTCAGCCGCTCCCCCTGACCTCGGACATGGGGTAGCTCCTCTCGGCCATTCCTGCACCGTCGCAGCCTGGAACTCTCGTCCGCTGCCCCTGACCTCGGACGTGGGGTAACTCCTCTTGGTCGCCGCCCTTTGGGCATGGGGTCCTCCTGGCTTCTGCCCCTGATCTCAGAGGTGGGGTAGCTCCTCTCGGCCGCACTTTAGCGCGCCCATCGCAGCCGCCTGCACTCCTTTTTATTCACATTCTTCACAACACATGTTATTTCCAGTCTCTGATAACAGCCATTTTGACAGGTGTGAGGTGATATCTCGTGGTTTTGATTTGCAGTTCGCTGATGATTAGTCCCTTGGACTGCAAGGAGATCCAATCTGTCCATCCTAAAGGAAATCAGTCCTAAATATTCATTGGAAGGACTGATGTTGAAGCTTAAACTCCAATACTTTGGCCACCTGATGCGAAGAGCTGACTCACTTGAAAAGACCCTGATGTTGGGAAAGACTGAAGGTAGGAGGAGAAAGGGATGACAGAGGATGAGATGGTTGGATGGCATCACCAACTAAATGGGCATGAGTTTGAGCAAACCCTGGGAGTTGGTGATGGACAGGGAGGCCTGACGTGCTGTAGTCCATGGGGTCGCAAATAGTCGGACATGACTGAGTGACTGAGCTGAACTGATGATTAATGAAGCTGAGTATCTTTTCATGTGCCTGTTTCCAGTCCTGTTGCACAAGGGTCCACTTGATTTATTTGAAATGCCCTTGTTGAGGGTGTGCTGAGGGCTCTGTGTTCCACAAGGAAGAATCTCATTTACCACCTTTTTTCAGCCTCACCTTTATGCAACAGCTAAAGGATGCCAGACCTTTAGGCAGCAGCCTTTATAGTATGCAGAAATATACATATGTGTGTGCTAAGTCACTTCAGTTGTGTCTGAGTCTTTGTGACCCCATGGACTGTACACATTCCAGGCTACTCTGGTCATGGGATTCTCCAGGCAAGAATACTAGAGTGGTTTGTCGTGCCCTCCTCCAAGGGATCTTTCTTACTCAGGGATCAAACCCACGTCTCTTATATCTCCTACACCACCAGTGAAGTTCTATGAACTTCCCACTAGGGCCACCTGGAAAGTTCATAGAGATATACAGCCCTGCTTAATTCTAGACCCGGTGATCTAGAGGTGTCCCCTGGGTGACAGTTGCAAAAAAATGGAGCTCTTAATGTGTGTGTGTATAAGCTCCTTCAGGGTAGCTTCACTGAGCCTTAGTGAAGCTTAGAGGTTGTCTCTTGGAGTGCCTCCTTAGCCTCTTGGTGTGTGAGCAACCTGAAGCCTGTCCCTAAGGGTAACGCTCTGATTGAAGTAAATAGGCCTTTTTTCATAGGAGAACTGGGACTGTGTTTCAGTCTGCTCTGTGTGCAGTGCCCCAGGGGTGGTGGCCTGTCAAGAACTATCTTTTCCAATTGTTATGGTCTTTTGGTACTCAGGAACTCAAGCCTGATTGCCCACCAAAGTCAAGTGGTCAAGAAGTGTGCATACCTGTGGGGATCAAGCTTTAGCTGGGTAGCTGGGTAGCTGGAAAGTAAAAGGGAAGAGCTTGTTTCTGGTTTCAGGAAAGCATTAGGAACATGACTATTGCCTGTGCCCATGGGCTTCTGCAGTGGAGCCTAGGCGTGCCTTGACCTGGGCTGGAGGACCCCACCACAGCTCACACTAACTAGTTCCAGCCAGGAAGCCAGGGAATATCAACTGACCTTAGACTGAGAGAAGGATAAGACATGCTGTCACAGCTCCCACTCACTAGCTCCACCTGGGGTTCAGAGCACTGTTACAGCCAACCCCACACAGACTTTAGCTAGGGAGAATGACATGACTATCCACTCTATCCCACCTCCACTCCCTGCCAGCTGGGCAGCAAGGGCATATTGCAGCTTCTGCTGTTCCCTGGCTTCAGCAATGCAGAGGAGTAGTATTGCAACTACTCATCCCAGATCCGGGCTCACCCACTGTCTTTGCAAGGTTAGGTGAGGAGTGCAACAATGGTGTCTGTCAGTGCCTCTGCCATTGGATGCAGGGAAGATTTCCATCATCCTCTTGCCCCTTGAGCCGTGTTTTTAGATTTGCAAATCACTCTTCACATATGGGGCTTCCCAGGTGTCTCAGTGGTAAATAATCCACCTGTCAGTGCAGGAGACTCCAGGTCGATCCCTGGGTAGGGAAGATCTCCTGGAGGAGAAAATGGCAACCCATTCCAGTATTCTTGTCTGGAGAATTCCACAGCCAGAGGAGCCAGGTGGTCTACCATCCTTGGAGTCCCAAAAGAGTCAGACATAATTTAGCAACTGAACACACACACACTTCTTCACATACAGTCTCAGCACTTTTCAAACTGCTGTTATTTCTATGGGTCTCAGGGGAAAAGAACTGCACTCGAGCTCTTTGAAGGGGGCTCTCAGTTTCCTTTAGCACTTCGGGACCCCAGGACATCAGCCCTACTGGCTTTGTAAGCCAGGCATTTGCGGGGCTTGTCTCTCCAGTCTAGATTCCGAGAGTTGAGATGCCCCTCGTGAGTTGACAACCCCTCAGTCTTCTGGGAGCAGTGTCGGTTTGATCAGATCCCTCTCTTATGTCTTGCAATACAGGGTGTATTTGGGTAAGAGCTTTCTCTGCCTCCTGTCCATCTCGGTGGAGTCTTTTTTCATCCTGTCATGTGTTCAACTAGTTCTCAGGTTCTTTTCAGAGGCAACTGATTCATATGTACGTGTATATTTGTTGTGTCCATGGAAGGAGTTTGAAGTAGAAATTTCTCCCTTTTAATAAGTCCTGAGGTCCGTCTAGTCAAGACTATGGTTTTTCCAGTGGTCATGTATGGATGTGAGGTTGAACTGTGAAGAAGGCTGAGCACCGAAGAATTGATGCTTTTGAACTGTGGTGTTGGAGAAGACTCTTGAGAGTCCCTTGGACTACAAGGAGATCCAACCAGTCCATTCTGAAGGAGATCAGCCCTGGGATTTCTTTGGAAGGAATGATGCTAAAGCGGAAACTCCAGTACTTTGGCCACCTCACGCGAAGAGTTGACTCATTGGAAAAGACTCTGATGCTGGGAGGGATTGGGGGCAGGAGGAAAAGGGGACGACAGAGGATGAAATGGCTGGATGGCATCACTGACTCGATGGATGTGAGTCTGAGTGAACTCCGGGAGTTGGTGATGGACAGGGATGCCTGGCGTGCTGTGATTCATGGGGTAGCAAAGAGTCAGACACAACTGAGTGACTGAACTGAACTGACTGAATTGGATCTTTTATGTATTGTAATATTTTTTTATCATTGTTTAGTTGCTCTGTCGTGTCCAACTCTTTTGCAACCCCTCCCAAAAAACCCACAAAATTGGATCTTCATTTATTTTTTTTATTTCATTTCAACTACCCAATTTGTAATGTCGAATCAAAATTGTTTCTCATTTGGTGACTAAAATACTGTACTCACTATTTCATCATTTCCAAAGACAGTAATATTTTATACAATTAATCAAGGTCACTTTGAATCCTGAAGGGAAAAATCAATCATGTTTTGAGGCAATAAACAAAAAGGATAGAATAAAACACAAATTTTGATACTTGAGACATAATTAAAGTATTATTTGTGTTTAAATAAATTATTGTGATTTGATTTTTTTCTAAATTATTCTTTAATAATTTTTTAAAAGATTTAATTTTTTTTTTAATTTTTTAAAAGATTTAAAAGATTTTTCAAATATGTTTCTCTAGGATGTTAAGATGTGTTGTTTTTTTTTTAATTGATAATACTAGTCTTCACCTTATTAGAATAATGTTCCACATCTACCCACTTGAAGTAAGAATAAAACTATCTTGTAGCATGGAGGGAAAAAATTATGAAGAGTTGATTGAACTTTTTAAAATCTTAGTCTGAAGTCAGTGATTTCTTTAAAAGGCAATGAAATACAATTTAAAAATTACATAGGGATAAAACTAAAATAAGAGTTAATATGTAAATAAACATCAGCTAATTTTGTTGCTAATAAAAATAATTGCTTAAAGTGGTATGTCTTTTCCCTTCAGTGTTTCAGTGTAAGCAGGAAAACTTCTATTAAATATTATTTTAGCATTTTTTCTGAAATTGACTCCAGTGTGTATATGTCACATTTATTTTTATTCTTGATTATAAATTATATAGACACACTTCAGATTAAAATAGGACTAAAAAAAAAACTTAGAAAACCACTATTACGTTGAAACTTTGTCAAACGTAGGAACATCTTTACTATAAGGTTGGCCAAAAACTTCAGCTTTTTCCATACCCAAATGAACTTTTTGGGCAACCAAATATATTTGATGTGATTCTTCTGTCAATTCTTGAAGATTATTTATGAGAATATAGAATTCTGAGAAGTCATAGTATGTAAATAATCAAATAAATCACTTATACAATTTTTTTTTAAAGTGTTCACTGGTTTGGTTTTCTCCCTAAGACTTTATAGACTGTTGAGTTACATTTCATACATTTTGGATTTATATAGAAACTATTTGTCACCCTTATTTCTACTGAATGGATCTTTGCTCCTATTGACATCATTGAATAATTTTCCAAATTGAATTTTAGTTTACAAATTTAAATAATATATATTTCTCAAGGACATAGATATTATTAGCAAATAATATCTCTTTGGACTTACCTCCAAAGAGAGCATTTATTTTAACAGATAAACACATTTGTTAAAATAAATGCTCTTCAGGAAAATTCCTCTTTAGTATGTATTAAGACTTGGCATACATGTCTTCATCATTTCTGCCAGTTAAAGAAGGTCTTTTCAATTATCTGTGAAAATATTTGTCACGGCTTTCCCAGTTGTGAAACGTGAGCACCTTAGCCACAGCCCACCAAACATTACAGATGTGCACCTCTGCCCATGTTTTCTTCTAGGAAAATGATCTGCCCACTGGAGAAGACGGTCCAGTTGTAGCAGATAGCTGTTCTTGTGTTCTGTTCCCATACAACCTCCTTTCAGTGCTTCAAAAGGATTGACTTCACTTCCTGAGCTCCCACATTTATGTCAGATTTAATTCCTCTAATATATTCCTTTTCCTATAATATTTAGTGTCATTCCTTCCCTGAATGAACTCTGACTAACATAATGATTAAGGCCTAATTTATTAGTTCTCTGTACTCATCTGTTTTTAAGATAAGTGTCCTCTATGATGGTAGAATACATTATTGAATAATACTTAAAAATTATTTCTAAGCATCCTATCCAGGAAACGCATTTCACATGCTGCTTAGAAATATACAAAGAAAGGAATTTGGCATTGATATTGAAAAAATAATAAATTACTTCAGATACATTTTGTGCTTCATATATACAAAAGACATAATTCATGGCTCATCTGATTAACTTTTATAGAGAGCAAAAGTGAAAAAAATGAAAAACAAAATTACAGTGTCTGAATCTTAACCTAAGAGGATAAAGAGGCCTTTGGAAGCAAGATAAAATCTACATTGGGATTAATTTGGATTCCCAGATATTGTATAGGAGAAGAAATAAATGAATGGTTCCCATGGAAGTGTGGGTAGAGTACTCCCTAGAGAAAGAGAGGCCTAGAAACATGTAAGTTCTTGTCATGAGAAGTTTTGCCAATGAGCGAGAAGACTCAGAAAAAATCAGTGGATGGTGAATTGGGAATCATCAGTAGACAAAAATGGTTGTTACATTTGTTGTGATAGACTGAGTCAGAGAAGCCTAGCAGAAAAGCTGTAAGGAAACCAAGAAGATGCCCAAGTTTAGAGCCATTAAACATAATAGTTTAGCCAGACATTGTTATTTTTTTGTCTTAGAAGAGTCTGGAAAATTGTTAAGAATCCTCTAAGTGTCAAGACTGAGTGAATAGCCACAGACATTCCTAAGTGCACATTTGGAAACAGAGGAAAAATATGCCTAGTAAGAATGTTTAAAAAGGACACTATTGAGAGAAAGCAGGGGTAGGGGAGGAGGGAGGAGAAAATAGGCAAGAGGAAAAAAATGACCTTATAGATACTAAAAATTACATCTTTTCAATGTACTGGTTATATATTTTTCCTTGCACATTATACTTTGATTCTTTCCAAATTTAGTAGAAATCTATTTCCTTTAGAATAATGTCACCATAAACAGAGGAAAATTCAAACATAGGCTTGTTGATAAGGATGACTTGAATAAAACATATGGAAATATGAAACCACTAATTGAAAAGTATTTAGAAGAATCATAGAGAATTTGAATCAACTTTTTCAGAATCATCAACAGTGTGATTAAATACTTTTCCCCATAGTAGGTGTTTAATTACCACACAAAAATTTGCCCGAGCATTTAGATTTTACAGTTTTTGTTTTCTAACCTAAATTATAGTACTGGACATCATAGCAATAAATCATTGAAAATAAAAGGAACAAATTCTAAATTATATAGGCATAAGCAAGTTAGAACTTCTGCTTTTTTACAAAGTCTGTTCTTCACTATTCTCTATGTTTATTAATCTAAATATTTAAAAAAATTTTCACCAATATTTTGTCTTGGTCAGCATGCTTATCAGTAACCAACATTCAGTGCTTTTAAAGTAACTTGCCAGAATAACTGTGATTTTTAAAAATATAGACATCAGTAGTTGGATTTACTTTATAAATTTGAGGTTTTGGGGTTATGAATCCAAAGTTTAGTGTAGTACCTTTGGCAGAGGAAAACATTCAATAATTGTCCAAAATCTTTAAAATACATAATATAGCTTACACTAATTTGAACACACCATTTCTTGTAGTAGACTGGTAGTCCCTTATGTGCTTTTAAGCAACTGTCTGCTGATTTTCTACAACATGTTACATATTATGCTAATTTATATTATTGTGGTCCTTTATGCATCAGTCTATAGCTAATTATTAAATTAGACATAGATTTCATTCTGCAGCTTATTCAGAGATCATATGAAAATGAAACATTGTAGAAAATATAGAGATGGATTATTTAATTATTTCATGCTGTTTACTTCTTACAAAAGTCTACTGAAAAAATACTACAAACTGAAATAATCTATAGTCACTTGGTTTTCCTTTCCATGTAAAATGAAATCAATAAAATACAAATTTTTAGCATTATGTCCTTTTAGAAAAAGTCAATGCGTTTATAGCTGCACTCTGTTTCTAAATGCACACTAAGGAATGTGTGTAGATTTTCAGCTCATTCTTGAAACTTAGAGGATCCTCAGTTCAGTTCAGTTCAGTTGCTCAGTTGTATCTGACTCTTTGTGACTCAATGGACTGCAGCACACAAGGCATCCATGTCCATCACCAACTCCCAGAGTTTACTCAAACTCATGTCCATTGAGTTGGTGATACCATCCAACCATCCTACCCTCTGTCAACTGCTTCTCATCCTGTTTTCAATCATTCCCAGCATCAGGGTCTTTTCAAATGAGTCAGTTCTTCACATCAGGTGTCCAAAGTATTGGAGTTTCAGCTTCAGCATCAGTCCTTCCAGTGGATATTCAGGACTGATTTCCTTGAGAATAGACTTGTTGAATCTCCTTGTAGTCCAAGGGACTCTCAAGAGTCTCCTGCAACACCACAGTTCAAAAGCATCAGTTCTTCAGTACTCAGCTTTCTTTATGGTCCAACTCTCATATCCATCCATGATTACTGGAGAAACCACAGCTTTGACTAGACAGACCTTTGTTAGCAAAGTAATGTCTCTGCTTTTTAATATACTGTCTAGGTTGTTCATAACTTTTCTTCCAAGGAGTAAGCATCTTTTAATTTCATGGCTGCAGTCCACCATCTGCAGTGATTTTGGAGCCCCCAAAATGAAGTCTGTCACTGTTTCCATTGTTTCCCCATGTATTTCCCATGAAGTGATGGAACCAGATGCCATGATCTTAGTTTTCTGAATGTTGAGTTTTAAGCCAAATTATTCACTCTCCTCTTTCCCTTTCATCAAGAGGCTCTTTAGTTCTTTTTCACTTTCTGCCCTAAGGTTGGTGTCATCTGCATATCTGAGGTTACTGCTTTTTCTCCTGGCAAACTTGATTCCAGCTTGTGCTTCATTCAGCCCAGCATTTCTCATGATGTACTCTGCATAAAAGTTAAATAAGCTGGGTGACAATATACAGCCTTGATGTACTCCTTTACCTATTTGGAACCAGTCTGTTGTTCCATAACCAGTTCTAACCTCTGCTTCCTGACCTACATACAGATTTCTCAAGAGGCCAGTCAGGTGGTCTGGTATTCCCATCTCTTGAAGAATTTTCCACAGTTTATTGTGGTCCACACAGTCAAAGGCTTTGGCATAGCCAATAAAGCAGAAATAGATGTTTTTCTGCAACTATCTTGCTTTTTCCATGATCCAGTGGATGTTGGCAATTTGATCTCTGGTTCCTCTGCCTTTTCTAAATCCAACTTGAACATCTGGAAGTTCATGATTCACATACTGTTGAAGCGTAGCTTGAAGAAATTTGAGCATTACTTTACTAGCATATGAGATCAGTGCAACTGTGCAGTGGTTTGAACATTCTTTGGCATTGCCTTTCTTTGGGATTGGAATGAAAACTGACCTTTTCCAGTCCTCTGGCCACTGCTGATCCTATGGTTACCTTAAATATTTTTCAGACTCTCCTAAAACCAGAAATTATAATATCTGGCTAAAACTATTAGCCCAATCAACTAAGGGATCAAAACCAGGTCTTGTGAACTTCAATCAGCTTCTTTACCAGCTGAGCCACAAGGGAAACCCAAGAGTACTGGAGTGGGTAGCCTATCCCTTCTCCAGGTATATTCCCTAACCAGTGTCTCCTGCATTGCCAGCAGATTCTTTACCAACTGAGCTATCAGGGAAGCCCAGAAAGTTGGGCATCTTCTTCATTTCTTTAGATTTTTCCTGCTAGCCTTCTCTAACTCATTCTCTCATAACAAATGTAAGAATCATCTTTGTCCACTGATCATTCCCAATTCACCACCCTTTGACTTTTCTCTGTCTTCCTGCTCATTGGCAAAACTTCTTATTATAAGAACTTATGTTTCTAGACCTGTTCTCTCTCTGCTGCTGCTGCTAAGTCACTTCAGTCATGTCCGACTCTGTGTGACCCTATAGACGGCAGCCCAACCAGGCTCTGCCATCCCTGGGATTCTCCAGGCAAAAAAACTGGAGTGGGTTGCCATTTCCTTCTCCAATGCATGAAAGTGAAAAGTGAAAGTGAAGTCGCTCAGTCATTTCCAACTCTTTGTGACCCCATGGACTTCAGCCTACCAGGATCCGCCATCCGTGGGATTTTCCAGGCAAGAGTACTGGAGTGGGTGGCCATTGCCTTCTCCAGTTCTCTCTCTAGGAAGCTCTTTACCCAGACTTCCATGGAAACTATTCATTAGTTCAGATTATTCCCAGTGCAGTTTTATCTTGCTTCAAAGGGCCTCTTTTGCTTCTTGGGTTAAGAGTCAGACACTATTATTCTGTTTTCCCATTGGCAGAAAACTCATTTAATGCTTCCCAGCTGGTCCCATGGAATAATCCATCATTCAGCTTGAGATGAAGTTAAGTCTTTCTTCCTTAATATGGAGGGAGAGAAAGGATTGAAGTTCATAGCACAGAAATACATTTCTTTAAAGAATATTCTCCCTGGCATTTGTTTTAATCATTTTTTATTCTTAAAGTGAATAAGAGGATTAAAGATTCATTGAGCCTATTTTTAGTATCATTATTTGAACATGTATATTTATAGCTGGCAGTTGAGTTTGAAATTTCAGATATATTTTTACTTGGCAACTAGTATAAATGAATTTTACTACTTTAAATATAAGATACATAAAATGTTGCTTTTATTATAATTTATTTTCTATGTCTTGTCTAGCCTATCTTAAAACATGATATTAGGATTTCATTTATAACCTAAAAATATTTGTTGACTATTTACAGATATTTGTTAATTTATTATGTAATCATGTTGAAATTTTTTAGAATATCTAATAAAATACTATAGGATTACTGAAGTTTTACATTTCAAATTTTGTATATAAATGTAGATATTTGTTAAATTTCATTTTGACCTTCCTCTCATTTTAATTAATTTTATTTTCATTGAGAGTATTTGATAGTTCTTTCCTAATTTCATAATTATCTCATGCATAAGTGAGGAAAACAAATTCTATTTCTAATGTTTCATTGATGAAGGTGATGTTTTTTATATGTTTTTCAATGAACACAATTATATGAGTAATCAAAAGAATTTAATCCATTTCAATTGGGAAATATTTGTTCAGAGAGTAAAGAAAGGAGTTAAGAAGCACTCTTGTCTTCCTCAGATAGATTTTCATGGAACAAATCCTAAAACAGACTACAGAATCTGAAGCACAGAAGTGCTTTTTAATGTGGGTTGTACTTTTATTTCTTCTTTCACTGAATACTCTACTGCTCTTCAGATACCCCAGCAAGAAACTAGTTGTGATCCTGTTAGATACTTTTGTCTTATACCTATGAATTTTAATAAATTCACTGGATTTACTAAGACTGGATTTTACTTTTAATACATTTTTTGTGACCTTAATTGCTGCAGTATTAATAATCCACTGATTATTTTTTCCACATCCAGACTAACCACTCCTGACTTCATTTACCTTACAGCACAGAACCTTATAAAATGTAAATCTGAGCATATCAGCGCCCCTGTTAAGATCATTCAAAATAACCTTCTAAGGAGATCTTCTCCCTGTACTCTTATCCTGCTGAAACTCATTATTTACATTACAATTAAATTTGTATTTATATTCTACAAAGCTGATATTATAATTTCCTTGCCTATGATAAAACATTTTGTTTTAAGTTCAGTTCTTCTGGGTTACTGAAATATCTGAGAGATAGTTTTTCCTGGAATACCATCACTTAATGACAGTAACATAAGTTTCAAGAGCTGTTCAATAAGTATCTATTAAAATAAATTGAACTAAACCACTTGACAGAGAAAGGAATTATCATAGATGACCTTAGCATTTTACTTTTTAAGGCTACTATTATTTATAAGTTTTCAAATTATGTTTTCTGTCACTGTTAGTAATAATAACTACAGTTATTTATCACGGATTGCAAGTAATATTGTATGTTTAATAATATATATGTGCCAAGTCACTTCAGTCATGTTCGACTCTTTGTGACCCTATGGACTGTAGCCCACCAGGCTCCTCTGTCCAAGGGATTCTCCAGGAAAGAATATTGGAGTGGGATGCCATGCCCTCCTCCAGGGATCTTCCCCACCCAGGGATAGAACCCACATCTCTTTATGTCTCTTTCATTGGCAAGCAGGTTCTTTACCACTAGTGCCACCTGGAAAGCCCACAATAAAAAATATAAATAGATATTTTTACATTGTGAAATACTTTCCATGGGTATATTTACCACTCTAATCCTCAGTAATCTTTTTTTTTTAATGCTGATTCCCAAATTTGCTGAGGCTCAATGAAGAAGAATGCCAAAAGGCATCTCCGTAAAGAAGATCTCTAGATCAGGACATCATAATCAGATTGTTCTAAATTATCATTTCACTGAAATTTTTCCTCCTGCTGAGTTTTTAATTTATGAATGAAAATATTACCCACCCGATGACCCAAACCAGATGTCTCAGCATAATGTTAACTAGACTACTGAAACATGAATCTCCCTTGAATTGTATCCTCTTATCTCACTTAGATTCTCCCTTTAATTGTATCCTAAAACTCACTATTGCAATTAAATTGGTTTATGTGTTCTACAATTCTGATACTACAATTTGCTTACAGTAAAGCAGTCACTGATAACATGAATTCTAATAGTCTAATTGCTGGACAGTAGACTATTTTATGGCATCAGTCTAACTTAGAATCAAGGTCTGGGTCTTGCACTTGTGTGACTTTTGAAAATTACTTGCCAACCAGTGTCACAGTTTGCTTATATCCCAAAGCGGGTAATGCTACAGTACAATTAAAATATAAAGTACATAGCATAGTGTTCGTAATAATAAATGTTAGGGAAAAGTTAGTGGTAGTGGCTTGTGTTACAGTTTTATTTTAAAATGCATTAGGTTAGCATCTTTTCTCTTCTGTCCTCAAATACATCACTTGACTATCTGCCTTTAAGGAACTTGGAGCAATCATAACTTTTACAAACATTGTCATTTTATATAGGCATATAGTAAGGCATTATTCAAAAAACTTACTGAGTTGGTGAAACGAAATATTGTATGTGAAATTCTTATATAGAAAATGTGGTAGCCTCATGTGTGTCGTGAATATGAGCTTTTATACCTTCCTTGATTTTTTTTTTTTTTTAATTGTTGCTTGGCCCATGAACTAAGACAATCAACTCACCATTTTGGATTCTAATATATTTATCTGTAAATGGAAATAGAAGTATTTCCTATTTAATGAAACAATACATGTATTATATCAATTACCATGGCAAACTGTATTTTAAAATCTATACCTTTGCTTAAAAAAAAAAAACAGAAATAAATGAAGAAAATTACTTAGAAAATATAAGAAAAGTATCTCATATACCCTATAAAGTAAATCAAAGTAATTTTCTTAGGCAGTAATATTTGTTGTAAGATGAAATTTGTACACTTAGAATATTAAGGAAAGTAGTGATCTGTTTGGGCTTCTCTGGTAGCTCAGCTGATAAAGTATCTGCCTGCAATGCAGGAAATCCCAGTTCGATTCCTGGGTGGAGAAGATCCCCTGGGGGAGGGATAGGCTAACCACTTCAGTACTCATGAGCTTTTCTGGTGGATCAGACAGTAGAGAATCCACTTGCAACGCTGGAGACCCTGTTCCATCCCTGAGTTAGGAAGATCCCCTGGAGGAGGGCATGGCAAACCACTTCAGTACCCTTGCTTGGAAAATCCCATGGACAGAGGCGCCTTACAGGCTACAGTCTGTGGGGTTGCAAAGAGTTGGACATGGCTGGGCAACTAAGCACAGCACAGCCCAGTGATCTGTTTAAACTATACTTACAAAAAAAATTAAGCCTAATAAAAAATATTTGTTTAAGGGACAAGTGCGTGAAATATTCTTTTAACCATTACATTCTGGCTTTTATGAACTTTACTTGGATAAAAGCCATCACTTTTATAATAAGGAATAGAGCATGGTATTTCCCCCCTTGGTTCTGTATATTAAGTATACAATAATGGGAGCATTTTCCTCTATCACATAAAGATCATTGTAAATTATCTTTTCAAAGTTCAATGTCTTGGAAAGTATTTCTCACTAAAATAAAACAAAGTAAATTTGACATCATCTATTTCTTTGAGGCTTTTTTTCTTTCTCAGCAACTAATCCAAGGGAGAGTTTTAGTATTTCCTTCAAAAATGAAATAGCTTGCTAAATTGCTTTCTAGGCACTAAGTCAAAATTCTTTTAAATATGAATTATGTGAAAAGCATAAGAGCTTTTTGAAAATTGTGTGTGTTGTAAGCATTTTTATAAAAGGAAGCTTTGATTAATACAGGAAAGTTAATGCTTCTTGACAATTTTTCTTGTCATATGAGTCTAATAGTTCTCAAACATATGTTTGAATTACAGATGACCCCTGACTTAATGATTTTTGGACTACACAATGAGGCAAAAGTGATATGTACATAGTAGAAACCATACATCAGATTTTGAGTTTGGATTTTTTCCTCAGCTGCTAATATGTCATAGATACTCTCTCTTGATTCTGTGCAGCAGAGAGCCACAGTTCCAAGTCAGTCCCATGATCACAAGGGTAAACAACTGATACACTTTAAACCATCCTCTTTTTTACTTTTAGTACAGTATTCAATAACTTCCATAAGATATTCAACACTTTACAATAAAATAGGCCTTGAATTAAATGATATTGCTCAACTGTAGGCTAATTTATGTATTTTGCACACATTTAAGGTAAACTAGGGCTTCCCTGGTGACTCAGATGGTAAAGAATCTTTCTGCAATGAGGGAGACGTGGGTTTGATCCCTGGGTTGGGAAGATCCCCTGGAGGAGGTCTTGTCAACCCATTCCAGTATTCTTGCCTGGAGAAGTCTGGTGGGCTACAGTCCATGGGGTCGCAATAGGTCGGACACAACTGAGCAACTAAGCACAGCAAGATAAACTAGCCTAAGTTACGACATTCTGTAAGTTAGGTGAAATAAGTGGATTTGGGACTTAAGATACTTTTAACTTATGATGGGTTTATCAGAATTTAACTCCATTGTAAGTTGAGGAAGATGATTCTATTAAAATATTAGATTATTTGATGCGACTGCTCAAAATCCTGCAGTGGGTCCCCAAACTTCTCAGAGTAAGAGTCAAAGTCTTTACCATAGCTTAATGGTTCATAGCTTTTGGCCTCATCTCTACTACATTCCCTCTTGCTCTCAGCATTCCTACAGCCCTCTCTGACATTCCTTGAAAAAGCAAGCCGCACTCCCACCCAGTGGTCTTTGTACTACTCTTCCTGGGGAAGTGCATTGTTTTTTGGCTTTTGGAAGTTAAATTTTGGAAAGTCATGGCTGAGGACAGTGGCCCTATCCTTTTATTGAAAATAATTTCCTTCAGATTTTCCTAGCCTTTCCTGGTATAATTTTTACAATAAATATTATATGTTATTTTTCTCTGTGATATGCACAATTTTGGGATTTATTTTCTGACTCTCAAATAGAATGTAAGTTTCATAAGAACAAGGAATATTTATTTGTTTGCTTATTTATGTGTGTTGCAATGCCTAGGGTTCTTGGCAAATAGTAGGTGTTCAATGGATATTTTTGGATGGATGAATTAATGAGTGAATAAGTAGAGATGGCATTTCCTAAGTTATCTACATTTCATATCACTGTTTCTAACCTTTCAATAAGAAAGTAGGAAGTCTAATGCCTAATAGATTCTTTTTTTTTCCTTTCTAAGAAACTTTATCTTTGTGATGTTAGTTTGTAAGATTTTTCTTTCTGGTTCATTTAGTTTCCATCTAACATTGAATTTGATAAGTTGTTTCAACAGCTGTGAAATAGATTTTTAGTCATAGAGTTACTTAAAAAAAAAAAAAAAAAAAAACATACTGCTTTGCCTTCTCCTATTCCTTATCTTGGGCATACCAGGTGGCTCAGTGGTAAAGAATCCATCAGCCAATGGAGGAACCCTGAGAGTTCCAGGTTCGACCCCTGGGCCAGAAAGATCCCGTGGAGAAGGAAATGGCAATCTACTCCAGTATTCTTGCCTGGAAAATACCATGTACAGAGGAGCCTTATGGGCAACAGGTCATGAGGTCACAAAGAGTTAGGCAAAGCTGAGTGATGGAGTACATCATGCATCCTCTATCTTATTCAGAAATTTCTGTTGCTCACTTGCTAAAGAACTCTGTTACTGCTAGTGTTTACTATTTCTGTATGTGTATTTTTCTGCGTTTATGTCTTTGTTGAATTCTTGGATCAATAGAAACCTGACCCAGCAATGTGAGGCTGATTTTGATCTTTCCCTCAATTACCTCACACATCACTGCTCAGCAAGCTAAACTCAGTACCCAGTATTTTCAAGTGTCTTTCTTGGAACTCCTACAGGGGATGAAGCTCCATGGCAATTCTGATCCTGACTCCCACAGAGTCTCGCATTCTCACATGAGCTCAGTAACTCACAGTCTCAACAGTACTTCGGCTCAGAGGAGTCAAATAAGTGAAGCTGAAATTAGACAGAAAAACTTCATTGAGGCCCCTTATTCCCAGAGATTATGTTTCCATGAATGTTTTTAACAGAGAACTTCGCGATTAAATACTTCTCTTCAGTATTAAATAGAATCAGAAATAAATTCAAATTTGGCCTGACTGCTCTGATTCATCCTTCGTTTTCACACAGTTCACTATCCATGATTGACATATTTTCAGCCATGGCATCAACATGAATAGCAAGTTGCTTTTTCCTTGCCAAACAATTAATGTATCCAAATAATGAAAACCTTTTTGAGTTATTTTGCATGATCTTGTCTAACACGATTAATCTGACATTCATTTGCATTTAAAATATAAATTGGCAATAATAATCACTCTGGATGGTAATATGGTATATTATGATACATTTCTTATTTTAGTTAATATTTGTGATTATATCACATTAAACTAAATTCCTAAATATTATCATTCTTTTCTAAGATTACTATCAATGGCATTATGCCAGACATTTATTATTCTGCATTATTTTGTCATTGTTATGGTGAAAGAATATTATGCTGAAAGAATGGAGAAGGAGACTACAGAAATTAAAGTTACAGATATTATACTGAGGGTGTGGGTCACTCCAGTGATACACACAATCGATAATTTTTGAGAGAACTGAGTAATGCTAAGGTATAGAAGACATGGTAGAAACAAAATATTCTTTTTTGAACTTATTATTCTTATTATTTGATCAGAAAAAAATTTTGAGATCTAGAGTTTTTTACCTTTACCTTAAAATTGCCATTGCACATTTTTCCTTTCCCATTGTTTACATATAACATCTTAACATATAATAAATAATTATAAAAGTGCTAAGATAATCAGGGAAATTAATTTTAATTGACATACTTAGCTTTCGAATTGTGGTGCTGGAGAAGACTCTTGAGAGTCCCATGGACTGCAAGGAGATCAAACCAGTCAATCCTGAAGGAAATCAGTCTGGAATATTCATTGGAAGGACTGATGCTGAAGCTGAAATTCCAATACTTTGGCCACCTGATGCAAAGAGCTGACTCATTGGAAAAGACCCTGATCCTGGGAAAGATTGAAGGCAGGAGGACAAGGGAATGACAGAGGATGAGATGGTTAAATAACATCACCACTCAATAGACATGAATTTGAGCAAACTACTGGAGATAGTGGAGGACAGAGGAGCCTGGCATGCTGTGGTCCATGGGGTCGCAGAGTCATACCTCATTTGAGGTGGAAGGTTGAAATAGCATTTAATCCTTTCAACTCACCATTTTGAGTTTTATTGCGATTGATATTGAAAGTGTTTGCCATTCACACTGGCAACAGACTTGTTTGAAATAATTCATATTTGTTCACCACCTTCTTGTTTATCATTATTATTATATTATTATATATATATTATTATATTATTAAGTATTATTATATATTATTAATATATTATATTAACATATTATATATTATTATCATTATTATTTAATTATTCATGAGGTACTGTAATACTGATACCTTTCTTCTGGAAATCTCAGGCTTTGAGAAGCAGTATTTTTCAATAGCCTATTCAAAGTGCAATAAGCATGCAGCATGATTTCTACTGTATCATTAATATTGAGGAATGATAATATAGACATAAATAAACTTCATAAAATTAAGATATACAGATTTTCTTTTAGAATTAACAGTAATTACTAAAGGTAAAATGAAAATATCTCACACATTAAGGAAAGAAAACTTGAGTTAATCTTTCCAACAATAACACATGGCATTTTTTTCCTCTTCCTCTCTCTTTGACATTTTGAAGAGAACATACGCAAAGCTTTTTCCCGTATAATATCTCCTTGATACTTGTGAGCATCAAGAGGATTCTCTTTGAGAGGCTGTTTAGATTGTTGAAGAATCTTGTTTTCTGAAAATAAAATCAATAATTTCTGGTAGTTCATATAGTCAAAATACATAATGGTATCTTCTGCATTAAAGTGGTTTTGAATGTGGAGCTGGGAAACAAATAATACATATTTTCAGGCAGGCATAGTCTCAAACACACACACAGACACACATATTCACTCACACATTCATACTGTTTTTGCTGTAAACTTGTTGTTTAAATGGCCTAATATGTGTAAATAGCAGTTGATATTCCTGTGAGGATAAGCATAAATCATCATTCCCAAGATGTGAAGGGAAACTATTAGAATTTTAGAAAGCAAAACAAAGCATGATATTGATTCTTATTGACTTGAATAAGAGGATGGTCATCCAGGTGATGCTTTTAAAGTAGAAGAGTCAGGACAGATCTTACATCAGTGTTTACTTTCAAGGTTGCATTGAGCCTACTTGACATAATGGCTAAGACTTAATCGTTCCAATCTCTCCTTTTATCACAAACTTCTCTGTCATCTCATCTTTAAATGCATATTTAATTCTCAAGGGATACAACACACTCTGACATGTCCTTTAGCTAATGCGGTTCCTTGTATCTATAATATCTGTTTATTTTCTTTAACTTATTTACTTTTCAAAGCCAAGTTCTTGAATTTTACCCACTCACCATTAACTCAGCCAAAATTAATTACACCTTAGAAGGTATTTCCAGAGTGCTTTGTTTATTCTAAGCACTTACTGATAATTTTTTTTTTTAATTTTTTAAATCACTGCTTTGACTCTGAGTCCATCCTAAAGGAGATCAGTTCTGGGTGTTCATTGGTAGGACTGATTTTGAAGCTGAAATTCCAATACTTTGGCCACCTGATGCAAAGAGCTGACTCATCTGAAAAGACCCTGAGGCTGGGAAAGGTTGAGGGCAGGAGGAGAAGGGGACAACAGAGGATGAGATGACTGGATGGCATCACCGACTCGATGGACATGAGTTTGAGTGAACTCCGGGAGTTGGTAATGGACAGGGAGGCCTGGCATGCTGTTGTTCATGGGGTTGCAAAGAGTTGGACATGACTGAGTGACTGAACTGAACTGACCTGACTCTGAGAGGGAAGAATTCTATGACATTTCTTTTTAACCTTAGCACCTCAAAAAAGTGATGCATGAAAACACAAGTTGAACCATCAATAAGGAAGGAGGCATGAGCCAGACATGGAACGAAATACATAGTTTCACATTTTCTGTAAAAGTAAAAAAGACATGTATAGAGGTCTATGAAGTAAAAATTGATTGTAGAGTATGAACTTAGTCAACAGGAATAGCTAAAAGCATAGTCTACTGGAAAAAATGTGATGATGACTGATCCAACAAGATCCCACACTACTGATTAAATAACTTTGATAGGACTCTGAATTCTCTCCTGCTAAAATCCAGATCAGTGCATATATCTGTGATTATCACAAACACTGATCACAGTATGCATATTTAAAAGGGAGACTGTCTTCCAGTTGAATCAGAGAATGTGATAGCAGAGAGCTGGTAAGTATGGAAATTACAAAAGACAAAAGAAGGCTGTTTTATTAAAAGCAAGTGTATTTGCAAGTATTTATTATTCAATGCAAGTGCTCTATTTGGTGGTGTCTATTTCTAAAATGCAGTGAGATAGGAAAATATTATGTGGGGCACATTGTTGGTATCTGTGTGTTATCTTGACTTCATGGTATTTTTGCTCTTGGTACTATTCTAGTCATTTACACTTATTAACAGACATCCATCTTGACCTCTAAGGGCTTCCCTGATAGCTCAGTTGGTAAAGAATTAGCCTGAATGCAGGAGACCCCAGTTTGATTCCTGGGTCGGAAAGATCTGCTGGATAAAGGATAGGCTACCCACTCCAGTATTCTTGAGCTTCCCTTGTGGCTCATCTGGTAAAGACTCCACCCGCAATATGGGAGACCTGGTTCTATACTTGGGGTGGGAAGTTCCCCTGGAGAAGAATACTCCAGTATTCTGGCCTGGAGAATTCCATGGACTGTATAGTCCATGGGGTTGCAAAGTGTAGGACACAACTGACTGACTTTCACTTTCATCTTGACTTCTAGTCCTCATCCTCATGGATACAACCTAGAAATTCATTATTACCAATTAGTGCAGTATCTAAACTCTTTCAACACTGCACACACTCTATAACCCAATGAATCCAAAATTTTGAGCTCTTTTTCTTTAGTACCACTTTTGAAAACTAATTCGACTTCACCAAGAACATAAATCCATCAAAACTGTTTTTTCACCATCTAACGTTATCTCATGTTTTTGTTTTTATTCTTATCCAATGAAAGTCTAATGACTCAACATTATATTGATCTTCTTCTCCTCTCTTTTAGATCCTATTACATTTTTAATTCATTAGAATAAACCCAGAAAAATATCCCCTTTAAACTTATTTTTTTTATTCTTGTAATAGGCAGAATTGAAATGACCCTAAATGTCTTATAGTCTTGTATAATTTCCTGCCTGTGAACAGGAGCAGAATATGTGAATATTATGGCATATCACTCCTGTGTTTATTATGTTACATGACAAAAGGCATTTTTGCAGATTTAATTACTGTGTCTAATCCAGTAACTTTGAGTTAATCAGAAAGGAGAATGTTTTGGATGGGCCAAAACTAATCATGAAAGCCATCAAGGGATAAAAAACAGCACTAGACTCTCTCCTGCTTACCTTAAAGGTACAATCAACCATGGTGTGAGAGAAAGGCAACATGTGGCAAGGACATGAACATTGTCTCTTGGGACTGAAAACAATACTCAGCTGACACCTAGCAAATATGGGACTCATACATACAGCTACAAGAAACTGATGTGCTACCAACTAGAATGGTAGCATTGTCAATGCAGTGGACATGAACTTGGGGAAACTTTGTGAGATAGTGAGGGACAGGGAGGCTTGGCCTGCTGTAGTCCATGAGGTCACCGACAGTCAGACATGACTTATCAATTGAACAAATATAACCAACTAGAATGAGCTGGGAAGACCAGATAAGAACTGAACCCAAGCAGTATCCTAATTTCAGGACTGTAGTCTTTGAACAAAGAATGTACTTATGCTGTGCCCTTACTTCTGACCTAATGAAACTGTGGTTTCGTTTTAAGGTCATAGTTTCATTTATAAGCCATTAAGTTGGTGGTGATCTGTTATGCAGTGAAAGAGCTACTAAACTTGCTCTGCAATTGCAATTAAGAAGCTGAATGAAGCTGAACAAGATATACACATATACATGCACACACAAACCATCTAACTCTACTTAAATGTGCAACTAACTTCAGATGGATCTTTAAGCTGCAAGCAATTCTACAACATTTTTCTAATCAATTCCTCTCCCACCTTCAAAAACACGATTTCCCCTGATTTTTCTATCTTCATATTTCCACAACATCTCCTTCTAACATTTTCTTAAGCATAACTGGTTGTCTACTTTACTGAGTAGATGAATATAATTACAGGAGAACTTAATCTTCCACCAATAATCTGAGTAACTCTCTGCATTTTTATCCTTCTTTTCTATTGTAAGAATTAAACCTTGGTTTTCCTAAGACAAGTCTTGCCATTTTGTTACTGGGCTCCTTTCTAACTACTTATGGCTTTACTTATTGCATTTGGATCCACTCAGTATCATAGATCCTCCCGCTGTACATGGATGTGTCCATCACTACAGCCAGCTTATTAAATGGGCTCAACTTAGAAAACACCTTCTCTGTTCTTCAACTGCTTTCCAATATGCACATACGTGTGTGAGTGTGTACTCAGTTGCTCAGTCATGTCCAACTCTTTGCAATCTCATGGACTATAACTTGCCAGGCTCCTCTGTCCATAGAAGTTTCCAGGCAAGAATACTGGAGTGGGTTGCCATTTCTCAACCCAGGAATCAAACCCGCATTTCTTGCATCCCCTGCATTGGCAGGTGATTCTTTATCACTGGGCTACCTGGAAAGCCATGCACAGACAAATTTCCCTTTTATTCTCCTTGATACAGCTTGGATACAAATTTCCTTGGTTTTACGGCTGAAGAGAAGTTTGAAATTGGATTTCTATGCTTTTTCTGACATGGTGTACATAGAAAATGTTAATATCTATATAATGCTGTGGCAAAAACGTTGACGTTTCTCCCAGGGAGTTGACTATTATCTGGCAAGCTCAGGCTCTGTCTGGTTGTTTAAAGGGATGACAGGACAAATCAAAGTACTTTCTGTTGTGTGTTGTGTGATGTCACACATTTGGTAAATTTGTGTTAGGAGGCACGTAGCAAAAGATTTTTAAAAGTAATTTATGAAAGCGGAGGTTGAAAAATGCTTTTTCCCAAAATCCTGTCAGAGGAGTCAATAGCGCCCCCTGGTGGTATGAGAATGGCCATCTTCCTCGCTGGCGGGTAGTGAGTGCTGAGCCTTGAACAGCTGATAGAGAGCACTTCGTTCTAACAAGAGTGCAGATCATTTCTTGGTAAACATTGACATGCCTCCAAATTCTCTGCAGGCTTTGAGAATTTAGTGTCTGATTCTTGCCCAGAGAAGTGTGAAAACAGGAGGTGGGCCTGAACTGCCTCTGGTTTCTGGAAAAGGAGAGAGGATCAAATGGAAGAGGACTACACATCTTTCTTAATGCAGCTAGAATGTGTGAATTTTCTCGTCAGCAAAATAGACTTGGAAAAATAAAAATTAAAAAAAGCTTTAAAAGACTGTACTTGGTCAAGCTGGCTGTCAGAGCACAGTCCTTCTGTGTTTGTAATGGGGAAAATTTCTCTGTAGAGCCGTTCATTAATCAGGAAATAGTCCAGTATGGTCATACCAAGAGTGGGAAATATGGAAAGTGTAAAATCCTGAGAGTTAAAATGTATGCCATTGAACAGTATGAAATTTTAAATGAGTAAGTCAGTCATTGCAGAGGTTCTTTGAATGCTAAGGAAGAATTAAATATAATTAAGTAAAAATCTTTTATTGCTATTTTCTTTAGTTATCCCATAACCGTTCATTGTCCTGGACAACTTTAGAGACTCAGCAGAACAAATAAAGAGGACGTTTGGACAGGAATTAATCATTTTTATCCCTGTCCTTTTTATCTTCTAGACATGAGTGTTGGAACAGGTCTCAACCAGGAAAAAAAAATTGTTTTTAAATAATTTATTTAAGAAGATTAAAGGTTAGAATTAGAGTGGCCATGTTCACATCTGAATATTATGAGAAAATTATGGAAACATGGTGGAACAATTTTAACATTTCAGAATGTTTATCTCTTTTCTTTAGAACATGTGGGTATTATTATCTATTGTTTTCAACTTCTGCAGGTCGGCCAAAATTCCAAGAAAAAGGAGAAAGTTCTAATTAAAATTTAGTTACACACTCCTGCAGTGATACCTTTTACATCAAAATAAGCCTATTCTAGTCTTTGGGCTTCCCTGGTGACTCAGATGGTAAAGAATCTGCCCACAATGCAGGGGACCCAGGTTCAATCTCTGGGTGGGGAAGAAACCTGGAGAAGGAAATGACTGCCCACTCCAGTATTCTCACCTGGAGAATTCCACGGACAGAGGAGTCTGGCGGCCCACAGTCCTTTTGGTGTTCAGATTGTTCCCCAAGGATCAGATTCCTAAGTTCTTCTTTATGAGAAAATTCTTCAAAATGGGCTTGTGCTTGGGGTTTCTACTGCTTCAGCCTGCCTTTCTATCTCATGTCTATTGCAAGTAAGTGTTTATCTCTATCAGTACTCATCTTGCCAGTACTGTCCATGTCCAATAGATATTTAGCTCTTCTATTGCTTGCTCTCTCAGCAGAATTCGGCACTCTTTTTTTTTTTCTTATAAATGTTATGCTTAGTAGTCAAGACACAGTCTTTCTGTTTCTCCTCCTGTCTCACAAGATGCTTTTTAAAAATGGCTTTCGCTTAATCTCTAATTCTTCTAAGTCTCTAATATTATAATGATCTTGGTTCACTCCTTTGCCCTTTCTATCTGCAGTCATTTTGGCATCTCCTACAGTCATATTTGTATAAATACCATCTACTTATGACTCTGAAATTTCTATATCCAACCTTGAAATACCCCTTGAATTCTAGAGTAGTGTGTCTGGCTACTCAGTAGAGTCACTTGTATATCTTACAGGCACATCAGAATTAATATGCACATGTGTCCTTGCGTAATCACTTCAGTCATGATGGGCTCTTTGTGGCCCTGTGGACTGTGGTCCACCAGGCTCCTCTGTCCATGGGTTTCTCCCAGCAAGAATACTGGAATGGGTTGCCATGCCCTCCTCCAGGGGATCTTCCAGACCCAGGGATCGAACCCTCTTTTCTTATGTCTCCTGCATTGGCAGGCAAATTCTTTACTGCTAGTGCCACCTGGAAAGCCCCAGAATTAACTCTCTCTCTCTCTCTCTCTCTCTCTCTCTCTCTCTCTATATATATATATATATATATATATATATATAGCAAAAAGATTATAAGATTGCCCCCAATTATCCTTGTTCCCTGGAATGCATAACCTTATCTAGTACCCTCCCTTTGGATGTGATCAGTATCTATGATTTCCTTCTAACATAAAATACGGCAAAGATGATGGGATGTCACTTTTGTGATTATGTTACATAAGACTGAAACTTCCATCTTGCCAGCAAATTAATCTCTATTGTATTTCTCTCTTGTTGCCTTTGATAAAGCACTTAACCATGTGGAGAGGCCCACAAGGCAAGAAACTGAGGATAGCCACCTGCTGGCAATCAGCAAGGAGCTGAAGCATTCAGCTGACATCCCACAAAGAACTGAAGCCTGCCAACAAGAACATGGGCTTAGAAGCAAATCCTTCCCCATGCAAACCATTTCTCCCCAAGCATGCTTCTTTCTAATGTTGTACCTCTTTTTAATTGGCAGCTCAATCAACTTAACTGCTTTATAAAATTTTTGGAAGTCATTCTTGAATCCTCTCTTTGTTTTATATATTGCAAAATTCTAGCAATTCCTATCAGATTGAGGAAGTAAATATTCCTTACTTCTACCATGGATATACAGTCCAAGGTACCAGCATCTCTCTTCTAGATCACTGTGGGGGTGGCTTTGTCAGGATATGAAGAAATGTTCCTTGTGTTGTTCATCTCTCTGCTTCTATGCCTGATCTCCTAAAGTCAATTCTCTACAGTGTCCCTAAGTGATACTTGTTTAAAATGTCAAATTACATCTCAACACCTCCCAATACCAAAACTGAAGTTTCAACTATGGCCCATAAGACATTTGATATCTTGATTTTTCATTGCTTCTCCAACCTAATTATTTTCCTCACTCACTCTGTTCAAACTGGAATTTCATTTCTGCTGCTCTGGAATATGTCACAATGGTTCTACCTAAGTCTAGCATCAGCTCTTCCTTCTATGGGGAAACTCTCTCCCTGATCATTATGAGATTTGATATTTTTTGTTTAAGGACTTCACAAAATAATCATACACAGAGAACACAGAGGGTTCCTCTTTGCCTTACAGTAGCTTGCCATTAATACACATTTTCTAGTGGGTTTATGGCTACCTCACCACTGCATGGAGATCCAACCAGTCCATTCTAAAGGAGATCAGCCCTGGGTGTTCTTTGGAAGGAATGATGCTAAAGCTGAACCTCCAGTACTTTGGCCACCTCATGAGAAGAGCTGACTCATTGGAAAAGACTCTGATGCTGGGAGGGATTGGGGGCAGGAGGAAAAGGGGACAACAGAGAATGAGATGGCTGGATGGCATCACCGACTTGATGGATGTGAGTTTGAGTGAACTCCGGGAGTTGGTGATGGACAGGGAGGCCTGGTTTGCTGTGATTCATGGGGTTGCAAAGAGTCAGACATGGCTGAATGACTGGAACTGAATCATTTATTACCCATTATTGGCTTCTTTCTTTTTGTCTTCTTTTTGGCTTCCCTGGTGGTTCAGAGGGTAAAGCGTCTGCCTGCAGTGTGGGAGACCAAGGTTCAATCCCTGGGTCAGGGAAGATCCCCTGGAGAAGGAAATGGCGACCTATTCCAGTATTCTTGCCTGGGGAATCCCATGGACAGAGGGGCCTGGTAGGCTACAGTCCACGGGGTCACAAAGAGTGGGACACGACTGAGCGACTTCACTTTTGTCTTCCACATCCTTAGAGAAAGAGGCCAGTAACTTCTTTTCTCCACTCACTGCTAATTTCTAAGCATCTGAAAATGTACCTGCCATAATAAATTATCAGTAAATATTATTCAGGCTTCCCTGATGGCTCAGACCATAAAGAATCTGCTTGCAATGCAGGAGACCTGGATTCAATCCCCAGTCAAGGCGATGTCCTGGAGAAGAGAATGGCTAACCACTCCAATATTCTTGCCTGGAGAACTTCACAGTTCATGGGATAGCAAAGAGTCAGACATTTATCCACTAATTAATATTTGAAAGTGTAAGTGTATGACTGAGTGACTAACACTTTCAAATAGTATTTAGTTGATAAATGAACTAACCAATTATATCTAATTGACATCTACTATACCACCATTGTTGACTGAGATTCAGGTGTACCTTGGCTGAACAAAGTGTTTACACAGCCATTATTCTAACATTCACCTTTTAATATTCTTGTTTTCACCCTTAGATTTCTTTGTTTCTTTCCTGTTTGATTTATTAAGTTAAATTGTCATTGATAATTCTTATGTATTCTGTCTCCCAATAATAATGTCATAAAGTTATTGCTCCTAGGAGTTATCTTGTAAGTAGCATTACTCATTTTCTTTTAATTTACATACTGTCCTTTGTCCTCTTTCTTTTTTAGTTTCAATTTATTGGTATGCTTTGCTAGTTATTTACTCTCAGTGATGACTTCTGTCTGAGCTGTAGTAACTGATGCTTACTTTGCAATTTAGAGCTCTTTTGGCTTTATAGACTACCCATTAACTCATAATAGGAATGACTAGCATCGACAGGAGCTTAACAAAGTACCTAGGGATCCATGCCCCACATAGAAAAAGCAGTAAAAATCCTTAGCATGAACTAAAGTTTAGACTTTTAATTAAAATTATCACTTGTAATATGGAATTATTCCATAATATAAACAATAATACATAGTGTTGAACTCATAGGTGGTACTGTATTTTTATTGAAATCTATTTTAAAATAACAAAAATTTTTTTTGAGTCTAATGAAGATAATTTTTGATATTTTACAACAGTCTTTTGGACTCTGTGGGAGAGGGAGAGGGTGGGATGATTTGGGAGAGTGGCATTGAAATAGGTATAATATATATGAAATGAGTCGCCAGTCCAGATTCGATGCACGATACTGGATGCTTGGGGCTGGTACACTGGGACCACCCAGAGGGATGGTATGGGGAGGGAGGCGGGAGGAGGGTTCAGAAGGCGGAACACATGTATACCTGTGGCAGATTCATTTCAATATTTGGCAAAACTAATACAATATCGTAAAGTTTAAAAATAAAATAAAATTTAAAAAAATAAATATTTCTCAAGTGTAATATTTCAATTGAGATCAAGCTATAACCCTGTTCCTAGTTTTTGACATAATATCAACTCAAGCAAGTACTCTATAATCTTTATTCCATGAGGACTCTGATCATATCTGTGTTGTTCAGTGTTCAATGACCAGAAACGTACAGTGTCAGGAATATAGAAGAAATTCAGTGTGTTGTATGGTCTGAAATTCTTTATTTGTGATTTAATTAAGTAATAAATGAGATAAGACAATACAGAAATATGACTTGTATTGACTTATACATTTAATGACCAATAGAGGCTGCTACTGCTGCTAAGTTGCTTCAGTTGTGTCCAACTCTGTGCAACCCCATAGATGGCAGCCCACCAGGCTCCCCCGTCCCTGGGATTCTCCAGGCCACAACACTGGAGTGGGTTGCCATTTCCTTCTCCACTGCATGAAAGTGAAAAGTGAAAGTGAAGTCGCTCAGTCGTGCCTGACTCTTAGCGACCCCATGGACTGCAGCCTACCAGACTCCTCCGTCCATGGGATTTTCCGGGCAAGAGTACTGGAGTGGGGTGACATTGCTTTGTCCACCAGTAGAGGCTATGTATTTATAATTAGGCAGGCATATCAGTTATACTAATTTTAATAATGAAAGAGTTTGCATGCTTTGATATTGCATACACACTAGCTTGACTTCCAAATGTCAGCAGCTACATCTATTTGCATGAAGATGTTCTATAATTGGCAGAACCTTCTTTGTTCACTTTTGAATCTGGTCAGATATGCCCAAAAAGTCAGCCCTCTGGCAGAACTTGTCAACCAGTTTCTGATGGGAGATACTGTATATATTACTGAATCCCACAGATTTTGTTTGAGCTAATTCTCTAGTATGATTTTTTCATTTACTTCCAAAGCCTTCCAGAAGTATTAAGTTTAGTTATCCATAGTAGTAATGTGCTTAATAATGTATCTTTTATTGTGTGCCTACCTTTTTATGTCCTACTTCTCCATATTTATAAAGGAGTTTCCCGGGGTCATTACCCAAGTGAGTTGCATACACTCAAATCATAAGACTCAAGTTGGCTTTTGGAGGACCCCCTAATGCTTCCCTAATGCTACCCACTAATGCTACTGGTAAAGAATCTCCCTGCCAATGCAGGAGACTCAAGAGATGCGGGTTCAATCCCTGGGTCAGAAGATCCCCTGGAGTAGGAAGTGGCAACCCACTCTAGTATCTTGCCTGGAAAATTCCATGGGTAGAGGAGCCTGCTGGGCCACAGTCCATGGGGCAGCAAAGAGTGTGACACGATTTAGTGGCTGAGCATAATAAATAAAGAAAGTTGATATATATCCATTCAAGTAGAAAGCAAACATAAAAATACTCCTGCTCTAAATACCTACATAGTATATAAGGGTATATAAGTGTGTTTGTGGAAGCTGATTAGCCAAAGGGTAGACTTGCTGAGAAAGATTGAAGGCAGAAGGGGAAGGGGATGACAGAGGATGAGATGGTTGGATGGGATCACCAACTGGATGAACATGAGTTTGATCAAACTCCGGGAGTTGGTGATGGACAGAGAAGCCTGGCATGCTGCAGGCCTTAGGGTCAGGAAGAGTCGGACACAACTGAACCGACTGACTGAGACTTTCTCAATTACCAGTTAATTGCCTGCTGCTGCTAAGTCGCTTCAGTCGTGTCCGACTCTGTGCGACCCCATAGACAGCAGCCCACCAGGCTCGGCCATCCCTGGGATTCTCCAGGCAAGAACACTGGAGTGGGTTGCCATTTCCTTCTCCAATGCATGAAAGTGAAAAGTGAAAGTGAAGTCACTCAGTTGTGTCCAACTCTTTGTGACCCCATGGACTGCAGCCTACTAGTCTCCTCCACCAATGGGATTTTCCAGGCAAGAGTACTGGTGTGGGGTGCCATTGCCTTCTCCAAGGGATCTTCCCAAACCAGGGATTGAAACTGAATCTCCCGCATTGCAGGCAGACACTTTACCATCTGAGCCACCAAATCATTAAAAAAAAAAAAAAAATCAGAGCTTCAGTTTTCACCTGTTCTTAGTTTTCACAATTCAGAAAATAAGATTTCAGGTCTAGCCTTGTATGAGTTTAATAAGAGAATTCACCCTATAAAACTATTGATATATTAAGGGTAAACATAAAATAACTCCTCAGTGCCCTTGGGGATTTATGGCAAATACCTTCAGTTCAGTTCAGTTACTCAGTCATGTCCAACTCTTCGTGACCCCCTGGACTAAAGCACACCAGGCTTCCCTGTCCATCACCAAATCCCTAAGGTCACATCCATAACTGGGCATTGTTTTCACTTTGGCTCTATGTCTTCATTCTTTCTGGAGTTATTTCTCCACTCTTCTCTGGTAGCATATTGGGCATCTACCAACCTGAGGAGTTCATCTTTCAGTGTCATATTTTTTTGCCTTTTCATACTACTCATGGGATGCTCAAGGCAAGAATACTGAAGTGGTTTGCCATTTCATTCTCCAGTGGGGAAATACCTTACGTCAAAAAAAAAAAAAAAAAAGTAGGGGGAATTTTTTTTTTTTTTATTCCTTAAAAATTTAGTATTAAGTAGTCTTCACTTAACTCTCAGTAGTCCAAAATTATCAAACAAAAATGAGGTTGTATTTGTTCTTGAGAGAAGCCTTAGTGTGCTGCTACTGCTGCTAAGTCACTTCAGTCGTGTCCGACTCTGTGCAACCCCATAGACAGCAGCCTACCAGGCTCCCCTGTCCCTGGGATTCTCCAGGCAAGAACACTGGAGTGGGTTGCCATTTCCTTCTCCAATGCATGAAAGTATCACTGTATATAATTATTAGTTCTTTATGGAGGCCCTTACATTGTTGCAGATTCAAATGAGTATCACAAATAGATTTCCAATGAAAATTAACAACTAAGTAAAAAATTATTAAACAAACAAGGAAAGAAGCTCCCATAAATAAAGCCAGCAGAATGAGTTTTGCAAAAAGCTTAGTACTAAGATTTAAAGATATAACATTAAAAATAACTATGATGATTATTTTCAAATAAAAAGATCACATGTTTTAAAATAAACAAGGAGAAATAAATGCTACATTGAATGACTACTCAAGTATGGGAAATGAACCATTAGAACTTTTGGTAATAAAATATTGAAGAATTGAAATGAGAAATCAATACTAAGACTTTGTGACATGATAACTATTGCTGATAAGAAAACCAACTGGGAAATACATTTGAAGAAATTTGTACATAATATAACACAAATATTCAAAAAGATAGGAAACACAGAACAGAGGCTAATACATGGAGAGGTAATTCATAATATATATAATGTAAGTCTAATTGGAATTCCCTAGAGAAAGAAATTAAAAAATGGACACAGTCTGTATTAGAAAATTAATACTGAAAATATATCTAGAAATGATGAAAGAAATCAATTACAACACTGAAGTAACCACCCAAAATATAAGATGGAGAAAAATTTACAGGTAGAGTTGTTTCTAGTATCTATATTTATTAACATTAAGTTAATTTTGTTTTTAATATATGTATTAGTTTTATATATACCTAGAGGTTATATTCGGAGAAAGCAATGGCACCCCACTCCAGTACTCTTGCCTGGAAAATTCCATGGACAGAGGAGCCTGGTAGGCTGCAGTCCATGGGGTCACTAAGTTGGACACGACTGAGCAACTTCACTTTCACTTTTCACTTTCATGCATTGGAGAAGGAAATGGCAACCCACTCCAGTGTTCTTGCCTGGAGAATCCCAGGGACGGGGGAGCCTGGTGGGCTGCAGTCCATGGGGTCGCACAGAGTCGAACACGACTGAAGTGACTTAGCAGCAGCAGCAGCAGAGGTTATATTTAGTGTTTATATTCATATTATCTGTGTTTTATTTAACATATTTATTTTATCAATAATGTATCTGTACTTCATATGTATTTTTAGATTTTATCATATTGTATATGGTATAGTATAGTATATATGTGTCATATAATGTATCTACTTATCTATACTTTATATGTCTTTGTATTTAGCATTTATATACATTTACATTATTCTGAAAGCAAATATTTGGTATCTAGAATATAGATGATTACTATTTACTTCTGGCCAAAAATTATGTTGGTTCCTCATGTTCAATTTTCACCTTCTGGGGTGATGCAATGAGAGCCAGATTATGGTACAGCAGGCAAGGAATCCAGAAAATATCAATCTGGGTGGCTAAATAAGAAAAGGATCCCTGTGCCTCCTACCCACATCTCCTAAGAGATAGAAACCTTTTTTTTTTTTTTTCTGCTATAAACTAATTCTTGTAGATAACATGAATCTCCCTGGGACCTTATCATTCAGAATGTAAATAAATGTCTCCAATTAAGCATCTTACCTGAGTTTGGGGGATGACTGTTTCAGAGGTTTGTAAAGTACTGAGCTTCTGTTAATGATCAAGTTCAATTCCAATTACACAAATGAGATGGAGAAATGACCGCAGGGTGGCACCATTAGAGAGTGGATTCACCATGAGAAGGACCTGGTTCAGTACTCCACTTGTTACATATACCACATTTCTCCCCAATCAGATGGAGTGCGGGGCATGATGTAATTTTTCTCGTGTATAATATAAGAGGTGGACATCATTTTCAGCAGTTCTGTAGATGTGTAAATATTCTCTTTGCCACAGTATTTCATTATCTGAATAAATGGCTGTAGTTCCCTTAGCGGAAAGGCTTGGGAAATTATTACCCTGGTTATTGCAGAGGCTTTCCTCAAGGAAATCTGATTTCTCCTTTAGCCAATGAGTTCTGGGTGTGAAAACTGGCTAAGGTCTAGAAATTAGGCTTGAGGGACTTGGATTTTCATTAGGGCATCTATTTTGGCCTCCTGTCTATCTTTCCTCGGTATCTGTAGGCTGTTTAACTTGAGAAATACCTTTGATGGCTAACTTTTTTTTCCCCTTTCAGTCAGTTCAGTTCAGTCGCTCAGTCGTGTCCGACTCTTTGTGACCCCATGAATGGCTCAGCTCCATCACCAACTCCCGGAATTCACTTAGACTCACGTCCATCGAGGCAGTGATGCCATCCAGATGTTATTTAATAGCCATCTTCAAAAGCTTTTGAAACACCCTTCCTGCCTTCTCACTGGTTGACACTCTGACTTTGCTACTTGTTTGTTTTTGAACTTACTTTATTTCAAATTGTTAAACCTTATTCCCTGACCTCCATAAGTCTGGAGTTCTATCACCACCACTGTTGTAATATACCCAATTAACCTATAACAGTATCTTCTTCCCTCGCCCCCACCTACAGATAGCAGCCATCTTTGAGGGTCTCAACAATGTCTATGTGTGTTCCTCACCAGTGTGCTCCTTTTCACTTAATAAAGTGAGGATTCTTCTTCCTGAATCCTTTGTGTTCAGGTGTATTCAGGGTGATATATTAATAGCATTTTCAGTGTAGCATGCCTACTTCTCTACACCTGTGGCTTCTCCCTTTACCATCTGCCATGCCAGTCACAAATGCCTGGTAAAGAATTTCTATTTTACTAAGAGCCATTCTTTTCCATGCTTCAAAGAGCCAAATAAAAACAGCACATTAGTCCTTTCCAGGTTTTACTTCATATATATGGGACAACAGTCTCATTTCAAAAAGTTATACTTTTCCAGCATAATACTCCATTTCATTCAATTTACTTGGATCCTTGGGATCTCAACACTCTCCTGACTTCTGTTGGCTAAATACTAAAGAGTCATCAAAATATAACCTCTTTCTTCCTCAGTGGGACCAGTAAATCCCTTTCCATATCATATTGTGACTTGACCTTAGTTGTTGATTTGGCAACCAGGGGATAAGGAGGTAAGGAATGATCCTGAGGAGGGCATGTTGGCATTCAAGGAAGAAGTTAATCAAATTAGGGATACAAGCATTTCTGCATGCCCAGAGAATACAGGAAAATCTTGGGTTCCACCCCAAGTCTCAGAGTCCCATTATTTCTCAACAAGCGTCATGATCTACTAAAAATTCAGCCTTTACTTACACTCTTCTACCCATGTACTTAATTCCTATGTCTGAGTTTGTTTGCATTGCCCTCCAACTAACTGAGATGAAAATTTATTTTAAAAATGTCCAAGGAAACCCTTGCCTCTCCTATTTGGCTTTAATCTGGTAATTAATTATCTTCAGCCGTATATTGTCTTTCCCATTGGAACAATAATACTCAACAATACTCAGCAATAACTATCAGCTATCATTGTTTTTAGCAATATTGCACTAAACTACTCATATGCCTTGAATATGTCATCTGTTGTGGCTTTTAAATTGTGTCAACTTAGGACTCAACTGTTTTCCTGACCTCTTCTTCTTGTATGTTTCTAGTTAAAATCAGTCACAAGAGACATTTTTCTGTGTACGATTTGAAGGGCAGAAGTGAAATGTAATCTTTGTTGCTATTGTTTAGTTTACTTTCAGAAGTTCAGTGAATGTAACACACATGTCACTTATCTATGGCTTACCTTATTGGCATGGGACAGCATTCATGTCTTTAGGTGCTCCAACTTAACCTAATCTTCTTTGGGTTCTCTGATTCCTAGACCAGGTGTGTGTTATGTTCTGTGACAAAGGATGCCAGGTCCCTCTATGGAAAATTCACATCACCAAGAGATGAAGGAGAGGTAACTGGCATGTGTTGCATTCCTGTGTCTGTCTGAGTTTCTGCTCTCATCTGTTTTCTTCCTAGATGCCAGCCCTGTGGACATCAAGCTCCATGTCAGATATAAACATAACAGCTTTCAGAGGCAATTGTGTACAGTAAAATCCCTGTAGCTCTTTTCTTTTTTTTTTTTTTTTAAGTAACTTCTAGTCTTCCTCCTGGAGCACTGATAAAGTGCTCATCAGTGCATTATTCCATTTTAGTTTACAACAATAAAACTTTGAACAGTATCATTACTCAACAGTGTAATTACTAGAGATCACCACAGGCTCTTAGTGATGAGGTCCTGCTTTGCATTCTACCAGTAGCAGGGATTGAGTCCTGAAATCCTACTGTCAAATCTGCTTTATTATGCAACTCATGGCACCCATTGTCTCAAGTCAGGTTTCCTCAAAAATGGACTTGGAGCCAGAAAGTTGCTTGAAAGGATTTAATCAAGAGTGTTTACAAGAACGTCACTGCAAGGGAATCAAGGTTGAGCAGAAGAAAAAGTTTATCTGGATTTAGAACAGGGACCTCAGCTCATCCCAAGGAGATCTGGAGCTCAGATGGCCCTAAGAATGTCAGGAAGGGTGAAAAGTCTAAGATTTTGCTCTCCTTACAAGCCAACAAGTTACCTCCCACAGTTTTAGGGATGCTAGTAAGAAGGCACCTGATTCCTGGGCCAGAGAAAAAGGACTTTCTTACACGCAGTGAGCACCATGATCACCAGTGTATTTGTGTCAGTTCCTCTTGCCACCAAATCCTACAGGGGCAACAGGATGGGAGAAGGTAAATGGCTGCACACACAGTGAGTTGTGGTACAAAAGAGAGACTCTGAACTTAAGGACCTCACATATTTTATAAAGACAACACACAGGCTTGTAATTGCTATTGAAGGAGACACTATCTCTATCTTCCAAGAAGTGAAGCAAACCTTCCCCTTTTCCCAGAGATATGCCCTACCTATAGCTTCTAAGCAGATATACTGTGTACACACACTTACAGTCTGTGCCTCTGACTGTAAGATGTGCAGAAATGAGAGAAAGAAAGAGAACTATGGAGAATTGTCTTACAACCCAGAGTTCTATGAATGCAGATGTAAGGGACTGACCTTTGAACCAGCTGGTCACTGGCTTGAGATTGAAGAAATATCCAGAAAGAGATTTGGCTGAGTCATTGACAACCAACAGTTCTGGTACCTAAGGGAATGGTGCCCGAGAATTCTATCAGAAAGAGCTGAATGCATCATAGCATGGACTGCTCTGTGAGAGTATGTCACTCTACAAACCATTGCCAGCATCCCTTATCCTCTCAGTTCTTTGATCAAGTTTGACACAGGTATCTATCACCTAATATTTTCTTTTAATTATAACCTCTTAATTTTATCCCCCTTTAGTGAAAGTGTTAGTCACTCAGTTTTGTCTGACTCTTTGCAACCCCTCCTGGACTGTAGCCTGCCAGGCTCCTCTCTCCCATGATATTTTCCAGGCAAAGATACTGGAATGGGTTGCCATTGCCTTCTCCAGGGCATTTTCTTTATTTTCAATTTATCTTGCTCACAGCATCATTGAATCAGCATCATTTCATTTGTAGATATTTACTTAGTCTTTCCTGCTCTTTTTATTATGATAGTGTGTAAGTTGCTAGAATAAACATTCTCTTCCTTTCTTCATCAAATAAACAGATGGCTGTTTTCAACACTGTGAAATATGAGAGTAATTAAATGAATTCAAGATAATCATGCATATACTTTTACTTTCCAGCATGAAAATAACTTTATGCCTAAGAAATTATTTGACTCTTAAAATTATGTCATTATATACTTATTTTCATCTGTCAAGTAGCTTAATCTAAACCAGACTAAAAGATTTGACTCTGTTATAGGATTTTCTGCAGTTTAGGAGCCAAAAATTCTCAAAGAACCAAAATATAAGTTTCTTAAAAATGCGGGAAATTTTGATTGCTCATGCCACTTGTCAGTATCACAGGAGAAGTTTTCACAGGTTTATAATTAACTGTAGCCAAACCTGTTTAAACATTTGAATCAATGTGTAGATTTTCGAAGAAAATATATATCAATATCAATTGAATTCCAGAAAGCAAAGAAGAATCTCTCTGATTAGACCTAGGAGGGGTTTTAGAAAAGTTACTTAGATATTTCTGATTAACTTGCAAGCTTTGGATGACATTAGATGACATCATTCAATCAAACTCTCTTGTTACATAATCGACTAAAATTCATAGATCATTATTAAAGCTCTGTGTCATCAAGGATCTCATAACATTTAAATTGAAAATAGTGTCTGCATAGATCTTCCCTTTGTTATTAGTTAGGAAATAGTTTTAACATATCGTAGAACTTCTTGCTAAACTTTTTCTATGGAAATATCTCTATGGACTAATATATGGCACTCCCTAAACATTATCATAGGATTGAACAAGTAGAAGGAAAAAAGGCCTTAATTCTGTTAAACTGACAGATTGATAACTATGAAATGGTGCTATTCAAAATATTGATAATTTTTCTGTTTTAGAGAATTGTTGGAAATGAAATGTATGGAATGTTCAAATGAATGAATATTTACTTTCCTTGAGTATATTTCTAATAATTTTGTGTTACATTATGTACATTAATCTTATTTTAAATATAACTAAATGCACTAAAGTATGCTACTTTAGTATCTAAAAACAGTGCATCTACTGTTTTTTAGTTACTGTCAAGCTAAACATGATAAAATTTGAAAGAGTTCACTTATCAATGAAGCTACATAGAAATTAAGTGTGCTTGTTTGTTTCTAGAATGGTGCACAATTTTTAAAAACTTACTTAATTTATTATTGGCTGTCCTGGGTCTTTGTTGCTGCACAAGGGCTTTCTCTAACTGTGCAGAGTGGGGGCTACTCTCTAGTCGCAGCACACAGGTTTCTCATTGCAATCGCTTCTCTGGTTCCAGAGCACAGTCTCTATGGCTCACAGGCTTCAGTAGTTGTGGCCCATGGGCTCAGTAATTGTGGCTCGTAGGCTCCAGAGCTCAGGCTCAGTAGCTGTGGGCCCAGGCTTAGTTGCCTCACAGCATGTGGGATCTCTCTGGACCAAGGATCAAACCCATGTCTCCTCCAAGGCAAGGCAAATCCTTAACAACTGGACCACCAGGGAAGCCCTGTTTGCTGCTTTTTAATGTTCAGAAACTACCTTGTATTAGTGCTTATTTCATTCCTTTATTTAATTCATACTTAGATGCTCCAAGTTGTACTCACTGTCTTAGGTCTGCTGCTGCTAATTCACTTCAGTCATGTCTGACTCTGTGCGACCCCATAGACAGCAGCCCACCAGGCTCTACCGTCCCTGGGATTCTCCAGGCAGGAACACTGCAGTGGGTTGCCATTTCCTTCTCCAATGCAGGAAAGTGAAAAGTGAAAGTGAAGTCGCTCAGTCGTGTCTGACTCTTAGCGACCCCATGAACTGCAGCCCACCAGGCTCCTCGGTCCATGGGATTTTCCAGGCAAGAGTACTGGAGTGGGGTGCCATTGCCTTCTACTGTCTTAGGCCAGGTGTCCTCAAAAGCAAACTCTGAGACAGACGATTGCTTGAAAGAATTTTATTGAAGAGTATCTTCAGGAACAGCTCTAGAAATGAATGATGGAATCAGTGATTTGTTTTATTTTGTCTCTCTCTAAAATGTTGTTGTTTAGTCACTAAGTTGTTTCTGACTCTTTGTGACCCCAGGGACTGTAGGCTGCCAGACTTCTCTGTCAATGGGATTTCCCAGGCAAGAATATGGGAGTGGGTTGTCATTTCCTTCTCCAGGGGATCTTTCCAACCCAGACATGGAACCTGTGTCTCCTGCTCGGCAGGCAGATTCTTTACTACTGAGCTATCTGGGAAGCTCTCTCTCTAAAATGGATAATAGTAAAATAAATAAATTCACTCAGGCATTGTACAGGTAAAAAAGTATAATGTTATCTGACATGAAATTAGAGTTAATTTTATTTTCTCCTTTGCTTTTTTCTCATGCATATAATTATATATTTTAATTTATTTTTATTATATTTAAAACCTGGCTCCCCAGGAAGTACTAGCAGGCAATTTTCTTTAAAAAAATTAGGCTGAAAACTAAAATGAATGCACATATAAATGAATTAATAGCATAATTATATGAATTCATTTTTACATTTTGCATAAAATTGACCCTTTTATTATTTTAGATGGCTATTAATTTTTCTCCCTTTACCTAAAGGAAATATTTTTTGATTAAGGACATTAAAATACTTGTTTTTTTCCAGACTATATACTTTTGTACCAGAGACTTTGTTAAATATTGTAAAATATTTTGAAATCAAAGTGTTTATGTTTTGAAAATGTTTTATATAATAAAATATAAAATAATTATATAAAAATAAGAAAAGTAAACAATTAAAAAAACAAGACATTATAGTAACGCATTGTTATTTAAGATCATACCGTAAGCCAAAACAGTTATAAGTTTAGTATAGCACTATGTGTTAAATACTAAGAAAATATAAGGATTGATAGGAATTTGTATTATTTCTGCGTTAATGATCATGTAGATTCAGATACAAGAGTAACATAACGTATAATCAGAGAATCCTAATTCAGTGCTTGAAGTCCTTGGCGTTAAACATTTTTGGACTGACTAAATGTGGCCTATTCATGACAATTACTCTATAAGGAAGCTAACTGGGTCACAACTGAGGTATGGTTCAAGCTCTGTGGTGTTAGGCAACACTGCCCCCTAGAGGTTTTCGGAATATTCCCAGTAGACAAGGTTTCTGAACATCAAGAAAGGCTCAAGAAATTTCTCAACTACAATGAACAAGCCATACTCTGGCCCCCTGATGCGAAAAGCCAGTTCATTGGAAAGCACCTTCATGCTGGGAAAGATGGAGGGCAAGAAGAGAAGGGGGTGACAAAGGATGAGAGGGTTGGATGACATCAGCAACACGATGGACACGAGTTTGAGCAAACTCTGGAGATGGTGAAGGACGGGAAAACCTGGAATGGTGCAGTCTCTGTAGTTGCAAAGAGTTGTACATGATTAGCGACAACAACAACAAGCAATGTGAAGGAAAATAGCAAATGGAAATACAGCCTCTTCACTTCAGGTGATGTTTATGAGATCTGAGAAACCTCTGTAAGAGGAAATGGAAATCTATCAACAACTGGAGCGAAGACACGCTGACAAGTCGTTAGTTCATAAAAACAGCTCTGGGGAAATTAGGGAAAGGTTTGAATCAGGAGTGATTTCTGCATTGTCTGAAACTGGCTTTGGAAATTTCAAATTATCTTCCCTGTAAAGACACTCAGTTCAATTCAGTTCAGTTACTCAGTCGTGTCTTGAGTCTTTATGACCCTATTGACTGTAGCACACCAGGTCTCCCTGTCCATCACCAACTCCGGGAGTTTACATAACTTCCTGTCCACTGAGTCCGTGATGCCATCCAACCATTTCATCCTCTGTCATCCCCTTCTCCTCCTGCCCTCAATTTTTCCCAGCATCAGGGTCTTTTCAAATGAGTCAGTTCTTTGCATCACATGGCCAAAGTATTGGAGTTTCAGCTTCAGCATCAGTCCTTCCAATGAATATTCAGGACTGATTTCCTTTAGGATGGACTGGTTGGATCGCCTTGCAGTCCAAGGTACTCTGTAGAGTCTTCTCCAACACCACAGTTCAAAAGCATCAATTCTTCAGTGCTCAGCTTTCTTTATAGTCCAACTCTCACATCCATACATGACTACTGGAAAAACCATAGCCTTGACTAGACTGACCTTTGTTGGCAAAGTAATGTCTCTGCTTTTGAATATGCTATCTTGGTTGGTCACAACTTTTCTTCCAAGGAGTAAGCCTCTTTTAATTTCATGGCTGCAGTCACCATCTGAAGTGATTTTGGAGCCCCAAAAAATAAAGTCTGACACTGTTTCCCCATCTATTTGCCATGAAGTGATGGACCAGATGCCATGATCTTCATTTTCTGAATGTTGAGCTTTAAGCCAACTTTTTCACTCTCCTCTTTCACTTTCATCAAGAGGCTTTTTAGTTCCTCTTCACTTTCTGCCATAAGGGTGGTGTCATCTGCATATCTGAGGTTACTGATATTTCTCCTAGCAATCTTGATTCCAGCTTGTGCTTCATCCAGCCCAGCGTTTCTCATAATGTACTCTTCATATAAGTTAAATAAGCAGGGTGACAGTATACAGTCTTGACATTATCCTTTTCCTATTTGGAACCAGTCTGTTGTTCCATGCCCAGTTTTAATTGTTGCTTCCTGACATGCATAAATATTTCTCAAGAAGCAGGTCAGGTGGTCTGGTATTTCCATCTCTTTCAGAATTTTCCACAATTTGTTGTGATCTACATAGTCAAAGTCTTTACCATAGTCAATAAAGCAGAAATAGATATTTTTCTGGAACTCTCTTCCTTTTTTGATGATCCAACGGATGTTGGCAATTTGATTTCTGGCTCCTCTGCCTTTTCTAAAACCAACTTGAACATCTGGAAGTTCACAGTTCACATACTGTTGAAGTTTACTCTGCAAAGAAGAAGGCTGTTCCATGAGAGAAAGACACACATAATATTAGGGTTTGCAATTCTTGATGCTGCAACTCTAATTTGAAGGGGCACATGATCAGAATGAGTAAGGCAGTGATTTATCAGTAATCAAGAGTGAAGAGTGTCAGAGATCTGTGATGGAATTGAGGTTGACTGTCATCAAGAAGGGTCTTTTACGTAAGAGAGCAAAGATACAGAGTGGAGAAGGCTTGCAACATCATTTGCAATGTCATTTTTAAAACCATCTCCACCCAAAATATGAAAGAGAAATAGTTTTAACTGGGCTTCATAAATGTGTGATGAATTTACATAAAATCCCACTGTTTGGTTGACAGTCCATTAAAATATGGACTTTTGCTACACATATAGAAGAAATGCAGAAATTTGGGACACTATTAAAGTTATAGGAAAAGTCTATATTTTCTAATGAGTGCAGAAAAGTAAAGAAGTTATCTACTTCAGAGATATTATCAGAAGTATGTATTGTCCACTAGAACCATATTGAGCAGTGGGAAATTTCTAGGTTTTTATTCATTATTTTAAGCTATACATCCTAAGTGTCCTCATGGGAAGCCTCAAAAGGCAAAGAGACATTATTTCCCTTATGTCACAGAAGAGATAACGAGCCAAGTAATTAAATATATTGAACTTGCCAGATATTGTTACTATTTGAAATAAATGAACATGGTACAGTGTCATTGTGTTACCTTTGAGACTATCACATTTTAGCCAACCTTTTGGCACTTCAGTTTTCTCTATGTTGGTCAATAAATGGCATGATAACTTTTGAAAAACCTTCTTGTGACATTTTGGTAATGTAATTAGTGAAAAGCCATCCTTTTTTTTTACTGGGATCCTCCCATATATCTCAGGGTCTTTATGTACATTGGTCGTTGATACCTCACAACAACTTCATTAGGTAGATTTTATTACTCACGTTTTATGGAACTGAATTTTAATGTGCATGATATAGAGTTGGCATTCAAAGGATGCTATCTGTGTTTTTTTTTAATTTTTAAAATTTTAGAATAACGATAAGCTGATATAAATACTGGGCTTCCGTGGTGGCTCAGCTGGTAATGAATCTGCCTGCAATGCAGGAGACATGGGTTTGATCCATGGGTTGGGATGATTCCCCTGGAGAGGGAAAGGGTACCCAGTCCAGTATTCTGGCCTGGAGAATTCCATGGACTGTATAGTCCATGGGATTGCAAAGAGTCAGATAGGACTGAGAGACTTTCACTTTCACTTTATATAAATACTACAAATGTAGTACATATATTTCCCATATAAAGTGAAGTCAAAATAAAGTCATGTCTGACTCTTTGTGACCCTATGGACTGTAGCCTGCCAGGGTCCTCTGTCCATGAGATTCTCCAGGCAAGAATACTGGAGTGGGTTGCCATGCTTTTCTCCAGGGAATCTTCCCAACCCAGGGATCATACCTGCATCTTTTGCAACTCATTCATTGCAAGCAGATTCTTTACCACTGAGCCACCAGGGAAGTCCCCATTTCCCATATAACCACAATCAATTTCCCATATTATTAATATCTAAAATTATCCTGGCCCATGAGTCACAACTTGTCAACTAATATTGATATATTATTAGATAAGTCCACACTTTCTTCAGATTTCCTTAGTTTTCACCTAATGTCCTTTTAGTCTTCTACAGTCCCATCCATATTACCATCATGCTAATGTCCCAGTTGTAATCCATTACTGCATAGATCATTAAACATTCTCCCTGGTATATATGTAACCTCTCACTATAACAGTGAGAAACCTGATACCATCATCTTAGAGTGTGAACATATGGAAACCTGGTAATTGAGTCCCTGCTCAGGTCTTACAAGTGCCAATCATAAGGGATCATAATACTTGATGTAACCCTCACATTCAGTCTTGGTCTGTGGGGTAAGAGCGATAGCAGTGGGGAAAGTCAAGTAGAAGCTTCTGAAATCATATTCCCACCAGCCAAGATACAAAGTCAAAAATAAAATCACCTGAAGGCAGGGGTGAAGGGATGGGAAGGTTAAGATGAGTGTCATCTCTGAAGAGTTAAAAGAATACAAGGGCGGTATACATCGTATTTCTAAGCAATCCACCATGATGGACAATAAGTATAAAAACTAGAAGGAACAAGTTGCAGAGGAATTTTGTCCTGCAGAAGGAGGAAGCTCCACCATCACTGGCTCTATCTTCTAAAAAGTAGGGGAAAAAGGATTTGCAATGACATGCATAGGATAGGTTTTGAGAAGGTGTACAAAGGAAAGAACACACACACAGCAGAGGAAATGTTCTGTCAATAGTCTTTCTCTTGTATTATTTCATCTTGCTTTTCCTTTTGATGAAAGAATTAACATTTGTGAAGCATAAATTATGATATGGGCACAGAATAGAGCCACTAAATAGGCCAGTTCCTCTCCTTTGCATACACATTCTGTGCCAGTTTTATACTCATAAAAAGGGCTTTATGGCTATCATATGGCCCAGCCAAGTTCAGGCCTTATGGCCTGGAGTATACTCTTTGCATATGAGCATCAACAACCTTAACTGCAGCACATGGCTGTTGTAAATAAATGGGACTCTGGGATCCAGACTTGTTAATCAGATAGCTGCTTTATGTCTTATTCTGTCTTAAATTCTGTATGGGAATTGTACTTTGCATGAGGGAGTGTTCATTATCATAATATTCTTTCTTCTATTTGTGGTGAGCCAGTAGTGCTACATTTCAAAAAATATACCACTGTATAAAGGATGAAATACCAACATTAATTTTTGCTTGTTTGTAGAAATTTTTCAAAAATAGGGAGTGAAAATATTTGCCTGGCTACCAAGTTGTTCTTACTAAATCAATAAAATGTATTTAATATGTTCAGTTGAAAAATAAATTGAACATATTTTAAATTTTTTATCTAAATTAAATTATACAAAAATTAATAAAGCAACATAGAAATGTATTATCAAAACAAAATATTCTCCACATAACTCTGATAAATCTTTATTGTGATTAATTGCATTGAGTTCAAAATAAATAAATATATAGTTGAATAAATATATAGTAATTGTATTTCCAATTATATTTATTTTATGCATTAAAAGAAGTAAGTATTTTGATTCAACAATTTTTATATTCATTGCTTAGGAGACAAATCATCTTTCTTACCTCTTTGAAATGAAATGAAAGCAAAAAATTAATATATGTTGGAAAAGTTTTATATACATATGCACATATCTTATCAATTACTACTGAAATTTATAATTTTTATCAGTGTTAAGTCTTAAATTGGGATTTGTTGAACAAAGAGAAAAATAACTGATCAGATTTTATATGTATGTCACTTACTGCACACTTTCAAAACTCAATCCTTTATAGAAGCTACCTTAGTGCTTAAAGATAATGAGGTGGCATTTAGACAATTATTCAGTGAACCAGTATAGTCAATTTTATTCCCCCAACTAATAAGGATGGGAGTAAAATTTACTTAAGTATATATGAATTAAACATTTTTTATTTAGTATATATTAATTAAATTTCCATTTGAAGATGAAATCTATCTGTAGGCTTTTCATGCATTTAAAATTAGAATGAAGAGTGCAGTTCATGATACACATAAATGTTTTTAATTTTTTATGGGAAAATATAAGCTCACCTAGAATATTGATAACTACTTATGAAAACTCTCATCTGCTGGTGTAAATGGCCTGCTCTAAAGTAACACTTATTTTAAAGTATTTTTGTATAGAATCATTTAGTTCTTCATACTGGTGCCTATTTTCCATATACATGGACAGTATGGCAAAGAGGTTGCACTTTGAGTATACAGAAAAAGTAATATCCAATAACCCTTATTTCAAGAAATAAAATATTATATAGTTCAGTTCAGTTCAGTTGCTCAGTCGTGTCCGACTCTTTGCGACCCCATGAGTCTCAGCAGGCCAGGCCTCCCTGTCCATCACCAACTCCCGGAGTTCACTCAAACTCAGGTCCATCGAGTCGGTAATGACATCCAGCCATCTCATCCTCAGTTGTCCCCTCCTCCTCCTGCCCCTAATCCCTCCCATATCAGAGTCTTCTCCAATGGCTCAACTCCTCGCATGAGGTGGCCAAAGTACTGGAGTTTCAGCTTTAGCGTCATTCCTTCCAAAGAACACCCAGGACCAATCTCCTTTAGAATGGACTGGTTGGATATCCTTGCAGTCCAAGGGACTCTCAAGAGTCTTCTCCAACACCACAGTTCAAAAGCATCAATTCTTCAGCACTCAGTTTTCTTCACAGTCCAACTCTCACATCCATACATGACCATTGGAAAAATCATAGCCTTGACTAGATGGAACTTTGTTGGCAAAGTAATGTCTCTGCATTTGAATATGCTATCTAGGTTGGTCATAGCTTTCCTTCCAAAGAGTAAGCATCTTTAAATTTCCTGGCTGCAATCACCATCTGCAGTGATTTTGGAGCCCCCTAAAAATAAAGTCTGACACTGTTTCCCCATCTATTTCCCATGAAGTAATGGGACCAGATGCCATGATCTTCATTTTCTGAATGTTGAGCTTTAAGCCAACTTTTTCACTCTCCTCTTTCACTTTCATCAAGAGGCCCTTTAGTTCTTCTTCACTTTCTGCCATAAGGGTGGTGTCATTGCATATCTGAGGTTATTGAGATTTCTCCTGGAAATCTTGATTCCAGCTTGTGCTTCTTCCAGCCCAGCGTTTCTCATGATGTACTCTGCATAGAAGTTAAATAAACAGGGTGACAATATACAGCCTTGATGTACTCATTTTCCTATTTGGAACCAGTCTGTTCCATGTCCAGTTTTAACTGTTGCTTCCTGACCTGCATATAGGTTTCTCAAGAAGCTGATCAGGTGGTCTGGTATTCCCATCTCTTTCAGAATTTTCCACAGTGTATTGTGATCCACAGAGTCAAAGGCTTTGGCATAGTCAATAAAGCAGAAATAGATGCTTTTCTGGAACTCTCTTGCTTTTTCGATGCTCCAGCAGATGTTGGCAATTTGATTTCTGGTTCCTCTCCCTTTTCTAAAACCAACTTGAACATCTGGAAATTCACAGTTCACGTATTGCTGAAGCCTGGCTTGGAGAATTTTGAGCATTACTTTACTAGCGTGTGAGATGAGTGCAATTGTGTGGTAGTTTGAGCATTCTTTGGCATTGCCTTTCTTTGGGATTGGAATGAAAACTGACCTTTTCCATCCTGTGGCGACTGCTGAGTTTTCCAAATTTGCTGGCATAGTAAGTGCAGCACTTTCACAGCATCATCTTTCAGGATTTGAAATAGCTCAACTGGAATTCCATCACCTCCACTAGCTATGTTCATAGTGATGCTTTCTAAGGCCCACTTGACTTGACATTCCAGGATGTCTGGCTCTAGGTGAGTGATCACATCATCGTGATTTTCTTGGTCATGAAGATTTTTTTGTACAGTTCTCCTGTGTATTCTTGCCACCTCTTCTTAATATCTTCTGCTTCTGTTAGGTCCATAACTTTTCTGTCCTTTATCAAGCTCATCTTTGCATGAAATGTTCCCCTGGTGCCTCTAATTTTCTTGAAGATATCTCTAGTCTTTCCCATTCTGTTGTTTTCCTCTATTTCTTTGCATTGATAGTTAAACACTTGCATATATACTTCTCCATTATCACATTTCCTCTTTCCTTTCCCAGTAATAACGACTACTCTTGATTTGTCATCCCCAGGCATGTATTTCCACAGTTAATACATATTTGTGCTTATCCAAGATTATATAACATTTTTTTCTTTTTTTCTTTTATTTTTTAACCTTACAATATTGTATTGGTTTTGCCATTTTTAGCACACTAAATTGCATTACTAGAAAGTACAATCCATGAAGAGAGGAATCTTTGATGAATTTGTTTACTGATGTATACTATAAGCATGCAGCACATATTAACTACTCAATAAGTATTCATTAAGGAAAAAATTTAATTACTGATACATGGAAAATCCAAGAAAGTAAACTGAAAAGGAAAGAAGAAATCCATACTGATTTCCATAGGCTACAAAAACTGTTGCAACAATCACTATCTGACATACAATACAAAATACTTTTTAACAGAATAAAATGAAAGGATTCATTTGTTTGAACAATAAAAAAGATCAAATGCTTATGACTAAAGTATACAGTAATGTACAGTAACAATATATATGAAACAAATTTTCAAACATTCTTAAAGAAGTAATGCATGCAAACAAAACCTAAAAAATTGCAAAGACAAATTGTTAAGAATACTCAAAATCATTAAATTTTTTAGTTCTAAATTTAATGTGACCTTGGTCAATATATAATTATGTTCATTTTTCCCAGAATTAAAAATTTGAATCTAAAAATTATATGATCAATTAAACAAATACGTACATCCAGAAAAACTACTCACAAAAATTAGAAGGGACATGTTCACCCAGACTAACAATTTATGATACAACAATACAGCATCAATAATTGAACAATTTCCCAATACATCCATGAAATTAGTTTGGTGGCATCACAGACCAGTAGAACAGAATAGACAGCAGATGATTTATGGACAATGATGTCACCATCTGAGAGTAAGTCAAGTTCAAAGAGTGATTCACACTGTACAGAAGAATTAATTCTAGACACATTATACAGCTAAACATAAAAAAAAAAAAAATTGAACCAGAAGTGTGAAAAATTTACTACTCATTCTGATTTACAGTGTCCTTTAATTTTTGCAGCATACTTGATGTTAAAGAAAAGTGTACGTGATGGCGTTAAATAGGAATAAACAAAGGAATCACACTGTGCAACTTAACTACATGCAATTTCAATTTGTCAATCATACCTTGATAAAATTATGGATAAACATTGCTCTTCTGATAGGAGTAAGATTGAACTCAAGTACTGGGGTGAGCTAGTGAAGGCTGTACCCTGGGACCTTGCAGGAATTGGTCAAAGTGACTAGTCCCCTGTTTTTGCTGATTGGTTAGAAGTTAGGCATCTATCTTCTCACAGGGCTAGGAGCTAGAGGTGCTATTTTTCCTCCTGATTACATTTCAAAGGCATGGTGCCCAGGTCCATGGGAAAGAGTCTTGGAGAAAATTTGAGTCTTAAAGGATCAGAGAAATAACTTCAATTGCAGATTATCTACAGCAAATGCTCTAAGGAAGGGGAGGTCAGGAGCATACATTCAGGAAGGTTTAGCGAAGCCAAGTGGAAGATTTAGTCCATCTTGGTCAATGGTCAGTTAGTCCACCTCTGTAAATATATCCAATAAACTGTTTTTCCTTTTCATTCCACTGCCATGGAATGTTGCATCAGAAAGCTTATTCATTTGGTTCAGCCACTCAGTCGTGCCTGACTCTTTGCTACCCCCATGGACTGCAGCACGCCAGGCCTCCCTGTCCATCTCCAAGTCCCAGACCCTACTTAAACTCATGTCCATTGTGTTAGTGATGCCATGCAACCATCTCATCCTCTGTCGTCCCCTTCTCCTCCCTCCTTCAATCTTTCCAAGCATAAGGGTCTTTTCAAATGAGTTCATTCTTCGCATCAGGTGGCCAAAGTATTGGAGTCTCAGCTTCAGCATCAGTCCTTCCAATGAACATTCACAACTGATTTCCTTTAGGGTTGACTGGTTGAACCTCCTTGCAGTCCAAGGGACTCTCTTTCAAGAGTCTTCTCCAACACCACAATTCAAAAGCATCAATTTTTCACTGCTCAGCTTTTTTTATAGTCCAACTCTCACACCCATACATGACCACTGGAAAAACCATAGCTTTGACTAGATGGACCTTTGTTGGTAAAGTAATGTCTCTGCTTTTTAATATACTGTCTAGGTTGGTGATAGCTTTTCTTCCAAGGAGAAAGTGTCTTTTAATTTCATGGCTGTAGTCACCATCTGCAGTGATTTTGGAGCCCAAGAATATAAAATATCTCACCGTTTCCATTGTTTCCCTATCTATTTGCCATGAAGTGATGGGACCAGATGCCATGATCTTTGTTTTCTGAATGTTGAGCATTAAGCCAACTTTTTCACTCTCCTCTTTCACTTTCATCAAGAGGCTCTTTAGTTCTTCTTCACTTTCTGCCATAAGGGTGGTGTCATCTGCATATCTGAGGTTATTGAGATTTCTCCCGGCAATCTTGATTCCAGCTTGTGCTTCTTCCAGCCTAGCGTTTCTCATGATGTACTCTGCATAGAAGTTAAATAAGCAGTTAAATAAGTTAAATAAGCAGTTAAATAAGTTAAATAAGGTGACAATATACAGCCTTGACGTACTCCTTTTCCTGTTTGGAACCAGTCTGTTGTTCCATGTCCAGTTCTAACTGTTGCTTCCTGACCTGCATACATATTTCTCAGGAGACAGGTCAGATGATCTGCTTTTCTCATCTGTAAGAATTTCCCACAGTTTGTTTTTGGCATAGTCAATAAAACACAAGTAGATATTTTTCTGGAACTCTCTTACTTTTTTGATGATTCAGCAGATGTTGGCAATCTGACCTCTGGTTCCTCTGCCTTTTCTATATCCAGCTTGAATATCTGGAAGTTCATGATTCATGTGCTGTTGAAGCCTGGATTGGAGAATTTTGAGTTTATTAAGTCTGACTAATAAGATATAATCATGATTCCAACTTCTTCTAGACCATCAGCATTGCCAAGATTTCTTCTATTACACCTAGAGTTTATAACTCATGGCATTTAAAACTATAATTTCATGTCACTGTTTAAGAATCCCAGCAAATGTTTCAAATTGAGAAAAGTAACTGTATTTTGCTGGAAATTTTAGAACTTGATCACACTTTCTCTTTCATAAAATACATTCTTGAGTAATTAACTCCTTCCATGATGTATCATAATTTATAATTTATAAACATCCTTACATATTTTAAAAAACAAACTGTACTATTTGTATTTGCCAGAATAGCTTTGGATTGTGTAGGCTTAATTCCATGCATTTAACTGAATGCATCTTTTTGGAAGTTTTGGCAAATTCTGTCCAATATAAATTATGTTTTCAATAATTTTTCTTATTTCTCTTGATCGAAATGATTTTCTATATATTTTCTACTTTTAAAACACCATCCAAACTAAAATTTTGTCCATCCCTCTTTTATTATTCTGAATATAGTCTGTTATAGTGTATTCATTGAACTTTCCATCTCTCTCTCTCTTTCTTTATATGTTAGTATCACCATTTCAAAATGTTTGCTTTACAACTTTATTTTCCAAATACAGTACCTAGATTGGCGTACTTTTGATACACATGGTTGATGAATGCATGACAGCATGATGTGAAACAAATGTCCTAATAAATTTCTACATGTTTTTATTATTTTAAATTTTATAAACTTTTTAAACCCTATATCTCCCTAAGTTGTTTAACCTAAGCTTCTCAGTGCTGGTGTATAAGTGATAGAAAAAATTATTGAATTTAGATATTTTTTTTCTAGTTCACATTTCCAAGTTCATATCCGCTTTATTCTGCTCATTTGATATCATGCTTCTTTTTTAGAAACTTTCTTGACCAGCATTATTTGAAGTCTTTCAAAACACAAAGCTTAGAAGTATAATAACATCAATTAAAATTTTCTCCTCTGTTCTTCAAAAACGTAGTTCATTAAATGACACCTTTTATATTATATCATTTAGACATGTTTTCAAGTTTATAAAATGCGCTGTTTAAAATAATTAATATGATACTTTGAAATAGCTTAGTTCTGTTAGCCTATACTTCAAGTCTCCGAAGAACACCTTCAAAAGTAATACTTATAGATATGATTTTATCCATTTGATTATTAATTTTACCCTGGGCTTATTCTAGATATACTGATGCTTGCATGCGTGCTAAGTTGCTTCACTCGCGTTGGACTCTGCGTGATGCTATGGACTGTAGCCTACCAGATTCCTCTGTCCATGGGATTCTCCAGGCAAGAATAGTGGAGTGGGTAGCTATTCCCTTCTTCAGGAGATCTTCCTGACTCAGGGATGAAACCCAGGTCTCGTGCTTTGCAGGCAGATTCTTTACCGTTAGAGTCAACAGGGAAGCCCCAGACATTATTACTACAGTCTCTAAAAAACACATGTACATGCACAAATCGTGCCTTCTAGTGCTTGCTAGCCTGCAAATTCCAAGATTAACTATAAAGACTAATTGTGAGCACATACTTGCTCAGATTACTGATCTATAAAAGGAATGCCAGAAGTCAAATTGTGAAAATGAGGAAGTTATGAACTAGTCACACTAAGTCTACAGAGTAAGTGCCTTGCCCTAGATTACAAATCATTCATCTGGCATTAAATCCATTTCCTGTAAGACTGTGGATATATAAATACATTTGAAGGTAAGTGTGTATTTGCACTTGTAATCTACATAATCATTAGGAAATTCATCAAACCACATTGAGAATAAGATAACCCCATATTTTTATTATAGCTGCTGAGTTTACATTATATAGTGGGCTAGCCAGAGAAGACCCAGAGAGGTTAATGGAATGAAAATAGATGAAGAAGGAGGTATGGAACAATTAATCTTATTTGTACAGAACGGAGAGAAAATTCTAAGCAATGGCATTGAAGAGACCAGTGAGTACCCAAATTTTTCATTATTCCACAGAACAAGGTACGCCCAGATCACCCATTTGCACCATGTTCGAGTTTCAGAAAAGGGGAGCCACCTTATCTGGTGAACTTCACTTGCTATCAGGAACATGTCAAGAGAGACAGTGAACCCCACCCCCCTATCACATTCCATGTATGTCCATTAGTTTAAAAGGGGCTAGAATACACTTAGGGCACACAGAGTTTCTTCACACAGTGGAGTCTGTGCCGTGAGAGCCCTGGGTACAACTTTACCTGCCAAGAATGCTGACATTGGCCAAAGGTCTTTGTCCTCTTTGCAAACTGGCTCATCACAAACTTTCAGACTTGTAAATTTGCAAGTAACATTTACGTACTTGTGTTAATAATGGTATATATCATAGTCATTTGTTGTTCAGTCACTCATTTGTGTCCAAGTCTTTGTGACCTCATGGACTGTAGCACGCCACACTTCCCTGTCCTTCACTATCTCCCAGAGTTTGCTCAAACTCGTGTTCATTGAATCAGTGATGCCCTCCAACCATCTCATCCTCTGTCTCCCCCTTTTCCTCCTGCCCTCAGTCTTTCCCAGCATCAGGGTCTTTTCCAATGAGTTGGCTCTTTGCATCAGGTGGCCAAAGTGTTGGAGCTTCAGTTCAGCATCGGTCCTTCTGGTGAATATTCAGGGTTGATTTCCTTTAGGATTAACAGATTTGATCTCCTTGTTGTCCAAGGGACTCTCAAGAGTCTTCTCCAGCATCGCAGTTTGAAAGCATCAGTTCTTTGGCACTCAGCCTTCTTTATGGTCCAACTCTCATATCCATACAGGACAACTGGAAAAAATCATAGCTTTGACTATTCTGACCCTTGTGAGAAAATGATATTTCTACTTTTTAATATTATATATTGGTTTGTCACTTTGAAAAGACTGAATATTTTTATGAAAACCAGGTAATAAATTCTAATTAATATTTTCATAAATTAATGATAAAGGTAGTCCCCAAATTCCACTGAAACTACTGTGATGTCAATATATACATTTTAAATGCTCAACTTTTAAAAAAGTTATTGCAAAAACTAATTTCCCAACTTTTGAAATCCAAGAATCCTTATATATATATAAAGAAAGCATTTTAAAATAAGTATTGTTTTGGATTGGTATTGAGGACTTATATAAAACAAAAACACAATAGTTCCTACCCAGAAATGTTTCAGTAATGCTTTATAATCAAACATGCTAATATTCTAACTCATATTCTTTTGCTATGTAATTTCAGGTGTCACCATTCCCTATTATGTCCCATGCACTCTGTTTCAGGGATGATAAACTAATTCTTTATGAGACTAATTCTTTATCACTTTGCACTTCTAATCCTGATAAAGTTTCTGAATTGCATAGTTATCTTTGCTTTAACTAAAGTTTTAGATAGGTGTGTTACAGCAATAAAATCTTCATTTTCTAGAACATTTATTTTGAGACACTTTGGCTACTCCCATATGAATGTACACCTAATTGTAATGGTGAGATCAGGGGTTAAGTAGATTAAAATAAAGTGGAAACCCTATGATATCTGAATAATTCATAACACTTGCCTTCACAGAGCAGAATTTCCAGTTACCTCAAACAAACCTTTTAAAAGAAGACTGCAGACAGCACCTTAGCTTGTTAAGTATAGAAAAACTATGGACCAGTAAAGACTTTCAGGAAGATACCAATAAGTCTTTGTTAAGTAAGCATGGAATTTTAAATGTTTAATGACAGCAAAGGATATAGACTATACCTTTAATCACAAAACCATTGTCCACAGATATAACTTGAACCACTGAATTGTATATTCTAAATTTTAATAAATTGTGTAGAATTAAAGAAAAAATTTACAATTGTATAACATATATAAAACAAAGCAAAATGTTATTGCCTTTACTTTTCTCAATTGCCTTGAAACATGTATAATATCATATATGAAACGAGTTGCCAGTCCAGGTTTGATGCACGATACTGGGTGCTTGGGGCTGGTGCACTGGGATGACCCAGAGGGATGGTACAGGGAGGGAGGAGGGTTCAGAATGGGGAGCGCGTGTATACCTGTGGCAGGTTCATTTTGATATATGGCAAAACCAATACAATATTGTAAAGTTAAAAAATAAAATAAAAATAAAATGTGAAAAAAAAAGAAATAAAAGCTATCTTTATTGGTAATCAAACAGTAATTTTTTAAACATGTAGTTCTTTAGTGTCTTGGCCTTGCATTCTTTACAGAAATGGTATATGTAATAACTGTTATTAAAAAGTCACTGGGTTATTTCCTTTAAAGACAGATACTGAAAACTCAGATATATTACCATTATCCATTATATCCTTCCTATTTCCTAAACTACCCTGGATGTATCAATATCTCCTTCATGTCAGCAGTGTTATAAATCCCTAGAGCATTATGTAAATCATGCTATTAGTTGGAAATTACAGAAAGGACATGCATTGCAAAATGGCAGCATAATAACTTGGAATTACTTAATATATATCAGCAAGTATTTGAGATATAAAAGGAAGGCAGTATATTTAGTGACAGAATGACCATTTTAGATTTAAGCAGATCTTAATTCAAAAGTGCATGCCCTACATCTATGGAAAAACTAAAGATCAGTTTTGAAATTTAGTTTCCTTATCCTTAATGTAGGGTTATCTTTACCTTAAAATTTTGTAGCATATATTAATAAAATATAGTTAAAGATGTCTCAGTTAATATACATTCTCAGTTAAATTATTTGCTGCTGTCATGCTGCTAAGGATAATAAAAAGTCATTTTAATTCTGTTATTTCTACAATTAAATTTTATAGCATGATAAAATTTTGTTATTTCACTCTACCTTGCTTCCTATGAGTTTAGTTATATTCACCATGGTGTAAATAATTTCCAAAGTAGCATTTATACTGCTGCAATAAATAATTGGGACAGAAGAAGAGGGCATCAGAGAATGAGATGGCTGGATGGCATCACCAATGCAATGAACATGAACTTGGGAAAACTCTGGGAGATGGTGAGGGACAGGAAGGCCTGGTGTGCTGCAGTCCATAGGGTCACAAAAACTCAGACACAACTGAGTGACTGAACAATAATAACAAAGAAATCATTGAGAGTTTTTTTGTGAATATAATTCACATTGCAATACTAGGTCATTATCTTGCCATTCACACCTGTAATCTGGATTACTTCTCAGCCCTTCCCTGAACTGTCTCTTGCAAAATTTACAATTTCTTTGGTATATATTCCAAAAAGACATTCTAAAGCTCTCAACTCCTTAACTTCTCTGCAGTATTAAACAGTGTTGGCTCTTTCTTTCTTCTTTTATTTTATTGTGATGAGAACAATTAGATTTACGCTTTTAATAGATGTGGAAGTACACTGCACACACAGTGTCGTTAACCATAGGCACAATGTTATACAGAAGACCTCTAGAACTTCTCCATCTTGCATAACTAAAATTTTTATACCTGTTGATTAGCAACGCCCCATGTCCTCTTCCCCTCACCTCCTGACAACCACCATTATATTCTCTGCTTCTGTGACTATTTTTAGATAACTCATATAAACGGAATAACACAGTATTTGCCTTTCTGTGATTTGCTTATTTCACTTAGCATAGTGTTCTCAGAGTTCATCAGTATTGTCACACAGAGCAGGATTTCCTTATTTTAGGAGAACAGTATTCTATCATATGTATATATTGCATTTTCTTTATTCATTTGCCTGTAGACATTTAAGTTGTATATATCTTGGCTACAGTAAAAACCATTGCAATAGACACGGGAGTCTGATATCTCTTCAAGATCCTCATTTCAATTCTTCTGGATATATACCCAGAAGTGATATTTGGTTGATAAGGCAATGGCAACCCACTCCAGTACTCTTGCCTGGAGAATCCCATGGATGCAGGAGCCTGGTAGGGTGCAGTCCGTGGGGTCGCTAAGAGTCAGACACGACTGAGCGACTTCACTTTCACTTTTCACTTTCATACATTGGAGAAGGCAATGGCAACCCACTCCAGTACTCTTGCCTGGAGAATCCCATGAACGCAGGAGCCTGGTGGGCTGCCATCTATGGGGTCGCACAGAGTCGGACACGACTGAAGCGACTTAGCTAGCTAGCTATAGGTAGATCCTGATCTTAGTTCTTCTGTGTATATACCCAGAAGAGATTTTTTATTTATAATATAGGTAGTATGGCTCAGATAGTAAAGAATCTGCCTGTAATGGGTTCGATCCCTGGGTTGAGAAGATCCCCTGGTGAATGGAAAGGGTATCCACTGCAGTATTTTGGCCACTGTATAGTCCATGGGGTCACAAAGAGTTGGACACGACTGAGCGACTTTCACTTTCATAGGTAGGTTGATTTTAATTTCTTGAGGAAACTCCATACTGTTTTCTATAGCAGCTGCACCTTTTGTTTTCACCAACAGCGCAAAATAGTTCTAATTTCTCCGCATCCTCGCCAACACTTGTCTTTTGTTTTATTGATAATAGCCAAGCTAACAGGTAAGCACTGCTTTCTCACTGTGGTTTTGTTTTGCAAGTCCTTAGTGATAAATGACAGTGAGCATCTTCTCATATATCTTTAGGAACAGGTAGGAGAAAAGCTTCATGACATTGATCTTGGCAGTGATTTCTTGTGTATGACACTTAAGCACAGGCAACAAAAGCTAAAATAGATGAGTAGGACTATAACAAACTAAAACGATTCTGCATGGCAAAAAGCAACAGAGTAAAACATGTAAAGAAAACACTGGGGCAAAATAGTTTTGAATCCACATATATAAGGTATTAACATTCAAAATTGTGAGCAACTCCTGCAATTCAATAGCAGAGAGCCTAACACCCCAATTTTAAATAGGCTATCCCTTTTTCCTTGGGCTATTCTCTTCCTGGTCTGTGACATTAGACTTTCCTGGTTTTTCTGTTACCACTGGGTGCATTCCTCTATTTCCTATTTACTAGCTTATCTTCAGGTATTGCGATTCTACCTTTTGGCACAAGGCCTTGTTCCCTTCCTATTCTGTGTACTATCTCATGACTGTGAATCAGTAAGTAAACCACGTTTCTTTCTGTAGCCTTGTTTTCATCTCTTTGCTCTACACTTGTGAACACAACTGTAATACAATAAAGATTTCAACCCTTTATTTGAAACCATTGGAGCGCTATGAGCCTAAAATTTAAGTAACATTCAGATTTTAGATAGGCTAACAAACTGGATATTACGGAAACTATAACCAGTACACAAAACCATCCTGAATTTTAAAATATTTATATTAAGTGTGCATAATATACTCTCATATTGGTTGTGATAATTTTAGCTCAGTCAGTAAAGAATCTGCCTGCAGTGCAGGAGACACAGGTTTGATCCCTGGGTCAGGAAGATCCCTTGGAGAAGGAAATGGCAAAATACTCCATTATCCTTGTCTGGAAAATCCCATGGACAGAGGAGCCTGGCGGGCTATAGTCCATGGGGTCTCAAGAGTCAGACATGACTTAGCGACTAAACCATCACCTGTCCACTGTCAAACAAGTTGCTACATATTTTTGAGAACAAATCGTATGATTTTCAAGGAACTTTGAATTTTAAATACTGAAGTAAGAGATTGTGGACCCATAGTTCTCTTTGTATATTAAAAAGAAAAAAAAAATCCAAAACAAGAATTTACGAAGATAAATTTATAATCATCCATCTCCCAGTTTAATCGTCTTTTTCCACTTCACTTACCAGCTGTAATAACATTCAGCTAGGCAAAGCTAGAAATTAACTTTTTTTCTGTTACCTTTTAGGTTAAATTGAACAGGGTTTTTTTTTTTGTTGTTTTTTTTGGTGTTAATGCTGCTGCTGCTGCTAAGTCGAGTCAGTCCTGTCCGACTCTGTGCGACCCCATAGAGAGAAGCCCACCAGACTCCTCTGTCCCCAGGATTCTCCAGGCAAGAACACTGGAATGGGTTGCCATTTCCTTCTCCAATGCATGAAAGTGAGAAGTGAAAGTGAAGTCGCTCAGTCGTGTCTGACTCTTAGTGGCCCCATGGACTGTAGCCTACCAGGCTCCTCCATCCATGGGATTTCCCAGGCAAGAGTACTGGAGTGGGGTGCCATATTCACCTATATATGTAGACATGAGTACACATGCACATACACATGCGCACACACACTATCTATGAGTTCACCACTTCCCATTTTCCAGCTGTGGTCATACCCTAACTGATTTACAATGATAATTCTTCATTTGGTCTCCATTATCCCTGGTGGCTCAGAGGGTAAAACATCTGCCTGTAATGCAGGAGACCTGGGTTCAATTCCTTGGTCAGGAAGATCCCCTGTAGAAGGAAATGGCAACCCACTTCAGTACCCTTGCCTGGAAAATCCCATGGACAGAGGAGCCTGGTAGGCTACAGTCCATGGGGCCGCAAAGAGTCGGACATGACTGAGCAACTTCATTCACTTCACTCATCCAATTTTGATCTCTTCCAAGTGATTCTTTACCTTTAAGGACATAATGATCATGTACATGCAAAAACTCTCCCTTCCAAACAATGACATCCTGTGCTATTTCCTCTGTCTGGAATTAATATGCATTTCTCCTTCATTCAATTCAGTCCAGTTACTCAGTTGTGTCCAACTCTTTGCCACCCCATGGACTGCAGCATCTCCTGTGTCCATCACCAACTCCCAGACTTTGCTCAAACTCATATCCATCGAGTTGGTGATGCTTTCCAACCATCTCATCCTGTCATTCCCTTCTCCTCCTACCTTCAGTCTTTCCCAGCATCAGGGTCTTTTCCAGTGAGTCAGTTCTTAGCATCAAGTGGCCAAAATATTGAAGTTTCAGCTTCAACATGTGTCCTTCCAATGAATATTCAGGACTGATTTCCTTAGGATGGACAGGTTTGATCTCCTTGTAGCCCAAGGGACTCTCAAGAGTCTTCTCCAACATTACAGTTCAAAAGCATTCTTTATAGTCCAATTCTCACTTCCATTCATGACTACTGGAAAAACCATAGCTTTGTCTAGAAGGTCCTCCCCTTCATTAGTAGCTGCTGAAAGTAGCAGAGGGGCTTCCTAGGTGGCTCATTGGGTAAAGAATCCTCCTGCAATGCAGGAGATGCAGGAGCCCCGGGTTCAAACCCTGGGTCAGGAAGATCCCTTGAAGGAGGGCATGGCAAACCGCTCCAGTATTCTTGCATGGAGAATCCCATGGACAGAGGAACGTGGCATGCTACAGTCCAGAGGGTTGCAGAGTCAGACACAACTGACATAACTTATCCCACACACAAAGTAGGAGACAGGACAACCACAAGGTGCTGTGTGTTATTCTGGAGTTTGTCTAGGTTTAAACCTATTATCTAAACCAAATTCTTTATACTTATTTTTTTTCCCCTCTCAGCACTTACCATGTTTATAATTTAATATTTTTGTTTTGTTAATAAAATATGACTGTAAGTTAATATCTACCACTGAATTGCAAACTCTAAGAAGACAAAAATTATTTTAATTATTCTATTTATAAAAAATTGTTGGAGAAGGAAATGGCAATCCACTCCAATATTTTTGCTTGGAGAATCCTGTGGACAAAGGAACCTGGCCGACTACAGCCCATGGGTTGCAAAGAGTCAGACATGACTGAGTGACTAACACAGATAAAAAATTTTGTCACGTATAGAAGGAATTTAAAACCATATGTAATTAATTAGATAAAATAAAATGTTATAAAAATAATTCAGAAAGAATTTTAACTAGCAACAGATCTTTGCTCTTAGCTATTTTTATTGGTAATACAAGGTATTTTAAGCAATAAAGTAGAATTCCTGTATATCACTGGATCTGGGTTTTTCAAATGTGTGTAAAGTAATGGAATACATTTTCAATAGCTCAGTTCAGTTCAGTTCAGTCACTCAGTCATGTCTGACTCTTTGCGACCCCACGAACCACAGCATGCCATGCCTCCCTGTCCATCACCAACTCCCGGAGGCCATCCAAACCCATGTCCATTGAGTCGGTGATGCCATCCAACCATCTCATCCTCTCTCATCCCCTTCTCCTCCTGCTCTCAATCTTTCCCAGCATCAAGGGTCTTTTCAAATGAGTCAGCTCTTTGCATCAGGTGGCCAAAGTATTGGAGTTTCAGCTTCAACATCAGTCCTACCAATGAACACCCAGGACTGATCTCAATAGTATTTTTGTAATTAGAATTTACAAATTAGACCTATAAGAAAAAATAACTTTCCAAGAACATAATCCCTGAAAATGATTTAATTTAAACCCATGACTTCATAGGATTTCTATTTAGGCCAATATCCCTTTTAAATGCCAGACTGCCAGGCTCCCTTCATGAAGATCAGTGCCTGTAATTGAATAAAAATACTTATAAATATTTTTTAAATTGTTTAAAATATAATTTTGCCTAAATGGTAAGAATTAATTTGGGAAATCAAAAATTGTTTGTAATTAAATTGCAGATTGTAGTATTACATTGAATACATTTTGTGTTTTTGGTCTATAATAAGAAAGATACAGGTTGCTGTACATCACAAAGTCAAAAAAATCAATGTAAATTAAGTTGAAGCTTGAGTGGGTAGCTCTGTTCAAAATCAGTGTTGATTTAAAAATCAATGGAAGTTTAAACAAACATGCTTTGTTTTATCAATATAGCATGCATAACAGTAGGAAAGGATAAAGAATGCAAAAAAATATATATAAAAATATAAAGGAACACCCAGCCTATATGTGTAGATGTATAGGTTCACACATAAACACAGATCTACCTGAATGAGTGATCCAAACATGCCTAACACAGATTCATCTAAACCTATATTCTTGCTAGGAAATATTACTTTAAAATATTTCTTATTCAATAAATGTAGCATAACTATTCACCGTACAAAATTATAAATTTCTTTATTATTTATGATATACATCCTCAGCTCAATGAGCATTGATAAGTTAGAAAAGGTAAATGTTTCCTCCGACTATTAAATAAAATTATGTGCATTTTTTTTGGAGGAAATAACAGTATCTACTCTCCTGGAGGCTCAGATTGGTAAAAAATCTGCCTGCCATGTGGGAGACTGGAGTTCTATCCCTTGGTTGGGAAGATCCCCTGGAAGAGGGCATGGCAACCAAGACCAGTATTGCCTGGAGAATCCTCATGGACAGAGGAGCCTAGCAGGTTAGAGTCCATGGGGTTGCAAAGAGTTGGACATGACTGAGTGACTAAGCACATACACGCTCTGCTTTTTAATCAATGATTCTTAGCTCACAGACAATATTTAAAGCAAACATTCTTTGAAAGTTAAATATATATATGAATATATATGTATTCAAAATTATTTCCCATTATTAATTAAGATGTTAAGGTCCTGGAAATATTTCTAATGACAAAAAAATCATGTTCCTACTACAGCACTTCCATCTACCTTCAAAATCCAGTAATATTTGTTATTCTAATGTGTGTGTGTATACATGTATTATTTCTTTATAGAGATATGAAGACTAGTTAAAACAGTTATGGACAGGTCAAACTCTCCAGGCCTATATTTGAAGAGGTCATACCACTTATTAATTGCATTCTTGTCAATGAGTCTAAGGTGTCTGAAATTTTACCCTACTTACAAACTCTACAGTGTAAGAATGTATAAAGTGAAAAAACATTCCCTGTGTGTCTTCTCAACTCTCAAAACCTAACTGCAACACTACTTCAGTTATGAACTTCTTATCACCCAAGCAATTTCTGGGACAGCAGCTGAGTGTCCAACAGTTCAACTCAATTCTGACACTGTCCACCTGGACTGACCATCACTTGCTATAGGTTAAGGACTCAGGTCCACTGTGTCCCCAGGCCAGTCCATACATCTCTGTGCTTCTGATCAGTTAGCAATCAGTCAGCTGTAAATCAGCTATAAATCAGAAGTTCCATGAGCCCCACCTCTGGGTCAGTTAACTTGCTATAAAGAATCACAAATTTCAGGAAAATGGCTCCTGACTAGATCACTGGTTGCTCTAAGAAGGTATAAGTCAGGAACAGATGAGAGACGCATAGGGCAAGATATGTGTGAGAAAGGGAGGTTCCGTGGTCTCTCTGGGGGCACTGCTCTCCCCACATTTGTGCATGTGCACCAGCTTAGAAGTTCTCCAAATCTCTCCTTTTGGATTTTGTAGAGGCTTCATGACTTGTAGAGGCAGAAGGTGACTGCAGCCATGAAATTCAAAGACACTTGCTCCTTGGAAGAAAAGCTATGACCAACATAGACAGCATATTAAAAAGCAGAGACATTACTTTGCCAACAAGTCCCATCTAGTCAGGGCTATGGTTTTTCCAGGAGGCATGTATGGATGTGAGAGTTGTACTATAAAGAAAGCTGAGCACTGAAGAACTGTTGCTTTTGAACTGTGGTGTTGGAGAAGACTCTTGAGAGTCTCTTGGACTGCAAGGAGATCCAACCAGTCCATCAGTCCTGAATATTCATTGGAAGGACTAATGCTGAAGCTTACACTCCAATACTTTGGCCACCTGATGTGAAGAACCTTCTCATTGGAAAAGACCCTGATGCTGGGAAATATTGAAGGCAGGAGGAGAAGGGTACAACAGGATGAGATGGTTGGATGGCATCACTGATGTGATGGACATGAGTTTGAGCAAGTTCTGGGAGTTGATGATGGACGGAGAAGCCTGGTGTGCTGCAGTCCATGGAGTCACAAAGAGTCAGACATGACTGAGCAAGAGAACTAAACTGAACTGAGAGGATTCGTTATGTGGGCATGACTGAATAAATAATAAACCATTGGTAAATGAAACTTCTGCCACTCTCTCCTCCCTGAAGGTGAAGGGGTGGGACTGAAAGTTCCAATCTTCTAATCACACAATTGGTTCTTATGGCAACCAGACTGTATCCTTCAGTTCAGTTCAGTTCAGTCACTCAGTCGTGTCCTACTCTTTGAGACCCAATGAACCATACCACGCCAGGCCTCCCTGTCCATCACCAACTCCCGGAGTTTACCCAAACTCATGTCCATTAAGCAGGTGATGCCATCCAACCATCTCATCCTCTGTCATCCCCTTCTCTACTGCCTTCAATCTTTCCCAGCATCAGGGTCTTTTCTTTTTTTTTTTTTTAATTTTTTTTGTATTTTATTTTATTTTTTAACTTTACAGTATTGGGTCTTTTCAAATGAGTCAGCTCTTTGCATCAGGTGGCCAAAGTATTGGAGTTTCAGCTTCAACATCAGTCCTTCCAATGGATAGTCAGAACTGATCTCCTTTAGGATGCACTGGTTCAATCTCTTTGCAGTCCAAGAGACTCTCAAGAGTCTTCTCCAACATCACAGTTAAAATGCATCAATTTTCTGTGCTCACCTTTCTTTATAGTCCAACTCTCACATCCATACATGACTACTGGAAAAACCATAGCCTTGACTAGACAGACGTTTGTTGAGAAAATAATGTTTCTGCTTTTTAATATGTTGTCTAGGTTGGTCATAACTTTCCTTCCAAGGAGTAAGCCTCTTTTAATTTCGTGACTGCAATCATTATCTGCAGTGATTTTGGAGCCCAAAAAAATAAAGTCTGTCACTGTTTCCACTGTTTCCCATTTATTTGCCATGAAGTGATGGGACTGGATGCCATGATCTTAGTTTTCTGAATGTTGAGCTTTAAGCCAACCTTTTCACTCTCCTCTTTCACTTTCATCAAGAGGCTCTTTAGTTCTTCTTCACTTTCTGCCGTTAGGGTGGTATCATTCACATATCTGAAGTTATTCATATTTCTTCCAGCAATCTTGATTCCAGCTTGTGCTTCCTTCAGCCCAGTGTTTCTCATAATGTACTCTGCATATAAGTTAAATAAGCACAATAAGCATATAAATATAAGCATCCTTCAGGGTATTCTAAAAATCATCTCATAACAAACTCAGGTGTGGTTGAAAGGTGGACTTCTTGTAAAAAGCAAAAGTCATTTATTGCTCTGATCACTTATGAAATCCCAAGGATTTTATGTTATCCGTGCCAGGAAGGGGGAGAAAAACCATATAAACACCTATTTCACTGTATTTTTTATTTAATTTTATCTCATATTGGAGTATAACTATATACAATGTTGTATTAGTTTCAGGTGCACAGCAGAGTGATTCACTTATGTGTACATGGCCACAGGACTGGAAAAGGTCAGTTTTCATCCCAACCCCAAAGAAAGGCAATGCCAAAGAATGTTCAAACTACTGCACAATTGCACTTATCTCACATGCTAGTAAAGTAATGCTCAAAATTCTCCAAGCCAGGCTTCAGAAATACGTGAAATGTGAACTTCTGGATGTTCAAGCTGGTTTTAGAAAAGGCAGAGGAACCAGAGATCAAATTGCCAACATCTGCTGAATCATGGAAAAAGCAAGAGAGTTCCAGAAAAATATCTATTTCTGCTTTATTGACTATGTCAAAGCCTTTGACTGTGTGGATCACAATAAACTGTGGAAAATTCTGAAAGATATGGGAATACCAGACCACCTGATCTGGCTCTTGAGAAACCTGTATGCAGGTCAGGAAGCAACAGTTAAAACTGGACATGGAACAACAGACTGGTTCCAAATAGGAAAAGGAGTACCTCAAGGCTGTATATTGTCACCCTGCTTATTTAATTTCTATGCAGAGTACATCATGAGACATGCTGGGCTGGAAGAAGCACAAGCTGGAATCAAGATTGCTGGGAGAAATATCAATAACCTCAGATATGCAGGTGACACCAGTCTGATGGCAGAAAGTGAAGAGGAACTAAAAAGCCTCTTGATGAAAGTGAAAGTGGAGAGTGAAAAAGTTGGCTTAAAGCTCAACATTCAGAAAACGAAGATCATGGCATCTGGTCCCACCACTTCATGGCAAATAGATGGGGACACAGTGGACACAGTGTCAGACTTTACTTTTTGGGCTCCAAAATCACTGCAGATGGTGATTGCAGCCATGAAATTAAAAGACTCTTACTCCTTGGAAGGAAAGTTATGACCAACCTAGACAGCATATTGAAAACCGAGACATTACTTTGCCAACAAAAGTCTGTCTAGTCAAGGCTATGGTTTTTCCAGTGGTCATGTATGGATGTGAGAGTTGGACTGTGAAGAAAGCTGAGCACCGAAGAATTGATGCTTTTGAACTGAGGTGTTGGAGAAGACTCTTGAGAGTCCTTTGGACTGCAAGGAGATCCAACAGTCCATTCTTAAGGAGATCAGTCCTGGGTGTTCTTTGGAAGGACTGGTGCTAAAGCTGAAACTCCAATACTTTGGCTACCTCATGCAAAGAATTGACTCATTGAAAAAGACTCTGATGCTGGGAGGAATTGAGGGCAGGAGGAGAAGGGGATGAGAGAGGATGAGATGGCTGGATGGCATCACCGACTCGAACATGAGTTTGGGTGAATTTCGGGTGTTGGTGATGGACAGGGAGGCCTGGCATGCTTCGATTCATGGGGTCGCAAAGAGTTGGACACGACTGAGCGACTGAACTGAACTGAACCATTCTTTTCAGATTCTTTTCCCATATAGGTTACTACAGAATACTGAATAGTTTCCCTGTGCTATACAGTAGCTGTTTGTTGTCTATATATAGTAGTGTGTATATGTTATAGTAATCCCAAACTCCTAGTTTATCTCTTCCCCACACCTTACCCTTTTGGTAACCATAACTTTGTTTTTGAAGTTTGTGAGTCTATTTATATTTTGTGAATAAGTTAATTTGTATCACATTTTTTTCAGATTCCACATGTAAGTCCTATAATATGTGTTTCTCTTTCTATTGTATGATTTTAAATTTCAATGTCATCTGTTTGAAGATTAGACATGTTCTTATTTTCTTCAGATCAAATAAGCCCCAGGATTCTAGTGTGAGTATATACAAACCTAAAATGTTATAAAATGAGTTTAGGGTAGAACATATATTTTTAAGACTAGTATGAGAAGATTGTTTCATTTGGGGATATGTTGAAGCAGAGATATTTGTGGGATGTAGAAGTTGACAGACATTTCCACCAAAAAGAAATAATTGTCTTATGCCTCTACTCAAACTTTGTCTGACTAATTCAGTAATTGATAGGGGACCTTTCTCAGAATAATTAGCTATACTTTTATGTTTTTCATAGCACGTTTCTTTTCAATTTCCAAATAGCTTTTTTTCCCACCTCAGGACTCCTATCTGTGCTAAGTCACTTCAGTCGTGTCCGACTCTTTGTGACCCCATGAACTGTAGCCTGCCAGGCCTCTGTTCATGGAATTTTCCAGACAAGAATACTGGAGTGGGTTGTTGTTGCCTTCTCCAGAGGATCTTCCCGACCCAGCAATCGAACCCGTGTATCTTATGTCTCCTGCATCAGCAGGCAGGTTCTTTATCACTAGCACCACCTATTAAGTCCCTATGTGGGGCCGCCTAGTAAGCACACCTATGTGCTGACTCATTTCACCTGCAAGTGTGATTGAAAAAGGGGATGCAAACATTTAAATAGTGACAACATATTATAGTTGTCTCTATACCACATTCAGTAACATTTTCATAGGTGCTGGCAGATGACAGGAGACTCCTCGGTCAGATATAGGGGACTGGGTTACTTGTGGCCCCACATTAGGTATGAATTTTCTCTTTGCATCCATTCTTTTTTCCCTCTAAACCCCATGCACTTGATGCAGATTGGTCCAGGTGAACTTTGTGTGATTAAACCTCAAAGGATATCATATAGTTTGAATATTGAGAACCTTCAATATTTAATGATCATTTCATTCTGCAAGAGAGGGTCAGAAAACTTTGCCAGTGCTAAAGGTACACCTAGATCTTGGTGTGTTTTGAAAGCCATAAAGAGGGTATTCAATTTTGTTGACGTATCTGACTTCTTTATTAATGTTCATTGAACAGAGCATAAAGAAGTGCATTGGTGATCTTGAGAGTTTTTTGGTGGAATCATGGAAATCAAGATTATATTAGAATATACAGTTCGTAAGTGCAATGTGGGAAAGTATATAATATGCTTTTACACACTTTTTTATTTATAATAAAGGCAGAGAGGGCACTATACTTAAAGCATACTTAATCTAGTTGACAGAGTGAAGATGATTATAGGAGAGAGAAATGAACTGTTGATTGCACTAAGGTTAAAGATCTCAGATTGGGTTAGAGACCCAGTCATGTGTTTGCCAGTGAAATTAAAGGCAAAATAGGTTTTCTAATTTCCTACAATCTGGAAGCAAAAGGTGTGTGAATTAATTATTTTGGGCTTGAAGCAAACAGTTGGTGATAAGAAATCTTGGGAATGGGTGACTTGTATAAACAGAAGAACAATTTATTAGAAATGGACCCAAGGAAAATTGAAATTGTAGAAAATTGAAAGAATCACCCATATGTACATTAAAATGTACTCAAGGATCTGACAGGATGTGGAATGGAAAGGAAAACTGTTGGCTAAATGTCAAATCTGTTAATTAATGAGCTAGAGCAAGCTACATTTTGCTAGATGATAAAAATGAGATGAGAAAAAAGGGAGGTTTCATCAATAATTGGTAATTTTTATTGTGTTTTACATGTGCACACTTGTAACTAAACACTAATACACTTAATATACATAAAATTGAATTATAAGTTATTATCAGATATCTTAACATACACTGTATACAACAGAAAATTTCTCAACATCTTTATTAAATTATAGTTTGTAATTTTACATACTAATATTTTAGTAGAGAATATTCATCATAAAAATATGAAAACAAGGCTTCAATAATTTTCTAAATATTACTAGTTGCTGTAAATATAGTCAATATTTAACCCTGGTAGGCTTCAGTCCATGGGGTTGCTAAGAGTTGGGCACGAGTGAGCGACTTCACTTTCACTTTTCACTTTCATGCATTGGAGAAGGAAATGGCAACCCAATCCAGTGTTCTTGCCTGGAGAGTCCCAGGGATGGAGGAGCCTGGGGGGCTGCCATCTATGGGGTTGCACAGAGTCAGACACGACTGAAGTAACTTAACAGTAGCAGCAGCAACATAACTCTGGTAGAGTTAAATACTAGTATACTGGGAAAAAATCCATCACTGACATTCTATTTTGAGCATACTATATAATGGTGGTGGTGCTGGTGGTTTAGTCACTAAGTCATGTCCGATTCTTTTGACCCCATGAACTGTAGCCCGCAGGCCCCTCTGTCCGTGGGATTCTCCAGGCAAGAACATTGGATTGGATTGCCATTTCCTTCTCCAGAGCATACTATAATAAGCCACTTTATTTATGCATCTAATTTCTTTGTTGAAAATATGTTTAACTCAGAATTAAAATTAGTTAATGTTTAAATTAAAATTTAATTTTAAATTTAGTTAAACCAGATAGGAAATGAACTTGTCTCCTTCTTAGGCTAATGAATTCCTTTTTAATGTGATCTGTATTGTTCAAAAGTTAATTTGCCTATGGCTCTTCTATTTTGTAATATTTTCAATACATGCAGACTAAAGATTTTTTACTATATCTGTATATTTTCTCCTTCCATTATATTCCCCTAATACACCATTTAGGTGTTACTGCAAGTTGCTGTCTTGGAGACTCAATGAGCTTAATATTTTTTAGATTTTTTTTTCTGTTCAACCTTCGCTAAAATTATTTTCAGAGTATCCTTAGGAAATAGAAACCTTCATTCTCACACATAAATTATCAGAACTTTCACTATAGTTTCTCAGGATAATATGTGACTATAGTGTTTTAAAATGTGTATTTGTGGTTTTATAGGATTCCTGTATGCAACTAACTACTTAGCTAATGATGACTATTAAGAAACATTTCTAAACATGTTTTGCTTAATACTGAGGGGAAAAGTGCATTTTGAATGTGTTGACATAGAGATAGAAAACTCCAGGAGGAAAACTTCATTCAGGGTGTGCTGATTATATGCAACTTTCAAATCACATATTAAAATTGCAATTTGAGTATCAGACATCGAGGAAATCTATTATGCTACTATCCAGAGGTTACAAACTGGGAAAATAAAGATTAGAAATTTTACATCAATTGCCCAGATATGTACAATCAGTATGTCACAACATGAAAAAAAAAGTCTGATCTTATTTGCTATTATCTTAAATATTAATAATAAATCTCTTTACCCACTTACATGTGCCAAGCACAGTCCTGTCACTTCCTACATGTATCTCACCATACATTAGCAAACAATGTAAGAGGTAGTCATTATTGTTATCTCAGGGAAAGATGAGAAACGAGGTTGAAAATAACTGGTTCAGGTCACATGGCCGGTAGGGACTTGAGCTCAGGAAGCCTAACCCTGAGTGCTTACTCTTAATTACTATGCTCTTTACTCTCATCCTACCAGTATTTATTGCCTTTCCAGGTCCTTATGCATGGCAGTTGCTCAAGTCCCTATTTTTCTAACATCTTCCAAAAACTTACGTCAACCTTGCAATTTCCTGGAAACTCTATCAGGATCCATGTTTGGTGAAGCCAATGACCTCTTTTCTTTAGGCTAGTCCTATTCTTAGAACATTTTTAAGGTAAGGCATTTTAAGTCGGCACTTGTCATCAGTGAAAATTTTTCTGCAGCTCCCTTACCCTGTAACAAAATCTGTATTAAACAATTAGTTTATTCCATCTAATTTCACCTCCCCCACATCTGTGTGCTTTTTAGAGGACAGCATGAAGTCTGAGGCACTTGATACCAACAAAGTGTGATCCATTTTATCATGACTTTGGATTCAGACATCACTGGCATTGCAGAAAGAGATCTTCCTTACCTCATTTCAAGATGGTTTAATGGGAAGATATTGCTGTGTTCCTTAGTGACCATGTTACAATTACTGGAATTTGGGGCAGATTTTTGAATACTGATTTTTTATCTTTTTTCTCTCTTCTTTAAATTTTCATCCTTTGCATAGCCTGGTTCAAGTTGAGGGTGGAGTATCCTGTAGCTTTCTCTTTTGTGTATGTATAAACTACAGGGAACCACCCTAAGAATATTGTCATGGAAAGGTGACAAGATCCAAAGACTAAGAAAATTGCTGAAATCAGTGGCCGTATATGATGATTGCCATGTACTCTTCACTTCGCTATTTGTATTTGTAGGTCATCAGCTAGATCTTAAACCTCCATCAGATGCTCTTCCTTGCCTATGGTATCAAAGAAAACATATGGGCTTCCTCTGCCTTGTTATCCCTATGTAACACAGGTTGTTATCCTTACTTTTAGCTTAGGCTAAAGAATGTATTATTCTAGGTTATCTATCTGTTTCTTTGTCTCTGTCACTTTCTGTCTGTCTCTGTCTCTGGCTCACTTTCACTCTCTCTCTCTCTTTCTCTCTCTCCCTCACACATACATGTGCGTGCACACACACACACACACACACACGTACCCCAAGTTGTCCTAGATGGTTGGCCTTCTTTTCAGATGACTAAATAGCTTGTCTGCTCTGTAATTCCCTTTCTCTAGCTTACTTTCCTTAAGCTTGGAAACATTAGTCTCTGAAATCCAAACAGAAACTTAATTGTAATTCTTCTCACAATATTCCTTTTTATAACTAGCTCTATGATACAAAAATTAAAATCTAACACTTGCCAATCATTTTTCTTGGCTGCCACTATGACACACCCCTATAGATAATGTCAGAACTCATGACTTGGAGCTCAAATGAGGGAAATCAATACATTTATGTAAAGTTCTGAAAAATCTACATCACTATGAATACTTCTCATATCATATGTCATCAGTCTTACTCCTTTTGAGAAAACTGTGGCGTGGCATTGTTTTATTAAAGTTCAATGTCCAATCCCACTTATGTAATTAGCATAAACATGGAGCAGTAGAGAGTAAGACTGGCTAAACTGTTAAAGAATTTAAGATCTTACAATAGTTTAAATATCTTACAGTATTTTAAAGCTGTGACAAACATGAACAATAGGTGAATATGAAAATGAATGGAGACTTCAATCAGAGTAGAGCATCTAGTTATGTCTAATTGGGGAGAGTGTTGCAGAGCTACATCTGCCCAAGTCAAGTGATTAAAAAAGAAAATTTCCATCTGTGTCACATGGAAACACACCTCAGAAGGATGTAGCTCTGAGGTCCAGGAGCAACATCCGAATGCTTCAGAGTTTTAAGAAAACAACAACAAATGTTTGCTATAAGTGAGACAATCCAGTCTGAAACATTGCAGTTCTTCACATTTTTCTGTAATCCTATTCAATATTTGAGTCCTAAAAAGAGCATGAAGTTCCAAAATGTTCATTAGATATCCAAAATGATACTCTTGTAATAAGTATTACTCAACAAGTACATGGAACATATATTTCTCAATTGCACTTCTAAAATCACCACTTCAACCAACTGGCTAAAACAAGAAAGGGAAGTTATTTGCCCAAAAATAATGGAAAAGTTTAAAAGCAGGGGAGACTACAATCAAGCCTTTATTCAGACATGCAGCAATGTCACTAATTTCCATAAGTAGGGAGAGAGGTTTTCTCTCACTACACATTCATTAGAGAGATAGGTTACTCTTTGCACACATAATCCAGAACCTCTACTGTGGACAGGAGAATTCTGTGCACTAAAGATATTGGTGAGATGTGTATTTGAGAGGTGAACCAATCACTGTGCAAATGGGATAAGATGACATCATTTTTATAGGTTAATCAGAGTCTACTCTTAATACTGAGGATGCTGTCATTCCCATCTGTGTTTGCAGCATAATCAGGCAGTAGAGCAATGAATTTTCAGATAGCAAAAATAGCCATTGAAGATATACCAAAAAATCCTGGAAAGTCCTACTAATTAAAAAATGTAATTTAGGGGAATGTTTAATTATAGTTTGGATTAATATCAAGGTTGTTTCTTGTTATGTGAGTATTAACATTTTCAAGAGTTAGTCTTTGTGCTTTCTGACTGTATTCTTTGCCTTCTTAGTAAATATGCATGGGTAGCATTTAGTTGTTTGGTAGAAGTAATAAGATTGCTGAATAGCTATAGAACCTTTGCTAAGCAGCCAATGAGTGCCAGATATTGATCTAGCAATGTATTGGCTCAAATCCATTTTAATTTGCTTTTCTATTTTTACCTTCCTATGGGGGCGTACATTTCTGCCTAGCATGCTAGAAAATAAACTCATTGTTAATTATAGGCTTGTATTTTGTATTTCTCCATAGCTAGCAAGGGTAGGGCTGACATTGAATTTTACTATACAAAATAATGTCAATATATAAAATGAATATGATTAGATTTTTATACATGAGACATATACTTGTCATTTATCTCATCTCAGGGGAGATTAAAATAGTTACATTCTACAGTTTAGAATTGAGTAAGTCAAAATAGTCTTGCATGAAAGTGAAAGTGTTAGTTGTTCAGTCATGTCCAACTCTTTGTGACCCCATGGACTGTAGCTCACTAAGCTCCACTGTCCATGGAATTCTCAAGGCAAGAATACTGAAGTGGGTAGCCATTCCATTCTCTAGAAGATCTTCCTGACCTGAGAATCAAACCTGGGACTCCCATATTGCAGGTAGATTCTTTACTGCCTGAGACCCCAGGAAAGTGCTAGTCTTGCATAGCTATTTTATATGATATATGGCAAATGCAGTGTTATATAGGCTCATTGCTGGTGTTGTGTTTGGGAATAAGGAAAAGATGACATGTAATATGGCACATGAATCTATACTGTTTGAGTTGAAAAAAGAATCTTAAGCAATAGGCAAAGTTCAGAACAATTTTTAAAACTTTAGTGTTACTATTAAGTTAGAAATAAAACTTATTATCCACCCAACATATTAATTGTGGCTGAGAGTGATGAAAGATTTGCGATTCATCAAATTTTAAGAGTTGGCTTCTGGATACTCCTGTAATGAATTAAACAACAGATACTGGGATTTTAAGGCTGCTGCTGCAGCTTACTAGCTTAACCAGATACATGTAACCTTTTAGAAACTGCAGTCAGTATACAGCAAATATTTCCCAAGATAGAATGTTTAGCAGTTAGCAGATTGTTGCCAGCATTAAGAGGCAAAAACAGGGCAATATTAGTTTTAATTTCTTCCAGCAGTATAATAACAGTTACCATGATTAAAAAAAAAAAAAAGAAGATCAATCTATTAATTAATATGCTAATAAATTATTATTTCCAGTAATATTTCAGAATGCACAATATTATACTGTATATAGGAAACAGTGTCAACTTTGAACACGACAGATTATCTGGAGTTTACAATAATAAAAATTTTGACATTTATCATTAAGTCACTTTTTGTCAAATAACAAAAGCATTTCGCAAAATGTGATTAGTTGAAAAATAATCTAAATATGTTACATGAAGGTAGGTGATTGTCTAAAAAATACTGTTTTAATATTTTTTACAGTTTTTACATTGCTTTAGGAAGAAGGTAAATGTGATCTAGGTTACTCCATCAAAGTCTTCTTTCATTATCTTTACAAAAAGTGTGTTTGATTTACTCACCAAAACTGTCAATGAACTGTTAATCAGAGCCACGCTTAAATATATGCTGTTAAAAAGAAAATCATTTCTACCAAACAGGTAAAATAAAATATAATAAAATGTATTTTATAGCTAATTCAAACCCTAAGATAATATGAACTACTTTCTTCAACATTACTATCTTCTGACTATTCTTATGTGAATTAGGACTAGATGACAGCTTCCAAGAATATGAGTTGTGAGGGAAAAAGTAAGCTCTGAAAATTACTTTTAAAAAATATTGGAAGTATTCCTAGTTCAATATGTATTTCTGTATATATGTATTTAATCACTATTCTTAATGTCAGCTTAGTGTTCTTTTGTATATAAGATAACTATTAACTAATACCATGTGGATACATAATTTTTGCCATATTCATAAAAGCAAATATCATAAACATTATACTTTGTGAAAGTTTATTTGCAGGATAAATTCCTAAAAGCTAAATTACTTTTAGAATTGCACACATACATATTATTACAGTTTGTCAAATCTACCAAAAAGTTGTTTCATTTCCAATCCCATTAACTGATATGTAGAAACACCAATTTCTCTTATAATTTTATTTAGTTTTAAGGAATTAAAGAAAATTTAGCATAACCTTTTATTGTGGAAACAATATATTTTGAATGATCTGGAAGCATGAAATAGCATTCTGATTTTGTGAATAAAATTAATATAATGCATTTAGCAAATACTTCTTTTTATTTAACTATTTAACATCAAAAGTGTAAAATAAACAATAGTATTTAAAAACACTTTATTCCAGCAAAGTTATTGGAAAATTATGCAACTAAAGTGTAAGGAATAATGTTGGAATAAATTATCAGTCAAAATATTACTAATGTCCACTTTTACATTTATCCAAAAGTAATGTATAAATCCATACTTCAGTGGCAGATTTCTTCAAATTAGCTCCTTGAAAAATAAAAAACCTAAATGTAATGTAAATATAAATGTTTTACATATTCTATGTACACCTGAAAGATTGAATAGTTTTCTTTTTCAGGAAGTACAGGCTAACCTGATGTCAGGGAATCCAGTGAATTTTGGTCTGTGAAATGCAGGATATTCTCCTTGGTGTCTAGTTGTGAAACTGATGATATACAGACTTCTAAATCCATAGAAGATGTGATTAGATAGAGTATGCATATTGTGGCATTGGGTACATGATTTTTCACTCCATGCCATTAAGTAAAAGCATGGACAATTTCTTGCAGTTTCTCTGCAACATTCTAGTGTTCACAAAGTTGGTAACAAATGTAAACAAATTGATTTGTATTGGTTTCTCTCCTTGCCTTCTCACACACACACTGATTCTGGTTGGCACGCACATATGCACACACATAGGCACACACATAGGCACACACTTCGGAGAAGGCCATGGCACCCCACTCCAGTACTCTTGCCTGGAAAATCCCATGGACGGAGGAGCCTGGTAGGCTGCAGTCCATGGGGTTGCTAAGAGACTGAGCGACTTCACTTTCACTTTTCCCTTTCATGCATTGGAGAAGGAAATGGCAACCCACAAGTGTTCTTGCCTGGAGAATCCCAGGAATGGGGGAGCCTCGTGGGCTGTCATCTATGGGGTCACACAGAGTCAGACACGACTAAAGTGACTTAGCAGGCACACACTTATGAGATAAAAATGGTTAATTACTTAATTTTACTCTTTATAATTGTATTGACCTAAAGAGTCTGTTCATGCTTTCTTTATTAGAATTTATATTCTTAAGAACAAAAGTAACATATTCTTGAAGTTACCATAGTCTAGGAAGTAAACACTTTTACCCAGTTGTTTTTCAAATATATGCATTCAACTAAAGTCTGTAAGGGAGCTGGTAAGTAAGTGTTAGTCGCTCAGTCATGCCGGACTCTTTGCGACCCCATGGACTGAGGCCCACCAGGCTCCACTGTCAATGAGATTTTCCAAGCAAGAATACTGGAGTGTGTTGCCATTTCCTTCTCCAGGGAATCTTCCAGACCCAGGGATCGAACCAGGGTCTCCTGCACTGCAGGCAGATTCTTTACTGACTGAGCTACAAGGGAAGCAAGACAGCTGGTGGGTGCTTGCTAATACCTTTGCACTCATGTTAGCCAAAATTTGCTTCGAATTCCTGAAGTTCCTTGTTACTTCAAAAGATCTGGAACATCACACTAGCTGCAGCACTACTTCTCCAGTGGCACGCTGAAATCTCACTGTTAGAGGACAAGATCATTTTATAATCTGTGTTTTGCATTAGGGTAATTTCAACTACCAAAAAGGTTTCTTGGTCCCTCATTCAAATTGAATTTGATGAATTCATGAAACAGATGTGTCCCATCATTTAAACGCAGATTAGTGACAGTGATAGTGAAGTTGCTCAGTTGTGTCCAACTCTTTGCAACCCCATGGACTGAGCCTACCAGGCTCCTCCGTCCATGGAATTCTCTACGCAAGAGTACTGGAGTGGGTTGCCATTTTCTTCTCCAGAGGATCTTCCCAACCCAGAGATAAAAACTGGGTCTCCCACATTGCAGGCAGATGCTTTACCATCTGAGCCACCAGGATTAGGAGCAATTATATTTCCTGTTATTTACGATTAGGCATAGCAACCACACTTGAATATTGAAAAGGTGGACATATTCTTGTGGATATTGCATTCAGTGTTATATTAGACTTTTCAGTTCAGTTCAGTCTCTCAGTCGTGTCCGACTCTTTGGGACCCGATGAACTGCAGCAAGACAGGCCTCCCTGTCCATCGAGAACTCCTGGAGTTTATCCAAACCCATGTCCATCGAGTCAGTGATGCCACCCAACCATCTCATTCTCTGTCGTCCCCTTCTCCTCCTGCCCTCAATCTTTTCCCAGTATCAGGGTATTTTCAAATAAGTCAGCTCTTCGCATCAGGTGGCCAAAGTATTGGAGTTTCAGCTTCAACATCAGTCCTTCCAATGAACACCCAGGACTGATCTCCTTTAGGATGGACTGGTTCAATCTCCTTGCAGTCCAAGGGCCTCTCAAGAGTCTTCTCCAACACCACAGTTCAAAAGCATCAATTCTTTGGCACTCAGCTTTCTTCACAAACTAGCTCTCACATCCATACATGACCACTGGAAAAACCATAGTCTTGATTAGATAGACCTTTGTTGGCAAAGTAATGTCTCTGGTTTTTAATATGCTGTCTAGGTTGGTCATAATTTTCCTTCCAAGGAGTAAGTTTCTTTTAATTTCATGGCTGCAATCACCATCTGCAGTGATTTTGGAGCCCTCCAAAATAAAGTCTGCCACTGTTTCCACTGTTTCCCCATCTATCTCCCATAAAGTGATGGGACCAGATGCCATGATCTTCGTCTTCTGAATGTTGAGCTTTAAGCCAACTTTTTCACTCTCCTCTTTCACTTTTCTCAAGAGGCTCTTTAGTTCTTCACTTTCTGCCATAACTGTGGTGTCGACTCATATCTGAGGTTATTGATATTTCTCTCAGTAATCTTGATTCAAGCTTGTGCCTCCTCCAGCCCAGCATTTCTCATGATGTACTCTGCATATAAGCTAAATAAGGAGGGTAACAATATACAACTTTGATGTACTCCTTTTCCTATTTGGAACCAGTCTATTGTTCCATGTCCAGTTCTAACTGTTGCTTCCTGACCCGCATACAGGTTTCCCAGGAGGCAGGACAGGTGGTCTGGTATTCCCATCTCTTTCAGAATTTTGCACAGTTTGATGTGATCCACACAGTCAAAGGCTTTGGCATAGTCAATAAAGCAGAAATAGATGTTTTTCTGGAATTCTCTTGCTTTTTTGATGACCCAGCAGATGTTGCCAATTTGATCTCTGGTTCCTCTGCCTTTTCTAAAACCAGCTTGAACATCTGGAATTTCACAGTTCGCATATTGCTGAAGCCTGGCTTGGAGAAATTTGAGCATTATTATTTCACTAGCGTGTGAGACGAGTGCAATTGTGTGGTAATTTGAGCATTCTTTGGCATTGTCTTTCTTTGGGATTGGAATGAAAACTAATCTTTTCCAGTCCTTTGGACACCGCTGAGTTTTCCAAATTTGCTGACATATTGAGTGCAGCACTTTCACAACATCATCTTTCAGGATTTGAAATAGCTCAACTGGAATTCCATCACCTCCACTAGCTATGTTCATAGTGATGCTTCCTAAGGCCCACTTGACTCACATTCTAGGATGTCTGGCTCTAGGTGAGTGATCACACCATCGTGATTATCTGGGTCATGAAGATCTTTTTTTGTACAGTTCTTCTGTGTATTCTTGCCACGTCTTCTTAATATCTTCTCCTTCTGTTAGGTCCATATCATTTCTGTCCTTTATTGAGCCCATCTTTGCATGAAATGTTCCCTTGGTATCTCGGATTTTCTTGAAGAGATCTCTAGTCTTTCCCATTCTATTGTTTTCCTCTATTAGGCTTTAGGCTTCTGTATAGCAAATAAAGTATACTGAATCTTTGTCATTTTCTAATATATGACCTAAACTTGCCTGTACCTGACATGCAGATGAGAGTACATGATATATTATGTTCAATAGCTAATTTAATGGAGATTTATATAACTTAGCCTCATATTATTTTCTTTTTACTTTGATAATAATGCTGAAATTCAAGAAGCAAATATGTAATCTGGAGGATATATTAAAAAAAAATATATATATATATATATAAAATGCATGGGGTGGTACCATGAATGACTCAACTTGAAGAGATGATAAGGAGGAAATATATTTATTTTGGATGGTGCTGTGGAAAGCATTCACCTCTTGCTTCCTCGATGTTATTTCTATAAATTGTTAGTTCTCTGTACTGGAAGCACTCTAACACAGAAGACAGGGACTCTCACATTCTTTTGACTTGTTACCAGGCTCAAGCTGTGATGATTAACCCTTTTACTCCTAGATGGCCTATAGAGAAGTTCTCTGGCTGATTTCAGATATTATTTTTTTCACAGTAAGAATGTAGTTGAATAGGTGGGAAGAATATAATGAACTAACATTCAGTTCTCTTTTTTTCCCCTCTAGGTATTTTCCAACTGTGACAAGTTTTGTTATGGTTGCTGTTAAAAATAAAAGGTATATCTTCCTGCTCTAAGCCAGCAAGGGGTCAAAATATTAAATGGAGGGACTTCCCAGGTGGTCCAGTGGTTGAGACTCAGCACTTTCAATGCAGGGGACAGTGGTTCAGTCCCTGGTTAGGAAACTAAGATCCCCCATGGCATGAAGTGCAGCCAAAAAAAAAAAAAAAAAAGATAGTAAATGGAGCCGTATTGGATTTTGGTCTCATATCACCATATCAATGAAACCTGCCTGACCCCTTCCTCCCACCCCCCACCAAACACATGCACAAATAGTTTCTTCAAAATTCTGTATCCTTTTTTCACTATTTTATTTTTTTATCCATAGGAATCTTCATCCACTAACATACTAGATAATTTATTATATTAATTACTTATTTGTCCATCTCTTTTCTAAATGATTGCCTTAAAAAAGACAACATGTTTTTGTTGTTGGTGGTGGTGGTTTGTTTAGTTCAGTGATGTATTCCCAATGCCTAGTGGAACAGTGTGTGACTCACAGTAGGCAATTAAGAAATATTTGTCAAATGGAATGAACCTTTTTAAAAATACAGAACTCCCTTTCAGATGGAAAAATCTTTGCCATCTCCTTTCATAAGCTCTTTGCAGGTGAAACAGAGTCAAACTCTCTCATGTCACTCAATCACAGGCTATGGTAAAAGGCAATACAATGAGTGGTTAAAAATATAGCCTCTAGAGCTATAGTGTGATTTAACTCCACTTACTACCTGTATAGTCTTAGGAAAGTTGCTTAATAAATGCAAGCCACATTATCCTCATCTGATATCTTATCTCATATTTTAGCTCTGTTATTAGAATATAATGTGGGGAAACTAAAAAGGTAAATAATACCTAACTCATAGGTTCTTATTATCTTGACAGACACCTCATTGCTTCTCAGAGAAAGCACATCATGGAAACCAACAGGATAAGCCTACAGTATTCTGGATTTTCTTAAAATTATAAGTATTTTTTGATTTGGAGGCAATCACATAACATCTAAATTAATCTTTGGATAGAACTTTCCTCTAAATGGCATAACAGATGGTAGATTCTGAAAACTAATATTAACTCATAGAACTGAAACAAAAGATGCTTTCTATTTTTCTTTTTTCTTTAATTTTTTATCTATATTCTTTCCCCAGTGAATATTATTAATAAAACTCAGCAACAGAGTTCTCAGTATGCAATATTAACAGACCATGTGGTGAGTTCTGAGTTTTTGAATTGTCGATTTCACTTGGCAATAGTAATATATAAGACATTTATATTTAGGGTATAAACTGAAGAAATGGGCTACATTTAGTTCTGACTTTTAATCATGTTTTATAAATTTTGTAGATGTGTTGATTTTGTAGATATCATGATACCGTGATGCAATGGTTTAATACATTATGTGACTCGTGGCGATATTGAAGAGTTAGTTACTTGAGAGTCTTTGAGTTAGGAGCTTCCACTTTGAAAAATATTCAAAAGCTAGTTGAAATTTTGTAGTAGAATATAAGAGGCTAGAGTCAATTAGATAAGGAATACCCACATGTATGGGTTGGGGGAGACATATGAAGGGGAAGATAATATAACAATTAAATTTTATTAAGAAAATTCAAGTGAGACAACTAATTTTATTGAGATTTCTTTTTCTGTGGTAACAAATATTCAGAAAATTTATCCAAATGTAGGAAGTAGATATCATTCTTAATGTGACAAATTCTTGTCCGTGGAATATTTGCTACTGCATGGAACTCATTTTACTTTTTATTGTGATCTTGGATGAACAGAATGGCAGGAGAGGGAGTATAATTTGAGATGGAAAATAGAATATTGACTTCTTGATGATGGTAGTAGTTTTAAGAATGTGTTCCTTGAACATCTGAAGTTAATTTTTGACAGCAACTCTTTGGTATTGAAAATCTGTACCTCAAATCTTATTTTTAAATACTTTAACTCTTTGAAAGTAAGTGATGGTAGAGGTAGAGAAGAATGAGCAACTTCCTAACCCAAATCTGAGCACTTAGATAAGGATTAGATTCACATTGCCAGGCAAAAGACACCTGATTTTGATGGTGGATTATTTTGTCCTTTTTATACTTTCTATGGAGAAGGAAATGGCACTCCATTCCAGTATTCTTGCCTAGAGAATCCTGTGGACAGAGGAGCCTGGTGGGCTGCTATCCATAGGGTCGAACAGAGTCGGACATGACTGAAGCGTCTTCGCACACATGCATGCATACTTTCCATTTCTCTTCTGAAATTCCCCATTTGTTCTTGTAATTCATCCACTTTTTCTCAGTAGCTCTTTTACCATATTAAACAATGTTATTTTGAAGTCATTATCTGTTCATCTGAACTTCTATATTATGTCTCCTTTATCGGCTGTTTTTGTTAATGTTTTTGTTTGTGTTGTTTTGCTGTTTTTGTATTCTAGACGTTTTGCATAAAACCAGATTAGAGCCCTAACATAAATAAGTTTTATCCCAAAAGAGATTGCCGCTGATGGTGAGGAAAATAGTCAATCATATGGACAAGAATCTGTCACGAGATCTAGAAGGAAGAATTCCAAAATGATCACAATGATTTGCCCATCTGGTACACACTCTCATTATTTTTCTCCTTTGACTATAAGTAGGACTGTGAATAGCATAGGAAATCACACCTGTGGTTAGTTTACTTAAGTGGCAAAAGGGAAGGATTTTTATAGATGTAATTAAGATGGCAAAACAGTTAATTTTAAAATAATCAAAGGGAGAATATCTGGGGTGTGTCTGATTTATTCATATAGCAGTCCTTTAAATGGGTCAAAGATTCAACCTGCAAGGTTGTGGCACTGCTGGAGACCTATGGCTACTGATGGTACCCTAGCATTGTGGAGATAGCCAACATATGTAACAGAACCCTGGATGGATGAAATCAACAGCAATTTGTTAATCACGCATGCTACTCGGGAGAAGTATGCACATTACATCATTCAAGGTCATGCACAATTCCATTCAAGAACAGAGTACAACCATGGGCTGTAAGAGGCAGGCTTTGTAGTGTCAAGAGGGTAATGCCCTCTGAGTCCCAAGGGAAGATGTGATTGGCTTATTTGAATACTTCCATAGGGTGGCAGTCCATGGTACAGTCCTGGTGTGCTGCAGTCCATGGGGTCACAAAGAGTCAGACATTACTGAGCGACTGAACTGAACTGAGTAGAGTTGCAGGGAGTTGAAGATTCAAGGATGAGCAGAAATTGTACCTGGTGTAGAAGAGGAGGGTTGTTTGACTGGGGGACCTTATGTAGGGATCAGAGTGGGAAGGAAACTTGCAGGGGGGCCATCCAAGACACTTCTGATTTTACACATAACCTTATATCACAGAGAGGGTGGGCTTGCTTTGTGACTGTAGTTTTTTGGAATTCTAATCCATTAAACTAGCTTACTAAAGCAATTTAACTGATTTCTCCTTACCCTCTTGCATGGAAAATTCAGACTTCTACCTTCTGTAGGATTTGGGTAGGATTTGGGATAATATTCATGAAAGGTATCTTTATTTCCGAGGCTCATGCCTTTTTCGTATTTAGCCTTAGATACTTCTTCTTTGGGATTCCCATGGGGTGCTACTGGTAAACAACCCACCTGCCAATGCAGGAGCTATAAGAGATGCGGGTTCAGTCCCTGGGTCAGGAAGATCCTCTGGAGAAGGGCGTGACAATCCATTCCAGTATTCTTGCCTGGAGATTCCCATCGACAGAGGAGCCTGATGGGCTACAGTCCATAGGGTTGCAAAGAGTCAGATATGACTGAAGCAACTTAGCATACATGCATGCATGTCTTCTCTAAGGAAATTCATGAGAGGATCCTTCAAATATTCATATATTTATATACTTCATATAAAAATACATTTCAGATTTTGTGTTGTTAATTAAAATGGTGGTAGTGGACATGGAAGAAGACTAATATTCTAGATATGTCTGAAACAACTAAAGACACATTACCAATTGTTAATATTAAGAACTAAACTTCCTGTAGATAATATTATTTTGAGATGTGGTTGGCAGAATAATGTCTCCTTCTTCCTCTAAGATGTCCTTACCTTAATCTCTGGATCCTGTTAGTATGTTATTAATACCTTGTGTGGTAAAAGGTATTTTGTAAAATATAATTGAGGTTATGGACCTTGAGTTGAGATTATTGTGGATTATCTAGATGTGCCCTATACAAGTGTTAGTCACTCAGCTGCGTCTGACTCTTTGTGACCCATGGACTGTGGCCCTCCAGACTCCTCTGTCCACAGAATTCTCCAGTCAAGAATACTGGAGTGGATAACCATTCCCTTCTCCAGGGGATTTTCCAAACCCATGGATCAAACCCAGGTCTCCTGCATCGCAGGCAGATTTTTTACTATCTGAGCCACCAGAGAAGCCCTTTAACAAGAGCCCAAAAAAGCCAAAAATTATTCTGTGCTGGAGTCAATGGCAGAAAGATGTGACTTTAGTATGAGTTATAAACATACAGTATTGCTGGCTTTGAGGATGGAGATGAACTTGTAATAGTCCAAGGAATATAGATGACTTCCAGAAGCCAAAAAAAGATTAGGAAACAGATGCCACCCAATAATCTTCATGAGGGAACATAGCCCTTCTAACATATTGATTTTAGTTCACAGAGATCCAAGTTGAACTTTTGACCTACAGAATTGTAAGATAATAAGTTTCTGTTGTTTTAAACAACTAAGTTAGTAGTAATTTGTTCTGGCAGCAGTAGCACACTTGTATAAGAAATGATATTGTAAAGTAATTAATCTCCAATTAAAATAAATAAATTTATATTTAAAAAATTAAAAATAAAAAAGTAAAAAAAAAAAAGGAAACAATAGAGCTATTCTTTCTTTCCTAGTAGTAAAGTACTAATTATTGACAACAAAGAACATCAAATCCAGTTTATTTTTCCTGGTATAAATATTCCTATTCATTGACAAACTCTTTCAAAGAGGAAGAAAGGCTTTGTGCTTTGTAAAGCTTTCAAGAAATTTACATTTTTTCTTTAAGTTTTGTTGTTGTTGTTGTTTAATCACTAGTTCATGTCAGACTCTTGCAACACCATGCACTGTAACCCATCAGGTTACTCTGTCCATGGGATTCCCCAGGCAAGAATACTGGAGTGGGTTGCCATTTTCTTTTCCAGAGGATCTCCCTGACCCAGGGATCAAACCTGTGTGTCCTGCTTGGCAGGTGGATTCTTTACCACTGAGCACACTGATAGTTGTTTCTCATCTGATTTGTCCAGTTATGACACATATCCCACTTGATTTCACTGCATTTCATCAACTTGTAGTATTGGCTTCTCCTCCTACATTGTATTCAATAATATATTTGAAATACATCTAAATAGCTTTATTTAGAACTTAAAAAAAATAACTTTTCTTCTATATAGATAGAAGTTTAGCCATCAGCAGGATTCAAACATGCATGCCAATGTTTACTGAGAAAAAGCTGCACAGTTTTATATTTGTGAGTCATGTTTTATTTGGGGACCTTACTGAGGACTATAGCCTGGGAAGCAGTCCCTCAGATAACTCTGAGGAACTGTTCCAAAGAGGTAAGGGAGGGGGCAAGATGTACAGGACTTTTTGAAAAAAAGAAGTAGTTGAACATCAAAAGATTACTGTTAATCACACACACACAAAATACAAATTAATAAATTTAGTGCTTTTCTGTGAATGGGAAGCTACAAGAGTTTGGGCTCATTGAAATTATTCCTTTGATATACATCTTAGCTACCTAGGGCCAGTATCTTGTTTTGTTTTGGTTTTTCCATTCCAAATTTCCCTTAGGGCACATTGTCAGGTCAGCTGCAGTGACTAATGGTTGAAGATGATGTAACATTCTTAGTTTACTGAAATAGACATAGTCTGGGCATAGTTCTACCCCCATGATTTTTGGAGGAGGCTGAGACCAACTCCCCACATGCGTGAACTGGCTTCAGAACTTCGTCCAGAGCTTCAGTGCCTAGAATTGAATGTCCTTAGAAAATTTCCAGGACCTAAGGTGGGAATAAAACATATTCCATTAACTAGTATACACTGAATGTCTGCATAGTTGCCACCTTTCCCAAGGCAGATCTCCTTGTCATTGCATATACTGAAGTATCTATTTTCTAAGATAGAATTTTTATTTTCTTGAGGCAACATACTGTGAGCGTTCATTTTGACAGTGACTAGTTACAAGACAAAAATCTCCTCAAGCACTGTAATCTTATCTTTCAGTGTTTAGCTTACCACAATGACAGAGCTTATATTCTCATTTCTATTTTGTAGTAACAAAAGCAATTTTGTATGAAACTACAGGAGATAACCAGAGTCCTTGAGTCTTATACATTTATGGCCATAGGTGATCTGAATTGGGCAATGAATGTAGAATTTACAAGGATCTTTGAGCATAATAAAAATAAAAAGACTAAATTCCCTGAAAGTAATAATAAACAGCTAGAATTCTATAAATGCATAGCCAATTTTGATTAGAGATTAAATAAATGATTTGTAATGCTATTGAATCTTTAAATCATGTACATCAGAAAGAAGTGTGAGTATTCAGCATATAGCTTAAGTGTTTGTTTTTTGTTTCATAAATGGATTTCTGGGTAGAGATGATAACAAAAGACACACACTTTATCCTAGGGAAAACTGTCACATAGTGAAATCTGACTTAAACCTAAAAAAAGAGAAGCAAGAATTTATATCTGATACATTTTAAACGACAAAGCTAACTAAACAAGACAAAACAATATGGCATATATATCTGTTTAAACATCTATTCACCTATTTTTTAAAGTTTATCAGTTTAATGACCATGTCAAACCATCATTTTTTAGGGACATAGATGCTGAAAAACAGAGAATATTGTCTGAAAAAATAATTCACATTTTTCTTCCTTATTGCTACTAATATTATTCTTCTTTGGTATCTAATAAGAAGTTATTCATTAACATATAGTAATCATATTGAAATGATACAAGGCAAAAGTTCTCTTTTAGATATGCCTTTATTTTAGTAGAACACTTTAATTGCCAACACAGCACATATTTGTGAGATAGTGCTATTGAATTCATCGTCATAGCTGAAGGGAGAATTCTATTGTAAAATCCTTATTTCTTATTTGTGTTTGGAATATTGTTTTTCCTTCTGACATCTTCTTCATACATGACTCAACATGGATATTTCTCCTAGTAAGCACTTTTCTACAGGCCTATCTTTCATATCTTTTTTAATGGCTTCTCAGGTGGCTCAGTGGTAAAGAATCTGCCTACCAATGCAGGAGACACAGGAGATGCAGGTTCAACAATCCCTGGGTCAGGAAGGTCCCCTGGAGTAGGAAACGGCACCTCACTTCAATATTCTTGCCTGTAAAAATTGAACGGATAGAGCCTGGTGGGCTACAGCCCATGGGGTCGCAAAGAGTTGTACACAACTAAGCAACTGAGCACACATAGTTGATTTACAATATTATACATTTCAGATATACAACCCCTCATAGTTATCTTCATTAAAACTCAGCAATGTCCAGGCTACCAGCTCTCTCCTAGAGGTACCAAAGGAGTCATTTCAACCACAGGCCAAGCACTGGATATCAGTAGTGTTCTTAAGAAAAAGGTTCCTCTTTAAACAACTATAATATTCAACAGAATATAAAATAGCAGCCTTCCTCAGTCCCTGGACAAGATAACCAGGCTTCCCGCTCTTCTGAGCAGATCATGTGGTCACCAGAACTTTTTTTTAAATCACCATCATGGATTCTAGTGCCTCAGTCCATGTTTTCTGCTTTGTTTTTACCAGCTTTTTACTTCTTGAGGACTGGAATCCATATGCATCTTAGGCAGATTAATTAACAACTCCCCAAAATCGTGTTCAGCAAAACAAAAAAATAATGAGAGCTTATTGTGTGTGAGGTAATCGTCTAGATATTTGGAAATATTGCTGGATTTGGGGGGAAACTAAAACCAAGCAAAGATCCTCTGCTTTAACAGACATTAAACATAATGCAGATAACAGACATTAAACATAAAGCATGATTTGATTACATGTAAAAGAATCATTTGCTTAAAGAACAGAAAATGGAAGACAAGAGTGTCAGTTTGGGTGTGGTTTGCAATTTTATATGATGTAAACACATTTTTACATATTTATTTGTTAACTTTTCATTGCCTTGAATATTTTTTGCTCATGGGGGCTTTGCTCTAGTTGTGGTGAGCAGGGACTACTCACTTGCAGTGGTGTACAGGTTTCTCATTTCAGTGGCTTCTCTTGCTGAGGACTATGGGCTCTAGGCTTACAGGCTCAGTAGTTGGAGTGCATAGATCTAGTTGCCCCATGGCATGTGGAACCTTCCTGGACCAGGGATCAAACCCATGTCCCCTGCATTGGCAGGCAGATTCTTAACCACTGGCCCACCAGGGAAGTCCAGCATATTTTAAAGTTGATATTTAAGTATGTTTTTGGAAAGAGTCTCTTCGTTGCCATTGTCCTCTGTAGATAAATGTGTGTGGACCAATATCAATCTTCATACCTGGTCTCATACTTTCTTTTTTTTTTGGGGGGGGGTCTTTCAATTTTATTTATTATTATTTTTATTTATTTATTTTTAACATTTAAATTTATTTATTTTAATTGGAGGCTAATTACTTTACATTATCGTATTGTTTTTGCCATACATCAACATGAATCCACCATGGGTACACATGTGTTCCCCATCCTGAATCCCCCTCTCACCTCCCTCCCCATCTCCCCATACCATCTCTCTGGGTCATCCCAGTGCACCAGCCCCAAGCATCCTGTATCCTGCATTGAACCTGGACTGACGATTCATTTCTTATATGATATTATACATGTTTCAATGCCATTCTTTATTTTATCCAACTTTTTTAAAAACTCTGCTAGATAACTATTCTAATCATTCTGTCCCAATCAAAAATGTCCCTCTAGCTTATGCTTTCCTTATAAAAGTCTGTGCATGCACTTATTCCTAGATTGTTCATATGTAATAAGACTGTAACTGTCTAAGGAAAGATATCATGAATCACTAATTTTGAGGGATGAAGCTTAATAATGCTTGACAATGAAAGGAAGTCAGTGAAACAGAAGCAAGATGAGAGAAGTCATGAAGCTGAAAATATGTCACAAGTTTAATCTGTGATTACCTGGAAAAGCACTGGACTCTATGGACATCCAACATAAAAACTGTCTTATAACTAGTGGAAATAAATAAATAGTTTGTTTTCTATGATTTTATAAGAATGTGATCTATGAAATACTGACAACTGTGAAATAAGGGAGTGTTTCATGGAGTTGCTAGATATAAAAATGTAAATGCTTAAATATCAATAATAATTATGAAGATAATCCAATATTTTAAAACATTGTTATATTCATACTAGAATTGAAACAGACCAATTCACATTTAAAAGTTGTAGATGTAAGTTATATAGTACACAAATAATGATTTGCTAAAATTATAAATATAAAATATAATAAATAACATTATTTTATAATGAATATGAATCTAATGCATTCTTCAGAAATTTTAAATGTCATTTTATTTATATATATAATTTTACATAATTGATCCAATAATTATGAATAAGACTAGTCAGGATATTTAAACAAGCAGGCAAAATTTTGGACAAGCACATATTAAAACACACCATGAAGTGAAAGCATTTAAAATCTGTTGCTGTGGTTTGTGCTAATAAATTACTAAATTAAATAGATTATTTTAACATACTTTATTATAGTTTATTATCTGAAAAAGTTTGTAGCACAAATTTGGGAATAAATAATATAAATTAGTTTCTGATGTTGGCTAAATAATACTTGAGAGAAAGGTAATAAAATTATACTTTTTCCCATATAACATGCACCACATTATATTTCAGGTGATAAAATGCCAGAGATAAGAATTCATGTATTATTCTAATGCATATATATGGCGCCTAGAAAGATGGTACTGATTAATTTATTTGCAGGGCAGCAGTGGAGAAACAGATACAGAGAAGAGACTTAAAAACACCAGGGAGGAAAAGGAAGGAGAGGATGAGATGTATAGAGTAACATGAAAACTTATATTATCATATGTAAAATAAAGAACCAATGGAATTTGCTGTATGACTTAGGGAAGTCAAACAGGGGCTCTGTAATAACCTAGAGGGGTGGGATAGAGAGAGAGGCTCAAGAGAGAGGGAAACTACGCATACCTATGGCTGATTCATGTTAATATTTGACAGAAAACAACAAAATTCTGTTAAGTAAATATCCTTCAATCAAAAATGAATACTTTACAAAAGTGAAAAAAATCATAAAATTAAAAAAAAAAAACACAATTCATGTATTATAAATGAATATCAATTGAGTTCAGTTCAGTAACTCAGTCCTGTCTGACTCTTGGTGACTGCATTGACTGCAACACGCTAGGCTTCCCTGTCCATCACCAACTCCCAGAGTTTACCCAAATTCATGTACATTTAGTTGGTGATGCCATCCAACCATCTCATCCTCTGTCGTCCCTTTCTCCTCCTGCATTCAATCTTTCCCAGCATCAGGGTCTTTTTCAATGATTCAGTTCATCACATTAGGTGGTCAAAGTACTGGACTTTCAGCTTCAGCATCAATCCTTCCAATGAATAATTAGGACTGATATCCTTTAGGATGGACTGGTTGGATCTCCTTGCAATCCAAGGGATTCTCAAGAGTCTTCTCAAACACCACAGTTCAAAAGCATCAATTCTTTGGAACTCAGCTTTCTTTATAGTCCAACACTCACATCCATACATGACTACTGGAAAAACTATAGCCTTGACTAGATGGACCTTTGTTGGCAAAGTAATGTCTCTGCTTTTGAATATGCTGTCCAAGTTGGTCGTAACTTTTCTTCCAAGGTGCAAGTGTCTTTTAATTTTATGGCTGCAATCAACATATGCAGTGATTTTGGAGCCCAAGAAAATAAAATCTGGCACGGCTTCCATTGTTTCCTGATCTATTTGCCATGAAGTGATGGGACCAGATGCCATGATCTTAGTTTTCTGAATGTTGAGTTTTAAGCCAACTTTTTCACTCTCTTCTTTCACTTTCATCAAGAGGCTCTTTAGTTCTTCTTCGCTTTCTGCCATAAGGATGGTGTCATCTGCATATTTGAGGTTATTGATAATTCTCCTGACTGTCTTGATTCCAGCCTGTGCTTCATCCAGCCCAGCATTTCTCATGATGTACTGTGCATATAAATTAAATAAGCAGGTTGGTAATATGCAACCTTAATGTACTCTTTTCCCAATTTGGAAACAGTCAGTTGTTCCACATCCAGGTCTAACTGTCGCTTCTTGACCTGCATACAGATTTCTCAGGATGCAGGTCAGGTAGTCAGCTATTCTCATCTCTTTACAAATTTTGCACAGTTTGATGTGATCCACACAGTCAAAGGCTTTGGCGTAGTCAGTAGAACAAAAGTAGAAGTTTTTCTGGAACTCTCTTGCTTTTTTGATGATCCAGAAGATGTTGGCAATTTGATCTCTGGTTTCTCTGCCTTTTCTAAATCCAACTTGAACATCTGGAAGTTCATGGTTCATGTACTGTTGAAGCCTGGCTTGAGGAATTTTGAGCATTACTTTGCTAGCATGTGAGATGAGTGCAATTGTGTTTGAACAATCTTTGGCATTTCTTTTCTTGGGATTGGAATGAAACTTACCTTACCCATTCCTGTGACCACTGCTGAGTTTTCCATATTTGCTGGCATATTGAGTGCAGCATTTTAATAGCATCATCTTTTAGGGTTTGTAAAAGCTCAACTGGAATTCCATTACCTCCACTAGCTTTGTTTGCAGTGTTGCTTCCTAAGGCCTACTTGACTTCACATTCCGGGATGTCTAGTTCTAGGTGAGTGATCACACCATCCTGGTTATCTGGGTCATGAAGATCTTTTTTGTATAGTTCTTTTGTGTATTCTCGCCACCTCTTCTTAATACCTTCTGCTTCTATTAGGTCCATGCCATTTCTTTCCTTTATTGTGCCCATCTTTGCATGAAATGTTCCCTTGGTATTTGTAATTTTCTAGAAGAGATCGCTAGTCTTTCCCATTCTGTTGTTTTCCTCTATTTATTTGCATTGATCACTGATCACTGAGAAAGACTTTCTTATCTCTCCTTGCTATTCTTTGGAACTCTGCATTCAAATGGGTATATATCTCCTTTTCTCATTTGCCTTTGGTGTCTTTTATTTTCTCGGCTTTTTCAAGGTCTCCTCAGACAACCAACAGTCTTTTGCATTTCTTTTCCTTGGGGATGAACTTGATCTCTGCCTCCTGTACAATGTCACAAACCTCTGTCCATAGTTTTTCAGGCACTCTGTCTATCAGATGTTATCCCTTGAATCTATTTGACACTTACACTTCATAATTGTAAGGGATTTGATTTAGGTCATACCTGAATGATCTATTTGTTTTCCATACTTTCTTCAATTTCAGTCTGAATTTGGCAATAAGGAGTTCATGATCTGAGCCCTAGTCAGCTCCTGGCCTTGTTTTTGCTGACTATATAGAGCTTTTCCATCTTTGGCTACAAAGAATATAATCAATCTCATTTCAGTATTGACCATCTGGTGATGTCCATGTGTAGAGTCTTCTCTTGTGTTGTTGGAAGAGGGTGTTTGCTATGACCAGTGCGATCTCTTGCAAAAACTCTATTAGCCTTTGACCTCCTTTGTTTTGTACTCCAAGGCAAGATTTTCTTGTTACTCCAGTTATCTCTTGACTTCCTACTTTTTCATTCCAGTCTCCCATAATGAAAAGGACAGCTCTCTGGGGTGTTAGTTCTAGAAGGTCTGGTAGGTCTTCATAGAACTGTTCAACTTCAGTTTCTTCAGCACTACTGGTCAGGGCATAGACTTGGATTACCATGATATTGAATGGTTTGCCTTGGAAAAAAACAGAGATCATTCTGTCGTTTTTGAGATTGCGTCCAAATACTGCATTTTAGACTCTTTTTGACTATGATGGCTACTCAATTTCTTCTAAGGGATTCTTGCCCACAGTAGTAGATATAATGGTCATCTGCATTAAATTCACCCATTCCAGTCCATTTTAGTTCCCTGATTTTTAAAATGCTGATATTCACTCTTGCCATCTCCTGTTTGACCACGTTCAATTTGCCTTCATTCATGGACGTAACATTCTAGTTTCCTATGCAATATTGCTCTTTACAGCATTGGACTTTACTTCCATCATCAGTCACATCCACAACTGGGTGTTGTTTTTGCTTTTGGCTCCATCTCTTCATTCTTTCTGGAGTTTCTCCACTGATCTCCAGTAGCATATTGGGCACCTACTGTCCTGGAAAGTTCATCTTTCAGTGTTCTATCTTTTTGCCTTTTCATACTGTTCATGGCGTTCTCAAGGCAAGAATACTGAAGTGGTTTGCCATTCCCTTCTCCAGTGGACCACATTTTCTAAGAACCCTCCACCATGACCTGACCATCTTGGGTGCTCCTACACAGCAGATATGAATATAGGTTAATATATAGCTTATAATTATGTGTAGAAATTTGTTTATAGCTTTTAATAACATACTTTTAACTGGAGAACAATTTGAAAAATAAACAAAATGATTTGTGAAAATGTTTAATACTTGCATGAAAGACATATTAGTAATATCATTAACAAAAATCAAGTTATACACATAAAAAGCTAAAGTACTAATAGCCAATAAGATAAATAAATGTAAAACTTACAGTTCACAAGGGTTAAAGGCATAAAAATTAGTTGCAATATATTAAAATTTAGATCAATTCATTAAATTCATAATAACTACAAAAGGGGAAAATCATAATATTTTCATTATACATTAGAATTGAGAGTGTAAGGTATTGAATATTTTCTGAGAACTTTTTTAAAACTTTGCAAAATATGTGTAACATCTTTATTTGACTTTTTCAATGATAACTGCATTTCATTTAAGAAACATTCTACACATTATGTGCTAAAAATTGCACTTAAAATGTAAATAATTTCATATAAAGTAGTACTGGAAATCCAGTGTTTAGTGATGTAGCTGATTCTTTACAGCACATTGCATGCTAAATCACTTCAGTCGCTTCTGACTCTTTCTGACCTCATGGATTGTAGCCTGCCAGACTCCTCTGTCCATGGGATTTTCCAGGCAGGAATACTGAAGTGGGTTGCCATTTCCTCTTCCAGGGAATCTTTCTAACCCAGGGTTTGAACCCTGGTGTCTTATATATCCTATATTGACAGCAGGTTCTTTACAACTAGCACCACTGGGAAGGCTTATAGCCCATTATGAATCCATAAAATATTGATTGTTGATTATATGCATGTGACCTATTGACTAAATTGGGAATCCTACTTATTTTATGCATCATCAGAGCAATTACATTTGGTTTGGAAAGATACACAAAAAATGTATGTCGGGCTTTGGGAGGGTATATTCAAATCAATCCTTATTAGTTAGCATAAAGTTGTATCTTGAAGAGGGGAATTTATTCACAAGTTAGATATTGAAACTGATTAAAGTAAATAATCTTATTACCTTTTTGGATTTTATTACCATTCTTGGAAGAAAAGTTATGACCAACATAGACATCATATTAAAAAGGAAAGACATTACTTTGTCAACAAAGGTCCATCTAGTCAAGGCTATGGTTTTTCCAGTAGTCATGTATGGAAGTGAGAGTTGGACTATAAAGAAAGCTGAGTGATGAAGAATTGATGCTTTTGAACTGTGGTGTTGGAGAAGACTCTTGAGAGTCCCTTGGACTACAAGGAAATCCAACCAGTCCATTCTGAAGGAGACCAGTCCTGGGTGTTTATTGGAGAGACTGATGTTGAAGCTAAAACTCCAATACTTTGGCCACCTGATGCGAAGAGCTGACTCATTTGAAAAGACCCTGATGCTGGGAAAGATTGAGAGCAGGAAGAGAAGGGGACGACAGAGGATGAGATGGCTGGATGGCATCACTGACTCGATGGACATGAGTTTGAGTGAACTCCAGGAGTTGGTGATGGACAGGGAGGCCCAGCGTTCTGTAGTCTATGGGGTCACAAAGAGCCGGACATGACTGAGCAACTGAACTGAACTAAACTATTCTTGAATTCAAATTTCTCTCATAAAATATTTTTATATTATATTTTTAAATGTATTTTTGTGTAAAGAAATTTTAAAAATATATAGTGAAGTCAAGATGGTATATGCCATAATGTTTTTTTCAGATTCTTTAGACTTGACTGAATAAACAAATCCAGTAGTAACTCTGGGAAATTATTTTCTGAAGAGAAGGAACCACACTCCTCTTAATAACTCATGGAGATTTTTAATGTCCTTTAAATTTATCATAACCTTTATTTTTAGTGTGCAGTATCTTCAAAGCATTTTCCTTTCATCATTAAATGTTTTTATGTAAGTGATGTTTCATGGTGTTAGATCATATACTTGAATCAATCAAGCTTGGAAATGTTCTTAAATTAGATCCAAGGAGTTGTTTCAGATGGTAACAAAATGAGATTAAAGTTTTCTCTCATTAAGACTATTTATTTATCTATCTAGTCTGCCTAAGATAGTTTTATTTTAATTTTTTCTAAGTTTATCATTTACCCTATCACTCAAGAAACACTAATTTAATAACAGAAATGACTAAGAGAGATGATCCCAGAATTCTCTATAAGGAGCGATTACAGGAAATCTGGTTGGAATCAAGCCTGTTGTTTGACTCTAAAGCTTGTCATAAAAGAGCAGTCATTCAGCTTGTAAAGCCTCACCCTTTACCACTGTCTGTCTGTGTGTGCATGTGTAACTAGATGCCTTGCTTGCACTACTATGTTGTATCACTCTCATGTGTATCTCAAATGCATTAAATCTTTTTTTTTAAAGTAACTTATAGAGAAAATATTTCTTGACATTTACTGACATATGCTGAACATTTTTCTCAGCACAGTCATTTACTCAACAGATGTTTGTTCAGTGCTTATGAGAGGTCATGCTGTATTCTAGGCACTAGACAGGAAGAAAATAGGCAAAAAATTCTGACATTGAAACTTGACTTTATGCATTTTAAATCATGATAGCCTTGTGAACTGTCACAAAATTAGCTGCTGTTGTATGTATTTTCCAGATGTGAAAACTGAAGCAGAAATGGTCATATCTGGTTTGTCTCACTAACTTTATTTTTGTGTCTCCTAAATACTGCAGTGTACCAAAACAAGTACCCTACAAGAGTACTACAAGAATTTTATGAATTAAATAATATTAATATAAAAATGAGTTAGGCAAGAACATGAGAAGCAAGAAATAATTTTTGCATTATAGGTAAAAGATTAAGACAGAAAGTAGATGTCTCTTGCCCAGGAAACGATGAATATAAAAAATTAGAAATGTCACAATACATAACATATTTAAATGGTGACAATTAGAAAGGTCCAAAATATAGGATGGTGTCCATACGAAGAGGGTTCTTTAAATCAAAATTAAGCTTTGTTATATTTTATGGAAATATTATGAAGCATTACTTATTTGAGGCAGACTATGACAGTGTAAATAACATCAGGAAGGATCTATTTTATGAAAATAAATTTAAAATGTAATAGGGAAGCTGAGAGGACATTTAGTGAATGTCCTCTGGTACTTTAAAGATGGAAATATTATATTTAATTAAATTTTATTCATTTTTTAATGCATTCATAAATAAAGCCAGGAATTGTGGTAGACATTCTGAATCCTAAGATTTGCAGATGTATTCAAGAAATGACTATTTAATGTTTTAGAAACACAAATTTTCATATAATGTGACTCTGATACCAATGGCTTGGAGACCAGAAAAACGGGCCTAAGTGAGGTTGAAAGTTGGGTAAAATGTGACAGAGGAAACTAATAAATGTATATCACACAGAATTTTTGGAATTTTTCTAGATACAGAATTTAAAAGCTAGGTGTTAAACCAGAGCAAGAGTTCAGAGAATATCTTATTTTCTTCTCTTTTAAGTTCTGAAGAAGTGATTTAAAGAAAAATAGCTTAATGTATTACCATTGTAATATCTTCAATAGTTTGCTTTAAGACTGAAAAAATCAATATTTATGTTTGTAAACTGTGAACCAAACTCAATTATGGAATGTACCTGAGGAATAGGACTTCAGCCCCTGCAGATGATTCCAGTAAAAATTAGGGGTCAGCTGGGAATTGAATCCTTATCCATTTAGTGTTGCTTTGTATATATCACCAGATTACCAGAACTCCAGAGAGAGTTGGTAAATGCTAGCTGGTTTTAGAAAAGGCAGTGGAACCAGAGTTCAAATTGCCAACATCCGCTGGATCATGGAAAAAGCAAGAGAGTTCCAGAAAAACATCTGTTTCTGCTTTATTGACTATACCAAAGCCTTTGACAGTGTGGATCACAATAAACTGTGGAAAATTCTGAAAGAGATGGGAATATGAGACCACCTGACCTGCCTCTTGAGAAATCTGTATGCAGGTCAGGAAGCAACAGTTAGAACTGGACATGGAACAACAGACTGGTTCCAAATAGGAAAAGGAGTACATCAAGGCTGTATATTGTCACCCTGCTTATTTAACTTCTATGCAGAGTACATCATGAGAAACGCTGGGCTGGAAGAAGCACAAGCTGCAATCAAGATAGCTGGGAGAAATATCAATAAACTCAGACATGCTGGCAAAAAGTGAAGAGGAACTAAAAAGCCTCTTGATGAAAATCAAAGAGGAGAGTGAAAAAGTTGGCTTAAAGCTCAACATTCAGAAGACTAAGATCATGGCATCTGGTCCCATCATTTCATGGGAAATAGATGGGGAAACAGTGGAAACAGTGTCAGACTTTATTTTTTGGGGGCTCCCAAATCACTGCAGATGGTGACTGCAGCCATGAAATTAAAAGACACTTACTCCTTGGAAGGAAAGTTATGTCCAACCTAGATAGCATATTGAAAAGCAGAGACAGACATTACTTTGCCAACAAAGGTCCATCTAGTCAAGGCTATGGTTTTTCCTGTAGTCATGTATGGATGTGAGAGTTGGACTGTGAAGAAGGTTGAGTGCTGAAGAATTGATGCTTTTGAACTGTGGTATTGGAGAAGACTCTTGAGAGTCCCATGGACTGCAAGGAGAGCCAACTAGTTCATTCTGAAGGAGATCAGCCCTGGGATTTCTTTGGAAGGAATGATGCTAAAGCTGAAACTCCAGTACTTTGGCCACCTCATGCGAAGAGTTGACTCATTGGAAAAGACTCTGATGCTGGGAGGGATTGGGGGCAGGAGGAGAAGGGGATGACAGAGGATTAGATGGCTGGATGGCATCACTGACTTGATAGATGTGAGTCTGAGTGAACTCTGGGAGTTGGTGATGGACAGGGAGGCCTGGCGTGATGCAATTCATGGGGTCGCAAAGAGTCGGACACGTCTGAGCGACTAAACTGAACAACTGAACTGAGGAAGTTTTTATGTGGTAAGCAAAGGGAGCACTGAGTTTGCAGATGTGTGCTTCTCATGGTCTCTTAAGCATCATTATATGTCAGCTATTTAGGCCAGTAAGGGATTTGGGAAAACTGAAACACTTTCCTTCTGTCTATGAGTATATTTTGTTTTATTGTGTCATGAGTTGGGTAGGTATATCCTTTTATCCTTTACTTGTGTCTGTTGACATTTATCGGAGAAGGCAATGGCACCCCACTCCAGTACTCTTGCCTGGAAAATCCCATGGACAGAGGAGCCTGGTAGGCTGAAGTCCATGGGGTCGATAAGAGTCAGACACGACTGAGTGACTTCACTTTCACTTTTCACTTTCATGCATTGGAGGAGGAAATGGCAACCCACTCCAGTGTTCTTGCCTGGAGAATCCCAGGGATGGGGGAGCCTGGTGGGCTGCCGTCCATGGGGTCACACAGAATCGGACACGACTGAAGCGACTTAGCAGCAGCAGCAGTTGACATTTATAAAATTGATTCCTGGGAAATCATCCTTATATAATATTCATTTTCACTTAATTATATCAATAAGCTTGCAACCCTTTGTTGCATCATATGTTCAATAGATTTAATTTATGTTTGATATATTATAAATCAGTTACAATTATGGTTTTACTTCCAATATTTTCCTAACAGAAATAAAAATTTCCCACATACTGCAAATTCCAAATGACTAAGCATGTAACTAAAGACCATTGCTCAGCCATTTCCACATTCTTCATGGTATGTAAACATAATCATATTTCAGACACATATGACAAGTTTTTACATCCACAGGCTCCCTGTTGTCATTACTGAGCACTGCCAACCTACCCCCAACCCCAACTATGGATGACACAGCGATGTTCCTTTATTTACGCAACTGGTTGCATATCAAGGAGAATAAATTCCCACTCTTAACTGTAGAAACTAGGCCATTGGAGAACAACAGCAACAACAAAACTGTAGATATCTAGTGAAATCCTAATTGTTTACCTTAATTTTTTTTCACAAGTTTAGTTCCTTTGCTTTTTTCGTTACCACATGCTGTCCCTGATCCTTAATGACCTGAGATTCTAAACTGATTTCACTATTCAATAGTCATTCTTGGATGAGGGTATGTCTACTTCCAACATTTTCACAGTATGGTGTTTTTTTATAGTCAACATTCAGTTAGTAATTCAATTTGAGCTGTATTTTCTCTCTGTGCCTATTTCAAGGTCAAACTATATCCTAGATTATGTTATTTTTAAATTTTTTTTCGCATGATGTCAAGCCTCTAGGGCTATTATTTTGCCTGATTTGGCACAGTACTCCAAGCCAGGTTTCTAACCTCTCAAAAAACATTTGGCAATTTGGAGCTAGTTCACATCAAGCCCAAGTCACCATATATGACACTGCCATTAAATGTTAATGAAACCATATCATTGGGGAAATATGCTGTACCAGAAATATGTGTTCTGTAAGACTGTCAGCTTAATATATTCTATCCTTAGATGCACTTCTGTCTTCATGTGCCATAGAATTTACCTTAATGTCTTTTGTGTCCTTCCAAAAGTGAGTAATCTGCAACATTCAGGCCACCAAAGTGGCATGCAAATTCACTCAAGGATGACTGGGTTCCAAATCTCATTTCCTTAAATGAATTCCGTTCACATTCACATTTCATAAAAGAGTATACAAAGCTGTGCTATAACTGAGCAGATAGCCATAATATCACACACAGGATGCTGTCTAAGTAATATGTCATTTTAATTTATGTCCACAAAGAGTGCAGAAGCTTGTCATTTAGCCTTTTATGTCTTATCCAATTAATCAGTCATAATTCTCTTTGGGCATGTGAAAAATAAATAGAATGCAAAACAGCTTATAAACTGCATGCTAAGTGATAGCTGTGGTTGTCTACCTATAAATTGAGTCATCAGAAAATGTTGTGTTACTTGTTTCCACCAGATTATCCACAAGGAGTTTTTAGATAAAGAGAGCTTGTGGATCAGTAGGAATAAAATCTTTTTCACCCAGAGACACAGTCAAGAGGTCTCTCAATATTGGCCATTACTGCTGCTGCTGCTGCCAAGTCGCTTCAGTCATGTCCGACTCTGTACAACCCCATAGATGGCAGCCCACCAGGCTCCCCCATCCCAGGGATTCTCCAGGCAAGAACTGGAGAGAGATAACTCAGAGTTTCTTCTCTTGTCTTAAGTCACTTCTGTAAAAAATAATTCGATCTCACTTTGAAATTCAAGTTCGCTTAAAATCTCTTTTGCTGTGTTTCTGCTATTATTATATTTGTTTGTGTTTATTATTAGTTTCAGAGAAGGCAATGGCACCCCACTCCAGTACTCTTGCTTGGCAAATCCCATGGACGGAGGAGCCTGGTAGGCTGCAGTCCATGGGGTTGCTAAGAGTTGGACACGACTGAGCGACTTCACTTTCACCTTTTATTTTCATGCATTGGAGAAGGAAATGGCAACCCACTCCAGTGTTCTTGCCTGGAGAATCCCAGGGATGGCGGAGCCTGGCAGAGGTCTACGGGGGGGTCACAGAGTCGGACACGACTGAAGCGACTTAGCAGCAGCAGCAGCATTATTAGTTTGGACCCCTGCATACCTTTCTTCCCAATCAACATTTCCAACTCTACAGAGTTAATACTTGGTCACAGAGCTTGACAGGAAGAAAAAAAATGTGCACAACTGTCCTTATCATTTTGTAAGGAAGACACATTCACAGTCCTAATTCAGTTAGCATGTGATAAAATGATGCACTGAGAGGAACATTAGGAATATGTATTGTTAATTTCTGTGATAGTAACAATATGTCTGTCCTGAATTGTACAACACCAGAGATGACTCTATTCATAGACATCACCAGATGGTCAAGACCAAAATCAGATTGATTATATTCTTTGGAGCCAAAGATGGAGAAGCTCTCTACAGTTAGCAAAAACAAGAGGAGGAGCTGATTGTGGCTCAGATCATGAGCTCCTTATTGCACAATTCAGACTTTAATTGAAGAAAGCAGGGGAAACTACCAGGCCACTCAAGTATGACCTAAATCAAATCCCTTATGATTGTACAATGGAAGTGACAAATAGATTCAAGGGACTGATCTGGTAGACAGAGTGCCTGAAGAACTATGGATGGAGGTTTGTAACATTGTATAGGAGGCAGTGATCAAAACCATCCCAAAAGAAAAAGAAATGACAAAAAGCAAAATGGTTGTCTGAGGAGGCCTTACAAATAGCTAAGAAGAGACATGAAAGACAGAGGAGAAAAGGAACGCTATGCCCATCTGAATGCAGAGTTCCAAAAAATAGCAAGGAGAGATAAGAAAGCTTCCTAAGTGATCAATGAAAAGAAATAGAGGAAGACAATAGAATGGGATAGACTAGAGATCTATTCAAGAAAATTAGAGATACCAAGGGAACATTTCATGCAAAGATGGGCACAATAAAGGACAGAAACAGTATGGACCTAATGGAAGCAGAAGATATTAGGAAGAGGTGGTAAGAATACACAGAATAACTATACAAAAGAGATCTAATGACTCAGATAACCACAGTGGTGTGATCACTCACCTAGAGTTAGACATTCTGGAGTGAGAAATCAAGTGGTCCTTAGTAATTACCACTGCAAACCAAGCTAGTGGAACTGATGGAATTCCAGTTGAACTATTTCAAATCCTAAAAAGATGATGCTTCAAAAGTGCTGCACTCAATATGCCAGCAAACTTGGAAAACTTAGCAGTGGTCACAGGACTGGAAAAGGTCAGTTTTCATTCCAATCCCAAAGAAGGGCAAATCCAAAGAATGTTCAAACTACCACACAATTGCACTCATTTCACAGACTAGCAAAGTAATACTCAAAATTCTCCAAACTAGACATTAACAGTAAGTAAGCTGAGAAATTACAGATGTTCAAATTGGATTTAGAAAAGGCAGAGGAATAAGAGATGAAATTGCCAACATCCGTTGGCCCATAGAAAAAGCAAGAGAATTCCAGAAAAACATTTACTTCTGCTTTATTGACTACACTAAAGCCCTTGATTGTGTGGATGACAACAAACTGTGGGAAATTTTTAAAGAGATGGGAATAGCAGACCACCTAACCTGTCTCCTGAGAAATCTGTATACAGATCAAGAAGAAATAGTTAGAGCCAGACATGGAACAATGGACTGATTCTAAATTGGGAAAGGGTTACATCAAGGCTGTTTATAGTCACCCTGCTTATTTAACTTACATGCGGAGTATATCATGTGAAATGCTAGGCTTGATGAAGCAAAAGCCAGAATCAAAATTGCTGGGAGAAATATAAAAAATGTCAGATATGCAGATGCCAGCACCCTTATGGCAGAAAGCGAAGAGGAACTAAAGAGCCTCTTGATGAAAATGAAAGAGGAGAGTGAAAAAGTTGGCTTAAAGCTCAACTTTCAGAAAACTTAGATTACAGCAACTGGTCCTATCACTTCATGGCAGATAGATGGGGAAATAATAGAAGCAGTGACAGACTTTATTTTGGAGGGCTCAAAAATCTCTGCATATGGTGATTGCAGCCATGAAATTAAAATATGCTTGCTCCTTAGAAGAAAAGCTATAACAAAGCTAGAGGCATATTAAAAACCAGAGACATATATTGCTGACAAAGGTCTGTGTAATCAAAGCTATGGTTTTTCCAGTAGTCATGTGTGGATGTGAGAGCTGGACCAGAAAGAAAGCTTAGTGCTGAAGAAATGATACTTTTGAACTGTGGTGTTGGAGAAGACTCTTGAGAGTCCCTTGGTCTGCAAAGAGCTCAAACAAGTCAATCCTAAATGAAATCAGTCCTGAATATTCACTGGAAGGACTGATGCTGAAGCTGAAGCTCCAATACTTTGGCTACTTGATAAGAACAGTCATTAGAAATGACCCTGACACTGGGAAAGATTGAAGGCCAGAGGAGAAGTAGATGACAAAGAAGGGTGAGATGTTTGGATGGCATCACTGACTCAATGGACATGAGTTTGAGCAAGCTCTGGGTGATGGTGAAGGACAGGGTAACCTGGCCTGCTGCAGTCCATGGGGTCACAAATGGTCAGACACTCCTGAGAGACTGAACAACAGCAACAATATAATAAATAAAATATCTCCTCCAGGGGAAATCCAACTTTTTCACTCTCCTCTCACTTTCATCAAGAGGCTCTTTAGCTCCTCTTTGCTTTCTGCTATAAAGGTGGTGTCAATTGTATACTTGAGATTATTGATGTTTCTCCAGGAAATCTTGATTCCAGCTTGTGCTTCATCCAGCCTGGCATTTCTCATGATGTACTCTTCATATAGGTTAAATAAGGAGGGTGGCATATTTCTTCCAACCTTGACATATTCCTTTCTCAATTTAGAGCCAGTTACTTTGTAAAAGTTAGTTAAATTCGTTTGTCACCCATTAAAAAGATACGGGATTCCTAGACTTGGAAAATATCTTCTGTAACTCAAACCAATGTATGTAATGGTGTCATCTGGGTCTCTTTATGTCACCTTGTGTGTAATACAGCTTAGACAACTTCAGACAACCCATACCATACAGCTATTCTGGCTACTGCCGTATTATAAGAAATGAATTGTAATTTTCCCCTGACCAATGGATCACCTGCCTTCCTTCAGCATTCATAGAACTATAACAAGCTAAGTGTTTAGTTGGCAAGAAAAATAAAATTGAGGACCTTTAACAGTTCTAGACAGATATTATGGTCCTTGGGTATACGTAAATTTAAAGTCAGGCTGAAAACCACTGAAATTGTCAAGATAAAGTTACAAAAATTATGCAACTGTGTATTCATTTCTTCTGAAAGCTCTCATTACATTTTATGATTCTGTGAAGTCTCTAATTTACTTTCTGTCATATTCGAAAATAGGATTCATTCATTTAACTAGTTCAGTTAAAACTTACAATTTATCTGCACATCTATTTTAAGTAACATGCTTTCAATTGCCAACTTGATTTCCAATGAGACTCCTGCTATGGGATTCGTAGTATGGTAAATTTGTGTAATATTATATTTTCTTTCTCCTTTCTATATATTGGTAGCTCAGATGTAAAGAGTCTGCCTGCAGTGTGGGAGACCTGGGTTTTATCTCTGGATCAGGAGGATCCCCTGGAGAAGAAATGACTATCTACCCTAGTATCTTGCCTGAAGATGGACAGAGGAGCCTGGTGGGCTACAGCCCATGTGGTTGCAAGGAGTCTTTTTTTTTTTTTTTTTAAAGGATTCAATCTTGACTGAGACAGTAACTTTCAATTTCATTCATATATTGGTAGCAGTGGAATATTTACCTTAATCAGAATAAATATTGATTGAGAATTCGCTGTTCAAAATATATCACTATATTCTTTGAGGTAACTTTCTGAAATAAGCAAAGCTTAGAGTGTTAATTCCAGTGATCACCCACTAGAAATCCCCTGAGACTGCTGACAATAACCAATATAATCTTGTCAACCATTTGCCTTCCTCCATGATTTACCATCTGCAAAAGATACTGCTTCTGTTTTTCAAACAAGGAGGATCAATTGTGAGAAAAGGCATCAGTGACTGCCTTTGCTTCAAACTCTCTTTTCAGTGATTTTTTATAGGTAGCAGTCTTGAAAGACAGAGACAATGCCTTACTCTGGAACAAATGTCAGTTTTGTTTACTTTGAAGTATAATAAAGATAATGTCTCCCCTAGAAGCAAATATCTGCCATGTTTACTCTATACTAAAAATGAATTCAAGTAATGTAAATTTGGAGGTCTTTTGTAACACAACCAAAGAAGTCCATGTGTCATGTGGACTTCTTTGAATCATTCTGTGGGAACTGGGACAAAGGAAGTGGGCACAATTTATGAAAATCTGGCTACTGCTATTGTTGTAATAATCTATTCTTTGCACGTGAACCAGAAGCCATACATCTTCTGCCAATAACCATAAACCTGGTCAGCTAACTCATTAGTTGGTCATATAGTAAGAAACTCAGACACTTTGCAGTTCTTGATACGCCATCAAATCCTTCCCTTCCACCCTCCCTTTGTAAATCCTTTACACACTTATAGTGAACTTCCATTGCCACGCAGAAAGTGGTCACGTGTTGTTGGAGTAAAATTTTTTTAAAAATATATCAAACAAGTATTCAGTAAATATGCCATATGCAGGGAAACAATCAGACAGTAAATAAATATTTACTAAATAACCAACAATAACAACAAAATTGCTATTAAATTTTAAGAAAATAAAAAGTAATGGAGCATCATTGACTCTCATATAAAATAGAAATATTATTTATAATGATAATCATCACAATAATAATAATATTCATAAACTGCTATATACATCAGACACTATTTAAAACAGTATCTTGCTCCTTTTAGAAACTGGTGAGTTATTCATTATTATTATACACAAAGTTTGGATAAAAAAATGGTGCTATAAGATAGTCATTGATACATGCCAAAGGCTAATCAGTGATGGGAACTTGATTTGAACCTGGGAAATTCATATTGTAGAACAAATCATCTAACCACCATGCTCTATATTTGAGAAAAACAGTGACATATATAAAGCAATACTAACAGGTTACACATAATTGTTTGCTTTCTTATATAAAATTATTATAATTTGCTACTGCCACCGAGTCTAAACTCGTTCTGCTTGCTGCACGACAGGCAAATAAATCAGGAGATGAGCTGTTGGGGCAAGGAATAATGACATCATTTGCAAAGCTAGCAACCCAGAAGATGACAGGTTAGTGTCTCAGAGAACCATATTATCCCATTTAGAATTCAGGCATCTTTTCTACTGAAAAGGGAAGGGGGAGTGGTTGGTTGTTGGTAACTTCTTGATGCAGAAATCCTTTGTTCTTGCAGCTGTCCACATAGGTCAGGACGCGAAGTTCCTATAAACCTCCAACAAAACAAATGTTAGTTTCTGTTCTGCAACCTTTTTTATCTCCATATGAATGGAAAGATGCTGCAAGCTTAAAAATCAGAGCCTTGAGAATAAGCTATCCTATATATTTCAAGATGTAGGTAATATTCTTTTACAAAAGGTGAAGAGCTCACATCAGTATGTGCAGGCAACAGGGCACAAAAGCTAAAGTAAAATAAATATATATAATATGAAGTCATTTGTTCTTCCCTATTACTTTTCACATATTTGTACCATATGGAGGCCTTTTAAAACAATCAAGATTTTGATTCATCACTTGAATTATTGAAAATCATCCATTATTAGAGGTCAAGTATATAGTAAATATTTTGGGGTGATATTAAAATAGTTTTATATCTTCATTTTCTATTTTGTTTATTTAATAGAAATTTTAATATATTTTATATATTTAATCCACTAAACAAGGTAAACTGACATAAATTTCTATATTAAAGATAATTGGTTCTCTCCAATATAGAAACACATGTTAAAACAGGGTTTCAGAGGGTGAAACACTTTGAATATTATATTTATGTATGCACATATAAATTGTTAGCAAGTAGTCAATATGTAGGTTATTAATCTCCTTTATATTCATGTTACATTTCTTCTGTTTACTTCTGTTCCTAACTTTGTTGTTCAGTCACTCAGCTGTGTCCAACTCTTTGCAACCTCATGGACTACAGTACACCAGGCTTCCCTGTCCATCACAATCTTCCAGAGCCTGCTCAAACCCATGTCCAATGAGTCGGTGATGCCATCCAACCATCTCATTCTCTGTTGTCCCCTTCTCCTTCTGCCTTCAATCTTTCCCAGCATCAGTCTTTTCCAACGACTGGCTCTTCGCATCAGGTGGCCAAAGTACCACCTGGAGCTTCAGCTTCAGCATCAGTCCTTCCAGTGAATATTCAGGGATGATTTTCTTTAGGATTGACTGCTTTGATCTCCTTGCAGTCCAAGGGACTCTCGGGAGTCTTCTCCAGACCAGTTTGAAAGCATCAATTCTTTGCTGCTCAGCCTTCTTTATGGTACAATTCTCTCATGTGTACATGACTACTGGAAAAACCATAGCTTTGACTATAAGGACCTTTGTTGCAAAGTGGTGTCTCTGCTTTTTAATATGCTGTCTAGGTTTGTCTAAATGTAGGTTAATCCAAAACATTTAGAACTTATATTTTGTACAAAACATGCTTGCTATGTGGTTATTGTAAAGTAGAAGACAAAATACACTTCAGGCTCATGTCATATACTATATGGTATTTTTATATCAAAGTTAAAAAAGAGATTGTAGTATCTAAATATTCAGTTCAGTTCAGTTCAGTTGCTCAGTCGTGTCCGACTCTTTGCGACCCCATGAATCGCAGCATGCCAGGCTTCCCTGTCCATCATCAACTCCCAGAGTCCACTCAGACTCACGTCCATGGAGTCAGTGATGCCATCCAGCCATCTCATTCTCTGTCGTCCCCTTCTCCTCCTGCCCTCAATCCCTCGCAGCATCAGAGTCTCTTCCAATGAGTCAACTCTTCGCATGAGGTGGCCAAAGTACTGGAGGTTCAGCTTTAGCATCATTCCTTCCAAAGAAATCCCAGGGCTGATCTCCTTCAGAATGGACTGGGGGGATCTCCTTGAAGTCCAAGGGACTCTCAAGAGTCTTCTCCAGTTCAAAAGCATCAATTCTTTGGTGCTCAGCTTTCTTCACAGTCCAACTCTCACATCCATACATGACCACTGGAAAAACCATAGCCTTGACTAGACTGACCTTTGTTAGCAAAGTAATGTCTCTGCTTTTGAATATGCTATCTAGGTTGGTCATAACTTTCCTTCCAAGGAGTAAGCGTCTTTTAATTTCATGGCTGCAGTCACCATCTGCAGTGATTTTGGAGCCCCAAAAAATAAAGTCTGACACTGTTTACACTGTTTCCCCATCTATTTTCCGTGAAGTGATGGGACCTGATGCCATGATCTTTGTTTTCTGAATGTTGAGTTTTAAGCCAACTTTTTCACTCTCCTCTTTCACCTTCATCAAGAGGCTTTTTAATTCCTCTTCACTTTCTGCCATAAGGGTGGTGTCACCTGCATATCTGAGGTTATTGATATTTCTCCCAGCTATCTTGATTCCAGCTTGTGCTTCTTCCAGCCCAGCATTTCTTATGATGTACTCTGCATAGAAGTTAAATAAGCAGGGTGACAATATACAGCCTTGACGTACTCCTTTTCTATTTGGAACCAGTCTGTTGTTCCATGTCCAGTTCTAACTGTTGCTTCCTGACCTGCATACAAATTTCTCAAGAGGCAGGTCAGGTGGTCTGATATTCCCATATCTTTCAGAATTTTCCACAGTTTATTGTGATCCACACAGTCAAAGGCTTTGGCATAGTCAATAAAGCAGAAATAGATGTTTTTTCTGGAACTCTCTTGCTTTTTGGATGATCCAGCAGATGTTGCCAATTTGGTCTCTGGTTCCTCTGCCTTCTCTAAAACCAGCTTGAACAACTGGAGGTTCACGGTTCACGTATTGCTGAGGCCTGGCTTGGAGAATTTTGACATTACTTTACTAGTGTGTGAGATGAGTGGAATTTTGCTGTAGTTTGAGCATTTTTTGGCATTGCCTTTCTTTGGGATTGGAATAAAAACTGACCTTTTCCAGTTCTGTGGCCACTGCTGAGTTTTCCAAATTTGCTGGCATATTGAGTGCAGCACTTTCACAGCATCACCTTTCAGGATTTGAAATAGCTCAACTGGAATTCCATCACCTCCACTAGCTTTGTTCATAGTGATGCTTTCTAAGGCCCACTTGACTTCAGATTCCAGGATGTCTGGCTCTAGGTCAGTGATCACACCATCGTGATTATCTGGGTCATGAAGATCTTTTTTGTACAGTTCTTCTGTGTATTCTTGCCACCTCTTCTTAATATCTTCTGCTTCTGTTAGGTCCATACCATTTCTGAATATTATCGGATACTAAATCCCATTCCTCTAAAACAAAACAAGCCAAAAAAAAAAAACTTAAACTGCAAAATATGACTGTAACTTGTATACACAGATAACTTTTGCAGCAAAAAAGGGCAGAGTAGAGATAAGAAACAAAATGTATCAGTAAGCAACATGGCATTGAATACAGTTCTACTGTTGAAAAGATCTTGAGAGTCATTAGTACATGTAAACAAAACCAGAAATGACATTTTTGTCTGTCCAAAAGAATCCCCAAAGGGTCAATCATGTCTATCTCCAGGCAATATTTGGAGAAACAAACATATGCATTTTATTTATTGAATTGTAAATTGGGAAGATTTTAGTCTTACCTTCAAGAAATAGGATAACTGAACAAGTTATTGTCCCTCCCCTATTTACCCTCTAATTTCATTATATATTTTGGGTTTTCTCTTGTTACAATATCACTAATAAGGGGAGGCTTGCACAAATACAGTATCCATGGTCAAAGCATATATAGTTTTTTTTTTTTTCCATTGTTAAAACTTCCCCACTTGGCCTCTTTGCCAAGGAATTGGCTAGTTTTTCTCACTTTTTGGTCTTGTGTCTATGTTCTGTATTATCCTCTCCCTCTGTTTGCTAACTGGCTTCTGCTGTAAGTACAGAACTCAATGTCTGCAAGATTACTTGCCCTGCTTCACAAGAATCTGTACTAAATAACTAATTTTCATTTTTTAAAAAATATACATTTATTTATTTTAATTGGAGGTTAATTACTTTACAATATTGTATTGGTTTTGCCATACATCAACATGAATCCGCCACGGGTGTACACGTGTTCCCCATCCTGAACCCCCCTCCCACCTCCCTCCCCATACCATCCTTCTGGGTCATCCCAGTGCACCAGCCCCAAGCAACCAGTATCATGCATAGAACTTGGACTGGCGATTTGTTTCATATATGATATTATACATGTTTCAATGCCATTCTCCCAAATCATCCCACCCTCTCCCTCTCCCACAGAGTCCAAAAGACTGTTCTATACATCTGTGTCTCTTTTGCTGTCTCACATACAGGGTTATTGTTACCATCTTTCTAAATTCCATATATATGCGTTAGTATACTGTATTGGTGTTTTTCTTTCTGGCTTATTTCACTCTGTATAATAGGTCCCAGTTTCATCCACCTCATTAGAACTGATTCAAATGTATTCTTTTTAATGGCTGAGTAATATTCCATGGTGTATATGTACCACAGCTGTCATATCCATTTATCTGCTGATGTACATCTAGGTTGCTTCCATGTCCTGGCTATTATAAACAGTGCTGCGATGAATGCAATCCCTATCAAGCTACCAATGGTATTTTTCACAGAGCTAGAACAAATAATCTCACAATTTGTATGGAAATACAAAAAACCTCAAATAGCCAAAGCAATCTTGAGAAAGAAGAATGGAACTGGAGGAATCAACCTGCCTGACTTCAGGCTCTACTACAAAGCCGCAGTCATCAAGACGGTATGGTACTGGCACAAAGACAGAAATATAGATCAATGGAACAAAATAGAAAGCTCAGAGATAAATCCATGCACCTATGGACACCTTATCTTTGACAAAGGAGGCAAGAATATACAATGGAGAAAAAACAATCTCTTTAACAAGTGGTGGGGGGGAAAATTGGTCAACCACTTGTAAAAGAATGAAACTAGAACACTTTCTAACACCATACACAAAAACAAACTCAAAATGGATTAAAAATCTAAATGTAAGACCAGAAACTATAAAACTCCTAGAGGAGAACATAGGCAAAACACTATCCGACATACATCACAGCAGGATCCTCTATGACCCACCTCCCAGAATATTGGAAATAAAAGCAAAAATAAACAAAAAGGACCTTCTGCACAACTAAGGAAACTACAAGCAAGGTGAAAAGACAGCCTTCAGAATGGAAGAAAATAATAGCAAATGAAGCAACTGACAAACAACTAATCTCAAATATATACAAGCAACCCCTACAGCTCAATTCCAGAAAAATAAACGACCCAATAAAAAAATGGGCCAAAGAACTAAATAGACATTTCTCCAAAGAAGACATACAGATGGCTAACAAACCCATGAAAAGATGCTCAACATCACTCATTATCAGAGAAACGCAAATCAAAACCACAATGAGGTACCATTTCACACTAATCAGAATGGCTGTGATCCAAAAGTCTACAAGCAATAAATGCTGGAGAGGGTGTGGAGAAAAGGGAACCCTCTTACACTGTTGGTGGGAATGCAAACTAATTTTCATTTGTAGATCAGTTTTTTATTAGTTAATGCCAATGGTCTCATTCTAAGGTATTCTATTGCTGTCTTCAATTTATTAGAAGAGTTCAGTGCACCTGAACCATAGGATCCTCTCTATTCACATGGCTTTGCTTTAAACTTTTCTACTGATCCTCAACATTCCAGAATTAAAAGGCTAAATGTGATCAGACAGTGAAGTCCTAGTAAGAACTCCAACTGTTATTATTTTATTTTTAATGTGGCCATTGAATTCAGTGTTCCTCATTCATTATACTTCTGTAATTCTGATGTTTTCTTTCAAGAATGTGCCTTTTTTTTTTTAATGGATCCATGTCACAAACACAAAAATTCCTGAGTGGAGTGTACATAGCTCCATAGGACACTTGGAAGTTAATATTATGTTCTCAGTTGTGCAGACATGTCCAACAGACCCCATGGACTGTAGCCCACCAGGCTTCTATATTCATGGGATTTCCCAGGCAAGAATACTGAGGCGAGTTGCCATTTCCTCCTCCAAGGGATCTCACTGAGCCATGGATCAAATGTGCATATCCTGCATCTCCTGCATTGGCAGGTAGATTCTTTACCATTGAACCACCTGGGGAGCCCAGTCAATATTATAAAGCTCTGAAAAGTGAACTTGTCCCCAGTTTACAAATGCATCTATCTCACAATCCACAAATACTTGACTGATAAAAAAAAATCAGAACATTGTTTCCTGAATAAAAGCATCAGGTTCTTCTTGGATCATATTGAGATTTAACAAAGCAATGAAGTCAATTCAACAAAACCAATTATGTTCTGTACTCTAAAAGCTTTGGGAAGCTCTCAGTTCTGATGGAAAGTTAAAGCAATGCAGAAAAACATTTGCAACTCAAATAGTACATGGAAACTGGAGTTTGTTGAAGAAGAGATCCTAATATTAAGTAAGACGCAATGACAGAAAACTATATTTACTGCAACAGGAAACGAAAGAGCAGAGAATAAGATCCAAGAAGTCAGCAAAGGAAATGAATCAAAAATAAAACACTAGGTTTCAGGACATTTTAAAACTGAACACGTCCCGTCCCCCCCTGCCCCCCACCCCCATTCATCTGCTTTGTTGTGAAGCTACAACGTCTTCATGAAGGATGGGCATATATGCCACCTTAAAATAGGGTTATGCATTTAGATAACTTCTTATCTATTGGCAACTTGTCCATGCAAATTACAGTTTAAACTAACATACTGGACTCAACACTAATTTAATGGCTCCCATCCATGGGGTCACAAGAGTAAGCTTCCCTGGTGGCTCAGACGGTAAAGCATCTGCCTGCAATGTGGGAGTCCCAGGTTCGATCCCTAGGTTGGGAAGATCCTCTGGAGAAGGAAATGGCAACCCACCCCAGTACCTTTGCCTGGAAAATCCCATGGATGGGGGAGCCTGGTATGCTACAGTCTATGTCATTGCAAAGAGTCAGACATGACTGAGCTACTTCACTATAGTGACAAATCACAACAATGTGTATGGGGGCTTCCCGGGTGGAGATAGTGGAAAAGAACCTGCCTGACAATAATGAATATGTATACTGTGTAAAAATAAATAGATATTTAGTAAAAGCTTTGATACTATGGTACTAAAGTTATCTTATTAAATCATAGGATTCAATGAAATTCTATTTCATTAGCAGAGTTGCCAGACCACAATCTAATTTTAGAAAATTTTTATTATTTTCCCCCTAAATTCTTGTACCCATGAAGACTTACTTCCCATCCCTCTTTTTACTAACACCATCTCCTGTTTGTTTTCCTTATATTCTTCCTAGTGGATATGAACTGATATCTCATCATGGTTTCAGTTTGCATTTCTCCAAAGACTAATTATATTAAACATATTTGGATGTGCTTATTTTCCATTTGTACATTTTCTTTGGAGAAAAGTTTATTCAGATCCTTTGCTTATTGTTTAATTGGATTATTTGTCTTAGTTGTTGCTATTGAATCATGAGTTTTTTACAAATTCTAAATGCAAATCCCTTATCACATGTATTATTTTATAAATATTTCTGCCATTCTGTGGTTTCATACTTCCCTTGGTGGCAAACATTGTGAAATTTACTAAAATCTGATTACCTATTTTTTTCCTTTGTCACTTTTGATTCTGATGTATTATCTAAGAAACCCTTGTCTAATCCAAAGTTACTTTTGTGCTTTCTTCTAAAGTCTCTATAACATTAGTTCTTACATGTAATTCTCTGATACATTTGCAATTAGTTTTTGTGTATGGTGGGAGAAATGTGTATATCTTCATTCTCTTGAGTGAAGATATCCATGTGTCTGAGGCTTCCCTGGTGACTCAGTGGTAAAGAATTCATCTGCCAATGCAGGAGATGCAGGAGACAGGAGTCTGATCCCTGGTTTAGAAAGATCCCCTGGAGGAGGAAATAGCAATCCACCTTAGTATTCTTGCCTGAAAAATCCCAGGGACAAAAGAGACTGGCAGGCTACAGTCCATGGGGTCACAAAAATTGGACACAACTAAGTAACTAATGGCACCCCACTCCAGTACTCTTGCCCGGAAAATCCCATGGATGGAGGAGCCTGATAGGCTGCAGTCCATGGAGTCACTAAGACTCAGACATGACTGAGTGACTTCACTTTCACTTTTCTGTTTCATGCATTGGAGAAGGAAATGGCAACCCACTCCAGTGTTCTTGCCTGGGGAATCCCAGGGACGGGGGAGCCTGGTGGGCTGCGGTCTCTGGGGTCGCACAGAGTCAGACAGGACTGAAGCGACTTAGCAGCAGTAGCAGCAGCAAGTAATTGTGCACACACACACACACAACCATTTGTTCCAATATCATCTGTTGAAAAAAAATTTTTTTTAACTTTAAAGCTTTAAAAAAATTCAATTTCCCATTGAATTGCCATGTTAACTCCTCTATAATGAAGAATTTAGTTGGCCTTTGTACCTGGCTTCTGGGTGACATCTTTTAAATCTTTGGAATTTTTCAAATTGTAGGAGTATATTTGTTATTCATGGTGAGCCCTGAAAAATTATACTTAAAAGATGACTCAAGATGGAAGCTGGCTACAGCTGAAAGACCAGTCAGATTGATGCTCAGAGTCATGTGATAGCGGGCCAAACTTTGGGGAAGGTATGGGATTTAGAGATTGACTTCAGTCATATGGTCAGTTATTCTATTACTCATGCTTATATGTGAAACCCCTATGGAAACTTTGGACAACATGCTCGGAAGAGCATCCCCAGTTGGAAGTACTCCACGCACATTATTACATATCAGTGTGCTGGAAGGGCAATATCCCGGGGAGCAGTGAGCAGACTCTTCATGTTAGGACCCACTCAGACCTCAACCCAAGTGTGTTTCTCACTTTGACTTGTTCTGTTTTAAATCTTCCATTATAATAAAGCTATAACCTTCATTTTCCTGAGTTCTGTGTGTCATTCAAGAAAAGTATTGGGCTCAAAGTACTCCTGTTACTATTTCTTGTAGGTCAGTGTGCTAGGAGCAACTTTTCTGCCATTGTTTCTCTGGTAATGACTTCATTTCTCTCTCAATGTTAAAAACTTTTGCTAGATATAAAATTTTTATTTGATAGTCTCCTTTTTTCAGTACTTTGAGTAGATCATCTCCCTGCCATCTGGATTCCATGGTTTCTGATGAGAAGTTAACTGTGAATCTGATTGAGCATTGATTGTAAGTAATGTCATTTTTTCTTATTGCTTTTAAGACTTTTTCTTTGTTTTTAACTTTTGACAAGTATGAGTTTAGGTATGGATATCTTTAATCTGGGGCTACCAAGTGACACAAGTGGTAAAGAATCCATCTGCCAGTGCAGGAGACATAAGAGACACAGGTTTGATCCTTGGGTCAGGAAGATCCCCTGGAAGAGTGCATGGCAACCCACTTCAGTATTATTGCCTGGAGAATCCCAAGGACAGAGAAGCCTGTTGGGCTACAGTGCATAGTATCACAAAGAGTCAGACACGACTGATGAGACTTAACACACATACATCTTTAACTTAATCCTACTTGGAGTCCTTCAAGACTCACAAATGTACCAATTAATTTTTACTATCAAATTTGAGACATTTTTTTTGCCCAATACTACTTCAAATACAATGTAAGTTCCTTTCTTATATTCTTCTTTTTCTGAGGACCCATTATACATATGTTGGTATGCTGTTGGTAAGTCAGTATTTTCTTCTTTTTCTTTCTAGTACTTAAACTGATTAGTATCAATGGATCTATCTTTTGGTATGTCTATTATTTCTGCTGATTACTCAAATTGCTGTTATGCCATACTTGTAAAGTTTTCATTTCAGGTATTGTGTTTTTCAACTCTGGAATTTTTATCTGGTTGTCTTTGTACTTTTTTAACTTTATTATTACTCTCTAGTGAGATATCATTCTCATATACTTCTTAACTTCTTTAGATAATTTATTTTTCTTAGTTCTCTTTTCTTTCCTTTATTTCCTTGAAAATGCTTATAATATTTATATTTTTCTGTCATAATTGCAACTTCTGTGCCCCCTCAAAGAAAGAATTTCTATTGACTATTTTGTTTTTCATCTGTGTATGGGACAAACTATTTTTACATATCTCTTAAATTGTAGTTGAAACCTGAATATTTTAAGTAATAAAATATAACAAGCCTGGAAAGCTGTTCTCATCACAGAAAAAAGTTTAATTGTAGTAACTGTTTGTTTAGAGACTTTCCTGTACCAGATTTCTAAACTATGCATTGCTTGTTGTGTGAAACCACAAGTCTCTGCTCCTTTAGATTACTGATGGTTAGACAGAGATGTCTCTCAAGATTGTGGCTGCTGTGAATTGGCAGCCCAGAAGTGTTTGGATAGTCTCATTTGTTCAAGCTGGTATCACAAACTTAGGCAATTTTGATGTTAAACAATAGCCACCAATTTCTTTGACAACGACAACCCAGGGGATAGGGTTTTTCTTATTGAGTAAGGTATGTTTCAAGCCAAATAATAAGCCCTATAAAAGAGACTTTTCCAGAAAGCAGCCATACAGATCAAATATTGACATTGCTGTAGTAATGTGGCTTTTGATAGTGCTCTAGACAACCTCTGCATATCACTTCCCCAGTGGCTTCTGGGCTGCCAATTTCACAGCTACTACTGTGTTGATTTTTAAGTGTGCTGTGGAGTTGAAAAAGGAAGATGAATATTGACAAGTTAAGAAGTTACAAAGCTCACTGTTCATTATAAAATGCAGCTTTTTTTTTTATGTGTAAATAATCCTGTAATAATTGCAAGTTTTGGTAAATTTCCAGAATTATGAAGAGGTTGATTTAGGCAATTTGCCTATGTTCTTATCACTTGTATAGAGGAGTAGATTTTAAGGTTTTAAATTCTACTAGAGGTGTTTGCCCCCCTGCATAATTTTCTCACTTGTGAACTCTATTTCACATTGAAATAGACACCTATTATCAGAAAAGCCTGAGAAACTTCCTTAAATCTTTCAAACAATCGGCTGAACTACAATTCCCAAAATCATATTCTCAAGTGGATAGTATTCTTTTACTGTAATGACAGGATCACAGGTTGAGTAGCTTCCGATATATCATGTAGAAAGAAATTGCAGAGCTGGGAACTGAATCTGGATGATCTGGAGATTTCATTTCTGTTTCGTTTGAATATAGTCACTACAGAAATGAAATCCCTTTATTTGATTATCAGTGTTATTACATCATCAGAGCCAAGTGATGCTTTTCTTTGGTCCCATAATTTAGACAGTCTCTTTTGTGCTTTTCATTATGGAAAAAAATGCTATAAATCTCTGCCTGTTAGTAATCTTTTATGAACATATATTTTCTATTTTGGTAACTTATGTATAAAAATAATAAATTTTTTAAACAGAAATTATAGAAGGGTATGCTACTGAATTTATTTTCTATTTTTGCAATTAAATTTCAACATTCAAACAGTATGTGCCATTTAATTTGATATTAACACAAGAGATGACTTTATATCACATATCATATAATAATTATGATGAATGTGTATATTTTCCTGACCTATTCTTCCCTTCATTATTTTTAAACCAAATTTAATTTGCTTTCAAACAGAGATATTTTTCCAAAAGTATTTTGCTTTTGTGTATCACTTGCCTTTCCTCATTTGAATAAGAATCTCTCTTGTAATTCTGAGCATTTTGATGCACTGTAGCTTTAGGCAAACACATGAAAAATGGAACTATTTCTAAGAAATGCTGTCTTAAAAATATAGCCTTATTATGTAGTCAATTATGGAGGAGGCTTATTTATTCTTCATTTGAGTTTAACTTCTGTCTTTGATATTTATAAGGTAGACATTGCTGCAGAGTTGAGTTTGCAGATTGTTTCCTTCCAGCTACTTCAAGATGATCACAAAATTAATTATATATGTACCAGCAGATGCCAAAAAATCTGCAACTGAAGAATGTAGTAATAATTTAAACTTGTCTGCTAAATATAATTTTATTAAATAGCTCCTCATATTTACTCTTCCTTCATAAAGTAGTTATAAACATAATCACATATACACAGTGTTGATGTATAAATTTACTAATTTAAATAATGGGAAGCATTTAATCTCTGTCGATTTATTTCAATTATGGAGTTAATATTAACTGTGATTACTATAGGAAGCAAGTCAAATTATCAGGAATCTTCCTAAGTTAATAAAGAACTATGAGGTTTTTTACTTCATATAGTCTCATTGAGGATACCAAATAAAATTTCAGAATACACACAGTATCAAACATATGTATGTGTGAGTGTGTATCTGTGATAAAAAGTGAGCTTTTCATTCATGTCATCAGGCCATTTATGTATATTTTTAGAATTGAACCAGGGTACTCACCTTGGAGGGAATGTACTACCATAATTTTAAACTAAGATTTCACTAATAAGGTTAACTATAAAATATAAGAACTATATATTTGTTTGTATTTCATTATGATTGTATACTGAGTTAAAGGATTTTAAAATTACAGATAAACATACATTCCCATATAACTGTGTTCCATTACTCTTAAGTTATTCTCCAAAGTTACCATAGACCTCTATCCTGTTTTTCAAGATACACTTGGTATACACTCACTCACACATGCACACAGACACACACACAAAACAGTTTACATTACTACCTGTTTTTATTTTGGCTAAGCTGAAAAAATCATTTGCATATGTTAGTAGAAGACCTCTTTTACTCTTAACTTTGGATGCATGTATACTTAATTTTCCAAATCTAGATACTTTTAAAAGTGAAAAGAAGCATTACATTAATGTAATCACATTACAAAAACAGGGTGAAACTGGGAATAAAGTCAAACTTCAAACCTTGCAAACTCTAAATCCACCCATGCTTCCCCAGATTTCTGCATGACTCGATTTGTAAATTGCTTTACAAGGACGTTGGATTTTATAATGTTCTCCACCTACAGCTGTTTTCTCTGATTAATTATCTGCTTTAGACCCTTTACCCATTCACCTGGCTTGACCGTTTCCCTTCTTAAAAAGTATTCTCGTTCACGAGGCTTGTAAATTCTTTTAAAATATACATTAGATCGTTTCTCTACTTTGCTTAAAAGTTTCCTCCTTCTCCCATTTGAACTTCACGAAAATCTCGATTTTCTTGTACGGCCTATAAAGCTCTGAATGAACTTCTTGCCACCACTCAGATCACATTTCTTGCCAGTCTTTTCCACTCTACTTCTGCTGCAGCCTTAACAGACTCTCTGCTGTTCTTGAAACTGACTAAAGGCACCTCATTGTCCCTGGAATTGCTATTTTTTCTCTTTAAACACTGTCCCGCAGAAAACATATAGCACGTTTTATCATTTCATTAATCAGCGTTTGAATGCCATCCCCATTGAGAGGCTTTCTTTAAACACTGCATATAAAATAGCAACCCCATCACTGTCCTCTCAACTGAGCTTTATTATTTTTTAAATTTCATAACATTTATCACAAGCTTATATAGTATTAAATATATTTTTATTGTATGCCTCCTCCCATTCGAATGTAGGCTATATGACACAAATCTGCTTTTTCACTTCCTTCTCCACACAGTTTAATCCAAAATATATTTATTGAAAGACAAACTGAATGTAACAAATGGAAAACATTGGATCAATTATATAGGATCGTCCACATCTTTTCAGTACTAAAAAATCACTGCTGCTACTGCTGCTAAGTCGCTTCAGTCGTGTCCGACTCTGTGCGACCCCATAGACGGAAGCCCACCAGGCTCCCCCATCCCTGGGATTCTCCAGGAAAGAATACTGGAGCGGGTTGCCATTTCCTATTCAATCATGTTCTCTCCGGTTTGTTTAGTTTTACCATTTATATTGTGCCACTGTTCTTTGGGAGGCTCACTTTCTCATAATCCAAATACATTCCTCTTTTAGAGAACATTTCATTTGTGTCACTGTCCTCATTCTTTCCCGTCTCTTCTGGATCAGTTTTATCAGTACGAAATCAGAGTCTAGCATTTTCTATTTGAAAAAGAAAAAAATATCTTCCTCTATCCCATGTTGATATCAGTGATTTTTACCACTATTTTTACTAATATTCACAGCAAGACCTTGCTGTATTTCAGTCTTCAATTCAACTTCTCATTTTCATAATTCCACCAACAATTGTGCTTTTATCAGATTTACCGAGATTATCAAAGATGCCTGTACTTCCAGCATACATGCTAATAGTCAAAATTGTGTGCTTTTAGAAGTAGAAGCAGTTGATTAATTTGTTTTCTTGAGGCTTGTCTTCTCTTCCAAGAAAAATACTATTCTCTCTTTCCTTATGAGCCATTCATTTTCAATCTCTTGAGTTTTCTCCTCCAAACAGTAGAAGGAAGTCAGGTTTAATTATTTTTTCTCACTTTAAATCTTCTCTTCAAGCTATCTTAATTTGTCTCCTTGTCTTAATACGTGTATATATATATATATATATATATACACATATATACAAATATATATATATATTTCTGTGCCTTTCCCCCTTACTCAACTACCTACTTAATGTTAATTTGCATAGATATCAGAAACAATAGATTCACATCAAAGCTATTAAATCTCCACAGTACTTGACCTCCCCAAATCATTTCCTTTCTGTGTGTTCTGTATATCCATAGCTCCAGTCCAGTTGCCCAAACTGAAAATACAAAACCATTTTTGATTCTTCACGTTATGATACCAAGTATATCAGCAGACCCTTTAGGCACTAGAGCCAAATGTATGCAGCAGCTATTCAATTTTGTCTTGGATTCTTTTTTTTCAATGCAAGCATATTTGATTCTTTCAAATATTACCATTTAAGTCTAGTTCAGCTCAGTTCAGTCTCTCAGTCATGTCCGACTCTTCGCGACCCCATGCACTGCAGCACGCCAGGCCTCCCTGTCCATCGCCAACTCCCAGAGTTTACTAAAACTCATGTACATTGAGTCAGTGATACCATCCAACCATCTCATCCTCTGTCATCCCCTTCTCCTGCCTTCAATCTTTCCCAGTATCAAGGTCTTTTCAAAGGAGTCAGTCCTTCACATCAGGTGGCCAAAGTATTGGAGTCTAATTTCTAAATATCACTATGTGGATGGGTTCTCCATTGACTATTCTCCTGAAAACACTTTCTTCTGTAATCCTCCATTGTACTAAATTATATTTCCCCTACGGGATCTATTAATATCTAAAATATACAGTGTTTAAATATTTGTTTATTCTGTTTTTCTCTCACCACAGTAGAAGCTCCATGACAGGAAAAACTTGTCCATATTATTCATGCCTTTGTTTCAGCATCAATGACAGCCTGTCTAAAGTAGGTTGTTGAATAAATGAATAAATATCTAAAAATTTCTTTCATGTAGAAATATATTTCTCATAATGTATAGAATATATATTTTTAATTTGATTTTTCATGTTTTTGTGGCATGGTGGTCTATGGACATAACATTTGTTTTGGAATTAGGCATTGGGGTCCTAAATTGTAGATAATAACTTTGCTATGTGACTTTAAGCAAGTATAACTTTACTCAGACGTTCATTTATCATCTTTCAAGATATAGTGCTTGCTGTCTATAATCCTTTCAAAACATTTAATGAATGTATCATGTAATATTAGCTTTCTTTTTTACATGCATTATAGCAGCAGTTTTTGTTTCTTTTCTTTTCAAACACACACAGAGAGAAAGCATGATACTTCTCCTTTAATGAATGATAATCCTATGCGAAAATGTAAGGAGAATAAAGTACATAGACAATAACCAAAAAAAAAACTGATTTTAGCCGTTATCATACAATGAAAATACTAAGATGAATGCATATCCCTACTGTATATGAGAGTTAAGGAGAAGATTATTAGTTCTGTGATCTGCTTTTATGAGTAAGAGAACAGTCTTTTTTTTTTTTCATCTAAATCATTTATTATCTGGTCTTCTTAATAAAAATAGTTCACATTATCCTGCCTATTCACACTGAAAAATAGCAAAAGTAAGTAAAAAGAAACTGCCTTTGGTTTGCTATTGTAGTTCTTTTCGCTCTTGAATTTGGAATAAAAGCTTTTAAGTCTAAGAATCATTTTTGCAGTTGGAAAACCAAATTAGAGTAGGAAATTGAATAAAGAATAATAACGAAAATTTGTTAATAGCTTGAAACAGTGATTATATCTTCAAATTACCTTTTCCATTATAAAGCATTATAATAATTTAATGTTGCACTCTAATAAATATAACTCACTTGCTTTTATAATAAAATATTTGTGCCAGGGCTCACTCTCATGACCCCATTAATGGATTGAAAACCCTTCGAATTTATTTTTCCTTTGTGAAGGTCACTACATAGAAACATTGAAGAGGATATTTGTTAGGATACACATTTATTCACATAGAGAGTAATAACAAAGTACAAAACAATGTAAGTAGCCAGGATATATGAATTATACATTTGCTGATACTTTTGTTGTTTATTTGATGATTGCTGCTTGTTACTTCCTAAACTTTATTCCCCATTAATTTTATCAAGGATGATATGATTTGGGCTTTAATCTGTTGTCATTATAAGTTAAAAAACTAAAAATACTTTCATGTCACAGTATTATTGTCCTGGCTTCACTAGATAAAGTCATTTAACTTTGCGCACTATTTTCATAATGCATTATTTTTAAAATTGTATATGCACTATCAGTTCAGTTCAGTACAGTCATTCAGTCATGTCCTATTCTTTGTGACCCCATGAATCACAGCACACCAAGCCTCCCTGTCCACCACCAACTCCCGGAGTTCACTCAAACTCATGTCCATCGAGTCGGTGATGCCATCCAGCCATCTCATCCTCTGTTGTCCCCTTCTCCTGCCCCCAATTCCTCCCAGCATCAGAGTCTTTTCCAATATTCCCTATATTAAAATGCAAAATAAAATTGAAAGTATCAAAATGCTGTCATGAATAAGCATAACATGCACAGTACTTTGCATATATTTTCAGAATAATCCTCACCATGACTTTGAGTTACAGATAATGAAAGTAATATTCAAACGGTTTAAATCATTTCCCTAAGGTCACACAGCAGGTACAATAAAAAGAAAACAAGTAATACTTAATCCTCTGTTAGAATTACATTGTAGACTTTAGCATTGTAGAATAGTAAGGGACTTAGAAGATGTTCTAGCCAAATTGTCTTCAAGGAGAAGCTTTTTTTTTTAACCTCGGTAAACTTATTATGTAGTGTCCTACACCGACATGCACAGTACCCATTTTATGAATACTAATTGAATGTTTAAGTTCGTAATATAATGACAAATTATGATTACATAGCTAATTATTCCAAAAATAGCAAAAACCTTTAAGTAAAGGTCTCTGTAATAATAATGATTTACTAGCTTTTCTATATTGTGTTATCTATTTTTTGTCTAATGCTTGAACCCAATGTAAAATTTATCTAGGGTTTGCCCTCTTTAAATGGAGAATTATCATTAGTGTTTTATTTTTGTTGTACATAATGCTCAAGATGCAAATGTTACAAAATAGTGAATTTGACTCTAATAGTGAAACATGTTGAATGAACAAGTTTGTGTGTGGAAGTTGGGGAGTGCTTTCAAACTTTGTTTTTAAGAGAGAATATATACGTGAGGATTCAATGAAACCTCAGTGAATTTAATTATAATAATGGCAATCTTCACTAGAAAGAAGAGACTAACAGCTGGCATTATACATAAAAATTCTGAGGTCTCTGAACCACAAATCATGTGCATCCCACTCCCTAATTTTTCCTAAGGCTTTTCCATGATTATACAGGTCAGTATATCTGGGCCTGGGGCGGGACAGGGTAGCCCAAATACCCAAGATATCCAAATTTTCCAGACATAACTTAGTAACCTGACTTGAATCAAAACACTTTATAATATAGTAGTCTTTTTCTAATTTACCACCAGGGAGATACCTAATTGGATCTAGAATGTTTAGGAAATAATCCTTCATTATGACCTTAACTTGATATTGGAAAATTAGGCAATATTTTGCTGTTTCTATCTCAAACAATAGGCAAGGTTTTAACCAGAACTTTGACAGTTTGTTTTTGAAAATTTCCCTTTCTTCCCATATTCAGAAGGTAATTTTGCTTTCTTTTTGATTCAGAATCAATGAAAAGTAAAATTTGGTGAAACCAAATTTGAAAAGTATTAAGAGTTTTTAAATATTTCTGAATGCATGTTTAATTGTTGTTGAGTTTTAAGGGGAAAAAGAAAAAAGTATATGAAAACAGAAAAAAAATGTATGTAGCTTAAAGGAAATATATATGTACTTTAAGGGAAAAAAATAAAAAAAATTAGAAATTGTGACTTGATAATTTGAAATCTCAATAGTATAGCCCAAGACACAGCATTTCAGATATCTCTAAGAAACTGCTTCCAGGAAGTAGATGGAAGGTCAGTACATGTGTGATTTTGGTGAGTGGGGAATACATTCAATCAAGCACATATTTTATGCAGAAGGTTACTACTAGTCTTGAGGACCAGATGTCACCATGAAAAATTTTAATGCCTTCCTGGATATGAAGAGATGCAAGTATTGGGCCCTTAAATCTCCTGAAAATATCTATCTGAAGAAATTTTCCACTATTTTGTCCAGCAGCACAGACTGCCTCAGTCTTGAGCTCTACCCTTAACTCCTTACATCAGGTGTTTAACATCAACAACTGCAGCGGTTTATAATTTGATCCTTGCAAAGGTAGCTAGCAAGAGTTACTTTGTAGGTGACAATGCATATATGTATATCCATATGTATATGCAGATGAATTAAGATTTTATCCAAAAAAATGTGCTTGTAATTTGTGTTCTTTAGTCTTCCTTGTCAATAATTACCATCATAAACTTATTACATCATAGTACAATTTTTATTATCAGTTTTCCATTTTTGAATATTAAATACCATTGGCAGGTGTATTTAGGCTTGTATATATACATGGGCTTACCAGGTGGCTCAGTGATAAAAAATCCACCTCCCAATGCAGGAGATGAGGGTTTGACCCCTGGGTTGGGAAGATCTCCTGGAGAAGGAAATGGCAACTTACTTCCAACTTGCCAGGAAAATACCATGGACAGAGGGCTACAGTCCATGGGACTGGAAATAATCAGACATGACTGAAAGCAACTGGGTGCACTCATACACACACACACATACAGATCATGGCATTTGTTCAGTTTCTTAGTAATATTTATTTCTGTGGAAATGGTAAGTCAAGACCTTCTGACTCGTAGCTTTACACTCAGATATTTTTAATGTATTCATAATTAGAGCATACACTTTTAATGCTTTAATTATTCATTCTTCTAGTGATAAAAATCCAAGATTACCTCCAATCCTTGGCTCAAAAGTTAACATTGTGATAAGCATCCTTATATATATCCTATATGAAAATTCCCAGGAAGATATGAACAGGAATAAGTTTCTAAGGCAATGAAATATATTTTTTCTGACCTAAGCAGTCCCTAAGTTTACCTTCGGTGCATGTGTTCATGTTTCTGTATCCTCCATCACCATGAGGCATTGTCTAGCTTTATATTTGCCATTTTGTTGGAGATTCATTGAACCCAGAATTGTTTTAATCTGTATTTCCCTAACTACAAGTTAATCTGAGCATGTCTTCAGATGCTTGTTTATGTATTTTGTCTTTTTTTTTCTGTAAGAGTACATATTTTTCTTGTTCCTATTTTATAGGATTTTCTTTTATAGTATGGCTTTGTATTATGTGTTACTGGAGGAAGGCATGGCAACCCACTCCAATATTCTTGCCTGGAGAATCCCCATGGTCAGAGGAGCCTGGTGGAATTCAGTCCATGGGTTTGCAAAAAGTTGGACATGACTGAGTGACTAAGTACATATCTGCTATAGTTTCCATTTTTGCTGTCAGTTGACCTCAAGGCCATTATTCTTCTGTGCATATATTAAGGAAAATGTTGTCAAAAATACTGAAATTTTATTTTATCCAGCTAGAATGTTAATTTGAAGATTAATTTGAGAACATTAATATCCTTGTAGTATAGCAATAGTATATCCAAAAGTATCAGGTTTTTGTTCAGTCACTCAGTCATGTCCAACTCTTTGTGATCCCACAACTGCAGAATGTGAGGCTTCCCTGTCCTTCACCATTTCCTGGACTTTGCTCAGACTCATGGCCATTGAGTCGATGATGCCATCCAACCATCCCATCCTCTGCCATCCCCTTCACCTCCTGCCTTCAGAGTCTTTTGCAGCATCAGGGTTTTTTCTAATGAGTCAGCTCTTCGCATCAAGTGGTGAAAGTATTGGAGTTTCACCTTCAGCATCAGTTCTTTCAGTGAATATTCAGGACTGATCTCTTTTAGGATGGACTGGTTGGATCTCCTTGCAGTCCAAGAGACTCTCAAGAGTCTTCTCCAATACCACAGTTCAAAAGCATCATTTCTTCAGTGCTCAGCTTTCTTTATAGTCCAACGCTCACATCTATACATAACCACTGGAAAAACTATAGCCTTGTCTAGATGGACCTTTGTTGGCAAAGTAACGTCACTGCTTTTTAATATACTGTCTAGGTTGGTCATAGCTTTTCCTCCGAGGAGCAAATATCTTTTAATTTCATGGTTGTAATCACCATCTGCAATGATTTTGTACCCCAAGAAAATAAAGGCTGTCACTGTTTCCATTGTTTCCCCATCTATTTGCCATGAAGTGATGGTACTGGATCTCATGAATTTAGTTTTTTGAATGCTGAGTTTTAAGCCAGATTCTTCACTCTCCTTGTTCACCCTCATCAAGAGACTCTTTAATTCCTCTTTGCTTTCTGCCGTAAGGGTGGTTCCATCTGCATATTTGAGGTTATTAACATGTCTCCTGGCAATCTTGATTCCAGTTTGTGCTTCATCCAGCCCATTGTTTTGCATAATGTACTCTGCATATAAGTTAAATAAGCAGGGTGACAATATACAGCCTTGATGTACTCTTTTCCCAATTTGGAACCAGTCCATTGTTCCATGTCAGTTCTAACTGTTGCTTGTTGACCTGCAAACATATTTCTTAGGAGGCAGGCAATGTCGTCTAGTATTCCCATCCCAAAGTATACAGTATATTTATAGGGTATTATTTATAATAATAAATATATTATTTTAGGTGTTTCATTTGAGTGAGTTTTTTGAAATCTATTTTTACCATTTTATCTTTGCAAAAATTTCAGTTTCCATGATAAATATACTGTTCCTATATAATTTTAATTTTGTAAAAGTGTAATTAAGGTATGGGTTAGCTAAGGCAATTTCACAAATGTAATGCTAATGAATGATAGATTCAGAATTTAAAACAAGACAATTTTCCTCCAGAATCTTTACCCTTAACTCATGTGCTATTCTAATGTTCATTTTATAAGCAGAATACTTCAAAATATATTAAAATCTTAGAGAAACACTTCACTTTCTGAATTTCCAATTTTTTCAAACTGCTTGTTGGAATATAAAAACAAAGTTAGCATGTAAGCTTCTTTACATTTTAAAAACAAATGATTAGATTAAGTGTCACCAATTTAGTCATTTAATGACCATTGTGTTATCTGGCATATTTAATGTGTAAAGTTCTATATGACAAAGATTTGGCAAGGGATAAAATCAAGTAAATAAAAAACATAAAAATCTGACTTGGTTATAACAGATGAGCATCATTGCTACACACATTTCTTAACTCAGAGTTTACACCACTCTCCTGTAATTTTTAGCTTCTTTATCAATGTCACTTTATTTTCAAGTTACTTTTCTATAAAGGACTAATTTTCTCCACTATAAAACATTGGCTGGATAAGTTCTGTTGCCTTAATCACTAGTTACTAAAATTGTAAGTGATCATTTAAAAGGTATTCATCATACGTGAGATCAACAGTTTTAGAAAAAATACTTTAAAACTACTTTAAAAAGTACTTTTTAAGTATAAAATATAGTATTTTAGAACTTATTATGATAAATGATTATCAGGTGATAGCTGATATTTTAATAATATTTCCCAATTTTGTGAAATGTGTGACAAATTCAAGGTCAGCTTTCTCATCTACCTTTCTTACACCTTGTCACTACTATATGAGATTTGGGGCTTCCCTGGTGGCTCAGCAGTAAAGAATCTGCCTACCAAGGCAGGAGATGCAGGTTCGATCCCTGAGTTGGGAAGATCCCCTGGTTCTCCAGGGAATGGCAGCCCACTCCAGTATTTTGCCTCAGCAATCTCATGGACACAGGAGCGTGGTGAGCTACAGTACGTGGAGTTGCAAAGAGTTGGACACAACTTAGTAACTATACATACACAATTTACAATTTTACATTTTCAAGTATAAGTTCAAGTGTTTGAATTTTTTTTTTTCATACAGTTTAACTGTTCAGAAGGAAAACAGTCCCAGAGAGTATACAGCATTAACTCAAAGGAGACTGTATTGAAAAAAAAAATTTTTATCCAAATAGACACATTGCCATCTGAAGGAACACAATTGTGTGTACAGTTTTTTTCAAAGAAAGCTGTTATAAGCTTAACAGATATGTTGCCTCCTTGGATAATGATCAGTAAGAAGAAGCCACTTGGAAGAAGCCACTAGAACGCAAAGTAATTAATTGGTCTGAGCAAATAATATATAATCTCTTCACTCCTTGTAAAATTTATGTGATCTCTTTTTCCCTTAACACAGTGTTTTAGTATGGAAACTTAAATCCTGTTGCTTTATTTTGTTTGAATGGCACAGTAGGCTCTGTGTATATAAGCCATGGCCATGATTTGGTTGTATTAAAAATGTTAAATATCCCTTTTGCACTGAATCTAGATGAGGCATGCAACTGATCACCAGTTGCTGTCTTGGAATAATCAAATAATGTATGAACAGGCATTATATTCTAACTTCTATTTGCATAGGAATATTTTACCTTGCCCCCCAAACAGTTGATGCTGTCAGTACTGGTTCTGAAGCATTTCTTTTGAACTTACCTACAGCTCAACATAATGCCTGACACAGTTAAAATTATCTCTTTCTCTAGCATGGGTTTCAATGATAAAAAGAAGCTTTGTAGATTCCCTTATATACAACATACACACATGCAAAGAAATGATTCATATTCTGCACATCAATGGATTTATTAAACTGTAAACTGAAATACCTACCACCATATCCAAATGACAGCAAATGCTCTTCACACTGTGTCATTTGCATTATGAAATATCTAATAGTATCATTTGAGGAAGAAATGTTGGCAAACACACATTGTTCTTTCTCTCATTTTATAGAATACAGGTTGGCTTTGAAGTTATAAATGTCTTGGCAATAACATTACATGTACTTATCTTTTCTATATATATATGAGGGCATCATCTTTGAAGACTGCCTTTTTGGTTCTGTTGAATTTTCTGTTCTTAGCTTATTTTGCTTTTTATTGAAAAGCTTAATGCATTCATGAAAATATAATTTATTATGATATATATACACATATATAATTAGATTTGCCACTGTGTTTGCATAATGATGAAATAAAAGCCCTGATAGCCTCATTACATTAATTTGACAAAATCTTCTAGCAGAGGCCACTATGGAAATTAGAGAAGAATGGATTCCTGAGACATGAAGTCCAACTCAAACATTGTCTCAGACATTTGTATGAAAGATATACTTGACATACTTGCTAATTTACCTGTCCCTGTAAGATCCTATGTTAGTCTATACTCAAGGTTTTTCACTGTATTTTGGAGCTATTAATCCATTTTAAATGGAATGAGGTTATAACATTCCAAAGCCAAACTAAAATTTAAGCTGAACAAACACAAACAGTAGTATATAGTTGATGTACAAAAATAGAATCACTTTGCTCTGTCGTATCAGACTCTTTGTGACCCCATGGACTATAGCTCACCAGGCTCCTCCTAATGTCTCATTTATGTTGCCTTTACACACACAAAAATGAATCAATTAATTTCATTATATAACTTTAAATAGTCTATATAAATATACATTATGTAATTATTTGACTTCTACTAATAATAAAGCAACAGTTAGAACTGGACATGGAACAATAGACTGGTTCCAAATAGGAAAAGGAGTACATCAAGGCTGTGTATTGTCACCCTGCTTATTTAACTTATATGCAGAGTACATCACGAGAAATGCTGGGCTGGAAGAAGCACAAGCTGGAATCAAGATTGCCGGGAGAAATATCAATAATCTCAGATATGCAGATGACACCACCCTTATGGGAGAAAGTGAAGAGGAAATAAAAAGCCTTTTGATGAAAGTGAAAGAGGAGAGTGAAAAAGTTGGCTTAAAGCTCAACATTCAGAAAACTAAGATCATGGCATCTGTTCCCATCATTTCATGGGAAATAGATGGGGAAACAGTGGAAACAGTGTCAGACTTTATTTTGGGGGGCTCCAAAATCACTGCAGATGGTGACTGCAGCCATGAAATTAAAAGACACTTACTCCTTGGAAGGAAAGTTATGATCAACCTAGACAGCATATCGGAGAAGGCAATGGCACCCCACTCCAGTACTCTTGCCTGTAAAATCCCATGGACGGAGGAGCCTGGTAGGCTGCAGTCCATGGGGTTGCTAGGAGTCGGACACGACTGAGCGACTTCACTTTCACTTTTCACTTACACGCACTGGAGAAGGAAATGGCAACCCACTACAGTGTTCTTGCCTGGAGAATCCCAGGGACAGGGGAGCCTGGTGGGCTGCCGTCTATGGGGTCGCACAGAGTCGGACACTACTGAAGCGACTTAGCAGCAGCAGCAGCAGTAGCAGCAGATAGCATATTGAAAAGCAGAGACATTACTTTGCCAACAAAGGTCCATCTAGTCAAGGCTATGGTTTTTCCAGTGGTCATGTATGGATGTGAGAGTTGGACTGTGAAGAAAGCTAAGCACCAAAGAGTTGGTGCTTCTGAACTGTGGTGTTGGAGAAGACTGGTGAGAGATCAGTCCTGGGTGTTTATTGGAAGGACTGATGCTGAAGCTGAAACTCCAATACTTTGGCCACCTCATGAGAAGAATTGACTCATTGGAAGAGACCCTAATGCTGGGAGGGATTGGGGGCAGGAGGAGAAGGGGACGACAGAGGATGAGATGGCTGGATGGCATCACCGACTCGATGCACAAGAATTTGGGTAAATTCTGGGAGTTGATAATGGACAGGGGGACCTGCTGTGATTCATGGAGTTGCAAAAAGTTGGACACTACTGAGTGACTGAACTGAACTGAACTGAGTAATAAATATCATATAGGTTACCTATAAATGTACATATATATATATATATATATATACACACACACATTGTTATGTGTTTCTATTCCCGTAAATGAAAACATCAAAAGTCAAAAAGGTGTTTAATATACTAACTTACTGAATATCATAAATTAGTTTGTGCATTTGTGCTCAGTCACTCAGTCATGTGACTCTTTGCAACCCCATGAACTGTAGCCCGCCAGGCTCCTCTGTCTTTGGAATTTTCCAAGCAAGAATACTGGAGTGGGTTGCCATTTCCTTCTCCAGGGGATCTCCCCTAACCAAGAATCAAATTAGTCAGCCTACCTTAATGTTCAGAACATATTTTTTTTCTGGTCCTATACTAGGGCACATTCATCTAACACAAAGGCTACTTTAAAAAAAACAGTGGAGTGGGTTGCCATTTCCTTCTCCAATGCATGAAAGTGAAAAGTGAAAGTGAAGTTGCTCAGTCATGTCCGACTCTTAGTGACCCATGGACGGCAGCCAACCAGGCTCCTCCCTCCATGGGATTCTCCAGGCAAGAGTACCGGAGAAGGCAATGGCACCCCACTCCAGTACTCTTGCCTGGAAATCCCATGAATAGAGGAGCCTGGTGGGCTACAGTCCGTCCATGGGGTCGCTAAGAGTCGGACACGACTGAGCGACTTCACTTTCACTTTTCGCTTTCATGCATTGGAGAAGGAAATGGCAACCCACTCCAGTGTTCTTGCCTGGAGAATCCCAGGGACAGGGGAGCCTGGTGGGCTGCCGTCTATGGGGTCGCACAGAGTCGGACACGACTGAAGCGACTTAGCAGCAGCAGCAGCAGCAGGCAAGAGTACTAGAGTGGGTTGTCATTGCCTTCTCCAGGGATTGGGAGCTACTGCCCCGTATTACTAAAGAGCTACCCTGCATATTTCTAGCCCAGGAAAAAATCAAAATGCAAAATCTGAAGTACAATTTCTACTAAATGCATATTTATTTCACACCATCATAAATTTGAAAAACATTGAAGTTAAAATATCACTAATTTGACAGTCATCTGTATTAAACTATATTTAGATGTATGTTTAAGGGGGCTCACTTAATGAAGTAATAAAGTATTAAGAAGTCTACTTTAAGAAGGTACAAGGAAAATTGTAAAGCCAAAAATGTGAGTACAGGACAGAATTAATGTTGCTTGAAGCTTAAGATATTATTGCATCTGTCCTATGTTTTTTTTTTTTTACTGAATATTTTAGATTATATATTAAAATAATAAACTATTATAAATATAGAAAGAAGTCAACTTCCATTTAAAAGCACTAATACCTGAAGCTAAGTAGAATCACCCCAAAAGTCTCAGCTGGAAATGTAGAATGATAAAATCCAACAGGTGGTAAAAAAGGGGAATACAGAGAAGCATGATCATGGAGAGAACCATTATTAGAAATATGATCTAATTCCACCTTCTAGACTATGTTTCATTTGTGAGGGCTTTAGGAATGGATCTATTTATGTGATATCTTCAGACAAAAAGAGCAGAGACCAGTCCTTAAATAACTGGCCATTAAAAAATATGATACCTTTAAATAATTTTAAGCAAGAAGATTTAGTGGAAAAATACTAGGGCCTCTTGGAATCATTAGGATGGTGGAAGATTGGATTTAGGGAAGTGGCAGTTCCCACAGAAACTCTTGAGGATTAAGCAGCAGAAATGACAGCAAAGGTCACACAGATAAACAAACTAGTCCACTCACTGCAGCTGTCACTATAGCAAAGGAACTCCCTGGTCCCTGGTCTTTGTTTCAGTCACTTAAGTTCCAAAATATTTAAAGCATTACTGCTAAACCTACATTATTCCCTATCCATTGACTGTGCCCTTTAACTGCCTTAGCAAAAACCTGTAACATAAATCCCATGAAGAAGGCACATTTGGGGAGAATTTTCTTAAAGTGAGATTAGAGAGAAAATGGGAGGAGGAATTAGATTATCAGATTAAAAATGGTGCTCATTTTCAGATCATGTTTATATATACAGATATAGTCATAGACTATAGATATCAGTCATAGAAGTGATATCTACAAGGCTTCATATGGCTGTAACTCTATTCTACCCCACAGCAACCATCCAAGTCTTTGGGTAAGCTTTTTATGTATGGGTTTTATATTATGATATTGAATGACTTATGTTGTTAATGTTGATAATATTACTGTCATCAGTATTACTGTTTCAGAGGCCTGATATAAAATCAAATCAAATGATACCATTGTGCCATATTGCTACTAATGTTTTACTGCAGTATGTTAAAAGTTCTCTGCTTTTATTCACTCTTTTTTACTACCTGTTGGATTTTTATTACTTTCCACTTTTCAGAAATGTAGAAGAGGGAATAAAATTTCTGATTAAATTCTCTTTCTCATTTGGTGAAATTTAAAGTAGTATCCCTTTAAAGAAAAGATGGTAGTATAGTGACTACATTTTATTCCTTTATTTCTAACTATTTTAGCTTAAATATCTTTCATATAATTATCATCTAGAAATCTGCTTTTCAATGGTCCTATATTTAAGACTATATTACAAATTTAGAAACATTTTAGCTTTGCTTGCATCATGGACTGTTCTGATATTAATGTATAGTCATCCTTGTGCAAGGTGTGTTTAAAAATTTAAAAATATTCCCAGAGGAAAGAATAAAGTGTAAAATAATAAGGAAATTCTTTTGTCTGTCTTGATAATTTTTTTCTCCCATTCATCCTTCCTCGTGTGAATGAATGGAGGTGTTTTGTTACAAGGACGACTGTCCAAGTACAGACTCAAGCTGACAATTTGTACAGGCTCTGTCCTCAGTGTAGGTTCTGAGCCTGGAGTTTTCTCTGATTCCATGATATGAAACATGTGTTCTCTGGTGATCATAAAATCTTTATGAATTTCATCGTAAACCCATTCATGAAGAGAAAACCACCTTTGGATCTTCCCTGCCAAAGACATAAAGGGTGGAACAAAATTTGGCCACCACTGCAATTAGTTCTAGGGCTTACCTGGTGGCTAGGCTGTGAAAGAACTTGCCTGCCAATGCAGGAAACACAAGAGATGCGGGTTTGATCCCTGGGTTGGGAAGATCCCCTGAAGAAGGAAATGGAAACTCGCTCCAGTATTCTTGCCTGGAAATTCCATGGACAAAGGAGCCTGCTGGCCTATAGTCCATGTGGTCACAAAGAGTCAGGCATGACTAAGCAAGCACACACACACACACACACACACACACGCACACACACACATATATGCACACAATTAGTACTTTGAAACTTGAATTGATACAGGATACACATTTCAGGCTATCTTTGTAAAAGGGAAACAAATTTTAGGAAATAGCAAAAATATTAGTAACAAAAATCTTAGTTCCCATTTCCTTATATTCAGAATTCTTAGGCTTTGCATATTCTGCATTACTTTATACTTGACTTATATAGCATGCTGAATCTAATCAGAAGATGGAAACTGCATAGTAGGTTACATGGAGGCAGGTTAATGTAAATAATGAGTATCTATGGTAAAAGAATAATACAGTGTGTATAGAAGTGCAATATGGGATGACACCCAAGGAAGGACGAACAGGGAAGGGCTGAGTCCCATTGGAGAAGATGTAATTTGCTCACTATGAAGTCCTCTTGTTGAACAGGCTGGAGCTGATCCTTGCTGCTTTGTGAACAACAAGGCCACCCTCCTGAGTACAAGTGGAGAGCAGGAAATAAATGACAGGTGTCACAGATATGCACTAGGAGTCTGAGCACTGGTGGCCATCTGTGTGTTCTTGCAGATGGAACCCAGCTTGGTGGGTGACTATTCACATCATAGGCTGCTTGCAGGCTATGCAGAGGCATACGAGGAACTCCAGGCACTGGTCAGGGCAAGAGGCCTTCGCAATGAGTAGGCCACATAGGGTGCCTGATCCCTAGCCCAGGACACAGACTTCAGAGTGTTCAGAAGGCTACAGAAAGGTCATTCCCAGGTCTGCTCTGCCTGAACTGTGAGGAACAGATTTTATGTAAGTGATAGCCTTCCAGAGGTCTCCAGGGAGAAAACTTAATGGTGGTCTCACTTTGAAGGAGACATAAAGAAATCCTCTGATTTATACCAGAGCATTTGTTGAAGGGTGCATTCAGAGCTGAGAGGCAATCAATTAATAACCGACAACGTAATTCAGTTCCACTGGTTTAGCCTTCGGTTACTCAGTTTCCACTGTGGTGCCTCTGCCCACATTTGAGCTCTCACATAACCTGTATTTCTACCTAAGAAGACACATCTGTTCTTCTAACAAGTAGAGTTCTCATTCTTCAAAATGAGAAGACACACAGTCTCAACCATTATTAACTATTGAGGGCTGTAAACAATAATTCACAGATACAGTCATGATAAAGCCAGAGCTTCAAATCTGAGTGATTATAAATGATGCAAGCAAAATCTGTAAGAGGTACCAGCTCTCTAAGAAGACAGTAAAATGACTGCACCCAGAAGATGAGTAGATATCAAAGAAGTTATATGAAGTGATCAAGCGCCCACACAATATGAAGTACAAGCAAGCATTTTAAAATGATGTGGAATTCTACTGTCTGAACACTAAAACCTGGTTGCTACTAGCTCAGTTTTGAAGGACAGGAGAGGTATATATAGAAGTTGGCAGAAAGCCTTAGGATGCAAACCTAAGGGGAGAGAGTCTGATCCCTGGAAAAAAAGCAAAGACCTCAGATAATAGAGCCTCCCTCCCCCTGTTGTAATGACAAATAACGGTGTTAGAAAGCAAACAAGAAAAAAAAGAGAGAAGAAGAAGAAAGAAAGAAAATCACCACAGAAAAGAATGAAAAGGAAGTTGTTTATTTTTGGAAAGAAAAAGCAATCGAAAAAAAAAATCTCTACCTGCTTTTACATATATTTATGATGCAAATTAACACATGGAAAGTGAGGAGAACCTATGTCATACCTACTTCACTGAAAAGTAATTTGAGGATTGTATTTAATTGTTTTTCAACTGAGTTATCTTTTTAAATTTGCTAATACCATCATCTTGGTTCTAGGCTATGCTATGCTAAGTCACTTCAGTCATGTCCAACTCTGTGAGACCCCATAGACGGCAGCCCACCAGGCTCCCCCATCCCTGGGATTCTCCAGGCAAGAACACTGGAGTGGGTTGCCATTTTCTTCTCCAAAGCATGAAAGTGAAAAGTGAAAGTGAAGTTGCTCAGTCGTGTCCGACTCTTAGCGACCCCATGGACTGCAGCCTACCAGGCTCCTCCGTCCATGGGATTTTCCAGGCAAGAGTACTGGAGTGGGGTACCATTGCCTTCTCCGCATCTTGGTTTTGTCCAATGCTAATTTGAGGATACAGAGATGTTTGAGAATCTTCAGTTATATTTTAGAAATATTCTTTCAGCTTTATTTTTGTAGCACGATAATATGGGGCCAATGTATTATTCCTCTCTGTGTTGTACTTGCTGAAGGCTGGGGTAGAATATTACAAAGGATCCTCTCCCTGAGCCTTCCTGATAAAATAATAGCTGTACCAACCTTGGGTCTTCCTTCCTTTTTCCATTTATTTATCAGGCTTTTACAACTGCAAGAGTTGCTTAAGAATTAGCTCTTCTAGTTAATAATGGGAAAATGAGAGGGTGGGAAGTGAATATTAAGATAACTTTTGTAAATATTTTAATACTTCTTTTCAGTTTATTTCTTAATATAATAGTTTCACAAATAGGAAAAAAATTAAGCCATCAGAACATACTCAGGAAGAAATGGAATTTATATTATTCTAGGCTTATTGCTTGGAAATGGTTTTGAAAAGCCAGAATCCTTCTGTGTGTGCCTCTGGGAACTTCTGTTTCTCAGTTACGGTAGGATTTAGAACAGAGTTTTTTCACTCAGACATTAGGGAAAAGACTAGTGTTCTCATTCCATTTCTAATAGAACAACAACAACAAAAAAAAACAGGTTATAAAAATTAAAGTTTAAAAGTATAAAATATGTATTAAGTGCATACCTTCTAGGGTGAAAGATCACTTCTTAGTAAAATATTTCTATGAAATTATTATAACTTTAATAAAATAAGATTATCAATTAAATGCTGAATGCAACATTAAAATTAATTTTCTATACAATTAAAATAAGTACTTGGGCTAAAGTTTTAATCTTAGGTACAAAAATCAAGTAAAAGTCATTGCTTAAATGTCATAATTTTAATCCCCCCAAAAGAAAAACAAATAATATTACATATGACCTATTTTATGCTTGGGCTTCCCAGGAGACTTAAGCGACACAGGTTCAGTCCTTGGGTTGGGATGATCCCCTGGAGAAGGATATGGCAGCCCACTCCAGTATTCTTGCCTGGAGAACCCCATGGGCAGAGGAGCCTGGCAGGTTGCAGTTCATAAGGTTGCAAAGAGTCGGACATGACTGAAGTGACTTAGCACACATCCATTTTGTGCTTACCTACTCTAATACTTGAAATACATTAGGTCTTCAATAAATATGATTTTTCTTTTTATCAACATTGAAATTTAACTATTTGTAAGTCATAAGATATTTCAAAGTGCTCACTCCTTATTTACATTGTAAATAAGGGAAAGAAAAGATACTAATTCTAACTATACAGTACTTTCTTACTGATGATCAGGAGCTAGAAACTGCTTCATGGGGAATAAAAAATAAAAACTACAATAGCCCAATTTCCTCCTGCCTCAGAAATGAAAATAGAGACTATCTGACATTTTTAAAGTGCTGTTTGAGTTACAAGAGAACTGATACAGATGAAGGGAAGCTGAATGCATACTTCTACATCTTACCCAGGTTTGTAATATTGTTGCACTCAATACAAATCATTACCCTATATTTAAGCCTGAAAAATCTCATTGCTTATGAGGATAACAAACCACAGTATAGGTCAGTCATAGAGCAATATTTTATTTAGTGAAACATTTTTACAGCAGAATATAGCATCATCTCTTTCAGAAACAAGGAATAATCCTAAGTGTATTCTTTTAAACTTTCAAGAAACAGGTGTTGCTCTATAAATATTTCCAAAACAATTGAACTTTGTCTTTCTCTGAAGTTGCATATTTATATACTAATTTTATTTATAAAAGCTCAATAACAGAAGTCATCCTGTAGTTTTATTTATCTGTTTAAATTTTATTTATTTATTTAAAGCATAACTGACCTACAACATAGTGGTTCCATATTTCTGTACACTACAAAATAATCACCATGGTGATTCTTTCTATTCGTTGACCCTATACAGTTATAGCAATATTCTTGACTATCTTTCCCATTCTGTGCATTTCGTCACAGCATTTATTTTGGAACTGGAAATTCATTCCTCTTAATCTCCCTCACCTGTTATTTCTCTCATCCCCTAGCTCCCCTCCCTTTTAGCACCACCTGCTTGTTCTCTGTATCTCTAAGTCTGTTTTTATTTGTTCATTTGACTTCCTTTTAGATTCTAAGTGAAATGATATATACTTTTTTCTTTTTACTGTCTGGCATTCACTTAGTATAACACTACCTAGGTTCATCTATGTTGTCACAAATGACAAGACTTCTTTCATTTTTATGTCTGAGTAATATCCTTTTGTATACATATATCACATCTTCTGTACCTATTCATCTGTCAATGAACACTTAAGTTGCTTCTATGTCTTCGCTATTGTAAATAATGCTTCAACCAACATAGGAGTGGATGTGCATGCATGCATGCTCAATAATGGCTGATTGTTTGCAACCCCATGGATTGTAGCCCACAAGGCTTCTCTGTCCATGGAATTCTCCAGGCAAGAATACTGAAGTGGGTTGACATTCCCTTCTCCAGAAGATCTTCCTGACCCAGGGATCAAACCCATGTCTTTTGTATCTCGTGTATTGGCAGGCAGTTTCTTTACCACTGCGCCACGTGGGAAACCCTGTGTAGGAGTTCATATATCTTCTCAAATTAAATTTTTTTTTTCCTCTGGAAAAATACCCAGAAGTGGAATTGCTAGTTTTCCAGGTGGCTCAATGGTAAAGAATCTCCCTGCCAATTCAGGAAGAGTAGGAGACATGGGTTCTATCCTTGGGTTGGGAACATCCCCTGGAGAAGGAAATTGCAATCCACTTCTGTATTCTTGCCTCAGAAATCCCATGGACAGAAGAGTCTGGCAGTCACAAAGGAGTCAGACACAGCTTATTGGCTAAAAATAAAAACAAAATATTTGTATTATTTTTACTCTTTTAAAGAACCTCTATACTATTTTCATAGTGCCTGTGTCAATTTACATATTCTATGACTTCAGAATTCAAAATTGGGCATGACTGACCAGAGAGATATGAAACTTTCTTAGTAAGTTAAAGATATCCTTTTTATTTTTAGTGTGGTTATTCCATGTACATGATAGATAAAGCTCATCAAACTAAATAACTGTAATTTCTGTATAAAAAGTATATCTTGACAGAAATTGTTTCTATATATTGTAGATTTGTTTCTGTTAGGCTTCAGTCAAAAAACAAGAAGTACTCTCTCTACCTCAGTCAGAAGGGGGTGGAATTAAGGTTGTTCAGCATATACAAAACTACTGAAAGACCAGAAGGAGCAAAAAGGTCAAGGAAGCCACCTCTAGCTCCCAAGTTCACTTCTTTCTTTCAGGGGGTCAAGAAATTGCAAAAATAGGAGGTAAAGATACATGACACAAGCAGATGCCTTTAAGAAACAAACTGGATACTTTGCAGATATATTTCTAGAGTTAGGGCTCCCATTTACTTCTCTTGTGTCCTACAATCACGTGTGATTAACTATCATTTACAAGTATAAAACTGAACCCTGCTGGCAGAGATTCTGAGAAATGTAAATCCTAGAGAACTCAGAAAATAGAAAATGGTGCTGAGTTGTCTGAGTTCAGTTCAGTCACTCAGTCCTGTCGGACTCTTTGCAACCCCATGAATCGCAGCACGCCAGGCCTCCCTGTCCATCACCAACTCCCAGAGCTCACTCAAACACATTCCTTTGAGTCGGTGATGCCATCAAACCACTTCATCCTCTGTCATCCCTTTCTACTTCTGTCTTCAACCTTTCCCAGCACCAGGGTATTTTTCAAAAAGTCCGTTCTTCGCATCATGTGGCCAGAGTACTGGAGTTTCAGCTTCAGCATCAGTCCTTCCAATGAATATTCAGGACTGATTTTCTTTAGGATGAATTGGTTGGGTCTCCTTGCAGTCCAAGGGACTCTCAAGAGTCTTCTCCAACACCACAGTTCAAAAATATCAATTCTTCGGCGCTCAGCTTTCTTTATAGTCCAACTCTCACATCCATACATGATTATTGAAAAAAATATACATAGTCTTAACTAGATAGACCTTTGTTGGCAAAGAAATGTCTCTTCTTTTTAATATGCTGTCTAGGTTGGTCATAACTTTCCTTCCAAGGAGTAAGCATCTTTTAATTTCATGGCTGCAATAACCATCTGCAGTGATTCTGGAGCCCCCAAAAATAAAGTCTGACACTGTTTCCACTGTTTCCCCATCTATTTGCAATGAAGTGATGGGACCGGATGCCATGATCTTAGTTTTCTGAATGTTGAGCTTTAAGCCAACTTTTTCACTCTCCTCTTTCACTTTCATCAAGAGGCTTTTGAGTTCCTCTTCACTTTCTGCCATTAGGGTGGTGTCATCTGCATACCTGAGGTTATTGATATTTCTCCCGGCAATCTTGATTTCAGCTTGTGCTTCTTCCAGCCCAACGTTTCTCATGATGTACTCTGCATATAAGTTAAATAAGCAGGGTGACAATATACAGCCTTGACCTACTCCTTTCTATGTTTGGAACCAGTCTCTTGGTCTATGTCCAGCTCTAACTCTTGCTTCCTGACCTGCCTACAGATTTCTCAAGAGGCAGGTCAAGTGGTCTGGTATTCCCCTCTCTTTCAGAATTTTCCACAGTTTTTTGTGATCCACACAGTCAAAGGTTTTGGCATAGTCAATAAAGCAGAAATAGATTTTTTTTCTGGAACTCTTTTGCTTTTTTGATAATCCAATGAATATTGGCAATTTGATCTCTGGCTCCTCTGCCTTTGCTAAAACCAGCTTGAACATCTGGAAGTTCATGGTTCATGTACTATTGAAGTCTGGCTTGGCAAATTTTGAGCATTACCTTACTAGCCTGTGAGATGAGTGCAATTGTCCAGTAGTTTGAGCAGTTGCCTACTGTCTATCTATCTATCCTCTATGGGGAGAGAAAAAGAGAGAAAATTGGGCATTTTCTTGCAAGTATATCTATGCTTCATTTCTTTTATTGCCAAATAGCATTCTGTTATAGTCAAAGCTATGTTTTTTCCAGTAGTCATGTACAGCTGTGAGAGTTGGACCATAAACAAGGTCCACCCTTAAAGAGCGCCAAAGAATTGATGCTTTTGAACTGTGGTGTTGGAGAAGACTCTTAAGAGTCCCTTGGACTTCAAGGAGATCCAACCAATTAATTCTAAAGAAGATGAACCCTGCATATTCATTGGAAGGACTGATGCTAAAGCTGAAGGTCCAAAATTTTGGCCACCTGATGTGGAGAGCTGACTTATTGGACAAGACCCTGGTGCTGGAGAAGATTGAAGGCAGGAGAAGGGGACAACAGAAGATGAGATGATTGGATAGTATCACTGACTCAATGGATGACTGAGATTCAATGGAGACTCATTCATCTCCAGCTCCAGGTAATGTTGAAAAACAGGGAAATCTAGCATGCTGCAGTCAATGGGGTCACAAAGAGTCATACGTGACTGAGTGACTGAGTAACAACAATAAATTCTGTTACAGGCTTCCCTGGTGGCTCAGTTGTGAAATCTGCCTGCAATGCAGGAGACCAAGGTTCAATTCATGGGTCAAGAAGATCCCCTGGAGAAGGGCATGGCTACCCACACCAGTATTCTTACCTGGAGAATTCCATGGATGGAGGAGCCTGGCAAGCTACATTTCATGGGGTTGCAAAGAGTCAAACATGACTGAGCCAGTAACACTTTCATTCTGTTATAAGGCTTCCCAGGTGGTGTGAGTGGTAAAGAGTCTGCCTGCCAATGCAGGAGACGTAAGAGACTTGGGTTTGATCCCTGGGTCAGGAAGATCCCCTGGAGGAGAACTAGGCAACCCACTACAATATTCCAATATTCTTGCCTTGAGAATCCTATGGACAGTGGAGCATTTCGGGCTACAGTCCATAGAGTCACAAATAGCAATTCAGCACCCACACACATTCTGTTATATGATTAAACCACAATTTTTCTTGGGGACACTCAGTATTTTTCCAATTTTTATTATGATAAAATTGCTATTGTTTCACAAGTCTTTCTGGGAAATCATGCTTTCATTTTTATTGGATTAAAAACTTTAAATAGTCTTGTTATATATAATTGTCTAAAAATGTCAGTTGGGTCAAATCAGTTTAGACATCAATTCTACTGATTTTTCTCTGCAAGTATTTGGAATTACTGAAAGGGCAAATTTTAAATCTTTAAGTTTGATTATAGGCTTGTCTACTTATGCTTTCATTCTATTTTTTGCAATCATGTGAAAAGGAGCATGCAAATTTGTTAATGTCTTTCTTATGATTTTTCTTTTATTGTTATGAAAACTCTCTGCTAATAATTTTTATTGTATATTTTTCACTGATATAAATGTAAACCAAAGAAAATGCTTATAGCTAATGTTTGCAATGTGCATTTCTTTTTACCCTTTTACTTTCAACTTGTTTATTTTTGTGTTAAAAATATGCTTCTTATAACTGTTACAGCTAATATTTGCTTTATAAATTCATTCTGAGAAAGTCTCCTTTGTAATCATTACACTTAGTTTATTTATATTTAATATAAATATTGATATTTGCAGTTCATTAGCATGAGTTTTCTGTTTCTTTATTCTCTTCTTTTCTCCTTTATTCTTTCTTTCTGGCTTATTTTTTGGGTTAAGTGGGAATATTTAGTAGTTCATTTTGTACCCTCTACTGTATTTTTAGCTATCCTCATTATTATTTTTCATTGCTGTAAAGGTTAAAATATCCATTATTAATTTATCATAGCTTCTTCTAAATAATACCGGTTCATGAAAATCATTTAAATATTTCAATAATATAATTATCTCTTCCTCACACTGTTTGCAGTTATTCTATTGTATATTTTATTTCTACATATACTATAAAATTCAAATTATACCGTAATTCCTGATTTAAAGGATCAATGAAGTTTTAAATTGATATGCATTTTAATATGCCTATTCTTTTGTATTTACCCAAGTCTTTATTCTCTGTGATGCTCCTTATTTCTTGTTATATATCTGAATATCAATGTTATACTCAAGACTTTCAGTCAGAAGAATTTCTTGTACTGCAAATCTGTTGAAAAAGAATTCTCTCAGTTTTAATCCACTTGGTGTTGTCTTTACTTAGCTTTCCTTTTTGAAGAATATTTTTAATGCATATAAAATACTAGATAGATTGCTTTATTTTTTCTTCTAGCACTTTATACATATGTTTATATTAATTTTCAGCTCCATTTAGAAAGGACAGTTTAATTCTTTTCTTTATTCTGCTGTGTACATTGTTTCATTTTTCTTCCCTCTGTTAGAAAAACTTGAGATATTCACTTTACCTTTATTTTTTAGCAGTTTGTCTCAGATTTGCCTATTTGTAGTTATTATTTATTGTAAGGATTTATATTAAGTTCAGTCACTCAGTTGTGTCTGACTCTGTGACTCCGTGGACTGCAGGACGCCAGACTTCCCTGTCCATCACCAACTCTTGGAGCTTCCTCAAACCTATTTCCATCGAGTTGGTGATGCCATCCAACCATCTTATACTTTGTCAGCCCCTTCTCCTCCTACCCTCAATCTTTCCCAGCAACAGAGTCTTTTCTAGTGAGTCGGCTTTTTCACATCAGGTGGCCAAAGTATTGGAGCTTCAGCTTCAGCATCGGTCCTTCCAATGAATAATCAGGACTGCTTGCATTTAGGATTGACTGGCTTGGTCTGCTTGCAGTCCAAGGGACTCTCAAGAGTCTTCTCCAAGACCACAGTTCAAAAGCATCAACTCTTCATCACTCAACTTTTTTATAGTCCAACTCTCACATTCATACATGACTACTGGAAAAACCATAGCTTTGGCTAGATAGACCTTTGTTGGCATAGTAATGTCTGTGCTTTTTAATATGCTGTCAAGTTTTGTCATAGATGTGGCTATTATTTATTACATTTATTTATATTGGCATTTTTTAATTATGCTAATAATATTCCTCTTGAGAAACCTATATGCAGGTCAGGAAGCAACAGTTAGAACTGGACATGGAGCAACAGACTGGTTCCAAATAGGAAAAGGAGTACATCAAGGCTGTATATTGTCACCCTGCTTATTTAATGTCTATGCAGAGTACATCATGAGAAACGCTGGGTTGGAAGAAGCACAAGCTGGAATCAAGATTGCCGGGAGAAATATCAATAACCTCAGATATGCAGATGATACCACCCTTATGGCAGAAAGTGAAGAGGAACTAAAACCCTCTTGATGAAAGTGAAAGAGGAGAATGAAAAAGTTGGCTTAAAGCTCAACATTCAGAAAACTAAGATCATGGCATCTGGTCCCATCATTTCATGACAAATAGATGGGGACACAGTGGACACAGTGTCAGACTTTACTTTCTGGGCTCCAAAATCACTGCAGATGGTGACTGCAGCCATGAAATTAAAAGACACTTACTCCTTGGAAGGAAAGTTATGACCAACCTAGACAGCATATTAAAAAGAAGAGACATTTCTTTGCCAAAAAGGTCTATCTAGTTAAGACTATGCATTTTTTTTTCAATAATCATGTATGGATGTGAGAGTTGGACTGTAAAGAAAGCTGAGTGCCGAAGAATTGATGTTTTTGAACTGTGGTGTTGGAGAAGACTCTTGAGAGTCCCTTGTATTGCAAGCTGATCCAACCAGTCCATCCTAAAGGAGATCAGTCCTGGATGTTCTTTGGAAGGACTGATGCTGAAGATGAAACTCCAATGCTTTGGCCACCTCATGTGAAGAGTTGACTCATTTGAAAAGACCCTGATGTTGGGAGGGATTGGGGGCAGGAGAAGAAGGGGACAACAGAGGATGAGATGTCTGGATTGCATCACCAACTCGATGGACATGAGTTTGGGTGAACTCTGGGAGTTGGTGATGGACAGGGAGGCCTGGCATGCTGTGATTCATGGAGTCACAAAGAGTCGGACACGACTGAGTGACTGAACTGAACTGAATAATATTTCCTAACCATAAATTTGTAATGATTAAAAAGTGCTTATGAATTTTAATTATGAGTGTCCACAACGAAGAATATATAGTATAAGCAAATTTTGTAACACTGAGAGACAATTTAATACTTTGAATTTTTTCTTTGAAAGATATGTTAATCACTGAAGATTTAACAGTGCTGATGTATTCTTTCAAATGTCTGTTTTACATATACTTTCTGTCAGGATTTTTTTTTCAAAATCTTAGGGGAACTTAAAAGTTTTAAAAGCTTTAAAGAAATACACATCTTGAAGAAGAGAAAGTAACTTCCATATTCAATATAAACAGCACTTTAACGTATATTTATGCCTTATTATCAAAGACTACTCTAATATACTCTAATATTTTATGAATATTAACCGTCAACATATTTTCCTACTATTAAACAATATTTCTTAATGTTCTTTCCACTCACCACTAAGTTCAGAATCATCGGTGGTTCTTGTTAAAATGGTAGATATTTAAAACTCATCTCAGTTTATGAGAATAAAAAAGGGAAGATGGCAGGACTTCTCTAGTGGCCCATGCGTAAGACTGTGCTTCCACTCCAGGGTGTGCAGCTTGAATCTCTGGTCAGGGAACTAAGATCCCACATGCCAAGTGGTGCAAGGAAAAAAAAAAATTAAAAGGAAAGAAGATCACTAGTGGGCACAAGACATGCCTTTTTATAAACTTTCTTTACTTCTAATCATAATAATGTTCATGCATCATTTTCTTAGACATATATACAAAATGACATTTCTACTATAGTGTAACCTAACTTGCTAAAATATTAAACTGATGCTGTGACTTGATGCTTTATACTACTCAGGAAAGATTAACTTCAACCATATAGATATTTTAAGAAAGGCAATTCTTTTTCTCAGTATATGTTGTGCTAAGTCGCTTCAGTCATATCCAACTCTTTGTGACCTTATGAACCAGGGCACGCCAGACTCCTCTGTCCATGGGATTCTCCAGGCAAGAATACTTGAATGGAGTTGCCATTTCTTCCTCCAGGGAATCTTCCTGACCCAGGGATTGAACCCATGCCTCTTAAATCTCAAGCACTGGCAGGAGGGTTCTTTACCAATAGCACCACCTGAGAAGCCATTCCCTCAGTATGAAGTTGCTCAGTCATGTCTGACTCTTTGCAACCCCAAAAACTGTAGCCTACCAGGCTCCTCAGTCCATGGAATTTTCCAGGCAAGAGTACTGGAGTGGGTTCCCATTTCCTTCTTCACAGGATCTTCCCAAACCAGGGATCAAACCTGGGTTTCCTGCACTGCAGGCAGATGCTTTACCATCTGAGCCACCAGGAAGCTCAGTATAGGTAATGCTATATGCTACCATTTCCCTGAATATTTCAGGCATAATGCTATATATTTTCTGATAATGTAGAACTCTAGTAAAAGTTTTATAATATTTGAATTCAGTTCTGATGAAAAGTATTTCACAATGAATTGTGTGGCAAAAAAGCACAGTAGTTAATAGCTATAGCATTAAAAATAGAGGTCAAATAACCTTGATGTGAACATCAGCACTACCAAGTATAGACATATTATATTCTATAAGCTTCTTTACCATTTTCAGTTTATTTTGTTAGGATTTTGGTATAGATTAAATAGCTTATATAAAATGGTCCCTTTAAAAAGCACACTTTGATCAATGTGCCTTTCATCAAAACATAGGATTTAATATCTATTTTATGAACAGAAGCTTTCTTCAAAGAAAATTATATATATGGGAGGCTCTGAATCTCATGGAAAGAAAAACCCAGCAGATCTACCATTTAGAGTTACCCCAGAGGGACTTTTTATAACACTGAAAGTTCAGCTTAACCACTGTGCTTAATCACTGAAGAGTTAAAATGAATCTAACACTGGCAAAGTCACAGAATTCCAAAGTTTCTTTGTAGCTAAACTCACACCTTGCAGCCTCAACTAATTCCACACTTCTTTCCTCCTTCTTTAAAAAAAAAAGAAAGAAAGAAAAGCGCTATTACTTGCTTAAATTTCGTTTTTAAACCTACTATTACTTTAAAAAAAAAAAAGACCCTATTTTTTTAGAGCAAACTTCATATATATGTTTTTTTTTTTTTTTTTGATATATATTTTTTTTTCCTAATTTTATTTTATTTTTAAACTTTACATAATTGTATTAGTTTTGCCAAATATCAAAATGAATCCGCCACAGGTATACATGTGTTCCCCATCCTGAACCCTCCTCCCTCCTCCCTCCCCATACCATCCCTTAAAAAGTTAAAAAAAAGAATGATTGTAAAAATAATAAAAATATATCTAGAAAAAAAAAAAAAAAGAAAAGCGCTAGCTGCTCAGTTGTGTCCAACTCTTTGCAAACCCGTGAACTGTAGCCCACCAGGCTTCTCTGTTCATGGAATTCTCCACGCAAGAATACCAGAGTGGGTAGCCATTCCCTTCTCCAGGGGATCTTCCCAACCCAGGGACTGAACCCAGATCTCTTGCATTGCAGGCAGATTCTTTACTGTCTGAGCTACCAAGAAGTATTTTATATCCTAGTCTAAGGTATAGATCTGAACTCCCATAGTGTCAGAAGTGTCATCATACTGTTAGATTGATGTACCAATAATGATCGGGGGAAGATTTCTTAGCAGACCTAATCCATACAACAAACCCGGACAAGCCGAATACAGAAAGAGAACAGAAAACAATGATGCCAAAACAAAAAGCCAAGGCTGAGAAAACTCTTACCCTTAGCTTTGATACTGCTAACTCACTTCTTGTGTCTAATATACCTGTCATATGTTCTTCCTGTGTGTGTTTGTAGACGAGTGTTACTGCTTTCGAATCAGGAGAAGGCAATGGCACCCCACTCCAGTACTCTTGCCTTGAAAATCCCATGGATGGAGGAGCCTGGAAGGCTGCAGTCCATGGGGTCGAGGAGAGTTGGACACGACCGAGAGACTTCAATTTCACTTTTCACTTTCACACATTGGAGAAGGAAATGGCAACCCACTCCAGTGTTCTTGCCTGGAGAATCCCAGGGATGGGGGAGCCTGTTGGGCTGCCATCTATGGGGTCGCACAGAGTCAGACATGACTGAAGTGACTTCACTTATATGATTATAGTAAAGACAACTTCATGGCATCACCCTATATTTACAAAATCTTTTCCAGAGGCTTGTGGTTTAGGAAGATACTTATTTATCTAGTTAATATTGTACAACTTAAAATCTAGAGAGCTATTCATTTTTCCACCTGGAAGTTCCTGGCTCAATTTTAAGTTTTAGCATTTTCTGATAAGGCAATATTTTACCCTGGGATTCCTGAAATGATATGGGAATGGTATTTGCATTTTCTTAAAAAGGTGCATCTTTCACTTGTACCCTAGATGAACAGAGAAATAATTTCAAGAGATGAAATGATTAAAATTGCCCACCTAGAGTTTAAGAAAGCACTCCTTCTTGATAAAATACAGGTATGTGTCTCAGCATAGCTTCCTTTTCCAATTTTCAAGTTAACAAACACACTTGGAAGTAGATTGTTTTCTGCAAATAGATAAAAACCTAAATAGTCTTTGTAGAGCAGTTTTTAAAAGATAATCCTGCATAGAAAAGTGTAGTAAATTACAAAAAACTGACACCTTAAAGGATTAATATATTTGTGTATGTTAGTCTCAGTAGCAAAACCATTCAAATTTAGAGTCTTTTTGGCAAATTGACTAATGACTATATCTCATAAGAGACTTTACTTTTGTTCCAAAGTACAATGCTGTGAACATTATTTGTTTCTCCTGAGAATGCTATTTATTCTTCTGGTCATTTCTCCCTTTCACTATCATCACTTATCCAACCAGAGGAAAAAAATCTTATGTGCAAATTATTCCTTTGCTTCTCTTTATAACTTTACCATCTATGTATGACTCTGTAAAAAGCATATTTTAAAAAGACATTCTATAAATGGAATAATGTATTTTTGTATTTTTTTATTTCATTCAGTATTATTTTTGAGAGCAAGACATGGTTATTCATTGCATGAAAAATATACATAGACATGGTCTAATCTTGATGGATATTTGAGTTGTTTGCTCCTCTGAGGGTGTTTATATGAGCCATTTAATGTACATTGCACGTGTTCTTATGGAGCGCACACAATGCAATCAAACTGATAAGTCATAGGATGTGCTGGGTGTTCTTTGGAAGGAATGATGCTAAAGCTGAAACTCCAGTACTTTGGCCACCTCATGTGAAGAGTTGACTCATTGGAAAAGACTCTGATGCTGGGAGGGATTGGGGGCAGGAGGAGAAGGGGTCAACAGAGGATGAGATGGCTGGATGGCATCACCGACTCGATGGACATGAGTTTGGGTGAACTCCGGGTGTTGGTGATGGACAGGGAGCCCTGGCATGCTGCAGTCCATGGAGTCGCAAAGAGTCGGACATGACTGAGCAACTGAACTGAACTAAACTGAGGATGTGCTAATCTGTAACTTTAGTGTGAATGACCAAACTGTTTCCCAAAGTGTTTGAAGTAAGTTATCTGTGTAGTAGCAATGGACAAACTCTTCTTGCTCCACATCCTCATCAACACTTGGCATTTTCTTTTTTTTTTAATTAATTCTTATAGGAGCGTCATTGGTTTACAGTGTTGTGTTACTTTCTACTGTACAGTAAAGTGAAGCAGCCATATATATATATATATATACCCCCTCATTTTTTGATTTCCTTCCCATTCAGGTACCCACAGAACATTAAGTAAGTTTCTGTTCTATACAGTATATTCTCATTAATTATCTATTTTATAGATACTATCACTAGTGATTATGTGTTAATCCTGTTCTCCTATTTTCTGATCTTTATTTTTTTTTACCAATCCATAGGCTTTGAATGATATCTTATTAATATTAAATGAATAATCTATTTATATAGTTATGGACTCTTTATTCCTCTTTCGTAAATGGCTGCCTAAGTTTTTGACCATTTTTTCAATATTTTTACTTTTTGTTTTAGCTCATACATATATATATATATATATACAGACAAATACACATATATACAGAAATGTACTATATATATAATCTGTATTCCCTGTATGTATTGCATGAAAAAGTGAAGGGGTTAGTCACTAAGTTGTGTCTAACTCTTTGTGACCCCATGAACTATAGCCTACCTGTCTCCTCTGTCAATGGGATTTTGATTTTCCAGGCAAGAATACTGGAATGGGTAGCCATTCCCTCTCCAGAGAATATTTCTGACCCACAGATTGAACCCCGGTCTCCTGCACTGCAAGCAGATTCTTTACTGTCTGAGTCACGAGAGAAGCCCATATGTACTGTATATATATTTATGCTGTATGTGTGTGTGTGTGTGTGTGTGTTTTGGATTCTAATTCTATGTCTGATACTAGTTTATCTTTCAGTCTTTTATAAACATTTATGTCTTTTATAAACATTTATTACTTTTATAAACATAAAAATATGAGATCTTTTATAACCATATATAATTAATTTGGGGGCTTCCCTGGTGGATCAGTGGTAAAGAATCTGCCTGCCAACGCAGGAGATGCAGGTTCAGTCCTTGGGCCACGAAGATCCCCTGGAGAAAGAAATGGCAATCCACTCTAGTATTCTTGCCTGGAGAATGCCATGGACGTTCTTGTGGGGTACAGTCCTTAGGGTCACAAAAGAGTCAGATACAACTTAGCAAATAATTAGCAAGAATTATTAATTTAATATAATAAAATTATCATTGTCTTTCTTTATGATTAGCATGTTCTTTGTTTCTTGTTTAGGAAATTCTTTCCTATCCCCAAATAAAATATTTCCTATATTATTTTCTGTAGTTTGTAGCTTTGCCTTTGATATTTAAGTATTTGGTCTATGTAGAACTGATTTTTACAAAGCTTGAAATAGCTATCCAATTTCTTTCACGTTCTTTTGAATAAACAATATTGTAGAATAATTTTTGTTTAATCTGTATATCTGTTACTGATGTTCAGTGCTACAATGATCAGACATAACTTTCCAAATGTTCATGGTTCTGTTCCTAAATTCTTTATTTTATTCCATCGACCTGTGTGTCTGTATTTGGCCCAAAATCATCTTGTCTTCATGACTGCACATTTAAATCTTGATTTGTGGTAGACAAGTCATGGCAATATGTGTTCTACCTTTCTACGTAATTGTTCATTTTTTCCAGATGTATTTTAGTTTCTCATTTAGATGCTGTGTGGACTCTTTTTTCAGACGACCGTTCATAGAAGGGGCAATGCAGTATTTTTCAAATGTTTTCGTCTTGTGGCACACGTTGACACTAATGTGATTAGTAAATATACTTGAGTTTAAAAATGAGACTGTGCCTGTGAACAGTGAACAGTTCGAATAGGAGTGGAGTTGTTCCTTTTTGCCCCCCACCCCAATACTTTCTCCAGTCCCAAAGCTAAACGATTAATATTTTGTCCACTTATGATCTGTTCATGGAATGAAAAATGTTAGATGATTCACTGCTTAGTTTGGGAAGTTATTTAAATATTTGTCTTCTCAGGTGTTTTAGGTGATAGGGTAGTTCTAGTTTGGCTAGAAATGGATCTCTTTATCAATAGAATTTCACTTGCTATCTTTTTTTTTTAATGGAGTGAAAGATTCTTTAAATTTTATAGTGCTTTAGAATTTTCAGAAGTTTCACATACATGTGAAGTTTACACATACATATAAGTTTCACATATATATAGGATTTATATAATCCTATAATAATTCTTTTTCTCTCTTTTCCCCTTATCCCTGTGTTTCCTGTCCCCTCTCTCTCCCTTCCAGAAAGCATTAGTTTGTTCTCCATATCTGGGAGCCTTTTCCTTTTCTGTTATATTCATTAGTTTGATGTATGTTTTAGTTTCCACATGTAAATGATATCATATGGTATTTGTCATTCTCTGTCTGACTTATCTCACTTAGCATAATTACCTCCAAGTCCATTCATATTGTTACAAATAGCAAAATTTCATTCTTTTTTATGACTGAATAGCACACCATTCGGAGAAGGCAATGGCACCCCACTCCAGTATTCTTGTCTGGAAAATCCCATGGATGGAGGGGCCTGGTAGGCTGTAGTCCATGGAGTCGCTAAGAGTCAGACACGACTGAACGATTTCCCTTTCACTTTTCACTTTCATGCATTGGAGAAGGAAATGGCAACCCACTCCAGTGTTCTTGCCTGGAGAATCCCAGGGACGGGGCAGCCTGGTGGGCTTCCGTCTATGGGGTCACACAGAGTCGGACACGACTGAAGCAACTTAGCAGCAGCAGCAGCAGCAACACACCATTATATATATACACCACTTAGATTGCTTTCATATCTTGGCAATTGTAAATAATGCTGCTATGAACATTAGAATGCGTGCATCTTTTAAAATTAGTGTTTTCAATATCTGGGAGTGGAATTGCTGGATCATACTATTGTTTGATATTTAGTTTTTTGAAAAACTGCCGTACTGTTTTCCACAGTGACTGTACTGATTTACATTCCCAACTGTGTAGAAGGGTTCTCTTTTCTCTACATCCTTGCCAGCATTTTCTTTTTTATGTTCTCTTTGATGATAACTATTCCAATACGTGTGAGGTGATATCTCATTGTGGTTTTGATTTTCATCCCTTGATGATTAGTGATGTTGAGTATCTTTTCATGTGTCTGTTGGCCATTTGAAATCCTGCTTTGAAAAAATGTCTATTCAGAATGTCTGCCCATTTTTTAAGTTGGTTGTTCCTTTTGTTTGTTTGATGTTTAGCTGTATGAACTATTTATATATGTGTTGGATATTAACACCTTATTACCAGTTATATCACTTGAAAATATCCTCTTCAATTTAGTAGGTTGATTTTTTCAGTTTGTTAATGGTTTCCTTTGCTATGCAAAAGCTTTTAACTTTATTTAGGTCCCATTTGTTTATTTTTGCTTTGTATCCTCTGCATTAGAAGATGGATACAAAAAAATATTGCTGAAATTTATGTCAAAGTGTTCTGCCTATATTTTCCGCTAGGAGTTTCATAATATCTGGCCTTACATTTAGGTCTTTGATCCATTCTGAATTCATTTTTGTACATGATGTTCAGTTCAGTTCAGTTGCTCAGTTGTGTCAGACTCTTTGCAACCCCATGAACTGCAGCATGCCAGGCCTCCCTGTCCTTCCCCAACTCCTGGAGCTTACCCAAACTCATGTCCATTGAGTTGGTGATGCCATCTAACCATCTCATCCACTGTCATCCCCTCCTCCTCCTGCCCTCAATCTTTCCCAGCATCAGGGTCTTTTCAAATGAGTCAACTCTTTGCATCAGGTGGCCAAAGTATTGGAGTTTCAGGTTCAACATCAGTCCTTTCAATGATCACCCAGGACTGATCTCCTTTAGGATGTACATGATGTTAGAAAATGTTTTAATTTCATTCTTTTACATGTAGCTGTCCAGTTTACCCAGAACCACTTGTTGAAGGGACTCTCTTTTCTCCATTGTATTTTCTTGCCTCCTGTGTCATAGATTAATTGACCATAAGAGTGTGGGTTTATGTCTGGGCTTTCTATTCTGTTCCATTGATCTATGTGTCTGTTGCAACACCAGTACCTTACTGTTTTGATTGCTGTTATCTGGCTTGATGTTGTCTTTTGCAGTCATGAATGTTGCCATTCCTAATAATTTTGTTTGGTTTCCACAAAGTGTTTAATAACAAACCTGTGACAGTCTTCATTTTTGAACCTATGTCTCTCTAAGTGCAGAAATATTATCCAAAAGCTAAATCAAGAGCTCAAATCTTCTTTCTTTTTCTTCCTGTCTCTTATTTAGAACAATTTATATATTAGTTCCTAAGTCTTTCCAAGTGCTACAGGCACCAGATCACAGTTAAAAGAATTTATTTTGTAATGCTGCTTTGAGTCTGTGGATGTAGCATTCTCTCTAAAGATTTCATATTGCTAAAGGCAAGAAATACTTTATTTCCAACATCAAAAGTGAGTAAGATGTTGCTCATTTTAGAAGTCCAGGAATATATAATAGCAGCAAGATTACCTCAGGAGCTAGAAGTTAACACTTGTAAACTCTGAAGAGTTTTAAATTTCTATTCTTTCTGTAAACAGTGCATAACTTCCTCTATAACAATATTCTAACTTTTTAATCCCATCAGTGGCACAGCTCTGCATGGACTGTTAGAAATAAAAGTGGATAGTCCAGGATAAACAACAGCTGCAAGTCTATATTCTTGGATGAAGACCCAAGTTTCACTACTGGAGGGATTAAAATCCAAGGTTTAAGAAAACACTAGAGAAAGTAAAAGTATGTTATCTCATAAATAGATGGAACACATTTTTAAAAGTAAAGTTTCATTATTCTGCTAGGTTTTGACTTAAGTGTATTTTACCAACTGCTGTAAGGGCAACATGAAATTAGACTCAAGAGCCTGGATTTGTTTTCTTTTTATTTATTTATTTATTTCCCTAATTTTCTTTTATTTTTAAACTTTACACAAAATTCAACATCCATTTATGATAAAAACTCTCCAGAAAGCAGGAATAGAAGGAACATACCTCAACATAATAAAAGCTATATATGACAAACCCACAGCAAACATTATCCTCAATGGGGAAAAATTGAAAGCATTTCCTCTAAAGTCAGGAACAAGACAAGGTGCCCACTTTCACCATTACTATTCAACATAGTTTTGGAAGTTTTGGCCACAGCAATCAGAGCAGAAAAAGAAATAAAAGGAATCCAAATTGGAAAAGAAGAAGTAAAACTCTCACTATTTGCAGATGACATGATCCTCTACATAGAAAACCCTAAAGATTCCACCAGAAAATTACTAGAAATAATCAATGACTATAGTAAAGTTGCAGGATATAAAATCAACACACAGAAATCCCTTGCATTCCTATACACTAATAATGAGAAACCAGAAAGAGAAATTAAGGAAACAATTCCATTCACCATTGCAACTGAAAGAATAAAATACTTAGGAATATATCTACCTAAAGAAACTAAAGACCTATATATAGGAAACTATAAAACACTGGTGAAAGAAATCAAAGAGGACACTAATAGATGGAGAAATATATCATGTTCATGGATTGGAAGAATCAATATAGTGAAAATGAGTATACTACCCAAAGCAATTTATAGATTCAATGCAATCCCTATCAAGCTACCAACAGTATTCTTCACAGAGCTAGAACAAATAATTTCACAATTTATATGGAAATACAAAAAACCTCGAATAGCCAAAGCGATCTTGAGAAAGAAGAATGGAACTGGAGGAATCAACCTACCTGACTTCAGGCTCTACTACAAAGCCACAGTTATCAAGACAGTATGGTACTGGCACAAAGACAGAAATATTGATCAATGGAATAAAATAGAAAGCTCAGAGATAAATCCATGCACATATGGATTTGTTTTCTTAATTTTTTGGATGTTTAAATACTTTGCATCATTTTTTACTTTATGAACATATTTCTTTACATGTAGTCATTGTGAAATCTTATAAGCTTATAAAATATCTTTACTAGAGCTATTTCTTCAAAAATTGAATGATAGTTTTCTTTCCATTATGAGCTGGGAGTTTTTCTTTCTTCTGCTTGTTTTTATTTCTGAGTGCTATATCCTATTACATTCTTATATTACTTGATATTCTTAGTTGTAATATCAATATCTTCTAGTTAAAATGTTAAAGGCTATCACTAGTGACTACTTACCATTTTCTGCTTCTGTATAATTCAGCTTGAGAACTTTCTCCGAACATAGACACTTTCTTTATTCTCTTAGCTTTTTATGCATCATAAAATTTGATTCACATCTATTAATGGAATGGAGTGACTTAAGATGACCCATGTTATTCTGTTTTTACAATGAATAGTTTTATATGTACTCTACTTTTGCCTGAATATCTCTTTAATATTTATATCGTGATCTGGATACATGCATTTTAAACCATTATCCTAACAAACACAAACATTCATTTCTAGAGACTTAGAAACCAAGTATTTTTTCCCCATAATGAGTGCTTATAGAAATCCGCTAAACAAGCATGCTTCCTTCATTTTTCTGTGGATAATTATAGTATCCATAGGCAGTCAGAGGTCAATGTGTACATGTAAACTTTATAATTCTTTAACTTTTTTCCTACAGGGGCAGAGTTGCTACATACCTGTCTTATATTCATTTCTAACAAATACAAAATGGTGATGTGAGAAAAATAGTCAAGACAAATGTGAAGACGTATAGATAAGCTGTAATTTTGATTCTTGTACCTAATATTTTTTTCCTGTTTTTTTCTGTTTGATCTAAGTACCATAAGATACAAAAGTCATGCTAACAAATTAGTATTAGAACTGAAAACAAATTTAGGCATCGTAAAATGCCACAGAATATAAGGAATTTAATGCAAAAGTGACTGAATCGGGGGATTACATAGAACTGATTTAACTATTGACTTGCTGAGAATTCATTTTGTATTATGTGCATTCATTTAATCATTCATTGCACCAATCTTCACTGAATAACTATCATTACTAGTTTCAGGCACTGTGTAGATACTATGTTATAAGTAGGCATCTGTCCCAAAGAAATAGATATCTGTGAATACAGTATTAATAAATAGGTCGATCAGTGGTCTGACACATCAACAATGAAAAGGGCTAAAAAGAAAGAATGATTAAACAATTAGAATGAGAACTAATCATATATAGCACAGAATTTTTAAGAACACACCAACTAAGCTGAACTATGTTGTACTAAATTAATCAGGCAGTGTAAGAAGGTGGATAGAAAAATTTTGAAAGCCATATGATTGTATTTATGTAAGACTGAAAAACAGGAAAAGTGGTCTGTTGTGATGGAAATCAAAATAATAATTATTTTGTGGGATAATGATGGAAAGGAGACAGGAAGTGGTTTCCATGGAGTTAGCGATACTCTGTAAATTGCAGTTGTACAGATGTGTGCTCTTTATGAATTAATTGAGTAGTACTTAAGGTTTGTGCTTTTTTTAAATTATTTTAACCTTTTCTATAATATTAACATGTAAGAAAATATTCTGAACTGTGGGATGTGGGAGAAGAATGGTTCAGCTTTGACAACAGCTTGTAACAAAGTCCTAATAGAGAGACCCATTTGATTCCTTTTCAGGGGTGAATGGAGGCCAGTATGACTGTGGCATAGTGGTCAAGGTGTGAAATGCCTAATGTCTATGGATGGAGAAAAAGACTGTAGCCAGACAAGTGTAGGGATTTAAAAACCAGAGAACAGAATTGAAATTTAATTTTAAACATTAAAGGAGAACACGAAGACTTCTGAGCTTGAGAGTGAGGCATAATTGAGCAACGGAAAGATAATGCCAAATGGGGAAGGAAATAACTGATACTATTATCAGGTTAGAATGGTTTATTCACAATTTAAAAATGTTTAGAAGAGCACCTGCATGCACGCTAATTAGGTTCAGTCACGTCTGATTCTGTCTGACCCTATGGGCTGTAGCCTGCCAGGGTCTCTGTCTCTGGGATTCTCCAGGCAAGAATACTGGAGTGGGTTGACATGCCCTCCTCCCGAGGAATCTTCCCTACCCAGGAATCGAACCCACATCTCTTATGTCTCCTGCACTGACACACGTGTTCTTTACCACTAGTGCCACCTGGCATCAACACCTTGGATGAATGGCAATCCTGAAATAAAGTCAAAAGAAAAAAATGGAGTTCTTTTTATAGTCAAGATGGATTCCTTAGTTTTTAACTTTCTCTTCCACCAAAAGCAATTAGAAAATTGAATTACAAAATAAAGCTACTTTCCAGGCATTACACAATGTACATCACATGACTTCTCTTCTGACAGAATGGGAAAAAAAATCAGCTGAGTATTACCATTGCCATGCATTTCTGCTTGAGGTCACTTTCCTGACTCCAATTCAGGGAAGGAAAATTATCCCATACTGGTCTCTAATAGAGTAAGAGATGAAAAATGAAGGTGCTGAAATATTTGGAATTAGTGAAGCAATATATTGCAAAAAGAGAGTTACACAGAGAAAAATGTCCCAACAATCTGCCCAGGAATCCCCATAATCTTTGGCTGTAGTGTAACCTGACCAAACAGTGGGTGAAACTCCACAAGACCAAGCAAAGGACTACCAGGGACCTTTAAACTGAGATATATTTGAGTTCTGACCACCCAAAGTAACAACTCTCATTGAACACCAAGTATTCAGTTATGATTCCAGAGTACCAGATTTTGATTGTGGGGCTAAATTACTCATAAAGGTTAATCCAAACTAACCTAAGAAAGATGAAAAGCAGATTATTTGCAAATAAAGAATGGCCTATGAGGGAAAGGAAAACAGAATTTAAAAGGAAGACAGCCAAACCCATAACTCAACAACATAAGATTCATCCAGTAATGCCAAGAGGCAGAAAAATATGATCCCAAATTAGGAAGTAAATAAATCAGTTGAAATAGTTCCAGATGTCACAGAGATGATGGTATAAATAGAATAAAACTTTAGAGCACTTGTAAGTATGCTCAAGTATTTAAAGGAAAAAATAATCATGCAGAGTTAAGTAATGGACACTAAACAAAGAACAAAAATTTTTTAAAAAAAGGAACTTCTGGAGCTGAGAAATAGAATAATTAAATTCAAAATTCCCTGAATATGCTAACAGCACTTTGAACATTGCAGAAGAAAAAAATCAGTGAACTAAAAATGCAACTATCCAGATTGAAGTGGAAAAAGAATAAAAGACTAAAAAACCCAAACAGGAAACAGTTTAACAATATAAAAAAGTTGAATATGTATGCAAATTGTAATTCCACAGAAAGGGGTCAGAAAAAAATGCATACATGAACACAAAAATAAGAAAAAAAATGCATACATGAACACAAAAATAAGAAAAAAAAATATAGTGATTACTCTTCAGAAAAAAATCCAAGAGAATATGTTTGTAGGATTTTAGTATTAAGATAATATTTGAGTTGAAAAGATAACTTCAGATCTATTTTCTGTTAATATTGTAGCAAGTTTGGTTCTACATCTTTGAATATTTGATAAAACTCAGTGATGAAATAATATTAGCCAGAAATTTACTTTTTGGGAAGTTTATGAGTAAGAAATTTAAATTAATGAATCTAAATTGTGTGGTTTTTTGTCTTAGTTTTTGTAGTTATGTTTACCAAGAGTTTCACAAATATCTTCTAATTTTTGAGTTTTGTTGTCACTAAGTTTTTATATTTCCTTATAATTCATGTAATATCTATGAAATCTCTGTTGATAACACCACTTTAATCTTTAATATTGGTGATTGGTATTCTATTTTTTTCTTGATTGCTCTAGATATTGTTTTGTCGATTAAGAAAGTTCTTTTGAAAGGGAAACAAATTCTGATTTTGATAAATTTTCCTATTAATTGTCTTTATCTCTGTTTTTCTCTCTACCTGTTTTGGAATTATCCATCATGATTTACTGTCTTTTTAACACTGCTTTTAGATATATTTCAATCTACATGTATTAAAAAGATCACCAGACACTTGGGTAACTTTTGCTTTAAACAGTCAAACATATTTTGAACATCTTAAATGTGAAAAAGTAATATGCTACCTTTATCTAGATATTTACTATTATTGTTCCCACCTCATTTCCTTCTGAGGATGTGAATTTCCATCTGGAGCAATTTCCCTGCAGCCTAAGGAATTTTCTTTATAGCACTTCTCGAGCGTGTCTGATAATAAACAAAACAAAATAAAAGAACTTCTCAGATTTCTTTAATCACAGAATGTCTTAATTTGTCCTTTATTTCCCCTTGTGAGTCACTTCTCCAAAACTGATTCCTTTATTCAGAGAACTCATATAGTTATTATTATTTTGTATTATTATTTGGCTCAGAATTTTTAATTATAATCAACAGGAGGAATGGTCTATACAGGGATTCTGCCATAGCAGAATTGGCATCTGTTTCTAGCATCCCTGTGTATATTCTATTATCTATAAACAAAATGTTCTAATATTGTGACCCTGATTACCCACAGTCCAATGTTACAACTTGCATGGCTACAACTTATAAAGAACATGTATTTCTATCCCCTTCATCCCAAATAGATATTTAAATGTAATATATTTTATACATTGTTAAATATTATCATTGCTATTCATATTTTGACAAACTTGGCAAATACTAAGTTTGCATTTGTATGTATAGTAGTATAGATGACTATACTACTTATAGTCATCAAGTATCCATTTTTTATGGAGAGGAGATTATTTTTAGTGAATATTAAAATAATGAATAAATTATGAATTAAAATAATGAATAAGATATTCTCATTCTTGATAATGTAAAATCTGAGCCTGATGAGGTACATCAAGATGAGGTACGTATTTGTTAATAACATAGACATTTAACAAAGCCAAGCAAATTCCATCACCACCCCTCTCTGGGACTTTTTTTTAACATAAAACCAAAAAAGTAGCTGAGATAGTCTTTCTTTAAACAGCACAAAAGATAAAATGAACTTACTGAGAAGTCTTCTCCCACAGTACGAGGAAGGCCAGACATTTTTATTTAGGATTAAGAAACATGTCAAATTTTTCACATAACAGAGCTGTACTTTGATCATTCCCCATTGGTTCAAAGTATTCTGTGATTTAACGTTATTCTTTTATTAAGTTTACCTGTTATTTCCAAAGGTTTTTCAAATCCAGCTTCTTTCCTTTGCACCCAAAATATTGCTGACTTATCCTATTTCCTAATTATTATGTTTCTAATTTTCTCTCTTCTAACATAGCTATTTCTTTTATAACTCAGTTTTCTTCCAAAATAAAAATCTGATTATAGCATTTTTCTAATTAAAATATTTCACTAACTTCTTGATGGTATATGTTATAAATAGAGATACAACTGTGACATTTAATGATATGAATTTGTGTTCTTTCTTAAGGCAGTTTTGTTTTCATTTATTCTTAAATATTTAATGAAGACTTCTTAAAATACCAGGGCTGTTCGAATTAAATAAGGGAGGTCTGTTGTCTCATGGAGCTTTTGTTCAAGTAAAATACCCCACGTGCATATGCATATATATTGGCATACACATATTTGTATATATATGTATGTATGTATACATGGGGACTTCCCAGGTGGCATTAATCGTAAAAAACCGACCTGCTAGTGTAGGAGATATAAGAGACTCAGATTCAATCCTTAGTCTCCTGCAACAATCTCCTGGAGAAGGGCATGGCAACTCACTCCAGTATTCTTGCCTGGAGAGTCCCATGGACCCAGTTCATAGGGTCACGCAGAGTCAGACATGACTGAAGCGACTTAGCAAGTATGCACACATGCTATCTATACAATGCATGCTTACATATTTATGTGTGTGTGCTCTTATGTATATCCATTACATGTCCATGTAGTATATATGTTATGTACATGTGTGTTAAATACATGCCAATGTTTTAATTGTCTGAATGGTGTATTCCCTTTCTTTATTCATATTCACTTCTCCTGGATGCACTTTTTCTCTACATATACCAAGTAGAACTTGTCACTTGCAAAGAAGAATTATCTTTGAAGATTTAAGAGTCAACCTCCTGACCCTTGAAAGCACCTTGCCATGTGTTTGTTTTGACCACAATGTATAGTAAAATTATATACATATTTTGTAGTTATGTTTAGTTTTCATTTCCTGAACTTTATATTGAGAGTTTGAAACCAAGTAATCTAGCAGTGTGTTTCTGATATATTTTCAAACACAGAGAAAAAAATGACTTAGAAATCCCCCTAATATGTTTGAGAATATATGGAACATAGAAAATTATCTGTAGTGAATGGATATGTGTTATTTTATTGATGATGCAATGTCCTTGAAGGTCCAGCATCTCAATTGTCAGGGGAAGAGAGAGAATATGAGCATATATTGATGCAGGCCTGGTACTTGATGGATAGAGCACAATTTGGTAAAAGTGAATTCCTTAGCTCTTAATTTAAGATACTCATGTGTAAATGAAGCATGTATATTAAGGACATCTACACTGCGTGTGTGTGTAAACACAAATTTGAGGATCAGAGGCAGACTGATCAGACTGATTATTTATTTAGAGAAAACCTCAGTGCTGATTCCTCTTGCTGTAATTCTTACTCTGGGAAATATGATGAGGGTAGATGTTACTCGTTCTTATGGGAGGGAAGAACTGGGGCTGTACTTCTTAAAACTCCAAAATTATTCTTCCCAGCTCTTATATAAAGAAGCTTGCATAGCTGTTTCTTCTCTCTGAAGACAGAGAAAGAATATACCTCTCTAATGTAAAGAAATCTTCTTTCAGAAAAGGAGATGATTACCTTCTGCAATGTAAGCAAATGGCTCCAGAAGCTGTACAACTTTTTGAATGTCTCTATTTTCAAATTCCAAAGCTTGTTTACCATTCATTTATTCTTTAACCCGTGTTATCTGAATTTTTGTACTCAGAAAGACCTGATGTATAGCATAAAGATTTTCAAGTAGAATGGTTTGGCAGTGCACTGAAGACTAACAGTCTTAGTAAAACTATTTATTTTCAAATTCAGTTAGTTTGCGTGCCTTCATTTATAGTGAAGACATCTCAAGAGCCCTTATAAGTACAATCTAAAATTTTCAAAAATTATACAAACCAAAAAAGTTTTACATTTTTCTGCATCCTCAAAATGTTTCATGAAATTTATAGAATTCAGATCAAAAGCTACATAAGAATTCTACCTCTAGGGAAATTTCAGACTCACAGAGAGAGAACAAAATGGATATCATAGTTAGAAAAGATATTTTGAGAATTAGTATCATTAAATACCCAGAAATATACATGAAAATAAAGGAAAATTTTTGAAAACTTAAGGATATAGAAATAAATAGATGAAGAGTAAGTCACAGTATATGGCTAGGATATATTTATTGTTTTATACAAGGATTCATTCACTCAATACTTTGCATCTTAGGCATATGATCCCTGTTCTAAGTATTGGGAATCCAGTGATATATAATGTCCTTTGTCAATGGTAATGTGCTGAGGTGGAGTAAAAAAGGCAATGATATACCACAATTCTTTTATATTATTTATATGCAGTTTTTAATTAGCCTTAGGTATGTAACTTTAGCATAAAATATTAACAATTTTTGCATATTTTGAATTATGCTTTCTCTTTCCTTTTTCCAAAATGAGAACTTGAAAGTACATTTTCCTTCATGAAAATATATTTATATGTGATATTATTTTTAAAGATGATTTGTGGTAACTTTTCTTCTGCTTGAATTAGTGATTTTCTGTTTATAGGAAGAGAGATGATAACCAATATTTCTCTGACCACCTCAACTTTTAGTTTGGTAGACAATTTTGATATCCTGCTTAAAAAAACTATCAGTGTTTACCCTTTTCATTGCAAGGAGAAAGAAAGCAATCAATTTTTTCTAAAATTGCACTATGGCTTTTCCTTTCATATTTCTGACTATAGTGTAAATATTCTATGTAAAGTGATGCTGAGGTGAGAGAAAAGAAGACTAGTACATGTTATTAAATATTCTTTCAAAAATTATTTATTTGTGTACTTATTTATTTGTAGAGCCTTTTTTGTGTATATTCTAGTTACAACTCTTCTGTTAGTTTATTAATTGGTGTGGTAACATTGCATAACTGGCTACCTACACCTTGAAAATCTATTTCACAGAGAGGTGGAAGAGTTTAATGACCATGCTGCTATTGCTAAGTCGCTTCAGTCGTGTCCGACTCTGTGCGACCCCATAGATGGCAGCCCACCAGGTTTCCTTGTCCCCGGGATTCTCCAGGCAAGAACACTGGAGTGGGTCGCCATTTCCTTCTCCACTGCATGAAAGTGAAAAGTGAAAGTGAAGTCACTCAGTCGTATCTGACTCTAGCGACCCCATGGATTGCAGCCCACCAGGCTTCTCCGTCCATGGAATTTTCCAAGCAAAAGTACTGGAATGGGGTGCATTGCCTTCTCTGACCATAGTGAGTATAAACTCTCAGATTTCACAAGTTCAAATCCCAGGTTTACTACTTCCTAGATTTGTGACCTTGACAATTTACAGAACATTTTCTTTCCCATGGCTGGAAGTCCCCCCCTTCTCCCCCCACCCATGTAAAATGACAATCAAAATAGAGTTATTATATGGATTATAAATATGAGAGAGACTAGAACTGGTAAGGTTGTCAAATGAATGATAGTTGCATCTGTAAATATTTGATTAAAGTAGAATAGAATCATGTATCGTGTGTGTAAATACATTAACAATAAAACAAGTACATTATAGTGAAAGAACGTACATTACTAAGTTTGGGATTGGTGATTTATAACTTGGATTGACATTTATTGTGTAGAGGAAAATATTTGTTTATTTGTAATATTTGAATAGAATATTTGCCTTTCAGGGCTGTTGTGAAGACCCAACAACATAAATCATTCAGTCACCAAAATAATTAGTTTAAATATCTATCTATATATCATCTACCTAATTATTTACCTGTCATTCTTATATTCTAGGAAAGAGCCTAGATCATGAAAGTAGAGTGATGAACAAAGTAGAGAAAGAACATTCCATTAGAAGCTACCATTTTTATTCCAGTGGAAGACACACACATGAAAAAAACTCTAGGTCAGAACATGATGCATAGTAAGTGCATAAGAATGTATCTGTTTCCCCTTACTCAGCTTCTATGGCAGAAGCTACTGCTATTCATCACCCATTTCATTGTGGACAATATGTATGATACTCTCATATCAGAAGAAACCACATGACTGCACATTTCTTTGCAGTTGAGTTAGATTCAGTCAGTTCAGCTGCTCAGTCATGTCCAACTCTTTGCGACCCCATGAATTGCAGCACGCCAGGCCTCCCTGTCCATCACCAACTCCCGGAGTTAACTCAGACTCATGTCCATCAAGTTGGTGATGCCATCCAGCCATCTCATCCTCTGTCATCCCCTTCTCCTCCTGCCCCCAATCCCTCCCAGCCTCAGAGTCTTTTCCAATGAGTCAGCTCTTCACATGAGGTGGCCAAAGTACTGGAGTTTCAGCTTCAGCATCATTCCTTCCAAAGAAATCCCAGGGCTGATCTCCTTCAGAAGGGACTGGTTGGATCTCCTTGCAGTCCAAGGGACTCTCAAGAGTCTTCTCCAACACCACAGTTCAAAAGCATCAGTTCTTCAGCACTCAGCTTTCTTCACAGTCCAACTCTCACTTCCATACATGACCACTGGAAAAACCATAGCCTTGACTAGACGGACTTTTGTTGGCAAAGTAATGTTTCTGCTTTTAAATATGCTATCTAGGTTGGTCATAACTTTTCTTCCACAGAGTAAGCATCTTTAAATTTAGTAAGATCTAAAAAAGAAAGCATAGTTTTATTAGTGAATACATCTTTACAAAACTGTAAATACATTTTTATTTCTTTACAAAGTGTATTATTTTATTATGTCATACAATCATGGCTTTCAATAGCAAAACTGAGTTTCTGGTCTTGATAGATTGAGTTACCTATTCTATTATTGACTTCCAGGCAATATATAAAGTATATAGAATTTTTTAAAGAATCTTTAAATGTATTTGTGACTGTTATTTTGGTTAAAGATCCATTTTCTCATATCTGTATTCAGACGGATATTTTATGCTTTGTGTCTACCTATTTCTGCTAAATTAGATAAAAGTTTAAGGCTCATTTGAGCACTTGGTATAGGTTAGTATTTCATTCAACCTTTGATAAAGTTAATAAAATAAACAGTTGCCATTACACTGCAAAGTTGATTACTGGGGAATAATTAACTAACTACCAACACTGTACAAAGGCCGACAAGAGAGCTGGTGAACTTGCAGATTTCTGAGTACTTCAGCAATGCTTAGGTTCAAAGAGATATTAAAATGCTGCAACTCCTGATTTCATTTTGACTGTCCTTGGAAGGATTCCAACAAATTAGCTGAAAACCCTACACTGGAAGCCAAGCATCTTCTATAGTCTGAGAAGCAGGACATTTCTGATGAATAGAATACTCATTTCTTTTCATGAAAAAATGTTTCTCTAATACACATTTAATAATGCACAATCTATCAGCACAGGCATAAAAAATCTTTTAAAGTTTAGCTCCTTACATGGTTTCTCTGCTATGAGAGAAAATAATACACTTGTAAAATCCATGATATAGAACAGTATGCATATTGCGAATGAGATTAGAAAGTATTTGTGTAGTTTGCTATGTTTGCTATTGCAATAATGGCATTATTTTTTTCAATAACCCACTTGAATGCTATTGAGTATATGATTCCCCTGAGGCCATTATTTTTATCATTAACACACTACTAAGAGCCTACTTTTATATTCACAATAAAATGAAATTATGAAACAAATAATTTCTGAAAGCTTTATTAAAGAAACACTGTACAAGCTAACCTATATTGAAACTTATTTTCTTATAACTAGCACAGGATGAATATCATTGGTGCGCAATATACAAAGGATGAATCACATGTTGAAATTAAGTTGGGATATTCTGATTGCTAGAATTTTGTTAAGGATTTTTGCATTTATGTTCATCAGTGATATTGGCCTGTAGTTTTGTTTTTTTGTGGGATCTTTGACAGGTTTTGGTATTAGGGTGATGGTGGCCTCATAGAATGAGTTTGGAAATTGACCTTCCTATGCAATTTTCTGGAAGAGTTTGAGTAGGATAGGTGTTAGCTCTTCTCTAAATTTTTGGTAGAATTCAGCTGTGAAGCTGTCTGGATCTGGGCTTTTGTTTGCTGGAAGATTTCTGATTACAGCTTCAATTTCCGTGCTTGTGATGGGTCTGTTAAGATTTTCTATTTCTTCCTGGTCCAGTTTTGGAAAGTTGTACGTTTCTAAGAACTTGTCCATTTCTTCCACGTTGTCCATTTTATTGGCATATAATTGTTGATAGTAGTCTTATGATCCTTTGTATTTCTGTGTTGTCTGTTGTGATCTCTCCATTTTCATTTCTAATTTTATTGATTTGATTTTTCTCCCTTTGTTTCTTGATGAGTCTGGCTAATGGTTTGTCAATTTTTATTTATCCTTTCAAAGAACCAGCTTTTGGCTTTGTTGATTTTTGCTATGGTCTCTTTTGTTTCTTTTGCATTTTTTCTGCCCTGATTTTTAAGATTTCTTTCCTTCTACTAACCCTGGGGTTCTTCATTTCTTCCTTTTCTAGTTGTTTTAGGTGTAGAGTTAGGTTATTTATTTGACTTTTTTCTTGTTTCTTGAGGTATGCCTGCATTGCTATGAACTTTCCCCTTAGGACTGCTTTTACAGTGTCCCACAGGTTTTGGGTTGTTGTGTTTTCATTTTCATTAGTTTCTATGCAAATTTTGATTTCTTTTTTGATTTATTCTGTGGTTTGTTGGTTATTCAGCAGTGTGTTGTTCAGCCTCCATATGTTGGAATTTTTAATAGTTTTTCTCCTGTAATTGAGATCTAATCTTACTGCATTGTGGTCAGAAAAGATGCTTGGAATGATTTCAATTTTTTTGAATTTACCAATGCTAGATTTATGGCCCAGGATGTGATCTATCCTGGAGAAGGTTCCATGTGTGCTTGAGAAAAAGGTGAAATTCATTGTTTTGGGATGGAATGTCCTATAGATATCAATTAGGTCTAACTGGTCTATTGTATCATTTAAAGTTTGTGTTTCCTTGTTAATTTTCTGTTTAGTTGATCTATCCATAGGTGTGAGTGGGATATTAAAGTCTCCCACTATTATTGTGTTATTGTTAATTTTTCCTTTCATACTTGTTAGCATTTGTCTTACATATTGTGGTTCTCCCGTGTTGGGTGTATATATATTTATAATTGTTATATCTTCTTCTTGGATTCATCCTTTGATCATTATGTAGTGACCGTCTTTGTCTCTTTTCACAGCCTTTGTTTTAAAGTCTATTTTATCTGATATGAGTACTGCTACTCCTGCTTTCTTTTGGTCCCTATTTGCATGGATTATCTTTTTCCAGCCCTTCACTTTCAGTCTGTATGTGTCTCCTGTTTTGAGGTAGGTCTCTTGTAGACAGCATATGTAGGGGTCTTATTTTTGTATCCATTCAGCCAGTCTTTGTCTTTTGGTTGGGGCATTCAATCCATTTATGTTTAAGGTAATTATTGATAAGTATGATCCCATTGCCATTTAATTTATTGTTTTGGGTTCGAATTTATACACCGTTTTTGTGTTTCCTGTCTAGAGAATATCCTTTAGTATTTGTTGGAGAGCTGGTTTGGTGGTGCTGAATTCTCTCAGCTTTTGCTTGTCTGTAAAGCTTTTGATTTCTCCTTCATATTTGAATCAGATCCTTGCTGGGTACAATAATCTGGGCTGTAGGTTATTTTCTTTCATCACTTTAAGTATGTCAGAATCCAACAACACATTAAAAAGATCATACACCATGACCAAGTGGGCTTTATCCCAGGGATGCAAGGATTCTTCAATATCCGCAAATCAATCAATGTAATACACCACATTAACAAATTGAAAATTAAAAACCATATGATTATCTCAATAGATGCAGAGAAAGCCTTTGACAAAATTCAACATCCATTTTTGATAAGAACTCTCCAGAAAGCAGGAATAGAAGGAACATACCTCAACATAATAAAAGCTATACATGACAAACCCACAGCAAACATTATCCTCAATGGTGAAAAGTTGAAAGCATTTCCTCTAAAGTCAGGAACAAGACAAGGGTGCCCACTTTCGCCATTACTATTCAACATAGTTTTGGAAGTTTTGGCCACAGCCATCAGAGCAGAAAAAGAAATAAAAGGAATCCAAATTGGAAAAGAAGAAGTAAAACTCTCACTGTTTGCAGATGGCATGATCCTCTACATAGAAAACCCTAAAGACTGCACCAGAAAATTACTAGAACTAATCAATGAGTATAGTAAAGTTGCAGGATATAAAATCAACACACAGAAATCCCTTGCATTCCTATACACTAATAATGAGAAAACAGAAAGAGAAATTAAGGAAACAATTCTATTCACCATTGCAACAGAAAGAATAAAATACTTAGGAATATATCTACCTAAAGACACTAAAGACCTATATATAGAAAACTATAAAACACTGGTGAAAGAAATCAAAGAGGACACTAATAGATGGAGAAATATACCATGTTCATGGATTGGAAGAATTAATATAGTGAAAATGAGTATACTACCCAAAACAATTTACAGATTCAATGCAATCCCTATCAAACTACCAACGGTATTCTTCACAGAGCTAAAACAAATAACTTCACAATTTGTATGGAAATACAAAAAACCTTGAATAGCCAAAGCGATCTTGAGAAAGAAGAATGGAACTGGAAGAATCAACCTACCTGACTTTAGGCTCTACTACAAAGCCACAGTTATCAAGACAGTATGCTACTGGCACAAAGACAGAAATATAGATAAATGGAACAAAATAGAAAGCCCAGAGATAAGTCCATGCACATATGGACACCTTATCTTTGACAAAGGAGGCAAGAATATACAATGGATTAAAGACAATCTCTTTAACAAGTGGTGCTGAGAAAACTGGTAAACCACTTGGAAAAGAATGAAACTAGAGCACTTTCTAACACCATACACAAAAATAAACTCAAAATGGATTAAAGATCTAAACGTAAGACCAGAAACTATAAAACTCCTAGAGGAGAACATAGGCAAAACACTATCCCACATACATCACAGCAGGATCCTCTATGACCCACCTCCCAGAATATTGGAAATAAAAGCAAAAACAAACAAATGGGACTTAATTAAACTCAAAAGTTTCTGCACAACAAAGGAAACTACAAGCAAGGTGAAAAGACAGCCTTCAGAATGGGAGAAAATAATAGCAAATGAAGCAACTGACAAACAACTAATCTCAAAAATATACAAGCAACTTCTACAGCTCAACTCCAGAAAAATAAATGACCCAATCAAAAAATGGGCCAAAGAATTAAATAGACATTTCTCCAAAGAAGACATACAGATGGCTAACAAACACATGAAGAGATGTTCAACATCACTCATTATGATGCAAATCATGAAATGCAAATCAAAACCACTATGAGGGTCCCATTTCACGCCAGTCAGAATGGCTGCGATCCAAAAGTCTACAAGCAATAAATGCTGGAGAGAGTGTGGAGAGAAGGGAACCCTCTTACACTGTTGGTGGGAATGCAAACTAGTACAGCCACTATGGAGAACAGTGTGGAGATTCCTTACAAAACTGGAAATAGAACTGCCTTATGACCCAGCAATCCCACTGCTGGGCATACACACTGAGGAAACCAGAATTAAAAGAGTCACGTGTACCCCAATGTTCATCGCAGCACTGTTTATAATAGCCAGGACATGGAAGCAATCTAGATGTCCATCAGCAGATGAATGGATAAGAAAGCTGTGGTACATATACACCATGGAGTATTACTCAGCCATTAAAAAGAATACATTTGAATCAGTTCTAATGAGGTGGATGAAACTCAAGCGTATTATACAGCGTGAAGTAAGCCAGAAAAAAAAACACCAATACAGTATACTAATGCATATATATGGAATTTAGAAAGATGGTAACAATAATCCTGTGTACGAGACAGCAAAAGAGACACTGATGTATAGAACAGTCTATTGGACTCTGTGCGAGAGGGTGGGATGATTTGGGAGAATGGCATTGAAATACGTATGGTATCATATATGAAATGAGTCACCAGTCCAGGTTCCGTGCAGGATACTGGATGCTTGGGGCTGGTGCACTGGGCCTTTACAGCATGTGTATTCTTTGCTCAAAATTCTCCTAAAAAGTTCTTTGATTCTGTGTTGGCCTGTCGTTTAAGTGATTGAAGCAATCAATGAAGGATAGTAGGATGAAATGGGACTAAAATCATATGTAACAAAATGTTCACAGGGACTACTCTGCATATCAACTCCTTTCAGCACGTCTAAGACTGTAGGGAAATGAAGTAGAATAAATAAGTGTCCATACAACTTTGCTTAAACACTTGACTAAGGTTGATAATTTCAACCACCACAATTCATGTTTCAAATGTTTCTAGTTGAGAAACTGTGTGTGAGTGAATGCTTTGGCTAATATATGTGTTTGTGTGCGTTTGTCTGCATATATTGGAGGACTGGCTGTTAAGCTGCTAAGTCACTTCAGTCGTGTCCGACTCTGTGTGACCCCATAGATGGCAGCCCACCAGGCTCCCCCATCCCTGGGATTCTCCAGGCAAGAACACTGGAGTGGGTTGCCATTTCCTTCTCCAATGCATGAAAGTGAAAAGTGAAAGTGAAGTCACTCAGTCATGTCCGACTCTTAGCGACCTCATGGACTGCCGCCTACCAGGCTCCTCCGTCCAAGGGATTTTCCAGGCAAGAGTACTGGAGGACTGGAGTTTCCCCTAATTAGTCTGTCAAATAATAAAATAATGTGTCAAACTAATAAAACCATATATGCATTGTTTAAGTATATTTGGAAAGCATTCTAATAGAAATAACTACTGCATGTAATATGTGGTCATGATTGGGTTAAAAGCTCAAGTACCCTCTCCTCAGTGATGCCTAAGAGGTCACAGATGTGTTATCGGTCAGTATTTCATCCTTGTCTCACCTCATTTCTTGAGTGCTGTCCTATCCCACAATGTATTTCAAGAAATTTTAGACTTTTTAAAAAAGTTTAGTCTGTTTTCAGCTTTACTGGGTAAGATTCTGGTGTCATAACTTCAATTTTTTTTAAATTAAACTAAATTTCTTTTCTCTTCCTCTAACATATTCATTTTTATTTTATACATGAACTTTCATATATGTATTCAACTTTATAGTTTCTATACCATTATATACCATTTATAAAGAGCTTCCCTGGTGGCTCAGACAGTAAAGAATTTGCCTGCAATGCAGGGGACACATGTTCAACCCCTGGGTTGGGAAGATTCCCTGCATCAGGAAGATTCCCTGGAGAAGGGAATGGCAAACCACTCCGATATTCTTGCCTGGAGAATCCCATGGACAGGAGCCTGGCAGGTTACAGTCCATGGGTTTGCAGAGTCCCAAATGAGTGATGAATACATATTAGATACACATATCAGACATATACCATTATTAATTAATAGGGTCTGTATCTTATTTAATTAGTCTGCTTACTGCTTTTTGTGGGGAGGATGTTTCATTACTTGTTACTAATGCTACTCTTTGGATCTAATTATTTTTGGTTTGCTTTTTAATTACTCCTTTTATTCTTCACTATAAAATTTCCCCAAAGACTTTTTTTTTTTTTTTCAGTCCCAGTGATGAAAGATCATCTCCTTGTTTTAAAATACGCCTCTACAATTTATATGGTGCCTGGGAGGCACTCCACAAATTATGAATGACATCATATTTGAGTATATATTCATTTCTATAATTTGATACTATCTCTACATTTATGATGACTTTTACATCAATGCATATGCATGGATTAAGTAAAATAAGCCATAATTGCCCTAGTTTAGTTTTCAGATAAGTAGGCATTAAAACTGTATGTTCATTCAAGGGTTAAGTCACAAGTTTGCTATCAAATATAATTAACAGTTGTTCAGTTTGCATAAAGTTAAAACTAAAAAAAAAAAAAGGACTTCAACAAAAAGAAATGTAGATTACAAACCAGAAAGTCTTTTCATTTTACAGCATTTCCTCATGCATTTGATGCAAAAGAAAACAGAAGACCCAACACGAACATACATGTTGCTGAAGCATAACATAGTTTTAATAGCAGTTTGCAAATTTACAATTATGCTTACTCTAGAATTATCCCTTAAGGTTTTGACTGATGTCAAGTGAAAGTAGGAAAAAAGAGATAAGCCAAGTCTTATGAAAATAATTAGAAATTTATTTTTTTTTCAAAGATAACAGCTTCATTGTGTTTCAGAAAAATGAGTTTTAGTCTTCTGAGAAATAACTGTTTCATCAATTGATGTGTTATCATGGTACATTATCAAACAAAGTAGTAGCAGCCTTTCATTTTCTTAGGACTGACTTACAGACTTGAAAGTTTACAGAAATTAGGATAAATGATCATTTTCCTCTGCAAAAGAAGTATTCAGAACTTTCTTAGAGATATTATCTGCTTTGAAAATGAAGCATCTGATGAAGTTTGTCTGTAATTAGGAAACATAAGATAAACTCTTCCCATTGTAGAAACAGATTGGAACAACTATTTCAAAGTAAATCAGAATTTCACTATCAAGTTGTGTGATAAGCTCTTCTGTATTCCTCAGTAAATCATGAAGTGTAACAATAGGGACACTTGGTAAGCCTCTAAGAACTGATAATAACTCATAAAATTTCACAATAAGTGCACAATATGCTGCACTGGATTAGTCTCTAAATCATGGGTTTTCATAATGCAATTTATAAAATTCTGTTTATTTGTTACCATGTCTATTATTATTATGGGGAGCTCTCTCAGTCGGTAAAGAATCCACAGGCAATGCAGGAGACCCCTGTTCAATTCCTGGGTTAGGAATATCTGCAGGAGAAGGAAAAAACTACCCACACTAGTATCTGGCCTCGAGAACTAGTCCCTGGTGTCTCAAAGAGTTGAAAAGGACTGAGTAACTTTCACTTTCATTTTTGTGGCTGCACTTTACTGGACCAACTTTGAGAAGATACCCCACATTCGATGGCAGAGAAGCCCCAGCAAGACGGTAGGCGCTCAAACTACCGCACAACTGCACTCATCTCACATGCTAGCAAAATAATGCTCAAAATTCTCCAAGCGAGGCTTCAACAGTTGTGAACTGTGAACATCCAGATGTTCAAGCCGGATTTAGAAAAGGCAGAGAAACCAGAGATCAAATTGCCAACATCCGTTGGATCATCGAAAAAGCATAAGAGTTCCAGAAAAGCATCTATTTCTGCTTTATTGACTATGCCAAAGCCTTTGACTGTGTGGATCACAAAAATCTGTGGAAAATTCTCAAAGAGATGGGAATACCGGAGCACCTGACCTGGCTCTTGAAAATCAGTATGCAGGTCAGGAAGCAACAGTTAGAACTGGACATGGAATAACAGACTGGTTACAAATTGGGAAAGGAGTATGTCAAGGCTGTATATTGTCACCCTGTTTATTTAACTTATATGCAGAGTACATCATGAGAAACGCTGGGGTGGATGAAGCATAAGCTGAAATCACGATTACCGGGAGAAATATCAATAACTTCAGATATACAGATGACACCACCCTTATGGCAGAAAATGAAAAAGAGCTAAAAAGCCTCTTGATGAAAATGGAGAGTGAAAAAGTTGGCTTAAAACTCAACATTCAGAAAACTATGATCATGACATCTGGTCCCATCACTTTATGGGAAATAGATGGGGAAACAGTGGAAACAGTGACAGACTTTATTTTTCTGGGCTCCAAAATCACTGCAGATGGTTACTGCAGCCATGAAACTAAAAGATGTTTGCTCCTTGGAAGAAAAGTTATGAAAAACCTAGACAGCATATTAAAAAGCAGAGCCATTATTTTGCCAAGAAAGGTCTGTCTAGTCAAAGGTATGGTTTTTCCAGTAGTCATGTATGGATGTGAGAGTTGGACTATAATGGAAGCTGAGCACTGAAGAATTGATAGTTTTGAACTGTGGTGTTGGAGAAGACTCTTGAGAGTTCCTTGGACATCAAGGAGATCCAACCAGTCGATCCTAAAGGAAATAAGTCTGAATATTCATTGGAAGGACTGATGCTGAAGCTGAAACTCCAATACTGTGGCCACCTGATGCGAAAAACTGACTCATTTGAAAAGACCCTGATGCTGGGAAAGATTGAAGGCAAGAGGAGAAGGGGACAACAGAGGATGGGATGATTGGATGGCATCACTGACTCGATGGACATGAGTTTGAGTAGGTTCCGGGAGTTAGTGATGGACAGGGAGGCCTGGTGTGCTGCAGTCCATGGTGTCTCAAAGAGTCAGATATGACTGAGTGACTGAACTGAACTGATCTCTCAGTCAAGGAGGGTTCAGGATGGGGAACACATGTATACCTGTGGTGGATTCATTTTGATATTTGGCAAAACTAATACAATTATGTAAAGTTTAAAAATAAAATAAAATTAAAAAATATATATATATATATAATTGAAACGAAGTCCTTCTCTTCCCCATTAGCTGCAATTATATGTTATTGAGAAAATTGTTTTATTTATTTGTGTGAGAGGAAAAGAAAATCTAGTTACATAAAAATATGCTTAAATAGTAAAATTAATTCCAGCAACAACCTTAGTTAACATGATTGAAATGGATAACTCATTAATTTAGAGTTGAGTAAAAAAACAATATTTGTAATTTGTTAATACTTAGGTACTTAGACCAACTGGTATATATGAATACATTAACTTTAATTAATGACAATGCAGAAATCAGATTAAGTTTAGGTAGGCAATCAGATTTACAGAAAATATGTAATGTTTGTGTATGGAGAAACAGACTGAGAGGGAAAGAGATGCTTATATACTGCTTTTTTAAAGGTGTGTTTATTCTCTAATTTTGAAAATTGTGAAATATATCCATGCTGTTAATGATTTAGGAATTTATTTGACAGATATAATCTGGTCCCATCACTTCATGGGAAATAAATGGGGAAGCAGTGGAAACAGCGTCAGACTTTATATTTTTGAGCTCCAGAATCACTGCAGATGGTGACTGCAGCCATGAAATTTAAAGACGCTTGTACCTTGGAAGGCAAGTTTTGACCAACCTAGATAGCATATTGAAAAGCAGAGACATTACTTTGCCAACAAAGGTTCGTCTAGTCAAGGCTATGGTTTTTCCAGTAGTCATGTATGGATGTGAGATTTGGACTGTGAAGAAAGCTGAGCATCTGAAGAATTGATGCTTTTGAACTGTGGTGTTGAAGAAGACCCTTGAGAGTCCCATGGACTGCAAGGAGTTCCAACCACTCCATTCTAAAGGAGATCAGTCCTGGGATTTCTTTGGAAGGAATGATGCTAAAGCTGAAACTCCAGTACTTTGGCCACCTCATGTGAAGAGTTGACTCATTGGAAAGGACTCTGATGCTGGGAGGGAGTGGGGACAGGAGGAAAATGGGACAACACAAGATGAGATGGCTGGATGGCATCACTGACTCGATGGACATGAGTTTGAGTGAACTCCGGGAGTTGGTGATGGACAGGGTGGCCTGGTGTGCTGTGATTCATGAGGTTGCAAAGAGTCAGACACAACTGAGCGACAGAACTGAACTGAACTGAATATGAGATGTGAAATGGGAGTTTAAAGACTACTGGCTTTGAATCTAACTCATTGCTTAAGTGGCATATAACTGGATATAAGTACTTATATTACATTTATTAATGCTTAAGATAATATTTAAGGAAACAACAAATGTGAATAGGTTTATCATATGTATGGGCTTTCTTCACTAAATGTTGCTTAACAATTATTTCCTCTTTGAAAAGGTAAAAACATAAGTTGGAATATACGTATTGTGAAATTTTAAATTCAGGTATTTTAAGAAAATAAATGAGATTAGTACAGGACAATAAGATTTGTCCATGAGAATAGTTTGATAACTAGCACTACAAAAACTAATTACCTCAAATAAGATGAGGCAGATACATCAATAATAATGAGAACTGAGAGCCCTCTATGTAGGGTAGGAGGGTAAGTAAGTCCTTAGTGCAAATGTAAACATTATTAAAGAAACAGTTCTGTGGAACTGAGACCCTGCTTTCTTGAGGAAAAATTATGCATAGTTGTTGATCTATTAGAGCAGGGGTCCACAAACTTCAGGATTTTATGTCTGATTATCTGAAGTTGTCTGATGTAATAAAAGCAGAAATAAAGTGCACAATAAATATAATGCACATGAATAATCCCGAAACTATCCTTCCCCATCCAGGTCCATGGAAAAATTGTCTTCACCACAAAGCTGGTCCCTGGTGCCAAAAAGGTTGAGGACAGTGGTTAGAGTACTGTTGGATTACTGAACCACACACACAGAGTTTAGTTATATTCTGATACTCTACACAAATTATTTTTATGGATTAAATTGCTGAAAACAGGCAGACCCTGTAGAAGATAAGACATGGCCCCCAAAACTCACCACTATTTCCACTATTGTCAGCTACATTATTTGATAGGAAGAAGAATATTGAAATAGTGAATAGTGAAGTGAAGTCGCTCAGTCGTGTCCGACTCTTTGCGACCCCGTGGACTGTAGCCCACCAGGCTCCTCTGTCCATGGGATTCTCCAGGCAAGAGTACTGGAGTGGGTTGCCATTTCCTTCCCCAGGGGATCTTCCCAACCCAGGGATCAAACCCAGGGATCAAACCCAGGTCTCCCGGATTGCGGGCAGAAGCTTTAACTGCTGAGCTACCAGGGAAGCCTGAAATATTGAATACATACTATCAAATATTGAAAACATACTACCTTGGGTCCAATTATAGGCCAATAGAGGAAACTGTTTTTTTCTTTATTCCCCTATATAATATAATGTATGTCTGTACATACATGTACATAATGTATGTACATATAATGTATGTCTCTCATTTCTCATTGCTTTTCCCCCTTTTGTTTTTAGATACTTGAAGTTAAGATGGGACAATTGAGTGGGCTCACATGCTATAAGCTGTTTAAAGTCCTCTAGAAATCACAATTTAAAAGCTTCTTGCCACAGTTCTTAAATACTGTCAGGTGAAATAATAGGAGACAGTCATTAATCAATGTATTCAGGTTTTCATTGTATCCACTTAAATCCTTATGAAATAGAGATGTTCATGTATTCACTCACATATATGCATACTTCAAAAAGAGAGAGGGAAAGTTGACAAGGATGATGTGACAATGGGTCTGAGTTACTGTTTTGAACATGAACAAATGAATGTCTTCCGTGAAATATTACTCACTATATTAAAGGAAAGGTCAATAACTTTGATACCCACAATCTTTGCATGTTTTTTGTTTTTTCTTTAAAAAATTATCTGATTTAATCATAAAAATAAGTAAGCATACATATAATTCTATACATCATATATATATATTGACCACATCATTTTTTCAATTATTATGATTGGATAAGTTCTCAGAACACAGATACACTAAGCATTTCCTGTTTAGAAGTAAAGTAGTAGGCATGTAAATAGAAGATATATGAACTGGTTGAACTTTCATGTGAAAAAGCATGGAAATTGAAGCAAAAGTGAGTTAGCTTTAAAATCTTAGAGAATATTATAAAAATTAATATGAACACAGTATGAACTTGTTATTTGTCATTTTTATGAGTCTTTGAAAAGCTTTAAAATATTTAAATAAAGCCCTGCACATTTTCATTGTAGTATTAAAGTCTATGCCATAAAATATCAAAACATTTAAGGCAACACAAAAATTTAAAGATGTCTTATCAGTTCACATAGATGACATTAAATTCCAGAAAAGTAATCATAGAACACAGCAGGAGTTGATCTCAAGAATATTAATGAAGAAAATGGCATAATTAATATTCTCAAAGTCCCGCATGTAATATTTCTATTTGGGCACGGCTAGCAAAGATGTCAAAACTGCAAACTTTGAATTTGAGAGATTTTATTTTAGTTTTGCAAAATATGTGGAACATGACAATAGTTTTAAAAGATAAAACAAAAACCCCTTATTCAAAATAAATATTTTGTTATTTGCATATAGTTTGAAGATTTCATTCAATATAATGCATTATTAATGTTCAATCCTTACACATCTAGTTCCAACAAGAGAAATTAGCTCTATTCCTCCCAGGTTCTCCCTCTTACGAAAAAAATGTCCTGGATATAACATAATAAACAACCATAGGCAGACTCTGAAAGTTGGAAAGAAGAAGGTAGAGTGCCTAGGGGCTTAGGGACTTGAGGAATGACATAGTAAACACTCTGGCTATTTTTCCTTCCACATATCCTAGACAGAGCATCATAGAAGCCTGCAGCCTGAAACTAACACACACACACACACACACACACACCCCTTCAAGAAAAGCCTTTTCTTCTGAGCTTAAATATGTGAAAATGGCGGCCTAACAAACAGAAACCCTTTTGGTACTACGAACCCTGTTCTAAATCCACCCACCAAAATAACAATCATACCTTCTTTATGGTTGGGTAAAGCCAGGCAAGCCACACATTTTCTTGGTAGAAGCAGGCAATAGTAGACTTCTTCCACTGGGTGGTGCTGGCCAGCTGAGTGGAGGCTGTCTTTCTGTGGAAGTAGATGGTACAGGAATTCTAAGCTAGAGTAGTATCATGGAGTGTGGTGATGAGCTGACTCTTCAGTCTCACTCCACTGCAATGAAACTTCATGAAATATTGCAAAGAGGAGCTAATAACCATTCTACTTCCCCGTGCCTCTGCACACTGTCAGAGGCTCCAACTGTGAGCTGAACCTTAGCATCCACTCTGGAAAAGACACTGACAGAGTAAATAATTAATTTTTGCAGTGTGCTTTTATACTGAAAAATAGAATAGTCAACCCATTAAAATTCTATATCACTTCTAAGTTAAACCTAAAATAATTTTTATATCCTATTTTGAACAGTTTTCATTGAAGATATCAAAAAAATGTTTTGGTGGAATATTCTGATTGATTGACTGCCTGATGACACTTGGCAGGTCCTATGAACTGTAGCCTGCCCGTCTCCCCAAACCATGGGATTCTCCGGACAAGAATATTGGAGTGAATTGCCATGTGCTCCTTCAGTGAATCTTCTAGACCCAGGGATCTAACCTGAGTCTCCTGCATTGCAGGCAGATTCTTTACCACTGAGCCAATTGGGAAGCATTGATATCTCTTTAAAAAGCATTTTTTAATATAGCATTTCAGTTCAGTTCAGTCACTCAGTCGTGTCCAGCTCTTTGTGGCTCTATGGACTGCAGCACACAAGGCCTCCCTGTCCATCACCAACTCCTGGAGCTTGCTCAAACTTGAGTCAGTGATGCCATCCAATGATCTCATGCTCTGTGGTCCCCTTCTCTTACTTCCTTCAATCTTTCCCAGCATCATGGTCTTTTCCAGTGAGTCAGTTTTTTGCATCAGATGGCCAAAGTATTGGAGTTTCAGCTTCAGCATCAGTCCTTCCAAAGACTATTCAGGACTGATTCCTTTAGGATTGACCAGTTTGATCTCCTTGCATTCCAATGGACTCCTAAGAGTCCTCCAACACCACAGTTCAAAAGCTTGCATTCATTATTTTGTTTATAAGAATTTCTTTAAAATTTTTGAACTACTTGTACCAGTTCAATGTATCAGTTCAGTTCAGTTCAGTCGCTCAATCGTCGCCAACTCTTTGCAACCCCATGAATCGCAGCATACCAGGCCTCCCTGTCCATCACCAACTTCCAGAGTTCACCCAAACTCATGTGCATTGAGTCGGTGATACCATCCAGCCATCTCATCCTCTGTCGTCCCCTTTTCCTCCTGCCCCCAATCCCTCCCAGCATCAGGGTCTTTTCCAATGGTGTCAAAACTAACAAATAGCTGTAGCCAAACTTTGTAAACATATGAGTTTTCAGAAGCTATATGCTACCAGATGGGAGACTGTGTGTTCTCCACATGGTAATTAGGTCCTAATGTCTACTCATAAGGCAGACATTTCTTATAAGCCGAGTTACTCATTGGCACACCTTTAAATAATTCATAAAGTATATTTAGGGCCATCTAACAACAAGTCTTACCCACTTGCTTTTTTTTTTTTTTTTGCCAGCAACAGAATAGATCACAGCTTGTTGGCTGAGCCCACTGTGGAGTAACTTGGTTTTGGAGACATGCACAAAATTTTCTACAGTTTCTTTAAATACTGGAATCTCATTCAGGAAAGTGAGAATATCACACTATGAGAGACGCAAGGGACTGAGTTGAACTAAGACAAAGCCATGTTAACATCTCCCATCTCATTTTTATGCCACGGCATATGCTCACTGAATAAAATAATTCACAAATCACTTTAAGTACTTGTCTGTATTACATTACTACTTTCCTCCCTCACACTCTCCTTTATTTCCTCTCTGGTTTCTTAATATATATCTTTCATGCTTCTGAATTAAGTGTGTGGATCATCTAGCCTTAAACTTAGCTGTTTTATTTTTTAATGTATGGCAAGTACAGTCCAATTTTTTCATAGAGTACTATTTTTATCTCATTATTCTGGTGGTACCTAGTAAATTGAACATAGAGTTACTACATCGTTACCATTTGGAAAAATGGAGTCCCATTATCTGAAAGCTGTCTTTTAGAACAACATTATTTTTTTTCCCCAATGGTAATGAATGTAAATTTTAATGAACTAAAGATAAACACATGGTTTATGTATCAATGTTTTTCTTCAGTGCTATTCCTCTCCCAACCAAAGTTTTCCACATGGGCAAGGAGGCAGCTGGAACATAAACATTAGGGGGGATACAAGGAATGGTGAGAAAGGGAATGGAAAACATTATCTGCACAAACCATATCTTTAGGCAGGTCTGTGACAATTTCACTAATGTTGCTTATTGTTTTTCTCTCCACTAACTCCATGCAGAACTTGTTTCATTACATTTTGGAGCCCATGAGCTCACAGAAAGTTACAAGACAGAAGATACACATTAAAAAAAAAAATGAAGGCGAAAGGTTCACAGCACATTTTTTTATTTTTCCAGAAACAAACAATGCTATCAATATCAGTATTTTGATATTTCTTGGACAGTTACTCATGCTTTTAATGCTCCTACAATAATCTAATTTTCATTAGCCAGGAGCTTCTATGTCTGAACCCATTGTTTTTCTCCTTGTGTAAAGAAACAGTATGTAAATAGGCCATCAAACTACCTCATCGGTGTGTTTATCGTGTTTGTCACTTAGCAAAAGCAGTAGCAAGGATTTATATTTTCATACAGCTTTTCAATAAAAGATTACAATTGAATATGTAAGCACAGAGGTGTTTGGCCAATCACATGACAGGAATTCACTAAATAACAACAGCAACTTGCCAGGAAAGCAAGACAATTGTAATTTCCAAATCTTTTATTGAAAAAGTAACATTAAAGAAGATTTAGTATAGATGAATGACAAGATGACCTCAACTAAGTTTTTTTTTCTAATTACAAAAAGTTGCATAATAATGCAGAAAAATGTTTATTATAATTATATATTGAACTTTGCTGTGTCCTTTACTTGTATTTTCTCAATTTATTTTCATAAGATCTCTGTTTGACAGGTACTATTATATTTATGTTATATTAAAAGAAGCTGCATCAGAGAATTTAGTAATTTACTCAAGGACACACACTATTGAAATATAAAAGATGTGAAGTCAAGCAAACAGTAGGATATAGAATTCACATGTTTAACCACAATATTTATTTAATATACATTTAACTCTTTTAGTATATTAATATTCTAACCTTTTGTTTTATCTCTTTATCTCTGCCTTAATTTTTAGTAAAATTTATACATTTAAAATGTGCTATTATAAGTTATTTAAACATTTCATTAGTTATAATTTGATTTTAAAACTAGTGGGGGAAATGTTTCTGTGTATAAAAATTACATTTCTATTGTTATTTTTAATTTTTGTGAAGAGTAGTAAGCATGAAGGCAAACAGATGGGGGAAAAGTGGAAACTGTCAGATTTCATATTCTTGGTCTCCAAATTCAACGTGGACAGTGACTGCAGTCACAAACTTAAAAGACTCTTGCTCCTTGGATGAATAGCTGTGACAAAACTAGATAGTGCTTTAAAAAGCAGACATGACTTTGACAACAAAGGCTACGGTTTTTCCAGTAGTCATGTATGGATGTGAGTTGGACCATAAAGTAGCCTGAGCACCAAAGAATGAATGCTTTCAAACTGTGGTGCTGGAGAAGACTCTTGAGAGTCCCTTGAGCTGCAAGGCGATCAAACAAGTCAATCTTAAAAGAAATCAGTCCTGAATATTCATTGGAAGGACTGATGCTGAAGCTGAAACTTCAATACTTTGGCCACCTGATGTAAAGAGCCAACTCATTGGAAAAGACCCTGATGCTAGGAACAATTGAAGGCAGGAGGAGTAGGGGACGACAGAAGATGAGATGTTTGGATGGCATCACTGACTCAGTGGACATGAGTTTGAGCAAATTCAGGGAGACAGTGAAGGACAGGGAAGCTTGGAGTGTTACAGTACATGGGGGTCACAGAGTCAGACACAACTGAGCAATTGAACAAGTAAGCATGGGATCGGCTGTATACTCTTTTGTAAAATTAGTTTCAAATACTTTGTAATATTAATTCAGACACTCCAAAAGTCAAAAGAACCACACAGAATGTATATTTTATACATCCCATAGATGAATGAGAAAAACATGTTTTTTAAGGCTGAAGTAGCTGTCATCCTCCTCCCCCATCATCTATATTCCAATTCTGTATACATCATAGACATGAATGATTTAACACTCTTACCACAAATACAATGAATGTAAAAATATTTGTACACTCAGTCATATTTACTTTAATAGTATTTGATGATATTCCTCAAACAATATTGGATATTAATAGTTGTGCTTAAACATTTTAGCCCTTCTCTACTCCAAACTAATAAAGTATAAAAACAGCAATACATATACTGGCCAAAATACAGAGATTCTCTGGTGGCTCAGTGGTAAAGATCTGCCTGCCAATGCAAGAGACATAGGTTGATCCCTGGGTTGGGAAGATCCCTTGGAGGAGGGCATGGCAACCCACTCCAGTATACTTGCCTGAAAAATCCCATGGACAGAGAAGCATGGCAGCTATAGTCCATGGGGTTGCAAAGAGTTGGACACAACTGAGTGACTGAGCACACATGGTCAAAATACAATATCACATTAATTCAGGACCTTGATACTAGCCTCACTGCAAAAAGCACTCAAGGTGTTTTAAACACGCTAGATACTGATTTGCCCAAAAACAGATCAAGAAAGTGGGGAATATGTGCCTGTATTGGAGGGGGATAAGGAAGGAAGCGACATAAAACCTTCCCCTAGTGACCTAAAGATGGCAGAGAAAACAAACGATGTACATTACCTTCTTGAAAAAAATTCAAAATCAATGCAAAAGAAACAAGAGTCAAAAAAAGTGAGCAGCACATTTTATGTTAATCTCGCTATACATAAATACAAATAAATCAATATTAAAATTTCAAGATCAAATAAAACTCTGCATGTAGCAGTAAAAAAATAATTGAATGGACAAAACATTTCCCAACATCATAAATGATAAGTGAAAGTATTTTTAAAAGTTCCTTACCATTTCAATGTGCGTGGGTATGTTGTTGAAAGCTTCCCATGTATGGCCCACACTGCAGATGGTGATTGCAGCCATGAAATTAAAATACACTCCTTGGAAGGAAAGTTATGACCAACCTAGATAGCATATTTAAAAGCAGAGACATTACTTTGCCAACAAAGGTCCGTCTAGTCAAGGCTATGGTTTTGCCAGTGGTCATGTATGGATTCGAGAGTTGGACTGTGAAGAAAGCTGAGTGTGGAAGAATTGATGCTTTTGAACTGTGGTGTTGGAGAAGACCCTTGAGAGTCCCTTGGACTGCAAAGAGATCCAACCAGTCCATTCTAAAGGAGATCAGTCCTGGGTGTTCTTTGGAAGGAATGATGCTAAAGCTGAAACTCCAATACTTTGGCCACCTCATGAAAAAAGTTGACTCATTGGAAAAGACTCTGATGCTGGGAGGGATTGGGGGCAGGAGGAAAAGGGGATGACAGAGGCTGAGATGGCTGGATGGCATCACGGACTCGATGGACATGAGTTTGAGTGAACTCCGGGAGTTGGTGATGGACAGGGAGACCTGACGTGCTGCAATTCATGGGGTCATAAAGAGTCAGACACGACTGAGCGACTGAACTGAACTGAGTTTGGGAAATTGTGCCTACTATGCCATCCATTTGCAAGGACAGAAATTAAATGTGATATATAACTTAAGAAAAATGAAACAATAAAAATAAAAGATGCTAGGAAGCATCATGAAACTGATAAAAATGTACCTCAAAACTTCATCCCTGTGTGTCTCTTTGTATGTCTGCTTCTGCTTTGCTCTTCACTTTCACTCAATTATTTTTATGTATTTTTCTTCTGACCGGGTTCTGGAACTCTTCGTTTTTCTAGTTGATACATCAGTAAATAAAGATAACATCTCCTCAAAGCTTTGTATCTGACAAGCCAAGACACCAAATTTTCTCTGTATCCTTGCTTCAGAATTTTTGTTGAGAACTCCGTTTCATCTTAGGAAAGCTTCCCAACAATGACAGATGTCAGGAAAATATTGAAAGTATCTGAATAGGAATAGAAGCAAGGAGAAAGGGCAAAGCCTGGAAAAGTTGTGTCAGGGAGATAAAGCCATTGTTTGCTTGCAAACTTGTCATCAGATAACCAACACAGGAACTAATGTGTGTACACACACTCTGGTCACCGCAAGGTCATTTTTAGACATACCTTTATCTATCCCAGGCTTCCCTGGTAGCTCAGACAATAAAAAATCTGCCTGCAATGCAGAAGACCTGAGTTCAATCCCCAGGTCAGGAAGATCCTCTTGAGAAGGAAGTGGCCACCCATTCCTGTATTCTTGCCTGGGAAATTCCATGGACAGAGGAGCCTGGAGGCTACAGTCCATGGATCAAAAAGAGCTGAATACGACTGAGCAACTAAGCATGGCTATCTGTCCCATTCAGGATATACAACACAAAATGCAGAACAATCTAAGGGATTGTCCAAGTATTGCAACCAGAGGAATGAGATGTGGCCACTGTTGTGTGCATTTATACACACTTGTTTTGGTTTTTACTCTGATGTTTCTGTTGTCTTAACGATTCTATTTTACAAACGTCAAGTACCAATAGGCATGTACAGATGGATTGCTTAAAACTTTCATATTTACTATATTGGGAGATAAATAGCAACTTTGCAATGGCCTTTATGATAGAAGATATATTAAATGGCTAATGGCTGTGATGTAAATGAAAGAAGTAACAAAATCAGGTAAATTCTTGTTTCCTCCCTTTCATAAAATAAGTAAGATATTAGGGGAGAATATCTAGTTGTTTCTTATTTTGCCTTTGTTGACTATTTCTATACCTAGCATTTTCCATAAAAAGTGACATGAACAATCTCTTGTTCATCACATTTGGTGCTTTGTTGGACTTGTGACACTCTTCAGTAAACATCAGTTGATATTTTATATTATCTATTTTATATTACGGGGTTATGTGTGTGTGTGTGCTAAGTCACTTCAGTTGTGTTCTACTCTATACTACCCTATGGACTGCGGGCTGCCAACCTCCTCTGTCCATGGGATTCTCCAGGCAATAATACTGGAGCAGGTCGCCATGACCTCCTCCAGGGGATATTCCTGACCTGGGGATTGAACCTGTTCTTTTACATCTCCTGCATTGGCAGGTGGGTTCTTTACCACTAGCACCACCTGGGAAGCTTAAGTCATTAAAATTACATTTCACAAACATTCCTTAATCATGATCTTTAAATCTCCCCAATTGCTGAAACTATTATCCATAGCTGGGATGTGTGCTCTAAGTTACTTAATTTAGGCTGGCAATCCAGATTTTATTTTCATCATTCATCATTTTATCTTTCCACGAAATATTGCTCCAAAAACATGAATTTAAAGTTTGTAAACAGATTTTTTTTAATGATATGACTAAGTATTTGTCTTTGAAATACTGCCACAAACTTCAACATGTTTTCCAATCCAATGCTGTTTAAACTTAGTGCAAAAATAAACATAGGGCAGTTGGGGTGGAGTGTAGCCCTCATTAGAATCATTAGAGGGAGTTTAGAGAGGATTGGTTTCCCAGGTAGCTCAGATCATAAAGAATCTGCCTGCAATGTGGAAAATCTGAGTTTGATCCCTGGATCGGCAAGATTCCCTGGAGAAGGGAATGGCAACCGGCTCGGTTTTCTTGTCACTGAGAATTTTATGGATGAATGAGCCTGGCAGACTACAGTCCATGGGGTCACAAAGAGTCAGACACGACTGAGCAACTCACATTTCAGTTCAGGCACTCAGTCATGTCTGACTCTTTGCTACCCCATAGGCTACAGCACACCAGGCTTCCCTGTCCATCATCAACTCCCAGAGCTTACTCGAACTCATGTGCATCGAGTTGGTGATGCCATCCAACCATCTCGTCTGTCATCCCCTTCTCCTCCTGCCTTCAATCTTACAGAAGAGTTAAGTTGTCATCACTTCTGAGGTTGTCCAAAGGTACCTTCATCCCAAAGCAAAGGGTTTCAGGGTTTTTTGTTTTTTGTTTGTTTTTAGCAACCATTCTAATTCTAGGTTTAAAGATGCTTTATGGCATTGATTCATCAAAGTTCATGGTTATCTGATTTTTTTGTCTTTTTTTTTTTTTTTAAGGTAAGTAGCTATTTCTAAAAGGCTCCTCATTTAGCCATCAGGTATTTACTCTATTATGCCATAAACACTTCAATGAGGTGCAGTGGGGAGTGGTGTTTCTCTCTCTTCAATCCTTCCTGAAGGTGAAATTTTTAGAAAAGGGGTTCAAAACCAATGACACTACAGTGGCTCACTACAGACTTTGTTTAAAAAAAAATAGATAGATACTGTATTAATCAGGGTTCTCCAGAGAAAAGGGATCAATAGAATGTGCATTATATACAAAGAGAGATTTTTTTTTTTTTTTTAAAGGACTTGGCTTATACGATTGTAAATGCTGGCAGGTCCAAAATCTACAGGGTAGACTGACAGGCTGGAGAAGGTGAAAAGTTGATGCTACAGTTCCAGCCTGAAGGCAGACCACAGGCTGAACCACATCTCCTTTGGGAAATCTGTCTTTTTTCTCTTAAGGTCTTCAACTGATTGGATGAGGCCCACCCATGTTGAGAAGGGTAATGTGCTTTACTCAAGAGTCATTGACTTAAATGTTAAACTCAACTGCAAAACACCTTTGTAGTGACACTTAGACTGGGGTTTAACAAAATATCTGTGTATCATAGCCTAGTCAAGTTCATATGTGAAATTAATCATTGCAGATGTTAAGTAATATAATTCTCAAATATTTTATCTTAGAATTTCAAAGCACTTGACAACTGTACCCATAACCTCCATGAAATTGGTATTGTATGTTTTTATAGTTGTTTAAAATAAAGAATGAAAATATATCTTTTTTATCATAAAACTTAATATAAATTCCTGAGGCTAGATTTACTGTCTAAATTACATGCACAGACTGATGGAAAATAAAACAGTTGTTTCCCATGTTCTTTATCTTTCATAATCTGTTACTGAAGAGATTTTTAGTTTCAGAATCTGTTCCAGCATAGAAATATGGCCAAAGGGCTTGTGTAAAATAACCATTAAAATATAGAAAAGTGACATCATTCTTATTATAAAAGGAAACTTCACCCATCTCTTGGTCCAGAAAAATGCCTGCCTTACTGGGTTTCACTAATGGCATAAGCTAGATTCTATTATGATCCAGTGCAATGAAACTCCCTCAACTTTCCCAATTGCCCCGAATTCACCTGGAACTAATGGCTAATTCTACCCATTTAAGTTTTTTTCCACTACTACCTCCAAGTAATGTCTGCCAAGATTAGATCAGATCAGATCAGATCAGTCACTCAGTTGTGTCCTACTCGTTGCGACCCCATGAATCATAGCACGACAGGCCTCCCTGTCCATCACCAACTCCCAGAGTTCACTGAGACTCACGTCCATCGAGTCAGTGATGCCATCCAGCCATCTCATCCTCTGTCGTCCCCTTTTCCTCCTGCCCCCAATCCCTCCCAGCATCAGAGTCTTTTCCAATGAGTCAACTCTTAAATCTATTCAAATTCAGGACAACAGGGCAAAAGAAAACCTCCTTGGTCTATAACAATGGTTTTTTTGGTCTTTCCATATTACATAATTTACTATCCTCAAAGGTAATAAATCTCAATATACTGTTTCAATGTTTAGAATCACATCCACTGGAAATATCTTGAAAATTTTGACCAAGTCAGAATACTGTAGAGGAATACTGAATCAATATTTCTTTAATCAGCATGAAAAGAGATTGAGGTATTTTAGGTTTTTCTTTCTGCAGTGCATACTCTTAATATATGTCTACAATTTCAGTTCCGACTACACACTCACCTTCCACCTTGCTCTATAGATATTTTAATGTGGAGACATGATTGAACAATTACATAAGATTTTCATTTAATTATGCTATAATGTCTGTCTCTTCATTTTGTATTTGCCTGAAAGTGGCCTCTTCTTTATTCAGTGGAAACAGTTAAACTTGTTCAAATTAAGAAATTATTCTTTCTCTTACATTTTATCTTTTTCTCAGTGCCAATGATTAGCTTGCAAAGTTAATCACTTTTCAACTCCTTCTACATTATCCTTCAAGGGCTCAATGCTACATTCTAGAATTTTCCTGTGACAGGAGTTAGCATTCTTTATAAGAAATATGTAGTGCTTCTTGTATTTAGGAGAGAAGCGGCACTGTGTACAAAAAGCTCTGAGACCTTCTCACTGAAAAGAGTCAAAAGCTGATTCTACTTCTCGAAAATTTCATTCTCTTCCTGCCTCTTCCTTTTTCTTCTTTTTCCCTCAGATCTGGAGAGTACCTTAATGCTTTCAGTCAAGCTACTAAGTTGGGATTTCCTGCTGAAATTCTTTTCTGGACAGTAAAATGGCAGACATGGCATGGAAAGCTATAATCTAGATCCTTATCTAGGATGTATTTGCACAGGAGTGACTTAATTGTGACCACTGTGGTAGTCAGGGGTCGTTAGGTAGCTCCGATAGATGAAGCGGCCAGACTATTCTTCTAGGTCTGCCAGGGCGGAGCCTTGGACAAAAGTAGTACATAAAATAATACCCCCTTCATCAGGGACTGCCTCTCTAGAGCTGAAGACACAGTGAGACATGGACATTCCCCTGACCTCGGAAACTAGTTTTAAGTTTCACTGGCCTGGTATGCTGACAGCAGGAACTGAAATCTTCTTTAATGTCTTTCTTCTTAGCTCTGGAGATAGCTGCCAAGAAAGATCCCCAATTTGAAGATCTTTTATATGTCGCCCATCTAAAGTTAACGTCAGTGATTTTCTCTTCCAGAAAGTAGCCACAGATCCAAGCAAGCAAGAAATCATACCTTTATAATTTAGACATCTAAAGAATGTCACCTTAACCAATGACAGACGGATGATTTAGAGCGGATGGCTTAGGTGCTTAGGCCCAAGACTGCAGAGGAGCTTCTGAGGTTCATACGGCACAGAGGACAAAGACCTCAGCACAAACCTGCATGCTTGGGTCATGCATCAAAGCTGCACACTTAACCACTGCAATGATTAGCATTCCTCCATAAAGGGCCACTATGGTCTTTTGAAGATCATTATAAACACACACAATGGCAACCCACTCCAGTACTCTTGCCTGGAAAATCCCATGGATGGAGGAGCCTGGTGGGCTGCAGTCCATGGGGTCGCTAAGAGTCAGGCACAACAGAGCAACTTCACTTTCACTTTTCTCTTTCATGCATTGGAGAAGGAAATGGCAACCCACTCCAGTGTTCTTGTCTGGAGAATCCCAGGGATGGGGGAGCCTGGTGGGCTGCTGTCTATGGGGTTGCACAGAGTCAGACACGACTGAAGCGATTTAGCAGCAGTAGCAGCAGCATAAACCCACACACACACACACTCCAATCCAATCAAACCGTGCCATTGGAAACTGAAAATGAATTCAACCACAACCTACAGAGAGAAAATCCTGCTTCCACTGCTTATACCTTTGTCTCATTTCAGTCTTTCTCCAAAAGTACATCAGATTAATTGAATTAAAACATTTCCTGTCAATATTCTACCCCAGCAATTTTCAAAATGTGGTCACCGGGTCCATCAACAGGTTCTAAGGTTACACCCCTGACCTACTGAATCAGGAAGTCTGGAGGCAGAAACTCATCAATCTGTATTTTTGCAATCCTTACAAAGATTCTGTTGCACCTAAATTTTGACAGCCAAGGCTCTACACAAAATCTTGTAGTGGCTTTCTCAGAGCTAAAATCAAAGTCCTTGTGATGGTCTAGGACCTAAGGATCCTTTTTTTCCTCTCATACTTTTTTTCTGCTTGTTAACTTTGGATACACTGCTTTCTTGGCTTTTCCTTGAGTAAAACAGATTCTTTAACATCTTTTTACATTGTAAGTTTTCTTTCCTTTGTCCAATACCTTGCTTGCCTTCCTGATTCTTGTACTTCAATACACATGGAATGTCACTCATTCAGTGAGTCCTTTTAGATTCTTTGCCTAAATTCTTTGCCTCACACCTCCACTGAGAACCTCTCTCCCTAGCTTACTATATTTTTAGCCTAACTGTCTGCTTCCTATATTAGATTCCAAGAGCTGAGATTGTGAAAAGCAGTTTTTTGTATGGTTGCTTGTTTTTCCTTGCTTGGTTCACTTCTGAGACGCATGAACATCCAATTTTGCATGCAACAATCAATATACTGGTGCGGAACAACTGAATGAAAAGAATATTTTAAGTAGAAAATTACATGAAATTCTTCATAATCTATATCCAGTATAATTTGTAAAAATTAAAAGGTCATATATTTACTTTGTAGCATGATTGGATGCCCTGTTTTTTGGATTATATGGTCCTTATATTATGGGCTTCCCTGGTGGTTCAGTGGTAAAAAAAAAAAAAAAACAAAAAACCCACCTGCAGTGCAGGAGACACAGGAGACGTGGGTTTGATCCCTGGGTTGGGAAGATCTGACATGTATAAGTATGAAGTGAAGTGAAAGTGTTAGTTGCTCAGTCAGTGTCTGACTGCAACTCCATGGACTGCAGCCCACCAGCGCAGGTCTATGGAGTCACAAAGAGTCGGCCATGACTGAGCAACTAACATTTTCACTTCATTTCATACTTATATATTTCACAAGTGTACACTTCATTGCAAATTTATGTTTTCTACTTGAAATTTTAGAGAGATTGATTTCAATATATTTATGTTGGTTTAACTATTGCCGATGAAAGTCATTATGTTTATAATATTTTATGTTTTATCCTTCATTATTCCTATGTTTTATTCTATATCTTTCCTTCTTAATATGAAAGATAAATATTAAAATTTTCTCACTTTTTTCAGAATTTCTTAAGCAATATTGGAATCATAATGGGCTTCTCATTCTATTTATTTAAAAATATATAGAACATTTCCCATAGTAGAGCAAAACATATCTTCCATTTTATAATTATTCTAAAGTCAATTTTCACTTACATTTTCAAACTTTTTTATTTCATATTTTGGAACCTGATCATTTCATTGCCATATGTTGGAGGAAAGGAGCTCCCTGCAGAGAATTTGATGGTGTTTTCTTGGTCACTAAATACCTATTTCTCACATTGGGGATTATTAATGATTTTCTTTCATAATTCTCATCATTTCTGCACTTTTACAAAATTTATCATGAGCAGAGAGAGATGTGTGAATTCATTTACTCTTTTGTCAGTTTTTATTCAAATTAATTTGTTGCTGTTCAGTATGGGTGCTCTCTTACTTTTGGTGATGATAGCATATTTGTAGTCTTTTTTCTCCCAGTTCTATGAAAGAAATTTCACAGAAAAGCTCATCCTTTGTAACTACTTTTCCCAAAGATTTTTAAAAATTTTACTTTTGAAATACGTGAAAGAAGGAATGAATAATGGGGTGGATGATCAGCTCCATTTCTTTATAAGCATTAAATTTCATAAAAACAACATTGGCACAGGATGGTAGTCATGGGAAATTACATTATTTCAAAATTTTTTAGTAAAATCATTTTAACTGTAAGTATAGAGAATGGGAAAGTCTTTTCTTGCTAAAACTTTAAGAATAAAACCTTTCATTTGTTCATTTATTAAGCAAAATCTTTGGGTTACAGAAAGTTTTAAGTATAAATGATTTTCTTTAATTAAAAGTTAAACATAAAAAAGAATAGGTATTTTATATAATAACTCTGAGGCCCTGGGATTTAAGTTATATAAATATATGAATTATTTACCTGTCTTTTCTTTTGTAACTTCAATAAGTACGTGACCCTAGTCAAAGGGTCAACTTTTCTCCAGGGTCACTACAGAATTTCTAGAAGTATTACTATTAGTTGTTACTATTAGTTCCTTTTTATTACCTCTGTAGATATTATCTGTCTGAACTTTTCTACTTAACAAAGTGAGCCTTGCCAGTATATCTGAAGGATAAGAGAGAAAAAAGAGAGAAACTCAAAATATGGAATATAGCAATTTTCACCCCATTCCCTGAGTTTTACTCAAAATACTCTCATGGGTAACCCAAACAGTCATGATACTTCCCATGTGGATAATTATTTTACCACTGAAAGATTTTTTTTCACAAGAACTATATTTATTAAACAACAATTTTTGCATAAAAAATCTAAATAGTCTAATTTTTCTCTACAGTTTTTTGAAATGTGCTGCTGAACTGCCTGTTCTCCAACTGCTTAAATTATAACCTGCTAAACTTTTCTTAAGTGAGTATGTGCTGAACTTGATATATTTATGGTTCAGATTTTCTGAAAACAGGATTTTTATCATCAATGAAGAAATGATAGATGAAAAGTCTACTTTTACACATAAAATAATTCCTACAATAATCAGTAGTAGTGGTAAAGAATAAGCTAACTTCTTTAAACAACGAGTTTAACATTAAGCGTACATTTTGTTTATAATTAAAATTTAAAATGTAATAAAATTATTTTTTAAAGATAGAATTATACTACCTATAGTTATAATCATGGCAGCTGACCCCATTACTTCATGGCAAATAAAAGGGGAAAATATGGAAGTAATAACAGATTTCCCCTTCTTGGGCTCTAAAATCACTGTGGATAGTGACTGCAGCCATGAAATCAAAATACATTTTCTTCTTGGCAAGAAAGCTATGACAAACCTAGACAGTGTATTGAAAAGCAGAGGCAATGCTCTGCTAACAAAGGTCCATGTAGTCAAGGTATGGTCTTCCCAATGGTGCTGAAGCTCCAGTATTTTGGTCCCCTGATGTGAACACCTGGCTCATTGGGAAAGTCCCTGATGCTAGGAAGATTGAGAGCAGGAGGAGAAGAGGGCATCAGAGGATGAGTTGGCTGATGCAATGGATATGAACTTGGGCAAACTTCGGGAGATGGTGAGGGACAAGCAGGCCTGGCATGCTGCAGTCCATTGGCTTTGAAAGAGTCCGACATGACTGGGTGACTGAGCAACAACAGCATAGTTATAATTGCTAGACCTAGTGATTATTTTCAAGACTTTTGAAAAATTAGATGGAAATGGACTATAGCACTAGAGACAAAACTAATGAAGTGATGTAAATAAAATGGTTAATTGGCAGCATGCATGGACCACAAAATGAGGACAATTATCAACTTACAAGGAATAACAGCCAATATACAATGGGTATGATTACCCTAATTGAACGTACCTGAGTTACTAAAATATTAGAGAAAGGCTGCGTGAAAAGCATTTTAGTTTTGGTGTTGGAAGAAGGCTCTATAAGGAGATGACATGTGAGCCAATGAGGGGATAAGGGCATGTGACAGCATGAGACTCAAATCCCATGACAACTCAGGTTCTTGGGGAGAGGATTCCAGGCAGAGAAAAGAGTGAAAGCAAAGGACCTAAGTTGGGAAGGATTCTAATGAAACATGATACTGTGTTTTTTAGCATAGAGTGGCGAATATTTTATTTCCTTCCATTTTTATGCTATTTCTGTTATTTTTGACATTACTTTGAAGAATTATGAGTTTTACCCTTAACTAATAGTAAATATCTAAGGGTATTTTTCTTTTTTCTGAGCACAAACTTAACTATGTCACATGGGTTTTACTGTGTAGTGAATTTTTTATTATTTTCTTATCTGTAAAATAAACGCCATAGTAGTTTTCATCTTGTAGGAAAGTTTTAAGAATTAAATGATTGAGGGGCAGAAATATAGCAATAACTCAACATATATTAGCTATTTCTCCTTATTTCTCTTATCTTTATTATTATTCTTAATGATATCCATGTTTTATTATGAATTCTTTGTGCATTATCTTATATTATTTGATTTTGTTCTGTTTTGTGCACTCCAGCGACTTAGAGATTATGTTCTTATATTTGTGTTTCATAATTTACAGTCTGGATAGGATTCTTACTCCACTGTAACATCCACAAAATATATTAGAATACATATTTCCTTCTACATGCACTTTACTCTTTGTTATTTCTTGTTATTATCTCCACCTACACCACCCATTTTAACTTCATATATGTTTATGAAGATTACATTCTGTTCTGTAATGGGAGCTATTTAGAATTATCTCCATACTTAAATAGTTTATTATTGCTCATTTATTGCTTTAAAATTTATATTCAAAAGCTTAGTGACAACGGCAAACATTTTTATGCTTTGAGCTGCTGTGGGCCAGAACTTCAAGTGTGTTGCTGTGTGGTGATCTTGCCTATAGTTTATTATTTCTCATGAGGTTGCACTCAAAATGCTGGTGGGTGCAATCTCCTTCCAGGGCTTGCCTGAGAGAAGCATTAGCAGGATTCAGGTCTTCAGGTTCTTAGACTGAGGCATTCCATTTCGCAAGGACTCAGTTTCTCTCCATGGGGAATCTCCTCAGTGCAGCTCGTGTCATGGCAGCTGCTTACTTTGGAGCAAGCAAATGAGAGACAGAAGCCAAAATGAAAGCCATTGTCTTTTTATAGTCTCATCTGGGAACTGATATCTGCCATATTCTGTTCCTTAGAAGGAGGTTAATAAATGCCGCCTGCACTCAAGGGAAGGGAATTACATGAGGGAATGAATTCCATGAGGCAGGGACCAGCAAAGGGCCTCTTGCAGGCTGCCTGTGTCAGACAGATTCAGTGCTTCATTATTTTTTTTTTTTTTTATGATTTCAGAGTCAACAACTTTGCATCACTTATATTTTGATATATCTTGTATTTGTCCCAATTTCCAACCATTAAATAGATTCTCCTATTCTGACATGTGTGGTTTGAGTTTTGTGTTTTAGGATTTATGATTTATGACTTATATTTGCACTCCCCCTCAAAAAAAAAAAAGGGGATCATAGGTCTTATAATTCAGGAATCTTTGTCTATTTCAAAGGAGATCCAATGAGTCAATCCTAAAGGAAATCAGTCCTGAATATTCACTGCAAGGACTGATGCTGAAGCTGAAACTCCAATCCTTTGTCCACCTGATGCGAAGAACTGACTCACTGGAAAAGACCCTGATGCTGGGAAAGATTGAAGGCAGGAGAAGAAGGGGACACCAGAGGATGAGATGGTTGAAAGGCATCACTGACTCGATGGACATGAGTTTGAGTAAGCTCTGGGAGTTCGTGATGGACAGGGAAGCCTGCCGTGCTGCATCCACAGGGTTGCAAAGAGTCGGACATGACTGAGCAACTGAACTGAACTGAACTGCCTATTTCAAGATTCCTATCTGTTTTCCACCAAAAAAAAAAAAAAAGCCTCTTACCTGAGTATTAAACAATTGGCTTAATCTTCCCTTGCAATAGAATTATGACAATATCATCTCCCTGTTTTATGGACCTTGAGGCTCAGAAAAATACTATCTCTACTCAGCCTCATTTTTCCACTGTGGATGATTTTTTTTACAGACACAGGCCAGTTATGTGCTTAAGATGTAGAAGGAGAGCAATGAACTGGGACACCTAGAAATTTCAACTTCCTTGGGTGACCTCAGACCAGTTTCTCAAGTCAGTGGTGACTTTTACCTTGGGGGCATATAAATGACAGCTAATATGGACTGCATGGTTATTAAGAGGAAGACATTGAGTTCAGTAACTATTCTAGATTATTTTCATTGCCATGAAAATTCTGCATGAGAGACACTATTTTCCTCCACTTTTGCCATAGGGATAAGAAACATTCAATCTTTTATGCCAAATCCTTGAACCAGATATGCTTCTGTATCCAAAATATTTCAGAGAAGCAATGTAATCCATCAACTGTAATTTTGCCATAACTTGAATTATGTACAGCAGTATGTCTAATCAAACATAAAAAAATATTAAAATAGCTGAACTAATATGTTTTGGACATATCCAGTAAGTAGAGTCAGTAGAGATCCTAAGTATCCTCATGGTAAATAGATTAAATTTTACCACCATATGTGTGCTAAGTCATGTTCAACACTGTGTGACCCCATCTAGCCTGTCAGGCTGCTCTCTCCATGGGCTTCTTCAAGCAAGAACATTGGAGTGGGTTGCCATGCCCTCCTCCAGGGGATCTTCCCAACCCAGGGATGGAACCCATGTCTCATGTCTTCTGCATTGGCAGGCAGGTTCTTTACCACTAGCACAATCTGTGAATCTCCACCAAATCAGTTTAGTTCAGTTGCTCAGTCGTGTCCAACTCTTTGAGACCCCATGGACTGCAGCACACCAGGCTTCTCTGTCCATCGCCAATTCCAGGAGCTTGCTCAAATTCATGTCTACTGGGTTGGTGATGCTATTCAATCATCCCATCCTCTGTCGTCCCCTTCTCATCCTTCCTTCAATCTTTCCCAGCTTCAGTGTCTTTTTCAATGAGTCAGTTCTTCACATCAGGTGGCCAAAGTATTAGAGTTTCAGCTTCAGCATCAGTCCTTCCAATGAATATTCAGGACTGATTTCCTTTGGGATTGACTGGTTTGATCTCCTTGCTATCCAAGGGACTCTCAAGGGTCTTTTCCAATACCACAGTTCAAAAGCATTGATTCTTCAGCACTCAGCTTTCTTTATAGTCCAATTCTTATATCCATACCTGACTACTGGAAGGGACATTTTTTGGCAAAGTAGTGTCTCTGCTTTTTAATATGCTGTCTAGGTTGGTCAAAGTTTTTCTTCTAAGGAGCAAGCATCTTTTAATTTTATGGCTGCAGTCACCATTTGCCAAATAAGACCATACAAAACATACAAAATCTTTTGGCTCTCATAACCTTTGGATTTTGGAATTGCAGATGAGAGGATGTTGGCATATGGATTTATAGAGATATTATGTCAAAGGCTAGTAGTTGATAAGTTATTTTCTTGGGATTTCAAGTCATGTGGCCAAACTCAAAAATCACATTCTTAACTGCTACGCATCACTGTCTTAAAGATGCCTGCTGATCCTCAGTTTGGAGGATTTTCTTCCTTTTAGCCTTTCTCCCACCTGGAGTCAGATACTGTTTCTGATCTTTTTAAAAATTTCTTTGGGCTTCCCTGGGGTCTCACATATGCTCAGTCACTTCAGTCGTGTCCAACTCTTTGAGACCCTATGGACTGTAGCTCACCAGGCTCCTCAATTCATGGAATCTCCAGACAAGAATACTGGAATGGGTTGCCATTTCCTTCTCCAGGGGATCTTCCTGACCCAGTGATGGAAGCTGCATCTCCTGCATTGCAGACAGAGTCTTTACTACTGAGCCAATAGGCAAGTCCTGATAGTTCAGTGGTAAAGAATACACCTGCCAATGTAGGAGAAACAAGTTTGGTTCCTGATTCAGTAACATCCCACAGACTATGGAGCAACTAAGCCCATGCACCACAACTAGTGATCCTGTGCTCTAGAACACGTGAGCTGCAACTGCTAAAGCCCGCACACTCTAGGGCCCACACACTCCAGCAACAAGAGAGGCCACCACAATGAGGAGCCTGCACGCCGCAGTGAGAGAAACACCTGAGCAGCAATGATGATCCAGCACAGCTAAAAATAAAAAAATACATAAATATATTTTCTTAAATTTTTAAAAAGTTTGTTACACTGATCAATTTGCTAACCCTTTTGAAGTTAGGTTTCTTCATTCACAAATATGAATAATAATAACTTGCCTTGGAAATGACCTTCATGATATTAAATATGATAATCTATAAAAAGCACTTAGTCATATTTCTGATAAGGTTAGTGTTTAACGAAAATCTTCTTTAATTAATTTTATATTTGAATTCTGTGTATTTTTCTAATAAATAAGTGTTGATAGCATAACTGGAAATTCTTGGCTTTTATCATACATGTGCTTAATAGAAGAAGTTAGTAAGTGTGCTATGTGAAAAAAGGTTTTGTATGGATCCTATACTGCTAAAGTGTACGGTGTAGTCATGTAGACGTGTAATTCCCCCTTCCTCCCTCTACCCTTTCTCTCTGTATCCACCTATGTGTAAGAAAGAGGTGAGTCTTTAAGCTTTGAAATAAGCAATAAAGTAACCATAAAATCAAAACAAATTCTTCCCTTAGTAAAAGGAATTGAGGGGAGATATAACATAAACATATGCTTGTTGGACAAGGATAATAATATCTTTCTGACATGTGGATACTTTTTGACTTGTCAACAGCAGTTTTGAGTTCCCATCCATCTGCAAGATGTCCATTGCCTTCTTTAATATAATAATTGAAAAAAATTTTATCCTGGAGTTCACCACTATTGTAGAACACTTGTCATCAGTGTGAATTCAAGGGCCACTTTGCCAGGCTGCATGGGGCAAAATAATTTAAAAAACAAATCAGTTGCTTACATATTCACAACATCTAAAGCATATGGACTGGTAGCTGGGACGTATTCCTCAAGTCTGGACATTGTTCTAGGGAATTTAAACTAGCAGCATATCCACCGCTCTGTTCATCCCCACTCTTCTGATTAACTATTTCTTCTAAAATACTGCAATAGAAAAAAATGCAGTCTGAGTAAACGAAAATGGAGTAATCATGTTGTGACAGTGTTACCTTCCTATGAATGGGTCTTTAAAGGACAGTTTGCAGTCTACTTTTCTTGGTGTGGTGAATGAACGCACAGCAAAAGAAGCTCAGCTTATTTCCCACTTAACTCCTCACACTGGCCAAGCTCACTAAATTTGGCTGGACAAAAAAGGACTCACTTTTGCAGTCCAACAGAAAATAACTACTTTGTTTTGAACCAGTTGTTGATTTATGGCAATACACACAAATATACAAACACATTATATAATAATATTTTTATCAATTGCTAGGCTCCACTCTGCTTCCTCTGATTTAAAGTAGAATGGAGGGATATTTGTGATGACTACAGTGGCAACAACCACACTCCATTATCCTGCAATATTCAACCAAGTCTCCTAAAGCTCTTATCGCAGGAGGTAAATTGTCTGAATCCCAAGATACACTTGATCTAAATGGATCATTACTTGTCAAATTTCTGGCTAAGAGAAAGCCTCCATAATGACTTCCACACCACTTGTGGATTCCACTAACACATCATTTTACAGAGAGTCATGTACTATTCCTGGTTCCTGGTTACAGGTTTAATAATAGGATACTGGGATGTAAGTTAAAGAAGTGTAATTAAAATTTGTATAAATAAATATGGTTGGGGAAATTAGTTCTAAACTAATCTTAAATTTGAAACATTTATTTTGTGTAGTAATCTTCATGTTTTTTTATCTCTTTTGCTTAAAGTCAATACATTTAAAATATAAGAGAAAATAATATGAGTACTATAGACCTGCCACATAAAATTGTTAATGCTGAAATCTTTTCACATTTGATAGATGCATGATTTTATAAAATGTATACACTTTACTGACTGAAGTAAGGGAAACAATGAGTATTCTCATGCCCTTCCACTTTCCCTGAGAGGGTGACTCTTTGGAATCTCATTCATGGTTCTATAGTTTTATTATACACATATTGAACATAAATATATCACAGCAATGTTTGTAAATACAAATTTTGGAAACAAAATGAATACCTGTCTATGTGGAAATGAGTTTTCAAAAATTTAAGTATATATACATATAAACTTGTACATATTTGTTATAAATAAAAAATTGGTTTAGTAATAGATTCTTATATATTAATATTTATCTATTATGTTGTACATAAATATTAATTATTAGCTAAACTTAGTTATGTCATATTATAAATATAACATTCCATATATAGTATAGTTGTATAGTAATATATAATTATCATAATGAAAAGATATAAAAATATCAATGAACAATTAATTATTAGTAACCATTACTAGAAAATCATTAATATTGATATTATTTGCTATTATTTTACTATTGTGTTAATAACTATATACATTTCAATGACATGTATATCATTTTAAATATTCACAATACCTCGAACTTTACTCTTAAAGATTGTTGAGTAGTGATATAGGAAAAATGCTTACCAGATAGGTTAAAGCTGTCTATTATAAAAGTTTGGTTAGAGATTCCTTGAAAACAAAGAAGTCTTTTGTAATGTCCTCAGAAAGTATTCTTCAGAATAACCATTAACTAAAACTATAAAATTATGTCACTAACAAAGAAGCACAATTAGAAAATGCTGACTGTAATACAACTATGCCATAGGGTAAAGACAATTAATTTGCTTTGCTTTCTCCAGTAATGTAAATTTTGCTGACAGGGAAGTATGATAGCAATTTTCCATCAACTAAATCTATATTTTGCTTAGCAAAGCTAGAAATTATGTAATAATGTCCATCTGGGTTACCTCAGGGTTAAAGATTAAATATAACTTGCTAAAATAAGTTGATTTTGCTAAGTAAGTTGATCTATTCCTAAATGCTACCGATAGATTTTGCAGCTCTCTGGTTTCAGTTGTAATATCTCAAGGATGTGTGAAACAAAAATTAAAGAAAATATTTTCAATAGCATTTTCTATTATTTACTTGTGTATTTACCAGTTGATTAATGGAACAAATTTATAGGACTTGTGCTGTCAAATTTTAATTAGAAAAGGAACACAGTCATATTAACAAGCCTAGGGAAAAGTGCAATATTTGTAATCAATGAATTTCTATACCAGAGAGGAAATCATGGGGACATGTATAACAAAATACCTGGCTACAGGTTCCAAATAAGTGGCCCTAAAATCTCTATAAATAAAAGGCATGTGTTCTGTTTCAATAATCAACTGTTATTTTTTACAACAATGGGTGACTGGTAATATTATAATATTATGGTGTGTTTATATAAACGAAATGGCATTCTACATTCAGTTTTGCATCTCTCCTAAGAGGAGATTAATTGGGCTGCTGATTGTGCAGTATTTTGGCTCAGATTGGAACTTGGCCCAATGGCTCAGTGGGTTAAGAATCCATCTGCAATGCCGGAGACACAGGAGACGTGGGTTCGATCCCTGGGTCAGGAAGATCCCTTGGAGGAGAAAATGACAACCCACTTCAGTACATACACCTGAAAAATCCCATGGACAGAGGACCCTGACAGGCTATAGTCCAAAGGGTCACGGAGAGCTGGACACTACTGAGCACAAGTGCAAGACAAACAAGGAATGTGACCAAGGTGGTTAAAATCTAAAACGCAGCCAGGCTTTGTCTCAACAACTACAATGTTTATTACCCAATCTAATCTGATTGGTGCTGTCTTGTCTTATGCATGTAACCCAGAAGCATGGCTAAAAGGAATTTTCTATTTGGAAGCAGAGTGAAAATTCTTGAGCTGTGTTAAACTTGAGCATCAGTGAAGTTCTTGTAGTTTGGGCCGTAGAGTTGTGTTTCCCTTTGCTATGTATTTAACTTTATTTGCCATCAGCTGTATAATTTTCTAAGAGTTCTGTACCTATATCCTTGTGATATTCCTTCTTGAAACCAGTATATGAAATCTGTTTCTTGGCAACTAAAATCATTTATTAAGCAGTGTTCTGTTTCCTTTATAGAAAAAAAGACCCTGAGTTTTAAATCAATTATCATAAATAGGAGAAAATTCCAAGCCGGGAGTAGTTCTGTATTGTAGGCAAAAGAGAGCAGGAGGTGCAGATTTGGTATTTTCTGCGAGTCCCCTAGCTGCATTGTGTATGCTGTGTGCTAAGTTGCTTCAGTTGTGTCCAGCTCTTTGGGACCCTATGCACCACAGCCTGCCAGGCTCCTCTGTCCATGGGATTCTCCAGGAAAGAATACTGGAGCGGATCACGATGCCCTCCTCCAGGGGATTTTCCTGACCCAGAGATCGAGCCCTGATCTCTTAGTCTCCTACACTGGCAGGCGGGTTCTTTACCAATAACGCCACCTGGAAGCTGCATTATTCTCTTTTCATCATTTTCCCCTAAGGTAATTTGCCAGCCCCTTGGATATCCATACTTGCATGTTTGGTCTCAAAATATACTTCCATTTTGTAATATTGAATGGAAAATATTTAATGTTAAATTGTCCACGTGAAGCATGTGCGCAAAGGGGAATTTTGTGTTCAAATATAAACAAAAAAAATTTTTTTTAACTATCCTAGAGAATTATGCTTAGGATTAACATGTGAAAAATTTAAAGACATACTGCAGAAGTGAAGTGAAGTGAAGTGAAACTTGTTCAGTTGTGTCTGACTCTTCACAACCCCATAGACCATCCAGTCCATGGAATTCTCTAGGCTAGAATACTGGAAAGGGTACCCTTTCCCTTTTCCAGGGGATCTTCCCAACCCAGGGATCAAACCCAGGTCTCCCGCATAGCAGGCAGATTCTTTACCAGCTGATCCACAAGGGAAGCCCACATACCAAAGAATTTACCTTTAAATAAATAGCATTATACTTACTCTAGAATTAACTCCATGTATATAATTTGACTCCATATATATATTTATAGATGGAAAATTAAAAATGGTAAAATACAAATTATATATATATACATAAATCACAATGAAAATGACTAAATGGAAATAGAGAGCTTTTAAAATGAATTTTTCATAGATCATTGTTACCCTCAAGGGGTTCTGATCATGCTCATGACATATATGTCCCCATGTAAAAGATTCTTTAGTATTCTGACTCATTAATAATTATTAGGCAATGCAAAAGCAAGTTCCTAATTTATACTCTGTTGTATAGCAAAAAATAATTAAAAAAAAACTACATTAAAATGTTATAACACATTGTGGCAATCATTTCTAATCACCTACCAGTATGTTTTCTCTCCTTCTTTACAAAGAATCTGGATATTTTCATTGGGCTTTATGCATAACTCAGAGTGAAATATGTAATTAATTGCCAATATCCCTTTCAACCGTATCCAGGTAATTAATTCTGGCCAATGAGATTTAAGTGTAAATGTTTTATGGGACTTCTCTAAAGTTCCATTAAAAGTGAGAAGCTGTGCATTTCTGCCTTTTCTTTTGCCTGATGAATTAACTCAAGAAAAATGGTTGCAGCAGAAAAATAGGTACTATGATGCACTAAGTTAATGATGAAATTATGAAACCATAACACTATTCCTGGAGGCCTTTAGCAAGAATTAATTTTACAAAAGGAAGTAAAAGTCTGTCGTACGTAAGCCATTGTAATTTTCCAGTTGCTAGAAGCAGAAGGTAATTCCTGACTGATATGGAACTGGGGACCTGAAAGTAGAGTTTTAGAAGGAATAGAATGTAAAGGTGACAGAGGGGAGGTGCATATGGAGAGATGCTGGTCACGGGTACAAAGTTCCAGTTATGTAAGATAAGTAAATTCTAGAGATCCTGTGTACTGCACTGTGACTACAGTAAACAGGATTCTATGGTATACTTGAAATTTGCTAAGGTGGTGCTAGTGGTAAAGAATCCACCCACCAATACAGGAGACACAAGAGACTTGAGTTCGATCCCTGGGGTCGTGAAGATTTCCTGGAGCAGTGCATGGCAGCCCACCTCAGTATTCTTGCCTGGAGAATCCCATGGACAGAGAAGCCTGATGGGCTAAAAGGTCCATACAGTCGCAAAGAGTCAGACATGACTGAAGTGACCTAGCACACACCCCCATACTTGAGATTTGTCAGTGGGTAGATCTTAATTTTTTTTTCAAAAGAGAAAAAAAAAATAAAATGGTAACTATGTGAGGTGATGGATTGTTAATCAGCTTGCTTATGATGATAATTTCACAATGTATACCAAAATATCAAGTTTATAGCTTTAATATATACAATTTTTATTGTCAATTACACCTCAATAAAAGCGGAGGTTGGAAGGCAAGGAGAAAGAAAACTTCTTTTTATTTCTAACTTGCTATATGTTTTTAGTTTGTTTTGATAATCCCCAACTATGTTCACTTGATTTTCAAAAAAGTATTCTGTACTCAGAGAAATAATCATATCAGGTTTTTTCCTATCATTATTTCCGTTTTTTTGATATTATGGATTGATTTTTCAAAAGATAAATCATGTTTGCATTCCTAGAATAAACTCAATTTTAATGTAAGGTATTTTATTCTTTCATTAGTGTAATGTAGATATTTAATGACCTTAATGTTCTTTCATACCAAAGTTCACTAACATTTTGTTTGAAATCTTTGCACCTATGATCATGAGACATTTGCATGTAATAGCTTATATAGGAGTTTATAATTCTTGAGTTTTTAATTCTTGATATAATTTGATATTAATGTTCTGCTAAGTCACTTTAGTTGTGTCTGACTCTGTGTGACCCCATAGATGGTAGCCCACCAGGCTTCCCCGTCCCTGGGATTCTCCAGGCAAGAACACTGGAATGGGTTGCCATTTCCTTCTCCAATGCATGAAAGCGAAAAGTGAAAGTGAAGTCACTCAGTCGTGTTCAACTCTTCGCGACCCCATGGACTGCAGCCCACCAGGCTCCTCCATCCATGGGATTTTCCAGGCAAGAGTACTGGAGTGGGGTGCCATTGCCTTCTAGCAGCTTCAAAATGTGACTTCTACTTCTGAAATGTTATTATCTCTTTAAGTCCTTGGAAGAACTTACCAGTGATATCCTCTGAAAATGGTGGTTTACTTGAGGGAAAGAATTATAGGTTCAATGCTTTAAAAAACTTAGAACTATTCATAATTTCACTGCTTAGTTTGGTAATATTTATGTTCACAAAAGTTTGTTTGTTTTTATGTTTTTAATTGATTTGAAATGTTATACTATAAACATCAATTAACTTAAAATTCCCTATTAAGATTTTTTAAATTACAGTAAGTGATACAGTAGGCTTCCCTTGTAGCTCAGTCGGTAAAGAATCTGCCCGCAATGCAGGAGACCCAGGTTCGATTCCTGGGTTAGGAAGATCCCTTGGAGAAAGAAAATGGCAACCCACTTCAGTATTCTCACCTGGAGAATCCCATGGACAGAGGAGTCTGCCAGGCTCCTCTGTCCATGGGGTCGCAAGAGTCGGACACGACTTAGAAACTAAACCAAGTGATATAGTAATATCCATTTTTTTTTAATGTGGATCATTTTTTATTTATTTTTTGTTTTAATTTTATTTTATTTTTAAACTTTACAATATTGTATTAGTTTTGCCAAATATCGAAATGAATCCACCACAGGTATACATGTGTTCCCCATCCTGAACCCTCCTCCCTCCTCCCTCCCCATACCATCCCTCTGGGTCGTCCTAGTGCACCAACCCCAAGCATCCAGTATTGTGCATAGAACCTGGACTGGCGACTTGTTTCATACATGATATTATACAGGTTTCAATGCCATTCTCCCAAATCTTCCCACCCTCTCCCTCTCCCACAGAGTCCATAAGACTGTTCTATACATCTGTGTCTCTTTTGCTGTCTCATACACAGGGTTATTGTTACCATCTTTCTAATTTTTTTAAATTTGTTGAATTTGTTACCATTTTGGTTCTGTTTTATGTTTGTTTGTTTGTTTGTTTTTGTCTGTGAAGCATGTGGTATCCTTACTCCCTGATAAGGTATCGAACCTGTACCTCTCTTCATTGGAAGGTGAAGTTCCAACCAGTGGATCACAAGGGAACCCCCAGTAACATCCATTTTTAAATAAGTTTTATTGGAAATTTATACCTTCTTGCTATTATTTTGTTCAGACAGTTAAAAGGAAAACTGAAGCATATTAAAAAATTTAGGAGTTTGAGCAAAAATCAATTCAATCAGTATTCAATCTAAAAGAAAGGTGCTCCTATGAACTATAACAAGTGAAAGACTTTTATAATCAAAGGGGAGAGGGACTAAAGTTTATTTATATTCTATTTATATTTAAAAAGAGGATTGGTTACTGCAAGGTTACTTTCCTTTGGAGGATGGTATGGGTCTATCAGGCAGATTACATAACTATCACTGATTAGGAGATTCCTAACTGACTGGTTTAAGATTCCATTTCTGAAGGAGCCAAAACTGCAGTTAAGTCTCCTTTGGTGACACTTAGCATAAGTGACTCCATTTTGTGTCTGTTGTCTTGTTTGCAACAAGACAATAGACATGGAGAAATACACATTTGTGTATTAATACACATGGAGAAATATGTATCAGTAGTTTTCATAAGTACTAATACTATGGATTTTCTCTTTTTGAAAATACATGTATGTTGTTATCTTTACTCTCTGAATATTTTGTCTTTTTTATTTTTAACTTTTTCAACTTTTTCAGATAGATTCCTAGATCATTGACTATCAGAATTTAATTTTAATGAATAAAAATAAAGGTATATATTTCTGTGTCCCTATATCATCTGTGATCCCCCAAGTTTAAATATATTGCATTTTTTAAATATTAGTTCAAGGTATTCCTAATTTTATTTGGAAACTCTATAAAACTTACTCTATGGAGTTGGGTCTTTCTCTATAAAATTAGTGAGTTTTGTAGAGTTGGGTTGTTCAGTTTCCAAAATATTTATCTTCTTATTATTTTTAAATTGGATTAATAGTATTGATCAAGGACCATGTTCTGTGTGAATTAAAATTTTTAAATAACAGAAAAGATGCTCAGCATTACTAATCATCAAGGGACTGCATATAGAAACAACAATGAGATATCACATCACACCTGTCAGGAAGCCTGTCACCAAAAGGATAATAAATAATAACTGTTGTGAAAGATGTGAAGGAAAGAGAACCCTAGCACACTGTTGGCTGAAATGTAAGTTAGCACATCTACTGTAGAAATGGAGAAGGAAATGGCTAACCACTCTAGTATTCTTGCCAGAGAATTCCATGGATAGAGGAGCCTGGCAGGCTATAGTTCATGGGGGTCACAGAGTCAGACATGACTGAGTGACTAACACACACACTGTAGAAAACAGCACCTAAGTCCCTCAAAAAACAAAATATAACTACCATATGGTCAGCAATTTCACTCTTGGGTATAAATCCAAAGAAAGTGAAAACTAATTAAGAAAGATATATGCTCTCCAATGTTCATAGGAGCATTATTTACTAGAGCCAAGCAATGGAAGCAACCCTAAATGTACATCAGTAAATCAATGGATAAAGATGATGTGGTATGTGTGTGTGTATGTGTATACACACAATGGAGTGCTACTCAGTCATAAACAAGAATGAAATTTTGTCATTTGCAGCAACATGGATAGACATGGAGGACATTATGCTGAATGAAACAAGTTAGAGAAAGATGGACACTGTATGTTATCACATATATGTGAACCTAAAATTGAAACAGAATATAAAAAATAATATATGGCCTACTGCTTTTCACTTTTTTATATGAACTTGAGAAAATTGAACATTGTATAAATTTCAGTTAGCTGATAATTATTTAAATATTCTATATACTTGTAGTTCTCTTTTTGCTTGCTTGCTTGCTCTGTGAGTTAATGAGATAGTTGCATTAAAAACACCAATTGCATTTGAGAGATTTCTGTCTCTTCAAGTTGTTTTGCAATTTGTGCTTTAAATATTTTTATACTATTTTGTTGGGTGCATGCAACATTAAGGTTGGTATACCTTTTTTTTTTTTTTAATTAATTTTATTTTATTTTTAAACCTTACATAATTGTATTAGTTTTGCCAAATATCAAAATGAATCCACCACAGGTATACATGTGTTCCCCATCCTGAACCCTCCTCCCTCCTCCCTCCCCATACCATCCCTCTGGGTCGTCCCAGTGCACCAGCCCCAAGCATCCAGCATCGTGCATTGAACCTGGACTGGCATCTCGTTTCATACATGACATTTCACATGTTTCAATGCCATTCTCCCAAATCTTCCCACCCTCTCCCTCTCCCACAGAGTCCATAAGACTGTTCTATACATCAGTGTCTCTTTTGCTGTCTCGTATACAGGGTTATCGTTACCATCTTTCTAAATTCCATATATATGCGTTGGTATACTGTATTGGTGTTTTTCCTTCTGGCTTACTTCACTCTGTATAATAGGCTCCAGTTTCATCCACCTCATTAGAACTGATTCAAATGTATTCTTTTTAATGGCTGAGTAATACTCCATTGTGTATATGTACCACAGCTTTCTTATCCATTCATCTGCTGATGGACATCTAGGTTGCTTCCATGTCCTGGCTATTATAAACAGTGCTGCGATGAACATTGGGGTACACGTGTCTCTTTCCCTTCTGGTTTCCTCAGTGTGTATGCCCAGCAGTGGTATACCTTTTTTTAAATTGTTTAATGATTATGAAATCTGTCTCTTTTTCTCTAGAAATACATCTTGCTTTGAAGTCTACATTCTCTGATATAAGACAGCTACACCAGCTTCTCTTTTGTTAATATTCACATGGTCTACTTGTTTCCAGTCTTTCTCTTTCAACCATTCTCCTTGTATTTAATATGGCTTTCTGTTAAAGAAATATAGAATCAGATTTTTGTTTTGTTTCTTAGATAATGTGATCATCTTTGTTTTCAATTGCCATCCTTAATTCACTTACATTTTATGGAATTATGGCAATTTTGGTTCAAATATACCACTTTAATATTTATTTCATATTTCCTAACATTTCTCATTCCTTTATAAAGGACTTTTCTCTATTTATGGAATAATCAAATATGTTTCTTTTACTCCTCTCCATTAACTTATCAGTTAAAATTTATTTTACTTGTATTTAAGGACTAACCTACATATTGCAATGTATGTTCTTGATTTTAAAAACCTATATTAACATTATATTTCTGTTTTCTAAAAAAAAAAAGCATTTTTTTACCATTGATGTCTCCTGTTTTTAATATTCTTTTTCATGTGTATTTTATTTCAACATATATTTTAGACTTCATAAGATATTGCTATTATTGCTTTCAGTAGTCAATATCATTTTATAAATTTCCATGTATTTACCACCTCTCTTCCTTTTCATTACCACTTTATCATGTTTCTATCTGGATTCATGTTTTTTCTATCTAAAGAAATGTATGTTGTTGTTCAGTCACTCAGCAGTGTCTGACTCTTTGGACTCTTTGCAGTGAAGCCATGGACTGCAGGACATCAGACTTCCGTATCCTTCACTATCTCCCAGAATTTGCTCAAACTCATGTCCATTGAGTTGGTGATGCCATCCAACCATCTCATCCTCTGGCATCCCTTTCTCCTTTTGCCTTCAATCTTTCCTATAATCAGGGTCTTTTTCAATGAATTGGCTCTTCACATCAAGTCGCCAAAGTATTTGAGCTTCAGCATCAGTCCTTCCAATGAATATTCAGGGTTGATTTCCTTTAGGATTGACTGGTTCAATCTCCTTGCTGTCTATGGGACGCTCAATAGTCTTTTTCAGCCCCATAGTTTGAAAGCATCAGTTCTTCAGTGCTCAGCCTTCTTTATAGTCCAACTCTCACATCCATACATAACTACTGGAAAAATTGTAGCTTTGACTGTATGGACCTTTGTCAGCAAAGTAATGCCTCTGCTTTTTGAAACAGTGTCTAGGTTTGTCATAGTCTTGCAATTTCATGGCTGCAATCACTGTCCACCATGACTTTGCAGCCCACGGAACTAAAGTCTGTCACTGTTTGCATTCTTTCCCCATCTATTTGCCATGAAATCTATACCTCCAAACTTTTCTTTAATGTAGTTCTAATGGTGATTACTTCTCTCTGTACTTGTTTGTCTAACGATATCTTTTTTTTTTTTCACATTCATTTTGGGAGGATGTTCCCTGTATTATGTATTTTCATTTAGCAAATATTTTCTCTAAACATTTTCTACATAATTTAATTGTTTTCTTATTTTCACTATTCCTATTTGGAAATTAACTGTATTTTTTATCCTTGAAGCAACAGATTTACTTCAAGCAGTCATCAGTTTTAGAAAATTATTGTCCATTATTTAATAAAATATTGGCTCCGAATCTTTAACTTTCTCTACTCCTGGAGTCAAATTAAATCTTATCGTCAATAACTACATGTCTCTTAAACAATATTTTGTATTTTAAATCCATTTTTGTATATTTAGCAAGACAATTTATCTTGATCTTTCAGTATACTTTCTTTTTTACTGTCATCTATTTTTAAAATAATCAATTAAATTTGCATACTTAGTTCATTATTCAGTTCCAAAATTAATGTTTGATTTACATTTTCTTTGCTGAAATTCTTTGTGTCAATATTCTTGAGTATCTAAATTATAGTCATTTTCAGCTCTGTCTGATAACCCCAATACCTGCATTCATTGCAGGCATGGATTATTTTGTTCATTTCTTCTGATTTTTTTATCATCTGGTCCTCTTCATTGTCTTGCCTTTTGCATTTTAATTTACTTCTCAAAACTTGTATATGAAAATTTTTAGAGTATCTGGATATTATGATTTCTTTCTTCAATACAATATTTTCCTTTTTTTCTAGTATTGTGTAGAGAACAGGAAAGATGTCCTTGGTCCACGTGACTGTGGATCATATTTTACTTCATGCTTACACCTAGGGCTTCCCCATTTTCATTTCCCTACCTCAAAACTTGGGATACTTAGGAAAGGTCTCTCTCTTGGATGATCCAAGAAGTCTGAGCTATAAGACTGTTGACTCTGCTTAGCTTTCATGTTCTTAGCAGCTGCTTGATACTTTCTGTTTCTGAGTCATCTTCTGTTCTTGAATAGTATAAAAGTTGAAAAATGTCTTATAGCAATACCCTACTCATAATGTTTGGGTCATTTCTCTGTGGTTTTCTTTTCTCCTAGGATATTGCCCTGCATTCTTAGTTGTTTGGAAACCATAAATTTTAGTGATTGCTTCCTTAGCCCAGGAAGTACTGCAAACACAAGGTTGCTGCTCCCTCTTGGCCCCTGTGTCCTATGCCTAGAACCAGATAGACTCCAAAGAATAAAGCAGCAGGAAGCTCAGGCATCCGCAATGCCTTACCCTTCCCTCCAGGACTCTGACCCTCAAGTTCTGGCAGCCTTTGTTGTTTTATAAATGCCTTCAGTGTCTTTTAAAATATTTATTCATCTTTTATAGTTCTTTTCAGCTGCAAGTTAGTCTCATGCCAGCTGCATCCTACTGTTTTTGTTGTCAAAAGCTTCTTCACTTTGATTTCTAAAAAGGCATGCTTACACATGTATGTGAGTGTGAATATATACATAGATATACATACAATTTATATATGTATCATTCATCAATTATATATGTATATTCAAGCATGATACATAAACTATATGACTATGTTTGAGAGCTACAGCTTATGTTGTTTAATTGTATGATAGAATAACTGAGTTTTGGATGTGAATGTGGATTTGAGACAGGCTGGGACCTGGGACCCTTTGCTTCAGTGCTGAACAGCTTGCAGGCGGACACACTTCTCCTTGAGGAACAAAATTAAAAAAAAAAAAAAAAAAACTATATGGGTTTAAAAGTAACTGTACACATGCTTCAGTTAAGGTAAATTCTGTACAAAAGACGCAAAGAGACCAAAAACCCCAACTTCCATTTTTGAAGGGCCTGGAGGAAAAGCAAGGAGTCAGGAGTAAAAGCAGGGCAAACCCCTACACACAGCACCACGTAAGGGGTGGGCAAACCACCCAAGACACCCCTTGGCCCCACCGCTGGATTCACCTCCACCCTCACCCCATATGAGGAACAAGCTTGTCCTCTTTCAGGGAGCAAGCAAGCGGGGGACCCTATTGTTTGTTCTCACTCCCCTCTGCTGCCAATAAAGCCTTGCCTGAATGTCTTTCTGGCCTCTAGTCAATTTCTATTGATTGGGAAAGACCAAGAACCCTGGTCGATACCATAATTTCATGGTGCCCAATGTGGAGCACTTGTCCTTTTCCAAGGAGAGGATCTGGGCACCTCCAGGACCACCAAATGCATCCTCCAAATGGGTGACAAGTGGCCACTTGCACCTCTTGTTTCAGCATCATCACATTTGGTAAATCTGCTTTCCTGACCCCTGGGTGGCCTCAGTACCCTCATTCAGGCAAGGCTCTCCCCCACCCCCTTTGTCTGTTTTCCGTCACATTCTCCCTTTCCCCTTTGTCCCTTTCCCTCTCCTGAAATCTCTCTACTTCTGTGTCCTCTCCTCTCTCTGTCCTCTCTTCTATTCTATCCTTCTGAGAGAATGTACCTTGAGCAGCTTCATCATCACTCCTCTTGGCTTGTGAGACCTGCTCCCACTGGCCAGCAGTGGCTCACCTTCACAGGTGATGAGTGGAAGTCAGAGAGGTTTGCCTCACACCATGCAGACCTTGGTCCAGCAGGCTCTCCCTGAGAGGGGATTTATGAGAGTGATAGCAGTTCTGATCTCAAGTCGTATAGTGGCTGGAAGTCCAATCATCCCAATAATCTCACCTTTATTTTTCTGCCACCAAGAGAAATTCCACTGGGAATGGGTTGAAGTGGAAATTCTCTATATACTGTGCATGCGTGGTTGAGACTCCGCACCTGTGGGTTGCAGTCCCACAGAAGACATGAAACTGGCTGGTTTCCAGACTTCATCAGCCCAGTGGGCAGTGGACAGGTTGCTCCCTCCTTCACTGGCTCTTTCTGCAAGTGAGGTAGAAATTGTTAGGCAGTCAGTGTAGAAGTCAGAGCCTTGGTTTTTTTTCTAATTTCAATTTAATTCTTATACACAAGCATCTTGCTCTGTTAAAAGCTATATTTACTGCTTCAGTTTCTAGGCATTCAGAGGAATGCCTCCCTGGTTTGGAGGGTCATAAAACACTCAGACCCAGGGCAAGACAATCATTAACTGCTGTCCAGTTTATCGAGGAGAAAAACTCCAGGTAGACAATTAGGTCCTAAGCAGACATCGAGCCCCTAAATAATGTCCTGGGGTCTTGAGAAAGGATCTAGGGATAGAGTCACAATGTCTAGAAAAAACTGAGAAACTGGGGGATACAAGAAACCCATAACAATGACAAACTGGACATTACAACCATTAAATTATTTAGTCAGAAATTACACATATCTGGCCCTGGCCAACCAAAAACAAGCAGATCACTTGTAAACTCTAATAAATATATGAAAACTGCTGTTATTCTTGTCTTTGGGAGCTCTTCACTCCTCTCAGTGTCTATGCTGAGGGCTTTATATCTCCATCCTTTAAAAGAAACTTTGCTGTGTGAGTGTTTTCAAGTTTGCAACATCCATCCTTGGGCTCAGTGAACAGAACTCAGTTCTCCATTTCAGAATCACGCAAATTGGTGCCTGAATAGACACCTGCAGGGGGTGGGTTGAAACAGCAATTGCTCTTTCTGTCTCTTTCTCTTTTTAGTCTTTTGTGTTCCTCCTTTTATCTCTCCCTTGGTGCTTATGTGTACACTCCCTCCCTCCCCTTTATCTTGAAAACTTCTTGTCTGTCTTTAAGTTTTGTGATTGGTATCTTTGTTTGTGTTACAGTTTTGTCTGTCCAACTAGTCCTGAAATTCTTTGCTGATGTTGTAGGGAGAAGTCAATTCTGACTCGATGTTGGAACTGCTAATTTGACTTGCTTTCTGTTGCTTTTGTTATTATAATTCTACATAATGGCCTGCCTCAGTGACTCCTGCCTCTCTGCCTGACTGTTAGACTAAAGTGCCTTTGTCCAGAATCTTGTCCATGTGTAGATGGCAGGAAGGAAGAAATTAACACATCCCCCTGCCTGAGGCTTGCCATTTTAGAAGATATTTGCAAGAATTAAATGGCCTTTTCATTTTGTTTCCTCACTTCTCAGCATCTGATTCATAAAAGAACCTGGCATCTGACAAGATGGTTACTTTAAGACACTAGTCTGCCATCTTCTTGGTCAATAAAGTCTTATTCCTTGCTTCAACACCTCACCTCTCAAATTAATTGTCCTCTCGTGTGGTGAGCAGAGTGAGCTTGGACACAGAAACACTGATACTGTGGGTATGGTGGAAAACATAAGCCTTGAAATATAAACACAGCCCACATTGCCTGAGACTCCTGTCTTGGGTTACTCACTGGCATTTTAAAGAACAAAAAGAACAACAACAACAACAAAAAACAGAAGCCTACATTTTTCTCTCCTCTGCTCTTGCACTGTAACTATACTGTCTAGGCTCTCGGAATCTACCTGACTCATCTGTAAAAACTACCCCCCCACACACTGAGGAATAAAATGGGTATATCCATTTTAAATTAAGGGGGAAACTATGAGATTTTTGATTCTGTAGAAATTAACTTGTCTAGCTTAAACTTGTGGGTTTAATTTTTACAGATCTTTATAAGAGTCATCAACAGTAAGTATAAAACATTCATTGTACCTGAAGTTGTATGAGTGTGTATGTGTGTGTATGTGTGTGTGTGTGTGTGTGTATACGTGCATCTGTGCTCAGCTGCTTCAGTCGTTTCTGACCTTTGTGATCTCACAGACCATAACCCATGAAGCTCCTCTCTCCATGAGAGTTTTATGAGCAAGATTACTAGAAGGGGTTACCATGCCCTCCTCCAGGGGATCTTCCCAACGCAGGGATCAAACCAAAATCTCCTGTGTCTCCTAATTTGCAGGTGGATTCTTTACAACTTGAGCCAACCGGGAAGCCCATACTTAAGGTTACTGGAAGTCAATAAGTGTACATTGTTTTGTTTAAAAATCTTTCAACAAGGACTATAACCTGATATGATTAAATGTTTAAGTAATTGTAACTGAAATGGAACTTTTTAAAACTCTATAGGAATAATTTTGTCCATAGGGTCGCAAAGCGTCAGACACGAATAAAGTGACTTAGAACCCTCACAAGTACATAGGAATAATTATGTTTTGGAACTATCCATCTAAGACAGTCTCTCTAAATTTGGTTAAATTTGAAAATAAAGTTAAATGATAGGAATTAATCAAGTTTTCAGACCATTTCAAATAAGATAAAATATTGGAACAGTAATTTCTAAACAGTTCTAAATTTACTTACTTTTTTCTTCTTGTGAGAGAGAGACTAAAGCTATTTGGTGTGCCTTGAGATGTTCTCTACCAATTTTTGGAATGCTGATGTAAAAGACAGTTGATGGTTGTTTAAGGATTGTAAGATATATGTTTTCAGAAAAAAAATGGTATGAGGAATAGAAATATATTTTGTTGAAAGGAAAAAGGCTACAGAAAGTTGCAGAAGGTTTATAGAAGAGGAACATTGACAAAAGAATTTTGTACTTGGTCAGGATTTCTAAGATTGAATTAAATTTAATTAGGTAAGTGGATTTTATTAAGAGTAAGCTGATGGAAGAATGGACTCTCAGGTGGTGCAGTGGTAAAGAATCTACCTGCCAATGCAAGAGACACAGAAGACACAGATTTGATCTCTGGGTCAGGGTGATCCCCTGGAGGAGAAAATGACAACCCACTCTAGTATTCTTGCTGGAAAACTCCATGGACATAGGAGCCTGGTGGGCTGCAGTTCATGGATCTCAAAGAGTCAGACATGACTGAGAGACTGAGCACAGCACGATTCAAGACTGGTTTTGGTTTCCTTCTCTCATAAGAGAACAAAGTCAGTCCTGGAATGCTGTTTTTAATAGTAGATTATGTGCCTTTAAGTGGTCTACATTACTTTGGATTTTCCCCCCCACCCTAGCTCAAGAAATATGTATTGTTTGACAGAAAACTATGATCCTATCTGACCAGATGTTTTAAAACTTTTTTAAGGTTTTGACAGACTTGACAGGAGTTGATGGACAGCTAAAGGTAGGGTAACTTAGATCTCCCCTTGCCTGTGCAATTGGGTCCATTATTATTACTCATTCCCTTTTTGATATGAGAATGACCTGTCCCCCTCAGCAGGAGAGATTTGCTACATAAGTTAGGAGTTAATGTATTCTTCCCCAATGGCTCAAGCAGTGAAGAATCTGCCTGCATTTCATGGGATTCAGGAGGCCTCTTCAATCCCTGAGTTGGGAAGATTCCCTGGAGAAGCAAATGGCAACTCATTCCAATATTCTTGCCTGGAAAATCCCACGGACAGAGGAGCCTGGTGAGCTACAGTCCGGGGTGGGGGGGGATTCAAAGAGTTCAGCATGACTGAGTGTGCACATAAGCCATTTGCTAATGTATTCTTAGGAAAGGGTGAAGTCCAAGGAGGTAAAGAATTCAAACAGAGGATGCATCTATTAGTAGCCCCAGTGGCCCACCTGTCAGGCATCAAAACATTCCCCAAGAAATTAAAGTACAAGTAGATCCTGCAGTCTGGGACTCTCAGTGCCAGGAAAGACAAAACTTTTCCCCCTAGTAAAAATAAAGTTAAAGCCGGGGGAAGGAAAATGCCCCTGGATGAGACAGCATCCTGTAAAGCCTTAGACCCTGAGGAGAATCCAGTTACTGCTCAGCAAATCTCAAAACTCAGGCTCATCAGGCCCTGCCAATCCCCTTACAATTCCTGGATCCTTCCCATTCAGAAGGCTAATGGGGAGTATCAGTTTGTGCAAGACTACAAACAATGAATAAGGCAGTCATTCCTATTCACACACTGGTGCCAAGCCCATACAATCTCTTCACCCAAGTGCCAGGAAGGGCTCAGTGTTTCTCTGTTTGGGACCTCAAAGATGCAGTTGTCTGTATTCCCCTACTTCCATACTCTCAATATTTTCTTGCCCTTGAATTGAGGGACTCTGACACCCTAGAGGCATCCTAGTACACATGGACAGTGCTTCCACAAGGTTCTGAGGACAGTTCCCACCTTTTTGGAAATGTATTAGTGAGGGAATTGAGCCTTGAGAAGAGAGCTCTGCCACAAAGGTTGATGATTGGTAAGGAGTGAGACCAAGGGATCACAGAGTTGGACATGACTGAAGCAACTTAACATGCGTGCCCACACAGTGAGACCAAATAGGATTCAGATCAAAATACTGTTAGGGTCTTTAATTTTCTGGCAGAAAAAGAGAATATAAAGTTTCTCCAACTAAGGCTCAGATATCACAGCAAAAGTTTCAATATTTAGGATTTGGCTTAACCCCAGGGGCATGAACCTTGGCCATAGATGGAAAAACAGCATTTACTGCATTACCATCTCCAACCACTAAGAGGCATCTCCAAGGCTCACATCAGTTCAGTTCAGCCGCTCAGTTGTGTCCAACTCTTTGCAACCCCATGAATTGCAGCACACCAGGCCTCCCTGTCCATCACCAACTCCCAAAGTTCACCCAAACTCTTGTCCATCGAGTCAGTGATGCCATCCAGCCATCTCATCCTCTACGAGAAGGTTCACATCAGTAAGCCATAATTAATGGTTTACCAATGTGAGCAGTTTTATCAAATGGACCCCAAAAGGCAGGATATACCATAGTTTATCTAGATGAAGTCATCCAAGCCAAGGCCCTGCCACCCTAGACATTAACCAAGAAGACTGAACTAAATGCCCTAATGAGAACTTTGCAATTAGGGAAGGATAAGAAATCAAATATTTTTGCTGACTCTAGATACGGATTCCATGTGCTACATGTTCATGCTGCCATTTGAAAAGAAAGAGGAATGTTAACTACTAGAACTTCCCCATAAAACAGATTTGATTCTGGGTCTTTTAGAAGCAGTGCAGCTTCTGACCCTGGTAGCAGTAATCCACTGTAGGGGCCACCAGGAAGATGGATGTTTTGTGAGCCAACAGAAGAGCAAAGTTGATCAAGTTGCAAAATAGGCAGCTCAACTGCAGAAACCTGAACATGTTATGGCTCTAGTGATTGGCCTTCCTGACTCTCTAGCCTCCCCCAGTATTCCCCACAGGAAAAATAAAATGCTGAAAAATGTGGCTATGAAAAGGGAAGCACAGTTCAGTTCAGTCACTCTGTTGTGTCTGACTCTTTGAGACTCCATGAATTGCAGCACGCCAGGCCTCCCTGTCCATCACCAACTCCCAGAGTTCACTCAAACTTGTCCATCGAGTTGGTGATGCCATCCAGCCATCTCATCCTCTGTCATCCCCTTCTCTTCCTGCCCCCAATCCCTCCTAGCATCAGAGTCTTTTCTAATGAGTCAACTCTTTGCATGAGGTGGCCAAAGTACTGGAGTTTCAGTTTCAGCAAGGGAAGCACAGTCTGGTATAAAAAAGAGGGTAAGGTTCTAATCCCCAAAGACCAAAAATGGAAACTCACTAAGAGTTTACAAGATGCCACCCATTATTGGAGGGATGCAAAGGCTTTTACAATGAAGGGGATTAAAAGAACATTAAGACAAGTTATGCTTTCCTGTGATCTGTGCCCACTGTAACCACAGACCCATCCAATCCCCACTTCATTATCCAAACCAATTCAATGTCAAGGGACATATGCAGGGGAAGATTGGCATTTAGATTTTGCCCAAATGCCCCCATGTATATAAATATCTTTGCCCTGGATATAAATATCTTCTGGAGTTTGTTGATAGATTCACAGGATGGACTGAAGCCTTTGTTCCCTTCCTCATTTGGTAGAATGTCAGTAGTAAGAAAAGGCCTCCCATAGGTCATTTCAAATGGAATAAATCCACACTAGATCTGAAAAGGCTATGGAAGTCTGTGGTGGCAGCGGTGGTGGTGGTAGGTTAATCGCTAAGTCCTGTCTGACTCTTTTGTGACCCCGTGGACTGTAGTCTGCCAAGTTTCTCTGTCCATGGGATTTCCCAGGCAAGAATAATGGAGTGGGATGCCATTTTCTTCTCCAGAGGCTCTTCCCAAACCAGGGATCAAACCCATGTCTCCTGCATTGCAGGGTGATTATTTACCACTGAGTCACCAGGGAAGCCCCCATGGAAACTGTAAGTTACTTTTAAAAGAAATAATTACAGCATTTATTGTTTGTAGACTTTCTGATTCATGTTGATGTATGGCAAAAACCACCACAATATTATAAAGCAATTAGCCTCCAATTAACATAAATAAACACTTTTTTTTTTAAAAAAGATGCAAAAAAAGAAATAATTCCTCAGCTTGGACTTCCAAAGTCCATCTAGAGCAATAATGGGTCCTCTTTCATAGCCAAAATCACACGGGGGCTCACAATGGCACTAGTGATAGACTACAAGATGCACACCAGTCAGCACCTCCAGTCTTCGGAGAAGGTAAAGAAAATGAACCAGACTTTAAAGAAAACCTTAACAAAGCTCTTCCAGAAAACTCACAAACCCTGGATGAACTTGCCTCCTATTGCAATCCTCAGGGTCCATGTAGCCCCCAGAAATGGTCTGAGATTTATCCCATTTGAAATGACCTGTGTATGGGAGGCCTTTTCTTACTACTGACATTCTACTGGATGAGGAAATGAACAAAGATATGAAGATATATTATCGCATGCATGCCTGCCAAGTCACTCCATCCACGTCTGACTCTTTATGACCCCATGGACTGTAGCCTACCAGGCTCCTCTGTCCATGGGATTCTCCAGGCAAGAATACTGGAGTGGGTTGTCATGCCCTCCTCCAGGGGATCTTACCAACCCAGGGATCCAACCCTTGTCTTTTAAGTCTCCTGCATTAGCAGGTGAGTTCTTTACCCCAAATGCCACCTGGGAAGCCCAGAGATATATTACTAATCTAGGACAAATTCCAATCCCAAAGAAAGGCAATGCAAAAGAATCTTCAAATTACTACCCTATTACACTCATCTCACACACTAGTAAAGTAATGCTCAAAATTCTCCAAGCCAAGCTTCAACAGTACATGAACAATGAACTTCCAGATGTTTAAGCTGGATTTAGAAAAGACAGAGAAACCAGAGATCAAACTGCCAACATCTGTTGGACCATCAAAACAGCAAGAGAGTTCCAGAAAAGTATCTACTTCTGCTTTATTGATTACACCAATGCCTTTGACTGTGTGGATGACAGCAAACTATGGAAAATTCTGAAAGAGATGGGAATACCAGACCTCCTGACCTGCCTCTTGAGAAATCTGTATGCAGGTCAGGAAGCAACAGTTAAAACTGGGCATGGAACAACAGACCGGTTCCAAATACGGAAAGGAGTATGTCAAAGTGTATATTGTCACTCTGCTTATTTAACTTATATGCAGAGTACATCATGAGAAATGCTGGGCTGGAAGAAGCACAAGCTGGAATCAAGATTGCTGGGAGAAATATCAATAACCTCAGATACACAGATGACACCACCCTTATGGCAGAAAAAGAATTAAAGAGCCTTTTGATGAAATTGAAAGAGGAGAGTCAAAAAGCTGGCTTAAAATCCAACATTCAGGAAACTAAGGTCATGGCATCTGGTCCCATTATTTCATGGCAAATAGATGGGGAAACAATGGAAATAATGAGGAACTTTATTTTGTGGGGAGGGGAGGGGGGCTCCAAAATCACTGGACTGCAACCATGAAATTAAAAGACATTAGCTCCTTTCAAGAAAAGCTATGACCAACCTAGACAGCATATTAGAGAACAGAGACATTACTTTGCCAACAATGGTCCATCTAGTCAAAGCTATGGTTTGTCCAGTAGTCATGTAGGGATGTGAGAGTTGGACTATAAAGAAAGCTGAGTGCTGAAGAATTGATGCTTTTGAACTCTAGTGTTGGAGAAGACTCTAGAGAGTCATTTGGACTGCAAGGAGATCCAACCAGTCCATCCTAAAGGAGATCAGTCCTGAGTGTTCATTGGAAGGACTGATGTTGAAGCTGACACTCTATTACTTTGGCCACCTGATATGAAGAACTGACTCATTAGAAAAGACTCTGATGCTAGGAAAGATTGAAGGCAGGAGGAGAAGGGGATGACAGAGGATGAGATGCTTGGATGGCATCACTGAGTTGATGGACATGAGTTTGAGTAAACTCCGGGACATGGTGATGGACAGGAAGGCCTGGCATGCTGCAGTCCATGGGGTCACAGAGTCAGATACAACTGAATGACTGTACTGAACTGAGGACAAATTCAGAAGGTGGTCCAGGATTATGCCCACAAGGCACTGCTGGCTCCCACTAAAACTACAGAGGAAGGAGCAGGTCTTTCAAAAATAAATCCCGATGACCAAGTTCTTAAAACTTGGGAGAAGGATACCCCCAAGACCAACTATTTCCAATGGAAAGACCCCTATAAAGTAACTTAAACCATCCACACTGCTGGAAGATATCTAGTTTGGTACATTTGTCCAGGCTAAACATTTTACCTCCAGAAACCCCACAGGTCACAATAGACAAACAGACCTGTGAGTCAGTGGGACATTTGAGATACTTATTCAAAAGACAGGCATGGGAAAAAGTAAATAAATAAAGATAGGCATCAACAGATAAGTAAAAGGATGTAGTGGGTTGGCTCCTACTTGAAGCCTTGACACAACTTTGAACCTCTCTTGTTTCCATGGCAAATGTGGTTCTTGACAATCATCTGACCTTTGATTACCTTTTGGCAGAACAAGGCAGAGTTTGTATGATAACTAATACTTCCTGCTATACTTGGATCAATGTGATGGGACATGTAAAAATTATGTTAAGAAAATAAACGCCTAGGCAGAGTGGCTTCATATATTTAGCAGGGGCAATATAGCTTCCATTGTCTGGTCAACAGTTAAGGAAGCCCAATATTAATCGAGTCTTCCTATTTCTAGTCCCTTTAATTACCAATGTTGTTCTTCTCCTTTTTAGCCCTTGTTTGCTTAACCTTTTGGTTAGGTTTGTGTCTCTTAGCCTCCAACAACTTGCAGTAAGGCACATGATGTCTCAAGGAAATCAGCCCATTCCAACAAAAACTGGCCCAGATCTCTACAAGTTCTTAGAACAGTTATTGAGGGACTTTTTCACCTCTGGTGTGCAGCCCATGCCCAGCAGGAAAAAGATTCAGAAGGAGAGACCTTCAACCCAGTACAGCTGGGGCCCCTGAATTGCCTGAATTTCTTGTCTGGTTTCTGATTAATTTCTATTGATTAAGGAGGCCAAGAACCCTGATTGGTAATAGATTCAGAGGATGTTACAAGCAATTCCCAATACATTCCTGCCCATAGATTTGTCAATTTAATAAGAACCTAAAGTGTCTGTCTACAGTGTGAGAGACCTGGGTTCGATCCCTGGGTTGGGAAGATTCACTGGAGAAGGAAATGGCAACCCACTTCAGTACTCTTGCCTCGAAAATCCCATGGATGGAAGAACTTGGTGCAGGCTACTATCCATGGGGTCTCAAAGAGTTGGGTATGACTGAGAGACTTTATTTTAGGTTGTTGGGAAGGGCTTCCCAGTGGCTCTGCAGTAAAGAATCCAAATTCAATGCAGGAGATGCAGAAGATGTGGGTTTGATCCCTGGGGTGAGAAGGTCCCCTAGAGAAGGCCATGACAACCCACTCCGATATTGTTGCCTGGAGAATCCCATAGACAGAGGAGCCTGGCTGGCTGAACATGCACACATGCAGATTGCTCGGAAATTTTTAACCCACACTTTACTGTATTAAAATCTGAATTCATATCATCACTGTAAAATAATTTATGTGTGTGCATGCTAAGTCACTTCAGTCATGTCTGACTCTACAACTCTATGGACTGTAGCCTGCAGGCTCCTCTGTCTATGGAATTCTTTAAGGCCAGAAACTATAAAACTCCTAGAGGAGAACATAGGCAAAACACTCTCTGACATACATCACAGCAGGATCCTCTATGACCCACCTCCCAGAATATTGGAAATAAAAGCAAAAATAAACAAATGGGACCTAATTAAACTTAAAAGTTTCTGCACAACAAAGGAAACTATAAGCAAGGTGAAAAGACAGCCTTCAGAATGGGAGAAAATAATAGCAAATGAAGCAACTGACAAACAACTGATCTCAAAAATATACAAGCAACTCCTACAGCTCAATTCCATAAAAATAAATGACCCAATCAAAAAATGGGCCAAAGAACTAAATAGACATTTCTCCAAAGAAGACATACAGAGGGCTAACAAACACATGAAAAGATGCTCAACATCACTCACTATCAGAGAAATGCAAATCAAAACCACTATGAGGTACCATTTCACGCCAGTCAGAATGGCTGCGATCCATAAGTCTACAAGCAATAAATGCTGGAGAGGGTGTGGAGAAAAGGGAACCCTCTTACACTGTTGGTGGGAATGCAAACTAGTACAGCCACTATGGAGAACAGTGTGGAGATTCCTTAAAAAACTGGAGATAGAACTGCCCTATGATCCAGCAATCCCACTGCTGGGCATACACACTGAGGAAACCAGAATTGAAAGAGACATGTGTACCCCAATGTTCATCGCAGCACTGTTTATAATAGCCAGGGCATGGAAGCAACCTAGATGTCTATCAGCAGATGAATGGATAAGAGAGTTGTGGTACATATACACAATGGAGTATTACTCAGCCATTAAAAAGAATACATTTGAATCAGTTCTAATGAGATGGATGAAACTGGAGCCTATTATACAGAGTGAAGTAAGCCAGAAAGAAAAACACCAGTACAGTATACTAACGCATATATATGGAATTTAGAAAGATGCTAACGATAACCCTGTATACGAGACAGCAAAAGATACATGATGTATAGAACAGTCTTTTGGACTCTGTGGGAGAGGGCAAGGGTGGGATGATTTGGGAGAATGGCATTGAAATATATATAATATCACATATGAAATGAGTAGCCAGTCCAGATTCGATGCATGATACTGGATGCTTGGGGCTGGTGCATTGGAATGACCCAGAGCGATGGTATGGGGAGGGAGGAGGGAGGAGGGTCCAGGATGGGGAACACGTGTACACCTGTGGTGGATTCATGTTGATGTATGGCAAAACCAATACAATATTGTAAAGTAAAAAAAAAAATGCAAAATATAAAGTTAGAAATTAAAAAAATAAATAAATAAATAAGTAAATTTTTATGAGTTGGGGAAATATATATTTCAAATTCTTTTTAAGTCTGGATCTGTGTCCCATGATTGATAAGTTAGGAAATTTCATAATTTTAAATAAAATTTGACTAATTCTTCCTTGGGAAATATTTAATTTCTTTCACAAATGGGCATAATCATATAGACAAAATAATACATTCTGAAGATTGTACCAGTGATGCAAACCCACCAATTATTTACTGTATGCCTGTGGAAGATTCATTTTGATATATGTCAAAACCAATACAATATTGTAAAATTTAAAAACAAAATAAAATTAAAAAAAAAAAAAAAAAAAGAATACTGGAGAGGATTGCCACGCCCTCTTCCCAGGAAATCTTCCTGACCCAGGGATCAAACCCAGGTCTCTTATGTTTCCTGAACTGGCAGATGGGTTCTTTCCCAGTAATGCTAGCATCACTTGGGAAGCCCAATAATTTATGTCCCTGCATTTTGTAAAAATATAAAGTATGTTCATAACAGTGAAGGTTTTCCTCTTTTAAGGCTTTTTAAACTTCACTTTAATTTCATAAATCATATAAAAATTCAAAGCATTATTAGAATTTTTCACTCTGATATTGCTGATAAGATTGATATAGAACTGAAATCATTTCACTACTTGTGTAGTTCTTCTGATGAATGCAATACATTAACAATTATTGCTTTAGTTTGCATACATTTGGGGGAAAATGCTTTGAAAATTCACAATACTATCACAGAAGAGTTCCTAGGTTTAGATGACAAGGCATGGTTCAGAGAAAAACAAACATACCTTTTGAAGCTCCACATGTTAAGTCTTCAACTTTGGACATATTTTCTTAAAATAAATTTTGCTTTCAAGATAAATGATCACATTTCTTAATTATTTCTTAAAAACCACTTGGTTTTCACCTTGTAAGAATTATCAGTACAAAAATGTTTTGTTTTCATTGACACAGTCATGAAAAATATCTAAACTATATAAAAGCCTGCACTTCAGTGTTCCATTAGCATATCTTTTCATTTAAATTTCTGAAACCTTTGCTGACAAAAATGATTATTGCCCAATAAAAGGAGTAAAATTAAATAATAAAACATATAAAATTATTTAGATTTACAGTGTACAAGACAAAACCATGACAGTAAATCTTTGGACTATTCTTAATGTGCTCTACATAGTAATGCTTTACTTTTTTTTGTTTACTTTTTTAATGTTTGCATGAATTTCTCATGCACATAAGCTTTAATTTTCGTGGTTTCCCTATGACCCCATGGACTGGAGACCTGGCAGGGCGTTTCTTCTCAAAGCTCCAATTCAATCATTGACACAAATCCCTGGCAGAGGTAGTGGCCTCAGACTTCTACTTCCCCCATCAGCTGCTGGGAATAGTTAGCTTTCCCGACTGGCTTGCATTTGAGTCCACATCGTTTATCAGTGCACACCCTGCAGCTTGCACATGCGAAGAGATGTTATATATGATGCTTCTGGGGAATGTCAATAAAAGGAAGACAGGTTTTTGCTCCTATGCTTCACATTTAATGATGCATTACCATGACAGTATTTTTATTGCCCATGCATCAAATCCAGTAACACATGACACAGTATTAGGAAGTGAGGGACTTGTCTGGCAGTCCAGTAATCAAGACTCTGTGCTTCCACTGCAGGAGGCATGGGTTCCATCCCTGGTTGTGGGAACCAAGATCTCACATGCAGTGTGGCCAAAAGAAAAAATAAAAAGCTTAAGAAATTGAAAGTAAAAATGGCAGGTGTAGTAAAGTCCTCTGAGCTTGTTTTAATACAAATATCAATAATTTTGGTTAAAAATGAAAATTATTTGACAAATGTTATCTGGAGGTGCAAAAGAGAAGGGATAAACCAGAATTTTATTGGGCAAACTAATGTAAAGTAAGTAAATCATGGTACATAGGTACCCTAGAATGGATTATTTGTGAATCATTTAGCATAGTTCCCACAATTGTTCTAGATAAAGGTGAAAACACATACTACTATTCATGCTAACTATAATATAAAAAGAGACATTTTAAATAAGAAATGAGTGCCAAATATCAAAGCACATGCATCTTCCACAATGTTTGTTTAAAATGTTCCTGAAAACCTAGTGGAAAAACAGACTCCAAACTTTTGAAATCAATGAGATTTTTTCAATTGTATTATAAAAGACAATTTTGTGTATCGACCTGCATTATAGCATAAAACAGCTATCAAACCTAAAATAACTTGAGGAGAGCTTAATGAACAAAGTAAATGCACAGAAACAACCAAGTTCTAGGAAAACCACAAAGAATGCTGTGACACCCTGAGGTTCATAAAAATAGGTGTTGTTACATTCCAAGCCTTAAGGAGCCAAGTGTGAGACATCAAAAAGGAGTATATGGAAGGCCATCCAGGAGCTTTACTTTTGGGTCCTGAGACACATCCAGGGGTAAAAAAAAAAAAAAAAAAGACAGCTAATTAAGCACTGAGACCTCACTGTCCCCTCCTACTGGTCTCTCTCCCTCGTTGCTGGATTTTATCTGGAAGTCAGAGAAAGGCTATCTAGCCTGTTTCCCAAGAACATGGAACAGGCTAAAGAAAGACATACAGATGGTTAACAAACACATGAAAAGATGCTCAACATCACTCATTATCAGAGAAATGCAAATCAAAACCACTATGAGGTACCATTTCACACCAGTCAGAATGGCTGTGATCCAAAAGTCTATAAGCAATAAATGCTGGAGAGGGTGTGGAGAAAAGGGAACCCTCTTACACTGTTGGTGGGAATGCAAACGAGTACAGCCACCCTGGAGAACAGTGTGGAGATTCCTTAAAAAACTGGAGATAGAACTGCCATACGACCCAGCAATCCCACTGCTGGGCATACACACTGAGGAAACCAGAATTGAAAGAGACACATGTACCCCAATGTTCATCGCAGCACTGTTTATAATAGCCAGGACATGGAAGCAACCTAGATGTCCATCAGCAAATGAATGGATAATAAAGCTGTGGTACATACACACAATGGAGTATTATTCAGCCATTAAAAAGAATACATTTGAATCAGTTCTAATGAGATAGATGAAACTGGAGCCTATTATACAGAGTGAAGTAAGCCAGAAAGAAAAACACCAATACAGTATACTAACACATACATATGGAATTTAGAAAGATGGTAACGACAACCCTATATGTGAGACAGTAAAAGAGACACTGATGTATAGCACAGTCTTTTGGACTCTGTGGGAGAGGGAGCGGGGGGATGATTTGGGAGAATGGCATTAAAACATGTATAATATCATATAAGAAACGAATCGCCAGTCCAGGTTCGATGCAGGATACAGGAAGCTTGGGGCTGGTGCACTGGGATGACCCAGAGGGATGGTGTGGGGAGGGAGGTGGGAGGGGGGTTCAGGATTGGGAACACGTGTACACCCGTGGCAGATGCATGTTGATGTATGGCAAAACCAAAACAATATTGTAAAGTAAAAAATAATAATAATAAAAAAAGAATAAATGTTGAAAAGCATTTTCAAGTTACTTGAAGAATGAGAGAGGAATTACTGATTTTTTGAAAAGACCTAATGATCAAAAATTAATATTTAAAAAATTTAACATTGCCCAGAGCTACTCTCATAGACATTTTAATTAATCATTATCTTGTATTCTCTGTAGAGAGAAAGAAGGCAAAGAAAGGTTCTTGAGGATCAGGAGCCAAGCTGGCACCCACAGCCAGGTGAGTCCTGTGATTCTCCTTTTAAACATACAATTTCACAAAATACAAAGATCAGACAGGGTCTAGGACCATGGTAGAATAGGATTGCAAAACAGTAAGTACATTTGTTTAAGCTCAAACAAAAGCTAGGTCTATCTACTTAATGACAGCTGTGATCCTGGTAGTCTTTTCTGTTCCTATACAGAATACAACTTAATGTATTTCAACTTGACTTTCTTAAAGTGATACACTAGATATTTTGGAAAAAAAAAAGAAGTTGTTACAGCTTTATATTATTTATGATATCACTAGGTATCAAAGTTGGGACATTTTTATTTATTTATTTATTTTTAAATTGGTATACAATTGTTTTGGGTTTCCCTTGTGGCTCAGTGGTAAAGAACCAGCCAAAGCAAGAGATGAGAATGCAATCCTTGGGTCAGGCAGATCTCCTGGAGAAGGAAAACCCATGGATAGAGGAGCCTGGCAGGATACAGTCCATGGGGTCATGAAAGAGTTGGGCACAACTTAGCAACTAAAGAACAACAATAATTGCTTTACAATATTGTGTTCGTTTCTACTGTATAACGAAGTGACTCAGCTATACATACACATATATCCCCTCCTGTGCGACTTATATAGGCCACCACAGAGCACTCAGCAGCTTCCCACTATTTATCTATTTCACCCAAGGTAGTATATTTATGTCAAACTTAATGTCCCAGTTCATCCATCTCTCCCCTTCCTGCCCTGTGTCCACATGCTTGTTCTCTATTCCTTCCCTGAAAACAGGTTCATCTGTACTACTTATCTAGATTTCATATATGTGTTAATAGCTAATTATATCTTCCTTATTAAAATTCTTTGATGATATTCACTGTTTGCATTATTTCAGTGGAAAATAGTGTTAATTGTAGCACAAAATGTTAAGCAATTAGATGTCTAACGAGAGGAATTTTACAATACCAATCCTTCTATCAAAATATATTTAAGAAAAAAGAACTATTTGAGAAATTAATCAGAATTGTATTTTAAATGGTTATTCTCATGTAGTTCCAAAATTGGCTTTAAGAATTCACATTGTTGCAAGATACAGGATGCTTGGGGCTGGTGCACTGGGATGACCCAGAGGGATGGTACAGGGAGGGAGGTGGGAGGAGGGTCCAGGATGGGAAACACGTGTACACCCGTGGTGGATTCATGTTGATATATGGCAAAACCAATACAATATTGTAAAGTAAAAAAAAAAAAAAAATACTGCAAAATATAAAGTTAGAAATTTTTAAAAATAAATAAATAAATTTTTATGAGTTGGGGAAATATATATTTCAAATTCTCTTTAAGTCTGGATCTGTGTTCCACGATTGATAAGTTAGGAAATTTCTAACTTTAAAATTTCAAATTTTAAATAAAATTTGACTAATTCTTCCTTGGGAAATATTTAATTTCTTTCACAAATGGGCATAATGATATAGACAAATTAATACATTCTGAAGATTGTACCAGTGATGCAAACCCACCAATTACTTACTGTATGTCCTTTAAGAATGATATTTAACCTCTTTAAGCCTCAGTAGTTTTACCCCACAATAAAGATTAGATTTAATTTATAGATAATCTTTATGTCATGGAGGTAATGATGCTAATGTTTCACTGAGGAATCTTTTTCCTTCTCTCTTTGGGTGATTATCACAGTAGAGTTAACCACCAAATTAGCACATTTACAAGTGCTTTATTTTCCAGGCACTCCAATAGGGCATGAGATGAGCTCAGTTTTTCCTAAAACGTGTCTCCCTCATGAATTATGGCAAAATAGAATTATGGGAAGAAATAGAACATGGCAGAAAAGAGATATAGAAGGTATTTATTATCTATAAATGTTAAATCAGAGTCATTAGAAACAACAGAATTGTAGTACTCTGAGTTCAGGCTAATCATTTTATACTTAACTCCCAGGCAGCCCTTCATTAGCCCCATTCTTTGTGTAATGGTCCAACCACCTCATGTTCCTTTCCAAGAATATGAGGAAAAGAAAAATTCCTTTCTCCTCATTGTGGGGCTAACTACACCAGTGGTGAAGCAATTGTGGATTAGTTTGCCTCTATGTTTTTTCTCATTTAGTGCTAAATTGCTTCAGTAGTGTCTGACTCTTTGCGACACTCTGCACTGTAGCCTTCCAGGCTCCTGTGTCCATGGAATTCTCCAGGAAAGAATACTGCAGTGGATTGCCATGCCCTCCTCCAGGGAGTCTTACCAACTGAGAGATGGAACCCAAGTCTCTTATGTCTCCTGGCTTGGCAGGCATTCTTTATACGGGTGCCACCTGGGAAACAAATATATATATATATATATATATATATATATATATATATATATATAGCTTATTACATATTACTTTACATATACTACTTTATGGGGGCTTCTCTGGTGGCTCAGATGGTAAAGAATCTGCCTGCAATACAGGAGACCCAGGTTTAATCCCTGGGTCAGGAAGATCTTCTGAAGGGAATGGCTACCCACTCCAGTATTTTTGCCTGGAGAATTCCATGGCCAGAGGAGCCTTGCAGGCTACAGTCCATGGGGTCACAAAGAGTGGGATACAACTGAGCAACTAACACTTCCACCACCATGCTGCTGCTGCTAAGTCACTTCAGTCGTGTCCGACTCTGTGTGACCACATAGACTGCAGCCCACCAGGCTCCCCCGTCCCTGAGATTCTCCTGGCAAGAATACTGGAGTGGGTTGCCATTTCCTTCTCCAATGCATGAAAGTGAAAAGTAAAGTGAAATTGCTCAGTCGTGTCCGACTCTTAGCGACCCCATGGAGTGCAGCCCACCAGGCTCCTCCCTCCATGGGATTTTCCAGGCAAGAGTACTGGAGTGGGTTGCCATTGCCTTCTCCACTCCACCATACTAATCTATTAAATTGCTTTCTTATTCCACTCTTCCTTAACAATGCCATGCTGACATGTCAAAGTTTTTTTTTTTTTTTTTTTTTGGTTTCTGCAGCACATTTCCTTTTTAACTCCCATTTAACTTTGATCGGAGAAGTTGCATAGAGTTGCATAGAAGTTGCATAGAAGTTGCATAGAGTCAGACACGACTGAAGCGACTTAGCAGCAGCAGCAGCAGCAACTTCGATGCTTTCTCCTTAATCTACACCACAGGCTTCTTGTTTGAAGAATTCTTATCACTTATTCATAACATATACTCAAAACACAAAACATGTTTTTGACTTCTTATTTTGTGTCAGTCACTTTTGCACATTATCTCAGTTATGACTTGGACAAATAATATAGATTAAGCTTAAATAATCTCTATTTTATAGATCAGGGGAAAATTATCAAGGAGACTTAATAATTTGCACAAGGTCATATAATGTTTAAGGAGCTTATCGGAGTTCTAAATCAAGTGTGTCTGTGGCTATATTAAACATATGTACTTTTCACTGAGAACATTTAAAATTTTTCATAATAGTATTATATAATCCTGAACTAAACAATGTATAATCTGACCTGTTATGCAATATATATATATATATATATATATATATATACACACACACACACACACACACACATTTATATAATATGTGTTATATGTTTGGTTTTATATTTATAATTAAAAATAAAATTTTGTATATAAAATCAACCACATAGCCACACACATTTAAATGTGGCACCATGTAACAAAGTAACACAGCAGCTCTGGATTAGCTGCTGAATGTCTTTCCATGACCACTTTTGAGTGAAAGTTTCAAACTTGTTCTTAACTTTGTCCCTGAGTGTTTGTAACTAAAGGCACAAATATGTGAAATAATTTTAAAAATATATATTTTATGAAACTGTTTATTTTCATATTGATTTATTGATTTGTCTGCATGAGAAACCAAGAAAATGGAGTGAAAAATTATCATCTGTATTAGCATTCAGGTTTTATCAGTGATTGAGAGTCCCTTGGACTGCAAGGAGATCCAACCAGTCCATTCTGAAGGAGATCAGCCCTGGGATTTCTTTGGAAGGAATGATGCTAAAGCTGAAACTCCAGTACTTTGGCCACCTCATGAGAAGAGTTGACTCTTTGGAAAAGACTCTGATGCTGGGAGGGATTGGGGGAAGGAGGAGAAGGGGATGACAGAGGATGAGATGGCTGGATGGCATCACTGACTCGATGGACGTGAGTCTCAGTGAACTCCGGAGTCAGTTATGGACAGGGAGGCCTGGCGTGCTGCGATTCATGGGGTTGCAAAGAGTCAGACACGACTAGCGACTGAACTGAACTGATTCCTAAAGATACAAAATAGTGCATATGAGTTTGTTTAATCTAAGTCTGGTGATATTATCTCCTGTAGACTACAATAGAATAGGTTAAAAAAAAAAAGAAATTAATTGATACTTTCCTATCTTTCTCCAAAGGTCAAAATATAATCATGTAGTTGATGGTTATTTGCCATGTAAATCAAATCTTGAAATTATATGACACTGATCTAAATGGTTATTTAATTTTTACTCTTCATAATAACAGCATGAGGTAGGTACTAGTTTCTTCAGTTTGTGAAATAGATTGAGACTTTAACGAAGAACCTAAAGATCATATTTTTTATATCCTGTCTCTGATTACATATCTCCAACTATTCTGCCTCGGATTTGAACTGGAATATATCATTCAAACAACACTTAATCATTGTGTTACATAGTTCTGTACAGTTTTAAAACCTATACATTTATAATTTTATAAAAACTGCATTTCATTGTAACTACTTTGTTATTGTTCAGTTGTTCAGTCATGTCTGACTCTTTGCAACCCCATGGACTAAAGCACGCCAGGCTTCCCTGTCCATTACCAACTCCCAGAGCTTGCTCAAACTCATCACCATTGAATTGGTGATGCCATCCAACCATCTCATCTTCTGTTGCCCCCTTCTTCTACTGCCCTCAATCTTTTGCAGCATCAGGGTCTTCAATGAGTTGGCTCTTCGCATCAGGTGACCAAAGTATTGGGGCTTCAGCTTCAGCATCAGTCCTTCCAATGAATATTCAGGGTTGATTTCCTTTAAGACTGACTGGTTTAATTTCCTTGCTGTCCAAGGAACTCTCAAGAGTCTTCTCCAGCATCAGAGTTCAATAGCATCAATTTTTTGGCACTCAGCCTTCTTTTTGATACAACTCTCACTTTCATATGTGATTACTGGAAAAACAATAGCTTTGACTATATGAACTTTTGTAGGCAAAGTGATGTCTCTGCTTTTTAATATGCTGTCTAGGTTGGTCATAGCTTTTCTTCCAAGGAGCAAGTGTCTTTTAATTTGATGGCTGCAGTCACTACCCACAGTGATTTTGGAGCCCTAGACATAAACAGCTTATTGTTGTATAAATTAACTGTGAGTTAATAAAATATGGTAGGATAGAAACAAGAAAGAAAATGGGAAGTGCAACATGTAAAATGAACAACTACTTGTACCCATCCAAAGATGACTCCCTAATGTTCTTAGAAAATTGTCTTGAGGACAGAAAATGTTCCCTCCTCTTTTCAACTGAAAATGCAATCCATTTCTCCAGTAGAAAACGTTTTTGTATTCTTGTAAAAGAAGAGCTAATACATTATAAAATGAACTGAGGGTTCACTATATGTTCCCTTATGGAATTTTGCATCACCCACTTCACACTATGAGCAGCCAAACAACAAAATTATTCTTATTGTTCTCTCAGTTCAAGAGGTGAATGCTAATTTTAAACTTAGGAACTACCGCTGCTAAGTCGCTTCAGTCGTGTCCGACTCTTCGCAACCCAAGAGATGGCAGCCCACCAGGCTCCCCCATCCCTGGAATTCTCCAGGCAAGAACACTGGAGTGGGTTGCCATTTCCTTCTCCAATGCATGAAAGTGAAAAGTGAAAGTGAAATCGCTTAGTCCTGTCCGACTCTTGGCGACCCCATGGACTGCAGCCCATCAGGCTCCTCCATACATGGGATTTTCCAGGCAAGAGTACTGGAGTGGGGTGCCATTGCCTTCTCCGTAAGAACTACTAAGACAATATTAATGTACAGTTTTCAATTCCTTATCATTTATTTTACTAGAGCAGGGTTTGACATTTTTTTCTCTTCAGAAGCCTTTTATAAAAATGAATATCCATTTTTGTGTTTGCATAACCTTTAAACTTCATAAGTTGATAAAGTACAAAGCTTGGTTTTATGCTGACTTCAGAAATTGCTGAATCTTATCAGAAAGTTTTCTCACTCAGCGTTCTCTAGGGTTTCACGACCTTTGAGAATGTGTGCTTCAGTAATTACCAATTACAAGTTTGTCATTTACGAAAAGTCAATTAGTAATAAAGCATGTATGAGAGAAGAATGTAAACTTTGAAATTTACAATTGTATATTAAAATCACAATATTATATGTTGGCTAATATTGTATGCTCTTTTATCTTTAATTAGTATGTATCTCTTCACATTTAAAAATCTAAATATTTAACTCTCACATATCCTCAGTTTAAATATAGAACCAGTACTTTATTGAAAATTTTGCTCTTTAAACATAATTTGTTTTCATTTTAATAAAAATTTTGAAATGATACCACTTTTCTTACTGATGTTGTTTTTTTAAAGAGCTTTCATTTTTATCTTGTTTTTGTTTAGTCATTAAGTCTATCCTACTCTTTTGCAACCCCATGGACTGTAGCCCACAAGCCTTCTCTGTCCATGTGCTTTTTCCAAGAAAGAATATTGGAATTCATTGCCATTTCCTTCTCCAGGGGATCTTCCCGACCCAGGGATCAAACCCAGGTCTCCTGCATTGACAGGCAGTTTCTTTACCAATAAACCAGCAGGAAAGCCTCACATTTATTTTAACTTATATTTTATCATCCTGAATATAAAGCCATTTTTAATAATCTCCAAATACACCTTTTGTGTCACATCTTGAACCCACACTGTATCATGAAATATTTTAGACCAAATAATCTCATCACTTTTGTTTCCCTCCATCACGTGGGAAAAATGAAAATGACAAGGCCTTGAAATTAAGGAAAACTATTATTATGTAATACATATGTATTTGGTACCTGAGTAGTTGATATGCAATGTTTTATAGTTAAGAGACAGCAAAAAAATTAATTTTTAATTGAGCCTTTAAATATTTAATCTGTTCTATATATAAAGTCCTGGTCCTCAAAATCTTCACAATTTAATGGAGACGGAGTAAGTAATACTTATGAAGAAATCCAAAACAGGGAGCAGCAAACTTCTTCTGTTAAGGGTCAGATAATATGTTCAGCTTTGTAGACCATGTGTGCTCTGTGACAACTACTCAACTCTATTACTCACAACTGCTTCCTGCAACACACAAAAGCAGCCATAGACAATGTGTAAGTTAGTGAGCATGATGTGTTCCAGAGAAACTTAATTTACAGATCCAGACTTGAATTTCATACAATTTTTAAGTGTCACAGACTATTATCCTTCATTGGATTATTTTCAAACATTTTTTAGCTTTCTGGCTATACAAAAGCATACAGTTGACTGAATTTGGCCAAGAAACCTATATTATCTCCCCGTTATCATTGTAGCAAATTACCACAAAGCTGGTGGCTTAAAACAGCAGTATTCTCCCACAGCTCTGGAAGCCAGAAGATTGACATAAATTTCAAGGTGTTGCTACTGCACTTCCTCCTAAGGGTTAAGGAAGAGTCTGTTCTTAAACTCCTTTGTCTTTGTGTAGCTGCAGATATTTACTCCAATCTCTCTACTCTTTCCTGCAGCCAGTAGGTCCCTCCTGCGATCTTGCTGGTCCTCCTGTCGGCAAGTTCAAGTTTACAACAAGGGTCTCTTGCTGGTGATTACTATGGTTTGCTTTTGGGGATTCCCAGGTGGCACAGTGGTAAAGAATCCACCTGCAATGCAGGAGACCTGGGTTCGATCCCTGGGTGGGGGAGATCGAAGGAAATGGCAACCCACTGCGGTATTCTTGCCTAGAGAATCCCATAGAGAGAGGAGCATGGAGGGCTACAGTCCATAGGGTTACAAAGAGTTGGACATAACTGAAGCAACTTAGCATGCACACACACATGGCTGTAGAAGTTTATTCTTTCTGGAAAAGAAAGTAAATGGAAGAGACTGGTGAATTACAAGACTGGAAGACTAAAACGGTAAAATGGTAAGCCAAGACTATACAATTGCAGGGATTTGAATGGGTGGGAGATAGATGGTAGGTTTTATACTTTGAATTTTGTTACCACAGTTCCAATGAATAAGATGGATTGTAGATAATTCTGGCCACATTTAATACCTCTTTTCAGGCAGCCAGTGATAAAAGAGGAAGACTTGTCTCAAATTAGGTTATTCTTGCATTTAAAATACTCAGTATTTAGGAAGCCAAGTAGACAAGGTTTGATCTCTTGGTGGTAGGTAGTAAGCATTTGGGACAAAGTCAAACACATCTCCTGGTGTTTAACATGGGGGTGAATATATGATCGTGCATAACATATGATAAAGGCACCACCCGGGTGACCTTCAGGAGTGCAGCTGAACTGGCGGAAAGAGAACTGAGTTGTCAGATGTCAGAGAAACCCATTGAAGCCACCAGCCAAAAATGAATGAGTTAAGTCTTCAATTATTTACTGCAAAGGCATAAGCAAGAGGCTAAAACTGGAGAAAGCACTGACTCCCTCTGTTCCATTTCCCGCTGTGAAGCAGTGCACCAGTAGGAGGATCAGGTAGACCAATGACCAACGTGAGGGTCAGCTCACTCTTGAAGGAGCTGGACCAAAAGTCTCTGGTGTGAAGGGGAGGAGGAGGGCCAGGGGTGGAATTTGCTGGGAACTGAGTGAGAGTGAGGAAACAGGTCTGGTGTCTGGTGTCCTGGCTCAAGGTTTCCCCCTTCTCCCTTCACAAGGCTGCCTTATTACAGGTGCCTGCAGAGACCTCTCTGGCTGCAGCCTCAGAGAAGGACATCTAGAAATGAGGGTGCCTCCTTACAAATGCAAATATGCAGAGCACATGACCAGCCAGGAGCACTTGAACCTTAAACAGCAGCCCCTTCCATGACTGCAAGGTACTGGCTGTGCGCCCAGCCTCTGTGTGGAGGGCAGCTTCTCCCCCAGCGACCTGCCAGGTGAAGATCTATAATCAGAACCTGAAAAATCACCTATTTTCCCAGGAGCCTGAAGTGAAGTGAAGGGAAAGTTGCTCAGTCGTGTCCAACTCTTTGCAACCCCATGGGCTATACAGTCCATGGAATTCTCTAAGCCAGAATACTAGAGTGGGTAGCCTTTTCCTTCTCCAGAGGATCTTCCTAACCCAGGGATAGAACCCAGGTCTCCCACATTGCAGGTGGATTCTTTACCAGCTGAGCCATAAGATAAGCCCAACAGGATTCCCTGTGAAGCTGGAGGAGCCCTGTGGTGCCCTCCATCCTTGGGCTGTGAGCACATGTGACTAATAAATAGCTACTAACTACATCTTTCCAGTTTTATGTGTCCTATGTTAGGTCACCTTGTACTATTCAGAATGGGAAAAACCTCCTTCACCAACAGGGTGAACTGGAGGTGATCAGAACAGTCTTCCTCTGGAGGTTCATCTAAATGACAACAGAAATGCAAGGAGGAGATGATTTCAGTTTTCTTGGAAATGATTAAGTGAAAGTGACCTATGGTCCAAAGACATTGACAAAACATTAAGAAAAAGACAGAGGATATAAAGATCCAGAGGGACAGAACATAATGGATGTAGCTACATTCCAGAAGATGTAAAGGAGAAGTTACAGGAGTGATTCTTCCTGAGAAATTCTTCAGAGATCTCCAAAGCAAAAATTACTTACAAATTTGAGTATGAAAGGTGGCGCCATTCATCAGTGCCTCCCTCTCTCCACCCCACTCCCAGACATGCCCAGACACCTGGGGTTTACATCATTATCTTTAGGGTAAAATAGGAGAAAAAAAAAAACTAAAAATTATTTAAAATATTTCATTTTTTAAAAAAATAATTTTTAGGGTTTTTTTTCACCTATTTTACCCTAAAGGTAATGATGTAAACCCCAAGTGTCTGGTTGCTTTTTATGGTGGGTATCAAATCAGATCAGATCAGTTGCTCAGTAGTGTCCGACTCTTTGCGACCCCATGAATCGCAGCACACCAGGCCTTCCTGTCCATCACCAACTCCCAGAGTTCACTGAGACTCATGTCCATCGAGTCAGTGATGCCATCCAGCCATCTAACCCTCCGTCGTCCCCTTCTCCTCCTGCCCCCAATCCCTCCCAGCATCAGAGTCTTTTCAAATGAGTCAACTCTTCACATGAGGTGGCTAAAGTACTGGAGTTTCAGCTTTAGCATCATTCCTTCCAAAGAAATCCCAGGGCTGATCTCCTTCAGAATGGACTGGTTGGATCTCCTTGCAGTCCAAGGGACTCTCAAGAGTCTTCTCCAACACCACAGTTCAAAAGCATCAATTCTTCGGCACTCAGCCTTCTTCACAGTCCAATTCTCACATCCATACACAACCACAGGAAAAACCATAGCCTTGACTAGACGAACCTTTGTTGGCAAAGTAATGTCTCTGATTTTGAATATGCTATCTAGGTTGGTCATAACTTTCCTTCCAAGGAGTAAGCGTCTTTTAATTTCATGGCTGCAGTCACCATCTGCAGTGATTTTGGAGCCCCCCAAAATAAAGTCTGACACTGTTTCCACTGTTTTCCCATCTATTTCCCATGAAGTGCTGGGATCAGATGCCATGATCTTCGTTTTCTGAATGTTGAGCTTTAAGCCAACTTTTTCACTCTGCACTTCCACTTTCATCAAGAGGCTTTTTAATTCCTCTTCACTTTCTGCCATAAGGGTGGTGTCATCTGCATATCTGAGGTTATTGATATTTCTCCAGGCAATCTTGATTGCAACTTGTCCAGTCCAGCATTTCTCATGATGTACTCTGCATATAAGTTAAATAAACAGGGTGACAATATACAGCCTTGACGAACTCCTTTTCCTATTTGGAACCAGTCTGTTGTTCCATGTCCAGTTCTAAGTTTTGCTTCCTGACCTGCATACAAATTTCTCAAGAGGCAGATCAGGTGGTCTGGTATTCCCATTTCTTTCATAATTTTCCACAGTTTATTGAGATCCACACAGTCAAAGGCTTTGGCATAGTTAATAAAGCAGAAATAGATGTTTTTCTGGAACTCTCTTGCTTTTTCCATGATCCAGCGGATGTTGGCAATTTGATCTCTGGTTCCTCTGCCTTTTCTAAAACCAGCTTGAACATCAGGAATTTCACGGTTCACATTTTGCTGAAGCCTGGCTTGGAGAATTTTAAGCATTACTTTACTAGCATGTGAGATGAGTGCAATTGTGTGGTAGTTTGAGCATTCTTTGACATAGAAACCAAATTAAAGCCTTTTTTTTATTTGGCAAGGGAATGAAAGTAGGTGACTATATCTACCTGCCTACTCCTCTCTACTCATCCTAAAATGCAGTCAGTCTGTTGACATCCCATCCAAGGATACTGTATTCAAAGTCTGTTCCTAAGTCCAGGAGAAAATATAGAATCTCAAAGCTATTGAAAAAAAAGTAATAACATTGTATGGCCACTCTATATGGCTGTTCTCCTGCTCTCTGTACATCCCCTGCCTGACTAGGGCTTGCTTCATCTATACCCTCCTCACATGACTGACCTTCCTACATATTTTCCCAGGCCCCAGCTAGTGATTATTCTTATCAAAGGGGCAGTGAGGGGTCTGCCCCTCTACAGGTTTCTCTGGTAACTAATGGGCCCACCTGAAGTCAATTCCCCTATAACTGGAGCCTCCCCTTCCCTCGGGGAGTGAAGACTGCCACCATGCCCTGCCCACCTTCTGCCTCACACGGTGTGGTGTTGCTCCAGGACCTTGCATCAGACATGGAAGATTCCCATCCACGAAACCACTGATGTCTCTGTTGCTGATTCCAGAGTCTTTCTTTGGTCTTGAAGCTGGGCAACATAGGTCTTCCTTGTAGTTGGGGTGGAGCCCAATAAACACAAAAAAGAAGTAGAAAACAAAAGCAAAACGGCAAACAAAACAACCAAAATTAATAGTGATAATTCCGAAAGAAGGATTCTAAAAATTGCATTCTAATATGACATTCCCTTCTTAAGTAAACCACTTTTTCTCTTCACTATTTCAGGATTTTCTTTCTTCCATGATTATACGGATTATATGAAAATGTCATGGAAAAGTTACTAGGCATTATGTACAAGGCAAGTTCTTCCCCACAGTGATTGTTTCTTTTATTTTTACTAATTTTCATCCAGGTCAGTGCTATGGGCTCCTTCATTTCCTGTAAGTCGTGATGCAAAGTCACCTTCTCTTTTAAGCATTTCCTGGCCACTCTACCTCAAATTTCAACACGCTTCTAGAACATTTCATATTGCCTTTCCTGATGTAATTTGTTCTCTTTGGAACATTGTCCAATATACTACATTTATCATACTTATACTGTCTTTCTCCTACACTAAAATGTCAGCTTTGCAAGCACAGAGATATTAATCCCTTTTGTTTTAACACTGTATTTCCAGCTCCTAGGGGAGTATCTGTTATGTTGTAATTATTTCATTAATATTTACTGAAGAAATAAAAAATTGACTTGGGGGGAAATATAAAATGGTCTATGATTTTATTTTTATTTCTAATTCATTTCTTTTAGAAAGCAAGGGATTTTTGATAGTTGGGGGAGACAGTAGAAAAAAAAAGGAACTAGATTTAATAAAATTGGTGGAGAGAAAATGAAGTCTGAATGAGGCAATGAAGTTTCTAGAAGGATACAAAGTAAGAAAAAGAGTTAGATATTTGAACTTTAAAATCCAAGATGGAATAATATGAGGTGGTAACAAGTCCATGAGGAGATCTACCAGATGGTGATAAACCTTGAGATCAATTGGGCTGAGGGAGCACCTGTTATTATTATTGTCTTAGAATATGGTCAAAATGTCAGTATTAATAAATATAGCATGTATTTGGAAGGTCCTCATATTAGCCAAGATTCTCCAGAGAAACAGTGAATAGGATATATACAGGTGTATAGAAAGAGATTTATTATGAAGGATTGGTCTGTGCTATTAGGGCAGCTATGAAGCCCCATGATGTGCTGCCCAAAAGCTAGAAGCCCAGGAAAGCCAGCGAGGTATTTGTAGCTCAAGCCCAAACTCCTAAGAATCAGGGGAGTCAGTGATCTAAATCCCAGCCCAAGTCTGAATGTCCAAGATCCAGGGGTCAGTGGTGTAAGTCCTGGTCCAAGTCTGAAGGTCTGAGAGGAGAGACAGGAGTGCAGATGTTCAAAGGCAGGAGAAGAGGGGTGTCTCAGCTCTTTGCAGAAGGCAAATCTGCCCTTTTTCTGCCATTTTGTTCTATTCAAGCCCTCAGTAGATTAGATGGTGCCCACGTGCTTTGGTGAAGGCAGATCCCCTTACTCTGCCTACCTGTTCAAATGCTACACTCTTCCAGAGACATCCTCCTAGATACACCAAGATATAATGCTTTCACCAGCTATTAGGGCATCCATCCTTTAGTCTAGCCAAGATGACAAGTAAAATTAACTATCACTGTCTGTAATTATATATTGGGAAACTGCACAGCAAGTTAAGTGATATTGGTTAAAAAAGAAAAATTGACAAATGCAAAGGCAAAGACTTCCCTTTTAAATGACTTGGTGTTATTAATTTATCAAGATATAATCTTTAGGGACTTGCCTGACTGTTCAGTTGTTAAAATGCCACCTTCTAATGCAGAGGGTGCGGGTTCGATCCCTGGTCAGGGAACAAAGATCCCACATGCAGCGAGCAGCCAAAAATTAAAAAAAAAAAAAAAAGAAAAAGAAATCCAAACTTTAGGGCATGGATTTTAGACAGAAATCCACTTACCATACACAGGGAAGAGAGTGGGGCTTTCAACTTAGCAATAAGAGAGGACCCTAAGTAATAACCTTGGATCGCAATTGGAGCTAGGCACTCCATAGTCGAGGCCTGCTTGTCTTCTACCTGAGGGATGGTATAGGAGCAAAGTGTTGCTTAGTGATAGGAGGTAGTTCATCCAATGAGAGTTTGTTTTCAAATAATCTTGAAAAACACTGCTTCCCTGATCTCACTCTGGGAGTATCATGACATAATATAACAAATTCAAAGCTATTTGAAGTTTGACAATAAAGAAACCTGCTTTTTGAACTCAGCTTTCTCTGACTATATTTAATTAAAGAACATATTATTCACAGCATGTCTATTAACTTCCTGTGGAACTGGTGAGAAATGCTTTTAAAAGCCAAAGCTGGGGCTATAATCAGAGATAAATTACCTGAAGTTGCTGAGAAAATTGAACTATTGGGTAGAAAACAAAGCAAGTCAATAATTTAATGTGTTGGCATCAATCCATTGACACTCACTTTCCAAATTTTATTCCTGACCAGTTGAATATGCCTATGAGAATGCAAATACATCATAATGAGAAAAATAATTTGAATAACTAAACAGTGGTCACATTGCAAACAGCTGCAACAAAACCTCAATGAAAAAGTCCTCTTGAAATGGTCAAAGCTTTTAATTTTATCATATTTTTACAAAAAAAAAAAAAAAAGACTGGGTGTTTTTATAGGGCACTTTATATATAATATTCTTTAATTTTAAAGAAAGTAATATTGTTACCAGGGATGTAGTGGGTTGGACAATGCATGCCTCCCAAATTCATGTTTACCCAGAACTTCAGAATGTAACATTTGGAAATTGGGTCTTTGCAAATTTATTAGTTAAGATTAAGTCATACCAGATAAAATTGAAACCTAAACCCAGTGGTTTTATAACAGGAGAGAATACACAGAGAAACACAGAAAGAAGAGGCCATGTGAAGAGTAATCCAATCTGTGGATGTGGAACCCTGGTGGCTCAGATGGTAAAGCGTCTGTCTACAATGTGGGAGACCTGGGTTTGATCCCTGGGTCAGGAAGATCCCCTGGAGAAGGAAATGGCAACCCACTCCAGTCCTATTGCCTGGACAATCCCACTGATGGAGGAGCCTGGAAGGCTACAGTCCATGGGATCACAAAGAGTTGGACACAACTGAGCAACTCCACTTTCACTTTGTGGATACATAGGAGTTGCAGATACAGAAGAATTTTTACAAGAATATACAATATTGGTGCAAAAGGTAGTAAAAAGCTGTCCATAAAAGATAGATTTCTCTTCTATTTACTTGCCCTAAAATTTATCCTTTGGGGAAAGAAAAAAACTAAAAGAAAGCCCTTATATTAGTATAACATACTTAAAGTTAATAAGGGCTTACTAGACATATAGTTGCAATACACTTCAATGTCTTGGGCTTTCCTGCTTGCTCAGATGGTAAAGAATCTGCCTGCAATACAGGAGACTCAGGTTATATCCCTGGGTTGAGAAGATCCCCTGGAGAAGGGAATGGCAATCCACTCCAGTATTCTTGCCTGGAGAATTCCATAGTCAGCGGTGTCTGGTGGGCTACAGTCCATCTCAAAGAGTCTAACACAACTGAGCAACTAACACTTTCACTTTACATGTCTTAGCACATCTATCACACAGAGGGAAGCTTTCATTTTAAATTTACACTGTCTTAGAAATTTTTGTATTAACCATTTGCTCTGTTACAGACTGAATTGTCCTCAGAAAATACAAATGCTGAAGCCCTAACCCCAAGTGACACTGTACAGAGGGGACAGGGCCTTCAAGGAAGTAATTAAGGTTAAATGATGTCTTAGGGTGAGGACTCAATACAATATGTTGTGTGCCTGCTCAGTTGTGTCCAAATTTCTGCATCTCCTGTATTAGCAGACAGATTCTTTACCACCGAGTCATTGGGGAAGCCCTGGTGCCCTTATAGGAAAAGAAAGACAGCAGAAAAACCCACACAAGAGGACACACGGGAAGACTGCTATCTTAAAGCCATGGAGAGAGACCTTAAGAGAACTCAATTGTGCCAGCACGTTGCTCTTGGAATTTGAACCTCCATAAAAATATAAATGTGTGGTTAAGCCACTCAGTATGTGATATTTTTTGTTCTGGGAGCCAAAGTAGACTAATGCATCCCCTGATGTTGTTACCCTTATCTTTAAGAATCCAAAAGATAAGTAATAGAAATAAGTTACTTTCTAAGTAATTTGTGTCTGTCAGAAATAGTAGGCATGGCTATCTGTTGAAACCTTATTTTAGGAAAGATTCTGTATTAGCACTTCAGTTTATAAGTATGCCACATCCAAGGGCAAAGGCGAAGCCCCAGCAAGACAGTAGGAGGGGCAAAATCGCATTTAGAATCAAACACCTCAGCTTCCAGAGAAGCTCAACAAACCTTGTGTGCACCAGGACCCAGAGACCCCACAGAGACTGGGCCAGAACTGTGTTTGAGTATCTCCTGTGAAGGCATGGATCAGCAGTGGCCTGCTGCAAGGGCAGATGCTATGGGTGCAGCAGATCTGGGTATGGCATAAGCCCTCTCAGAGTAAATCACCATTAACCCCAACTGTGGTCATGTATGGATGTGAGAGTTGGACTGTGAAGAAGGCTGAGCACTGAAGAATTGATGCTTTTGAGCTGTGGTGTTGGAGAAGACTCTTGAGAGTCCCTTGGACTGCAAGGAGATCCAACCAGTCCATTCTGAAGGAGATCAGCCCTGGGATTTCTTTGGGAGGAATGATGCTAAGGCTGAAAGTCCAGTACTTTGGCCACCTCATGTGAAGAGTTGACTCATTGGAAAAGACTTTGATGCTGGGAGGGATTGGGGGCAGGAGGAGAAGGGGACGACAGAGGATGAGATGGCTGGATGGCATCACTGACTCAATGGACGTGAGTCTGAGTGAACTCCGGGAGTTGGTGATGGACAGGGAGGCCTGGTGTGCTGCGATTCATGGGGTCGCAAAGAGTCGGACACGACTGAGCGACTGAACTGAACTGAACTGAGAGCACCAGGACTTACATAGGACTGGGGAAACAGACTCTTGGAGGGCACAAACAGAACCGTGTACACACCAGGACGCAGGAGAAAGGAGCAGTGACCCCACAAAAGACTGACCCAGACTTGCTTCTGAGTGTCCAGGAGTCTCCAGGGGAGGTGTGTGTCTACAGTGGCCTGCTGCAGTGTCAGGGGCACTGAGTGCAGCAGTGCATACATGAGACCTTTTGAAGGAAGTCAGCATTATCTTTATTACCTCCACTATATTTTGGCTTCAGTTCAAACAACAGTGAGGGAAGACAATTCTGCCCATCAGAACAAGGCCCAGTTTTCCCCTCAGTCTCTTCCATCAGGAAGCTTCCATAAGCATCTTATCTTTCTCCATCAGAGGGCAGACAGAATGAAGACCACAGTCATAGAAAACTAACCAAACTGATTACACGGACCACAGCCTTGTCTAACTCAATGAAACTATGAGCCATGTCATTTAGGGCCACCCAAGATGGACAGGTCACGCTGAAGAGTTCTGACAAAATGTGATCCACTGGAGACGGGAATGGCAAATCACTTCAGTATTCTTGCCTTGAGAACCACATGAACAGCATGAAAAGGCAGAAAGATAGGATACTGAAAGGTGAACTTCCCAGATCAGTAGATGCTCAATATGCTACTGGAGATCAATGGAGAACTAACTCTGGAAAGAATGAAGAGATAGAGCTAAAGCAAACACAACACACAGTTATGTGTGTGACTGGTGATGGAAGTAAAGACCAATGCTGTAAAGAGTAATACTCTTTACATATTGGAATATGTATTTGCATAGGAACCTGGAATGTTGTTAGGTTTATTCAGCTCAGTTCAGTTGCTCAGTCATGTCCATCTCTTTGTGACAACATGGACTGAAGCATCCCAGGCCTCCCTGTCAATCACCAATTCCCAGAGTCTACTCAAACTCATGTCTGTTGAGTCGATGATGCCATCCAACCATCTCATCATCTGTCATCCCTTTCTCCTCCCACCTTCAATCTTTCCCAGCATCAGGGTCTTTTCAAATGAGTTAGTTCTTCACATCAGGTGGCCAAAGTATTGGAGTTTCAGCTTCAATAAGAGTCCTTCCAATGAACACTCAGGGCTGATCTCCTTTAGAATGGACTGGTTGGATCTCCTTAGAGTCCAAGGGACTCTCAAAAGTGTTCTCCAGCACCACAGTTCAAAAGCATCAATTCTTTAGCATTCAGCTTTCTTTATAGTTCAATTCTCACATCCAGTGAGCGGTGGCTGCACGGTGCTGGAGAGGTGAGAGGCCGAGAGGAGATACCCCATGCCCAAGGTCAGAGAAACTGCAATAAGACAGTAGGCACTGAGAGAGGGCATCAGAGGACAGACAGACAGAAACCACAATGAGAGAAAACTAACCAATGTAAACACCTGGACCACAGACTTGTCTAACTCATTGAAACTATGAGCCATGCCATATAGGGCCACCCAAGACGGACAGGTCATAGTGGAGAGTTCTGACTCATTAACACATATACAAAAATTGGAATGATACAGAGATTAGCATGGCCCTTGCACAAGGAAGATATGCAAATTTGTGAAGCATTGCGTCCATGAATCAAGGCAAATCGGAAGTGGTCAAACAGGAGATGGCAAGACTGAACGTCGACATTTTAGGAATCAGTGAACTAAAATGAACTGGAGTGGGTGAATTTAACTCAGATGACCGTTGTATCTACTACTGTGGGCAAGAATCCATTAGAAGAAATGGAGTAGCCATCACAATCAACAAGAAAGTCTGAAATGCAGTACTTGGATGAAATCTCAAAAACGAGAGAATGATCTCTGTTTCCAAGGCAAACCACTCAATATCAGAGTAATCCATATCTATGCCTCGACCAATAATGCTGAAGATGCTGAAGGTGAACAGTTCTATGAAGACTGACAAGACTTTCTAGAACTAACACCAAAAAAAGATTCATTATAGGGAACTGGTATGCAAAAGTAAGAAGTCAAGAGATACCTAGACTAACAGGAAAATTTGGCTTCGGAGTACAAAATGAAGCAGGTCTGGGGCTAATAGAGTTTTGCCAAGAGAATGCACCGGTCATAGCAAACACCCTCTTTCAACAATACAAGAGAAGGCTCTACACATGGACATCACCAGATGGTCAACACGGAAATCGGATTGATTATATTCCTTGCAGCCAAAGATGGAAAAGCTCTATACAGTCAGCAAAAACAAGACCAGGAGCTGATTGGGGTTCAGGTCAGGAACTCCTTATTGCCAAATTCAGACTGAAATTGAAGAAATTAGGGAAAACCAATAGACCATTCAGGTATGACCTAAATCATATTCCTTAGATTATACAAAAGTGACAAATAGATTCAAGGGATTAGATCTGATAGACAGAATGCTTGAAGAACTATTGACAGAGGTTTGTGACATTGTATAGGAGGCAGGGATCAAGATCATCCCCAAGAAATAGAAATGCAAAGAGGCAAAATGGTTGTCTGAAGAGGCCTTACAAACAGCTATGAAAAGAAGAGAAGTGAAAGGCAAAGGAGAAAAGGAAAGATTTACCCATTTGAATGCAGAGTTCCAAAGAATATCTAGGAGAGATGAGAAAGCCTTCCTCAGGTATCAAAGCAAAGAAATGAAACAAAATAATAGAATGGAAAAGACTAGAGGTCTTTTCAAGAAAATTAGAGATTCCAAGGGAATATTTCATGTGAAGATGGAAACAATAAGGGACAGAAATGGTATGGACCTAATAGAAGCAGACGATATTAAGAAGAGGTGGCAAGAACACACAGAAGAGCTATACAAAGAAGATCATCATGAACCAGATAGCCACAATGGTGTGATCACTCACCTAGAACCAGACATCCTGGAATGTGAAGTCAAGTGGGCCTTAGGAAACATCACTACAAAGCTAGTGGAGGTGATGGAATTCCAGTTGAACTATTTCAAATCCTAAAAGATGATGCTGTGGAAGTGCCACACTCAATATGCCAGCAAATTTGGAAAATTCAGCAGTGCCACAGGACTGGAAAAGGTCAGTTTTCATTCCGATCACAAATTAAGGCAATGCCAAAGAATGCTCAAACTACTGCACAATTGCACTCATCTCACACACTATAAAGTAAAGCTCAAAATTCTCCAAGCCAGGCTTCAACAGTATGTGAACCATGAACTTCCAGATGTTCAAGCTGGATTTAGAAAAGGCAGAGGAAACAGAGATTTAATTGCCAACATCTGTTGGATCATGGAAAAAGCAAGAGTTCCAGAAAGACATCTATTTTTGCTTTATTGACTATGCCAAAGCCTTTGACTGTGTAGATCACAAAAAAGTGTGGAAAATTCTTCAAGATATGGCAATATCAGACCACCTGGCCTGCCTCCTGAGAAATCTTCATGCAGGTCAAGAAGCAACAGTTGGTACTGGACCTGAAATAGTAGACTAGTTCCAAATAGAAAGAGGAGTATGTTAAGGCTGTACATTGTCATTCTTCTTTTTTTAATAATATGCAGAGTACATCATGAGAAATGCTAGGCTGGATGAAGCACAAGCTGGAATCAAGATTGCTGCAGATAAAGAAACTCAGATATGCAGATGACACCAACCTTAAGGTAGAAAGCAAAGAATAACTGAAGAGCCTCTTGATGAAAATATGAAGGAGAGTGAAAATTTTGGCTTAAAACTCAACATTCAAAAAAATAATATTATGGTATCTGGGCCCATTGTTTCATGGCAAATAGATGGGGAAACAATGGAAACAGTGAGAGACTTTATATTTTGGCTCCAAATTCACTGCAGATGGTGACTGTAGCCATGAAATTAAAAGACACTTGGTCCTTAGAAGAAAAGCTATGACCAATCTAAACAGCATAGTAAAAAGCAGAGGCATTACTTTGCCAGCAAATCTCTGTCTGGTCAAAGCTACAGTTTTTCCATTAGTCATATGGAAATGTGAGATTTGGTCTATAAAAAAGCTGAGCACCGAAGAATTGATGCTTTTGAACTGTGGTGTTGGAGAAGACCCTTGAGAGTCCCTTGGACTTCAAAGAGATCCGACCAGTCAATCCTAAGGGAAATCAGTCCTGAATATTCATTGTAAGAACTGACACTGAAGCTGAAACTCCAATACTTTGGCCACCTGATGTGAAGAGCTGCCTCATTTGGAAAGACCCTGATGCTGGGCACGATTGAAGGCGAGAGGACAAGGGGACAACAGAACATGAGATGGTTAGATGGCATCACTGACTGGTTGGACATGAGTTTGAGTATGCTCTAGGAGTTAGTGATGGACAAGGAAGCCTGGCGTGGTGCAGTCCATGGGTCACAAAGAGTCGGACACGACTGAGTGACTAAACTCTATATTAAATCAGTAGTGAATTAGTTAAAATTAGATTCCTTATTTTGTAGTGATAGGACTGGAGCACAGAGTTTTTCAGAAATTTGACTTAGGTCTTAGAATTTGGAAAATCTGGAATTGTTACTTCACTCCAAGCAAAGTAACTATTTGGTTCAGTTCAGTTCAGTCCCTCAGTTGTGTCTGATTCTTTGTGACCCCAAGGACTGCAGTGCACCAGGCTTCCCTGTCCCTCACCAACTCCTGGAGCCTACTCAAACTCATGTCCATCAAGTTGGTGAGGTCATCCAACCATCTCATTCTCTGTGGCCCCCTTCTCCTCCTTTCTTCAATCTTGCCCAGCATCAGGGTCTTTTCCAATGAGTCAGTTCTTGCATTAGTTGGCCGAAGTATTGGAATTTCAGTTTCAGCATCAGTTTCTCAATAAATATTCAGGACTGATTTTTTTTAGGATTGACTGGCTTGATCCCCTTGCAGTCCAAGGAACCCTTCAGAGTCTTCTCCAACACCACAGTTCAAAAGCATCAATTCTTCAGCACTCAGCTGTTTTTATAGCCCAACTCTCACAGCCATACACGATTACTGGAAAAACCATAGCTTTGACCAGATGGACCTTTGTTTTCAAAGTAATGTTTCTGCTCTTAATATGCTGTCTAGCTTGGTCATAGCTTTTCTCCCAAGGAGCAAGCGTCTTTTAATTTTATGGCTGCAGTCCCCATCTGAAGTGATTTTGGATCCAGAAAAAATAAAGTGTCTCACTGTTTCCACTATTTCCCCATCTATTTGCCATGAAATGATGGGACCAGATGCCATGACTTTAGCTTTTTGAATGCTGAGTTTTAAGCCAATTTTTTCACTCTCCTCTTTCACTTTCATCAAGAGGCTGTTTAGTTCTTCTTTTTCTGCCATAAGGGTGGTGTCATCTGCGTATATGAGATTATTGATATTTCTCCCGGCAATCTTGATTTGGGCTTTTGCTCATCCAGCTTAGCCTTTTGCATAATGTACTCTGCATGTACATCAAATAAGCAGGGTAATGATATGGCCTTGATGTACTCCTTTCCTAATTTGGAACCAGTCTGTTGTTTCATGTCCGGTTCAAACTATCATTCTTGATCTGCATACAGATTTCTCTGGAGACAGATAAGGTGGTCTTATATTCCCATCTCAAATAATTTTCCACAGTTTGTTGTGATCTCACAGTTATATTTATATACGGGCAGTTTATTATATATCAATTATGTCTCAATAAAGTTTTAAAAAAAGAGACAGAGAAACACTACTTATATACTCTCCCTAACTGTTCTTATCCATGATAATTTATTTGGGTACTTCAGTGACTGAACAGCAACAACATGTGTACAGGAGACCTCAATTTTAGTCTTCATCTGGCAAGTCACTACTTACCTGCCCACCTTTATATGTAATGATTCACTATACATCTGCTACTTCGTTGCTGTTTTGTTTCTAAGTTGTGTCTGACCCTTTGCAACCCCATGGACTGTAGCCCACCAAGCTTCTCTGTTCATGGGATTCTCCAGGCAAGAAAACTGGAGTGGGTTGCCATTTTCTCCAGGGGATCTTCCCAACCCAGGTATCCAACTTGTGTCTCCTGAATTGGTGGGCAAAGGCTTTACCACCAAAGCACCTGGGAGGCCTCTGCTACTGAATATTCAATAACATTTAATTCTTCAACTACACTCTTTTTCTCTCAGTAGGTCAACTCTTCTCATACAATGTTAATATCAAGAATTCAGTTACTAAAGGAATGTTTCAAGGAAATGTCAAATCCTTTCTCTTCCTTGTATCAGGAATTTCTACAGTCTGAGCTTTTGCATCATAGAAAACTTTCAGAATCTTGCCTTTAATCTCCTGCAATCACCTTTTCAACCCTAAAATTTATTTTCAATATATAATAAATATTTGTTTCTTTTGTGAATGTGCCAGGTTATTTTATGTCACACACTTCAGTACATATTGTTGCATTTTCTTATAAATCTTCTCTTTTTATTGTTTGTAAGTCTTAATCTAAAACTATTGTCTTCATGAAGTTTTATTTTGCTTTCATTCTCTCACTGATATGGGATCTCTTTTACCTGTGGCTCGCTATATTAAATAACTATCTTCAGTATACTAAACACATTATTTTATCTTTATCATGTTTGTTAAAATTCAAACACTAAGGGACTTTTCCTGGGAGTCTAGCAGTTAAGACTCCTGGCTTCTAATGCCAAGGACAGAGTTTCAAGCCATGGTCAGGGAATTAAAACCCATATGCCACACAGTGGCAAAAAAAAAAAAAAAAGTCAAACACAAAATTTTCCTGAAAGCAGGATATTTTCACTTTTATATTCCTTGCACTAGACACAGTGCCTGGCACAGACTAGGTGTGTAATGAATTGTGTGATGTGAATAAATGGACAAGATAATTAGCCATCAGGTACAATGCTCCTATTTGCCCAGGGAAGGATTGCCAGGCTTGATTATGTTTTTTTTCTTTTATGTAAGGATCAAAAGACAGGTTTCTGAAAGCAGATGGCACATCTATTCATTTGGCAAGATGTATCAATCTTATTTGGTATCATTTTCAGTGGAATATTCTCAGGAAATACTGTGTGATAAATGTCTATTAACCCAATGGATTATTAATGAAGAGGGACGGGGATCCTAATGAGACATCTAGGGTGACTTTTCATTAGGTGGATCATCTGATGAAAGAAGTTGAATCAGGAAGAGATTCATGGATCTAGACACAGATTGGGAGAAAATGTCTTCCCCCTCATATTCCAAATGTAGGAAAGCACCAGCCATACAAATTCTGCTTGCTTACATAACCACTGATGAAAGAATTTAACTATACATAACTAACATTATGTATATATTAGCCTAATACAAAAGATATTCAATAGATAAAATTGTGAAAGTCATAGAACAAATCTACTTTTGGATTGGTACTAATGGCTGGCTATTCTCTATGTCGATGATCTCTCTTTCTTCTCTAAGCTCTAAGTTCTATTCCTTCTCTAGGCTCTAAGCTATTTTTTCTCTAAGCTCCTCATAATATGACAGAAATCTTGATACTCCCTGTTTCCAAGGAATTTTAAGCTACCTATCAAAATTGTTCCTTTTCTTTTTCTTCTTCCTTCTTCTTATTGCTCCTCCATTTTCCTTATTATCAATATTATTATCATCATCAATCCATCACCTTAAAATCATAATCAACCATCTTCAGTGTACTAAAGACATGATTTTATTACATTTGTTAAAAGTCAAACACTAAGGGAATTCCCTGGTGGTATAGAAGTTAAGCCTTCAGGCTTCCAATGGCAAGATATAATATTCCTTACACACACAAATATACTCACATACATGTGTACATATTCATATAATTCACAGACAAGGTATGAGTTATTTTTAAACCATTCTTCTTCTAAAATATCTGAGATTCTTGGAATAATATATTATATGAAGCTATGTGCACACTTACTGAAGATCCCATTCAGGTAAGTAATATTTGAGGAATTGATAAAAATGTACTTCCTATGAATACAGAATCACTGTATTCTTGATATTTAAGAATCATAAGGCATTTGTTGCCAATGTTATTTACTTCTGAGAAATTTACACTGCTTTCAGGTCAATATACGTCGCTGACCACAAACTATTTTGAAAGGAAAGAATTTACTCTAAAATATCACTTACTTCCAGTGAGGCATAAAGAGTACATCAAATCAAATAGTCAAATCTATAGGTCATATGTGGAAGTTAGGCATAACCTCTTGAATTTAGGCTTAACCAAATGGCTAATTGTGAACAATGGATTGTGAAGAGACACTATGTCTTTTCCTGCCGCTATAATCGGCAACACTTTAGAAAGAGAGCAATTCAGCTGAGTAACGTTGCACTGTGCTCTTTTTCTCTGCACCCACCTGCATTGGTTACGTCCTGTGAGAAATCTGAAATATTTATAGTGCTTGGGTGCTTCAGTATCTATGTTGTTCAAAGCGTTATTCTGTCCTGAATAATTCAATCCAGAAGTCAAGGATGCTACTTCAAGTTTCCCTTTGATATCCTTAAGCAACTGTAAAACCATCTGTCTGCAACAAATAACTTTTTGAGAGTTCATTTTATGTTGTTTTGGTTTTGTTATGTTTTGACGTGATGATTTAGAATGAAAATGCAGGTACATATACAAATTCAGGCGCATGAATGATGAAGTCAGATATGTGGACAGGCGCTTTGTTCAAATCAAAACACGAATGAATCAAATCCAGGGAAAAGCTGACCACTGGTTTATTCGCAAACTATCAAGAAATTATTCTCCTTGTCACCTCTCTTTTAAGGGTATAGATAAGGGTTGGGACTGAAGACAGAAAATATAGTGTGGTTCTTAAGGATTATAGAAAATTCTAGTCCCTCTTAATCCTACTATATGTTTGCTAACCTAGAAAAATGCAATAATTAATAGGTTGTCATGTTTTTGGGGATGTTGGAGTAATGCAGTCATGTATTAGTAATGTGAAGCCCAAATCCTTTTCACAGTTAAGTTTGCCTAGACAGTTGGCTTGTAACCCTAACATTTTCAAGTAAACAAAAAATTATTCCACATTTTTGTTGTTCAAAAATTAGTAGATTCTTCCAGGAGAAAATTTAAGTGGAAAGCTGCTACACTCATTTCAAAGAATGTGCAAGTGGGCAACTGAAGATTTTAATCTCCTGGTACAGAGGGAAAGGAATCCGAGTAGTACTGTGCACCGTTTGCTGTGACAATTAACAGCAACATCACGATTCATTACATCGGTACTTAATGACAGTGCTCCTAAAATTCAAGGGATTGGTGTTAGATACTCCAGAGATGAGTCAAACTGATAACTTATTTTGAGATTCTACCTTCTGTTTAACTGACTTGATGACATAAAAGAGGTGGGAGGAGATGAGAAGAATGAAAATTCTAATTAAATGAATGAGAACCAAAGACACAGAGATCTGTTTCAGACCATAAATCCAGTTAATTAAGCCTTTGGCTTGATGAATGTTTAATAACTTAATTCCATATTTATGTGTTATTAGGTATACTTTTCTGATGGCTTTACGTTCATCAAACAGTTTCTTAAGTCTTTAAGTTTTATAGTTTTAACAATGAGAACAACAGAACAAATGAATGTTTCTTACACTCTATAAATAGACTGAAGTTTCTCTGCTCGTGATAAATAGGAATAGAAATGTTACTAACTGATTTTTACTCATTACCTCCATCAGTACCTTTATTCAGTCAAATATTTGTCATGCACTTCTGTGAAAGATGCTATGCTAGAGAGAAAGGTACAACAGTAAAATACTGAGCAAAAGAGAAAATACTACATGTGTGTTGTTGATTCACATATATTCTGCTGTATATAGAGAAAATAAAGATTAAATATGCTTAGGGAAATGTCAGACAAACACTGTATGTTATTATTTATAAGAGAAATCAAAAAATAAAAAAACAAACTTGCAAATATAAAAAAATAGACACAGATATAAAAAACATGGTTATTTAGGACAGGGGCAAGAAAGGTGTGGGGGATTAAGATTTATAATAATTAAGATACACAAATGTATAAAGTAAACTACAATGATATATTGTACAGGGAATATAGCCACTATTTTATAACAACTATAAGTGCAGTCAAATCAGTAAAAATTTTGAATTGCTATGATGTAAGCCTGAATATTGTAAGTCAACTATACTTCAATAAAAAAGAAGACATATCATGAATAAAGAGTGTAATGGAACAACAGACTGGTTCCAATTAGGAAAAGGAGTACATCAAGGCTGTATATTGTCACCCTGCTTATTTAATGTATATGCAGAGTACATCATGAGAAATGCTGGGTTGGAAGAAGCACAAGCTGGAATCAAGATTTCCAGGAGAAATATCAGTAACCTCAGGTATGCAGATGACACCACCCTTATGGCAGAAAGTGAAGAGGAATTAAAAAGCCTCTTGATGAAAGTGAAAGAGGAGAGTGAAAAAGTTGGCTTAAAGCTCAACATTCAGAAAACGAAGATCATGGCATCTGGTCCCATCATTTCATGGGAAATAGATGGGGAAACAGTGGAAACAGTGTCAGACTTTATTTTGGGGGGCTCAAAAATCACTGCAGATGGTGACTGCAGCCATGAAATTAAAAGACGCTTACTCCTTGGAAGGAAAGTTATGACCAACCTAGACAGCATATTCAAAAGCAGAGACATTACTTTGCCAACAAAGGTCCATCTAGTCAAGACTATGGTTTTTCCTGTGGTCATGTATGGATGTGAGAGTTGGACTGTAAAGAAAGCTGAGCACCGAAGAATTGATGCTTTTGAACTGTGGTGTTGGAGAAGACTCCTGAGAGTCCCTTAGACTGCAAGGAGATCCAACCAGTCCATTCTGAAGGAGATCAGCCCTAGATGTTCTTTGGAAGGAATGATGCTAAAGCTGAAACTCCAGTACTTTGGCCACTTCATGCGAAGAGTTGACTCATTTGAAAAGACTCTGATGCTGGGAGGGATTGAGGGCAGGAGGAAGAGGCGACAACAGGGGATGAGATGGCTGGGTGGCATCACCGACTTGATGGAAGTGAGTTTGAGTGAACCCCGGGAGATGGTAGGGAAGCCTGGAGTGCTGGGATTCATGGGGTGGCAAAGAGTCAGATGTGACTAAGCGACTGAACTGAACTGATGCTAAAGATAATAAATATTTTAGAAAATTTGAGGAATATGAATTGGATCAGAAATACTGAGTTGAAGGAATAGATTAGAAGCATTGGAAAAGACAATGGCAACCCACTCGAGTATTCTTGCCTGGGACATTCCATGAACAGAGGAACCTGGTGGGCTATAGTGCATGGTTTTGCAAAGAGTCGGCCACAACTGAGAGACTGAGCACTTTAGAAACATGTTGCCATTTCATTTTGAATAGGATAGAAAAAGTAGATTCACTAATGAGGTGAGTTTAAGCAAGGATTTGGAGAAATCCAGAGTGTCAGGTGGATGGACCTCCAGAGAAGCCTTTTTGACAAAGGGAACAAACAAAGCTGGGGCCCTCAGAAAGTTCTACTCTTACATTGTCCAGGGAACACTGAAGTGACTCAAGGTGGCTGGATGGAGTATCAGGAAGAAAGTAGGAAGTGAAGTTAGACAGTGGGAGGCCAATCAAGTAGGATCTGTCCGGACTTCCCTGGTGGCCCAGTGGTTAAGAATCCACCTGCCAATCCAAGGGACACAGGTTGGATCCCAGGTCCAGGAAGATCCCACATGCCATGGGGCAGTTAAGCCTGTAGCTACAACTCCTAAATTCCATGATTCTACAGCCTGTACTTCGCAACAACAGACACCATTGCAATGGGAAGCCCATGCACCACAGCTAGAGAGAGCAGTCCCCACTCACTAGAGAAAAATTAGAGAAAGCCCACATGCAGCAATGAAAATCCAGAACAGCCAAAAATTAATACACAAAATGTAGATTTTGTTGTGCATTACAGTGTGGCTGTTTCTCTCTGTAAAATGAGAAATCACTGCAGAATTTTAGGCAGAACAGTAACATTGGCTGATTCATAATTTTAAAGTGTCACTCTAGACTCTGGTGAGAATAGACTTCCAGGGATCTAGGGTAGAAGGATGACGACCTGAAAAAGCCTTGCTATCAGCTCAGACCAAGGTAATTAGCGAGGAGTGGAGGTTGGAGCTTAGGTATATTTTCACAGTTGTGCCCAAAGGATTTGCTGACCTATTGATCATAATTGTGAGAGATAACAAGATAGTTCCAAAGTTTTGTACTTAAGTATAAGAAAGGAACTGTTATCAAATGAGACTGGGGAAGGGGCTCCCCAGGTGATGCTAGTGATAAAGAACCCACCTGGCAATGCAGGAGACACAAGAAGCTCAATTTTGATCCTTGGGTCAAGAAGATCCTACGAAACCTACTCCAGTATTGTTGTCTGGAGAATCCCACTGACAGAGGAACCTGGTGTGCTAGAATCCATGGGGTCACAAGGAGTTGGACATTACTGAAGTGACTTGGCAGGGTTCACACAATAATATATCTCCAGGGCTTTGTTCCAATGGGTTTTGTTCCAGGGCTTTGTTTCTAATAAGAACTGACTTATTGGAAAAGACCCTGATGCTGGGAAAGATTGAAGGCAGAGGGAAAAGGGGACAACAAAGGATGAGATGGTTGGATGGCATCACCGACTCAGATATGAGTTTGAGCAAGCTTTGGGAGATGGATAGGGAAGCCTGGCATGCTGCAGTCCATGGGGTTGCAGAGAGTCGGACATGACTGAGTGACTGAACTGAACTGAACTGAGGGCTTTGTTCACTTCCTTACCCAGTAGAATATTAGTAGTAAGAAAAGAGCTGAAATCTGTCACAGTCCAATATTATTAGGTGAGGAATCAGCAAAGTTATTATGCAGTTATTTTTAAGATAAGCATTGTGTTAGTTTCCTGTGTCTGCTGTAACACATTACTACAAACACGAAGGTTTAAAACAACAGAAACATATTCTTTCATATTTGTGGAAATCAGAAGTTCAACACCAGTTTTCTCAGGGCCCCGTTCCCTCCAGAAACTCTGGGTGAATCCTTTCTTATCTCTTCTGGCTCCTGCCTGGGTTCCTTATCTTGTGTGTTAGTCACTCAGCTGAGTGACCTCTTTGTGACCTCATGAACTGTAGCCTACCAGGCTTTTCTGGCCATGGGATTCTCCAGGCAAGAATACTGGTTTGGATTGCCATTTTCTTCTCCAGGGGATCTTTCTGACCCAGGGATCAAACCTGGATCTCCCGCATTGCAGGCAGATTCTTTACCATCTGAGCTATAGGGAAATCCAGTCCTTATCTTGGGTCCACACTACTCCAATCTCTGCCTCCATCTTCTCTTTGGTATGCACTAAATATGCCTCTTCCCCTGGTTTATGGAAATATCTGTAATTGAATTTAAGAACTGGATAATTCAGAATAATTTCCCCAGGTTGACATCATTGACCAAATCACAACTATAAAAACCTTTTTACCTTCCCAGTTAAGGTGAATAGCTTCCAGTTATTAGGAGGTAGTATCTTTGGTTAGCTGATATTCAGCATAAAAATGAGTGCGTTATATTCAGGGGCTTCCCAGGAGGCACTAGTGGTTAACAACCTACCTACCAATGCAGGACCTATAAGAGACTTGGGTTCAATCCATGGGTTGGGAAGATCCCTTGCAGGAAGGCATGGCAATCCACTCCAGTATTCTTGCCCAGGGAACTCCATGGACAGAGGAACCTAGTGGGCTACAGTCCATAGGGTTGCAAACAGTGAGATATGACTGAAGCAACTGAGCGTGCACACACACCCGTGTTATATTCATTACAGCAAACATTAAGTTGAAAATAGAAAGTTACCCATTTAAGCTCAGCAGAATTGAGATCATGTGTGTCCTTGAGCAGAATGGCTTAAGTGTAGTGGTGTTGGCAAAGTACTGAATGAAGTGGAATTAAGAGAAGAAGGCAAAGGAAAAAAAAATCGAATACAAGCAATATTTTCAAGGAGTTTTGCTCTAAAAGAGAAGTCAAGCAATTTGGTATAAGCTCAAAAGTAAACTGGGTCAATTTTTTTTTAAAATCTGAAGATGAAAGAAATATAGTGCAGCTAGTGAGGATATAGGATGTTAAAGGAAGAGATGAGAATATCAGAGCTGGTGTTCTTGACTGTGTGCCATGATTTCGAATCCTCCAGAAACAGGCCTGAAACCAAGAATGAGTTCAAGTAGTTTATTCAAGCAACAAAGGAGTGTGGTACGGAGACAAAAAAGAGAAGAAAGCCAATACCTGTGTGTTATGAGCAGGTTGCCACTGTGGGAAATTGGAGCTCAGTCCTTCTCAGACCTCTGGGGGGTTGTGTCAAGCATAGCTCAGGGTTTTATCTCTCCAAGGGCAGGACAGTTAAGAGATTTTATTCACCCTCTATTGTCTGTTGTTGGGTGAGAGTTGTTCCCTGGAGAATTGACACAAGAGCATTTCTGACCTGGTCTGTGCTTGGTCTGAACACATCCCTGTAGAAGAAGTCTTTGAAGAGAGAATCACAGGTGTTAGAACTAGGAACTCTTCCTGTATGTGAATAAAACTGAGATGGATACATGGGTCTAGGGACTGTTACAGAAGGGGAGAGAGAGAGGTGCTCTAAGATCACCATATTTCATTTACATAATCTATGTAAAAGCTTTCACTTCACTAACTTGTTACCGAAAGTGGACTCCGGCTGCTCACTGCTCAAAACCCAATAAAGAGACCAGGTTGGTGAAAAGGAAAGTTTGCTTTATTTTGGATGCTGGCAACCAGGGCAGTGGGGGAAGTCTTCCCCCTGGAACAATCAAGGGGCAAGAGTTTTTATAGACTGGGGAGAGGGGTCTACATGCTGAAACAGCTTTAACAGTCATCTTGAAATTGGTCATTGGTGTCTAATCGGCATTATTTTGATTGTTAAGTACAATTAATCTTCAGTTCCAGGGTTGGTTTGTTTCCACTTCTTTGAGGCCACTTCTCAGAATTGAGTCACCTTATGTCATGGGGCTTCCCAGGTGGCTCAGTGGTAAAGAATCCACCTACCAATGCAGGAAACCCAACAAGATCCCCTGGAGAAGAAAATGGCAACCCACTCCAGTAGTCTTGCCTGGGGAAATCCCATGGACAGAGGAACCTTGTGGGCTACAGTCCATGGATCGCAAAAGAGTCAGACACATCTTAGTGACTAAACAACAGCATGTCATGGCTATAGCCTGGTCATCATATAGTTAATTTCTTCTGCCTGAAGGGAGTTTCAGTATCGCTACAGACACCTCATGTAATATGGCTCAGAATAATATCTATAGCCCTTGAGAAGGAACTAAAGATTCTTGACTATGCATAATGACTAAGCTATTATTACTTGATCTCCTTTAGCTGTTTTCTTTTGTTCCTGCATTTCTCACTTCTCTGATTAAACCTTTCTTTGGCTTAGTTTTTCCACAGACAAAAGGCAGACAGGACATGGGAGGCAAGGACCATAGTGTCCTGCTCCACTTCAAACTGAGTATATATGTATTTATCTGATTTTATACCTGTATATTTAAATTGAATGCAAAAGAGTAGGTAGAAGATTAATACACTGATGTCTAGAGGAAGATAGCCTTATAGTTCCAATATCTATTACTTTTCAATTAAATATTAGTGATGACAGTTATAAAACTTGTTTCAAAGAATAAAAAACTTTATATGATAAAAGAGATTATCACATGATTTATTTTTTATAAATATGGAAACCAGAAACTTTTCTTCATTAAAACAGCAAAAATATTTTTTCCAACATGTGCCAAAGAAGTATTTTGATTCTAGAGACATGGCTCTTCTTTCTTACAACTTGCCTTGAGGATGTAACCTTTGTTGGAACAGAAATGTTTCTTTTCTGTCCAAATTATTTAAACTAGATGCAGAATCAGCTCCCTTAGATAAATTTAACGTATAATGAGCATGAGATCAGCCCTGGGATTTCTTTGGAAGGAATGATGCTAAAGCTGAAACTCCAGTACTTTGGGCACGTCATGTGAAGAGTTGACTCATTGGAAAAGACTGATGCTGGGAGGGATTGGGGGCAGAAAGAGAAGGGGAAGACAGAGGATGAGATGGCTGGATGGCATCACCAACTCGATGGACTTGAGTCTCAGTGAACTCCGGGAGTTGGTGATGGACAGGGAGGCCTGGCGTGTTGCAATTCATGGGGTCGAAAAGAGTCGGACCCGACTGAGTGACTGAACTGAACTGAACTGAACTGAGCATGAGAAGATGGATAGACTTTCATGGGCCTTCTCTGTTAGGCAAACAGGCACATAGCATATGTTTGGGAATTATAATGAAATTAAATATTGTTTGTTTTCATCAATAAATTTACTCAAAAAGAATGTCATGAATTCAGTTCAGTCACTCAGTTGTGTCCCACTCTTTGCAACCCCATGGACTGCAGCATGCCAGGCCTCCCTGTCCATCACCAACTCCGAGTTTACTGAAACTCATGTCCATCAAGTCAGTGATGCCATCCAGCCATCTCATCCTCTGTCGTCCCCTTCTCCCACCTTCAATCTTCCCCAGCATCAGGGTCTTTTCCAATGAGTCAGTTCTTTGCATCAGGTGGCCAAAGTATTGGAGTTTCAGCTTCAACATCAGTATTTTCAATGAATATTCAGGACTGATTTCCTTTAGGATGGACTGGTTGGATCTCCTTGCAATCCAAGGGACTCTCTTTCAAGAGTCTTCTCCAACACCACAGTTCAAAAGCATCAATTCTTTGGCACTCAGCTTTCTTTATAGACCAAATCTCACATCCATACAGAGAAGGTAATGGCAACCCACTCCAGTGTTCTTGCCTGGAGAATCCCAAGGACGGCGGAGCCTTTTGGGCTGCCGTCTATTGCGTCCCACTGAGTCAGACACAACTGAAACGACTTAGCAGCAGCAGCAGCAGCACATCCATACATGACTACAGGAAAAACCATAGCTTTGACGAGATGGAATTTTGTTGGCAAAGTAATGTCTCTGCTTTTTAATATGCTGTCTAGGTTGGTCATAACTTTTCTTCCAAGGAGCAAGCGTCTTTTAATTTCATGGCTGCAGTCACCATCTGCAGTGATTTTGGAGCCAAAAAATAAAGTCTGACACTGTTTCCACTGTTTCCCCATCTATTTGCCATGAAGTGATGGGACCAGATGCCATAACCTTAATTTTCTGAATGTTGAGCTTTAAGCCAACTTTTCCACTCTCCTCTCACTTTCATCAAGAGGCTCTTTAGTTCTTCACTTTCTGCCATAAGGATAGTATCATCTGCATATCTGAGACTATTGATATTTCTCCTGGCCATCTGAATCATGAATTATCTGTGGCAAAATAAAATAGTTTGTGTTAGTCCCTTTCCATTTCTGTTAGTTGTTTTTATTTGTTTCACATGTGGACAGAATTTCCTTGAAATTGACTAATTATTGACAAAGAAATAAATATGTTGTGGTTTTATAAATCTTTTGAAAGAAAAGTGATTACATCCTTCTAGCCTTAAATAGATTTGAGATTCTATTTACAGTACTATGAGACTCAAATAATAACTATATTCAGTTTCTAAACTGCCTTTTGCATTTTTTAGGCAAGATAATATATATATTTGTGAACAAGTAAACATATTTTGGGCTTCCCTGGTGGCTCAGACAGTAAAGAATCTGCCTGCAATGTAGGAGACATGGGTTCGATCCTTGGGCCAGGAAGATCTACTGGAGAAGGGAATGGCAACCCACTCCAGTATTCTTGTCAGGAGCATTCCGTGGGCAGAGGATCCTGGCCAACTGCAGTCCCAGGTGACCAATTGTTAGTCACTCAGTCCTGTCCGACCCTTTGCAAACCTATGGACTGTTGCCCACCAGGCTCCTCTGTCCATGAGATTTCCCAGGCAAGAATACTGGAGTGGATTACCATTTCCTTCTCCAGGGGATCTTCCCTACCCAAGTATCAAACCTGGGTCCCCTGCAATGCAGGCTGATTGTTTACTGTCTGAGCCACCAGGGAAGCCCCAGGGCTGTGGTCCATGGAGTCACAAAGAGTTGGACAGAGCAACTAACACTCACTTTTTTCACTTTTCAAACATATTTTAAAGCATTACAGTTAATAGCTATAATGCCAGGAAATACACATCTACTCCCCAAGCCCCTCCAACTCTGCCTTTTGGAATTTTGTCTAATAATCATCATAAGCACAACTTTATCTCTTAGTTTTACCTCCTAGCTCTAATAAAAACCTGATTTTCCTCTGAGAACACCACTGCCGCTGGAAAACTCTCCGGTACTTTATCAGTTTTCATGGTTGTAATTGTGGTTAGTCACTCAGTTGTCTCCAACTCTGTGCCCCCATAGACTGTAGCCCGCCTGGCTCCTCTGACCATGGGATTCTCCAGGCAAGAATACTGGAGTGGGTTGTCATGCCCTCCTCTAGGGGATCTTCCCAACCCAACAATCGAACCCAGGTCTCCCACATTTCAGGTGGAGACTTTACCATCTGAACCACCAGGGAAGCCCATTATAAGCCTTCTGTAATCAATTGCGATTCATAGGGTCGAAAAGAGTCAGACAGGACTGAGCAACTGAACTGAACTGAATCAATTGGCACTAACTGAGGGGCTTAAAACAACTTATTCTCTCAGAATTCTGGAGACAAGAAGTCTAAAAACAAGGGGTGAGCAAAGCCATGCTCCTCTGATTCCTCTGAGGAAAAGTCCCCATTGTCTCTTCTAACTTCTGGTGTTCCACAGGAACTGTGGTGTTTCTTGACTTGTAAAGGCATCACTTTCATATGTCTCTGTCATCACATGGGCTTCTTTCTGTGTGTGTGTATGTCTGTTTTATTCTCTTATTCTTAGAAGGTCACCAGTCTACTTGGATTAAGATGACTCTAATATCCTTGTCTTAACATGATTACATCTGCAAAGACTCCATCTCCAAATAAGTTCACCTCCATGGGTACCGTGGCTTAATACTTCCCCCCATAGTATTTTGAGGGTGCAATTCAACCTACAGCAAGCGCTGACTCTTTTTGTAAGTTTAATTTAATTTAATCAAATCTAGTGAAGGGTAGTATAGATTTTCTGTCACAGCTCTAGTAACATTGGATCAGAAAGTGTTCTCCTTCTGAAAGTCACTTTTAGAATATTCTTCCTCCAACTTATGTAAACACACATAGCATTGAATTTCACATCCTTGCATTATGGTACCAACACTGTCTCTGTTCATGGATGACTTTAACTCACTCTAACATTTCCAATCTGCTTTTACCAAAATTTTGGTGATTTCCATTTATATGTTGACAGTCCTTCTAATGGTCTAGACTCTCAACTTCTCAAATCAGTCCTTCCCTGTGATCTTATCTTCCTTTATCCCACCACCAACTATGCCATGCTCATATCCCAAATCTTCATCTTTAACAATGGCAGCACATTGTCTATAACCACAGTATCATGCATTTTACTTATTAGCCATTGCCTTCTATATCTTGAGTGTACCTGATCCAACTTTCTCCCTCCAATGATTTTCTTCTTCCTTCAATTTGATGAATACCTGAATTCATCAATCCTATCAACTTGTCATTATTTCTAGCTTCACACAATCACTTTACTTTTTAAAATTTGAAATTCAATGGTCAATTATTTTTACTACTACCTTTCATATAGGTGGCCAGATGGTAAAGTATCTGCGTATAATGCAGGAGACCCAGGTTCCATCCCTGGCTCAGGAAGATCATCTGGAGAAAAAATGACAACCCACTCCAGTACTCTTGCTTGGAAAATCCCATGGGCAGAGGAGCCTGGCGAGCTACAGTCCATGGGGTTACAATGAGTTGGACACGACGGAGCGACTTCACTTTCACTTTCATAGACCGTCAATTTTTGGTTACTTTGACAAAATAAACCCAATTAAGTATAAGCTTCTGCCTTATAATATCCAAATCTCTGCTGTAAAACTTGACTAAAGAATAAGATATAACCATGCTTATTGGGCTTCCCTGGTGGTTCAGACTGTAAAGAATCAGCCTACAATACAGGAGACCTGGGTTTGATCCCTGTGTTGAGAAGATCCCTTGGAGAAGGAAATGGCAACCCACTCCAGATTCTTGACTGGAGAATTCCATGGACAGAGGAGCCTAGCAAGCTGCAGTCCATAGGTCTGAGCAACTGACACTTTAAATCTTCATGCTCATTGTTGATCATAATTAATAATTGCTTAAGTAAAAGTGCAGCCTAAATTCAATCTGGCAATCTCAAGGTGCCCTTACAGCTACCCAGAAGTTTTACATTGTTTCCTCATTTCTCAGTCTATCTCTCCCCTGGGGACTCTTTCATACTTTCTATAGTCTTCTCAATGTCTAATTCTACCTCCCAGTCCATGTCATTTAACTAATGATGTAGATGTCTATTTCTCTAGGAAAATTGTACCAGACAGAAGAGGACTTGATCAGAATTCCACCCCTGCATCTACCCAGGTACTTCCATATGCAACCATAAAATACAGGCTCCATCAAAATAAGAAGGATGCTCATTTGTAGCATTTTGTATTCTCTTTGTACATTTGACTTAGGTTGGCAAGTCCTGTCTCCTGTTGTCCTTGGTTTTCAAATAATATAATTTTAAGAGAAAACTGACAAAATATATGTGTATGTATGTGTGTGTGAGAGAGACAGAAAGAGAGAGAGAGAGTTTTCTCTGAATTATAAATTCTAGTTTATAGAATTTTAAATCTTTAACCTACAAAGATATCATACAAGGTAGTAGAACTATTTGTATAATTTTATTGTAAAAAAAATTGTACCACTTGAAACTAATCAAAGATTCTCAACTGAAAATTGTCTATATTTGAAATTAATAATGGATATTTTTTGGTAACAATATTTTGCCTTATCCACATTCTCTCTTGTTTCTATGTGCTCATGTTTTCCTATTAATGTTTATAAATTTCAATTAATTAAATCAGAACGTTTTCTATTTTTTCTAAAGACCACAGTTTAAAGGTTACATGGTAGATGACCAGTTGATAATACTGAAAGAAAAATAATACATTTTACAGTTGAAAAATATCCATTTGTATTTATTGCATTGACATAAACTATGCACTTTTTTTTCAAAACTAGACTGAAAGGTTGATAAGGGAAGAATATATGTTTATCCTTGTATATGTCACCAAACCTAGGAAAATGTTTTGAATACATTGGTTAAATTAATGATTTTCAATGTATGACTTACAAAGAAAGGAAATACATCCATTGTTTCTTTATTTAAGTTTAAAGTTAAGTGTGTGTGATTTCCTTGTGAATTCTCATACATTCCTAAGATCATTCCTGTATATTCTATCACTGTGTACTTTTAGGTAGCTGATCATTGATTTTTCAGATGAAATGTGTGGTTAATGGGAATAATGGAAAATACAGCTGCCTTCTCTGTTAGGCACCCAGGCACATGACATGCAGGGAAAGAAAAAGGTCTTTAGAAATGTGTTATTCAGAACTAATTCACTGTGGAATTGCTCTGTTCTAACATTAACACATGATGGATGAGGAGTCTAATTCCCATGTGCAATGTCACATTATGGAGTTCTATCAATCCAAAATTTTATTGTTAACGGCAATGAGCTCTGTGTAATGGCTGACACATTAACACAGAAATTCTCCTTTTTTTTGTCACAAATGTATTGTTGAAGCTGTTTAATACTTGTTTGCTTACCCATAATGGTAGAAAATGCATCTATAATTACTGTCATGGGGCTGAGACTATACCATCTGGTATGGAAAGAAAATGTTTGTATCTAGGCTTACTAGACCAGAATATATATTCTGAGCCATTAATGTAAAACCATTCATTCTATCTAATAACTTCTTCACTATATGAGCACAGACTAATGAGCATAAGCACAGTTAGGGCTGGAAAAAGTTAAGAAAATATTATGTTCCATAATACAGTGCTTGCTCTCTCAAGAAAAATAAAATATATATAAGCTTTATCTCCAACAAGTTTTTTATTCTATTTAATACTAAAAAAAAAATTACTCCATTATGGATATCAGAAAGTCCTCAGGTTAAATAAGAGATTGTTTTTTAAAACCTGAGCATTGCTTGTGGCTTTCCCCTTTTCATTTTCAATAATTGCATTATCCTAGGTTTGTATTATTTCTTCTTTCATTTTAGTAAAAAAGTAAAGTCTTTAGCCTTTTGTTGTATATTTTGTGCCTATAGACTATCCTTCTTGGGTGAAGATGCAGTCACATTTACAAAAGAAAAAAAAAAAAAAAACCACAGAGCAAGACATCCCAAATTGACACAAGAAAAATCATAAAATTTTATTCTGAGATCTAACTGACACAAAAGAGACTTAAACAAGTAGGAAAACAGTTCATTTTCTTGAATAGAAGGAATTGAGAGATGTTAGTTCTCCCTGAGGTCATTTATAATTTAAAGCTACCCATTTAAAATGCCAACCGTTGTTTTTCTGGACATAGATGACTTGATCATAAAACTTATTTGGAAAAATAAGCAAAAAGAAGCAAACAGAAAAACACTGAAAGAAGAAAGTGAGGATAATATATCCCACAAGATATTAAAACACATTTAAAAGCCAATGTAATTACAAAGGTGTGTATTGGCATATGATCAGATTGACCAATCAGTGGAACAGAAGGGAAGCTTTAGAAACTTTCCCAATTTTGTGTGTTTATGATGCAGCAACGTTGGCATTTCAAATTTGTGCAGGTGGTGGTGGTGGTTTGGTGGTTTTGTTGCTAAGTCATGTCCGACTCTTGCAACCCTGTGGACTGTAGCCAGCCAGGCTCCTCTTTCCATGTGATTCTTTAGGCAAGAATATTGCAATGGGTTGCCATTTCCTTCTTCAGTGCACGTAAAGGCAGACATTTAAATTATTAATGTGGAGATAGAGGATTAGCCACAGACAATAGGATTAAAATTAAACTCGTTTACATGTATGTGTGAATTTCAAATTTGACTCTATAAGTTAGAATTGAAACACATTATGAATTGAAACATAGAATTGAGTTGAAACAAACAAACACATTATGAATAAATTATTCTGTAATGTCGAATAATGGACATCAATTTTCTATTGTCATGTACAAACAATCTCAGATCTTAAAATAACAAATGTATGTTTGGATCTTGCTTCTGCTGGACAGTTTTATTCTCTGGACTGGCCTTAGCTGATCTCAGTTTGACTTGATCATATGTCTGCAGTCAGATGATGAGTTAGCTGGTGATTGGCTACGTAATATTAACAAAATATTGTTAATTATTTTAGTGGTAATAAGAGTATTCTGGCTATTTTTAATAATCCATAAATGTAGAGAAACAAACTACACTATTCATAGTTTAAATGGCATATCTAGGATTTGCTTCAGTAAAAAGTGATAGAGAAATGATAATGACGATGGTGTGATCACTGACCTAGAGCCAGACATCCTGGAATGTGAAGTCAAGTGGGCCTTAGAAAGCATCACTACGAACAAAGCTAGTGCAGGTGATGGAATTCCAGTTGAGCTATTCCAAATCCTGAAAGATGATGCTGTGAAAGTGCTGCATTCAATATGCCAGCAAATTTGGAGAACTCAGGAGTGGCCACAGGACTGGAAAATGTCAGTTTTCATTCCAATCCCAAAGAAAGGCAATGCCAAAGAATGCTCAAACTACCACACAATTGCACTCATCTCACACGCTAGTAAAGTAATGCTCAAAATTCTCCAAGCCAGGCTTCAGCAATATGTGAACCCTGAACTTCCTGATGTTCAAGCTGGTTTTAGAAAAGGCAGAGGAACCAGAGATCACATTGTCAACATCCGCTGGATCATGGAAAAAGCAAAGAGTTCCAGAAAAGCATCTATTTCTGCTTTATTGACTATGCCAAAGCCTTTGACTGTGTGGATCACAATCAACTGTGGAAAATTCTGAAAGAGATGGGAATACCAGACCACCTGATCTGCCTCTTGAGAAATTTGTGTGCAGATCAGGAAGCAACGGTTAGAACTGGACATGGAACAACAGACTGGTTCCAAATAGGAAAAGGAGTACGTCAAGGCTGTATATTGTCACCCTGCTTATTTAACTTACATGCAGAGTACATCATGAGAAACCCTGGACTGGAAGAAACACAAGCTGGAATCAAGATTGCCGGGAGAAATATCAATAACCTCAGATATGCAGATGACACCACCCTTATGACAGAAAGTGAAGAGGAATTAAAAAGCCTCTTGATGAAAGTGGAAGTGCAGAGTGAAAAAGTTGGCTTAAATCTCAACATTCAGAAAACTAAGATCATGGCATCCGATCCCATCACTTCATGGGAAATAGATGGGGAAACAGTGGCTGACTTTATTTTTCTGGGCTCCAAAATCACTACAGATGATGACTGCAGCCATGAAATTAAAAGACGCTTACTCCTTGGAAGGAAAGTTATGACCAACCTAGATAGCATATTCAAAAGCAGAGACATTACTTTGCCAACAAAGTTTCGTCTAGTCGAGGCTATGGTTTTTCCTGTGTCATGTATGGATGTGAGAGTTGGACTGTGAAGAAGGCTGAGTGCTGAAGAATTGATGCTTTTGAACTGTGGTGTTGGAGAAGACTCTTGAGAGTCCCTTGGACTGCAAGGAGATCCAACCAGTCCATTCTGAAGGAGATCAGCCCTGGGTGTTCTTTGGAAGGAATGATGCTAAAGCTGAAACTCCAGTACTTTGGGCACCTCATGAGAAGAGTTGAGTCACTGGAAAAGACTCTGATGCTGGGAGGGATTGGGGGCAGGAGGAGAAGGGGACAACAGAGGATGAGATGGCTGGATGGCATCACTAACTCGATGGACATGAGTCTGAGTGAACTCTTGGAGTTGGTGATGGACAGGGAGGCCTGGCATGCTGCAATTCGTGGGGTTGCAAAGAGTCGGACAAGACTGAGCAACTGATCTGATCTGATCTGATCTGGTAGAGAAATGTGGATGAAGATATTGATGACTGGCCATGATTAGTAATTTCTGAAACTAGAGAATTTGCTCAGTCCGTAGTCATGTCTGACTCTTTGCAACCCCATGGACTGCGGCCCCCCAGGTTCTTCTATTCATGGAATTTTCTAGACAAGAACACTGGAGTGGGTTGCCATTTCCTCCTGCAAGGGTTCTTCCTTTCGAAGGGATTAAACCAGAGCCTTTTGTGTCTCCTGCATTGGCAGGCAGATTCTTTACCACTACCACCACCTGGGGAGCCCCAGAGAAAGGATAAATGGGATTATATTATTTTCTATAATTTTTGTATATGTGCTTTTTTAAATAATATAATGTTGAAACAAAGTAACAAAAACAACAACCAATCATATTTACTTTCAAGTACCTTGAGGAAGGGCTTTCCTGGTTGCTCAGCTGCAAAGAATCAGTCTGCCTTGCAGGAGACAAGGGTTCCATCCCTGGGTTAGGAAGATCCCCTGGAGAAGGAAATAGCAACCCTCTTCGGTATTCTTGTCTGGAAAGCCCATGGACAGAGAAGACCGGCAAACAACAGCCCATGGGGTCACAAAAGAGTTGTACTCAATTTAGAGATTAAATAACAACAACTATGAGGAAGCAAATATTCTGAGTACCGCTTTACACCAAAATGACTCAACCAGTATTTCAAAGGAATGCCCTGAGACAGATTTGCTGGGAACCTTATATCAGGAATTTTGTTAGTTTTTAAAGTCAAGCTGAATGTCTGGAAAGTTTTGTATTCTTGACTGTTCTATGAAATGTAAATATAAGCCTCTCTCTCTTTTTTCTTTTTTTTTTTTTTTCCCAACCCCTGTGCTCTAACCATTTGAAAACCTTGGAGAATTAAAGAACAACTGTCAACAGAATTGTAATTGAAATTTTAATTGAACATTTTAAAACAAAATTGGATAGAACAGATAATTAGAATAGATATATCTCAGTGTTATATTATGTATTTGGAAAGCTCTGATAGTATGTCTTGAATAATTCATAATTTATTTTATATATTCATAAAAAAGTGAAGTTTCGTATGAACATGCAACATCAGAGAAATAAAAGTTCAGTTTAGTTCAGTCACTCAGTCCTGTCTGACTCTTTGTGACCCCATGAATTGCAGCACTCCAGGCCTCCCTGTCCATCACCAACTCCCAGAGTTCACTCAAACTCACCACCATCAAGTTGGTGATTGCCATCCAGCCATCTATCCTCTGTCGTCCCCTTCTCCTCCTGCCCCCAATCCCTCCCAGCATCAGAGTCTTTTTCAATGAGTCAACTCTTCGCATGAGGTGGCCAAAGTACTGGAGTTTCAGCTTTAGGATCAGTCCTTCCAATGAACACCCAGGACTGATCTCCTTTAGGATGGACAGGTTGGATCTCCTTGCAGTCCAAGGGACTCTCAAGAGGCTTCTCCAACACCACAGTTCAAAAGCATCAATTCTTCAGCATTCAGCTCTTTATAGTCCAACACTCACATCCATACATGACCACTGGAAAAACCATAGTCTTGACTAGACGAACTTTTGTTAACAAAGTAATGTCTCTGCTTTTTAATATGCTGTCTAGGTTGGTCATAACTTTCCTTCCAAGGAGTAAGTGTCTTTTAATTTCATGGCTGCAGTCACCATCTGCAGTGATTTAGGAGCCCAGAAAAATAAAGTCAGCCACTATTTCCACTGTTTCCCCATCTATTTGCCAAGAAGTGATGGGACCGGATGCCATGATCTTAGTTTTCTGAATGTTGAGCTTTAAGCCAACTTTTTCACTCTCCTCTTTCACTTTTATCAAGAGGCTTCTTAGTTCTTCCTCACTTTCTGCCATAAGGGTGGTGTCATCTGCATATCTGAGGTTACTGATAGTTCTCCCGGCAATCTTGATTCCAGCTTGTGCTTCTTCCAGCCCAGCGTTTTTCATGTTGTACTCTGCATATAAGTTAAAAAAGTAGGGTGACAATATACAGCCTTGACGTATTCCTTTTCCTACTTGGAACCAGTCTGTTGTTCCATGTCTGGTTTAACTGTTGCTTCCTGACTTGCATATACATTTCTCAAGAGGCAGATCAGGTGGTTGGGTAGTCCCATCTCTTTCAGAATTTTCCACAGTTTATTGAAATCCACACAGTCAAATGCTTTGGCATAGTCAATAAAGCAGAAATAGACGTGTTTTTGGAACTTTCTTGCTCTTTCAATGATCTAATGGATGTTGGCAATTTGACGTTTGGTTCCTCTGCCTTTTTTAAAACCAGCTTGAATATCTGGAAGTTCATGGTTCACATATTGCTGAAGCCTAGCTTGGAGAATTTTGAGCATCACTTTGGTATTGTGTGAGATGAGTGCAATTGTGCGGTAGTTTGAGCATTCTTTGACATTGCTTTTCTTTGGGACTGGAATGAAAACTGAACTTTTCCAGTCCTGTGGCCACTGCTGAGTTTTCCAAATTTGCTAAAATATTGAGTGCAGCACTTTCACAGCATCATCTTCCAGGATTTGAAACAGCTCAACTGGAATAGTGATGCTCCCTAAGGCCCACTTGACTTCACATTCCAGGATGTCTGGCTCTAGGTGAGTGATCACACCATCATGATTATCTGGATTGTGAAGATCTTTTCTGTACAGTCCTTCTGTGTATTCCTGCCACCTCTTCTTAATATCTTCTGCTTCTGTTAGGTCCATACCATTTATGTCCTTTATTGAGCCTATCTTTGCATGAAATATTTCCTTAGTATCTCTAATTTTCCTGAAGAGATCTCTAGTCTTTCCCATTCTATTGTTTTCCTCTATTTCTTTGCATTGATTGCTGAGGAAGGCTTTCTTATTTCTCCTTGCTGTTCTTTGGAACTCTGCATTCAACTGGGTATATCTTTCCTTTTCTCCTTTGCTTTTCACTTCTCTTCTTTTCATAGCTATTTGTAAGGCTTCCTCAGACAGCCATTTTGCTATTTTGTGTTTCTTTATCTTTCGATGATCTTGATTCCTGTCTCCTGTACAATGTCATGAGCCTCCATCCATAGTTCATCAGGCACTCTATCAGATCTAGTCCCTTAAATCTATTTCTCACTTCCACTGTATAGTCATAAGGGATTTGATTCAGGTCATACCTGAATAGTCTAGTGGTTTTCCCCACTTTTTTCAATTTAAGTCTGAATTTGGCAATAAGCAGTTCATGATCTAAGCCACAGTCATCTTCCAGTTTTGTTTTTGATGAGTGTATAGAGCTTCTCCATCTTTGCCTGCAAAGAATATAATCAGTCTGATTTTGGTGTTGACCATCTGATGATGTCCATGTGCAGAGTCTTCTCTTGTATTGTTGGAAGAGGATGTTTGCTATGACCAGTGCATTCTCTTGGCAGAACTCTATTAGCCTTTGCCTTGCTTCTTTCTGTACCCCAAGACCAAATTTGCCTGTTACTCCAGGTGTTTCTTGATTTCCTACTTTTGCATTCCAGTCCCCTATAATGAAAAGGACATCTTTTTTGGGTGTTAGTTCTAAAAGGTCCTGTAGGTCTTCATAGAACCATTCAACTTCAGCTTCTTCAGCATTACTGGTTGGGGCATAGACTTGGATTACTGTGATACTGAATGGTTTGCCTTGGAAATGAATAGAGATCATTCTGTCGTTTTTGAGATTGCATCCAAGTACTGCATTTCAGACTCTTTTGTTGACCATGATGGCTACTCCCTTTCTTCTGAGGGATTCCTGCCCACAGTAGTAGATATAATGGTCATCTGAGTTAAATTCACCCACTCCAATCCATCTTAGTTATCTGATTCCTAAAATGTCAACATTCACACTTGCCATCTCCTGTTTGACCATTTCCAGTTTGATGGATTCATGGACCTGACATTCCAGGTTCCTATGCAATATTGCTCTTTACAGCATCGGACCTTGCTTCTATCACCAGTCCCATCTACAACTGGGTGTTATTTTTGCTTTGGCTCCATCCCTTCATTCTTCCTGGAGTTATTCCTCCACTGATCTCCAGTAGCATATTGGACACCTAATGACCTAGGGAGTTCATCTTTCAGTGTCTTAACTTTTGGCCTTTTCATACTGTTCATGGGGTTCTCAAGGCAAGAATACTGAAGTGGTTTGCCATTCCCTTCTCCAGTGGACCACATTCTGTCTGACCACTCCACCATGACCCGTCAGTCTTGGGTGGCCCCACAGAGCACGGCTTAGTTTCATTAAGTTAGACAACAAGGCTGTGGTCTGTGTGATCAGATTGGCTAGTTGTCTGTGATTGTTGTTTCAGTCTGTCTGCCCTCTAATGCCCTCTCTCAGCACCTACCGTCTTACTTGGGTTTCTCTTACCTTGGATGTGGGGTATCTCTTCATGGCTGCTCCAGAAAAGTGCAGCCACTGCTCCTTACCTTGGACACGGGGTAGCTCCTCTTGACCATCCTCCTGTGCTGTCACAGTTGTTATAGACGCCACGCTCCTGCACCATCGCAGCCAATGGCTCGAAATAAAAGAGGCATTGTTTATTGCAAAGTTGCCTAGAACTTGGAGGCATAGACCTTTTCCTAAAATGTCAGTTGGTATAAGGAACAGTGGTGATAAGGAGAGTTGTCTATTTCTCAACAGAAGAAAAATAATGGGGACTTTAAGGACAAATAGTAGTCTTGCTAAACTGTCAATACTTGACAAAGACTGGCAATGAGATAGAGACACTGATCAATATTGACACTATTTATAAATGTATGTATAAGCACCCTAACTAACATAAAAAATAGATGCTAGCTGAATATTTTTAGATTGTTTAAATGTAAGAAAGCATTTAAACATAATTTATAATATTAATGATCTAAGGACAAAACATAATTTTTTACATAGACAACAATCATTTGGTGAAAATCAAAATAATTCCTAATTAAATGAGGAAGCATTTAGATAAATTAGAATTACTAAATATTTCCTTTGCAAGATATGTATGTGTGTGTGTGGATAGATATGTGTGTACATATATGTATTTATATGTATTAAAAAGTGAAAGCGTTAATCACTCAGTCGTGTCCCCACTGTTTGTGACCACATGGATTACAGCCTAATAGGCTTCTCTGACCATGAAAGTTTTTTAGGCAAGAACACTACACTGGGTTGCCATTTCCTTCTCCAGGGGATCTTCCCCACCTAGGTGTTAACCCAGGTCTCCTACAATGCAGGCAAATTCTTTACTGTTTGATTCACGAGGAAAGCCTATTTATATGTATACTTGCATATATATGTATATATGTGCTTATATGTAAATATATATATATACACACACACAAGTATATATACATATATGTATATACATTTGTCTATATGCCATACAAACTACACATTATGTACTATTGTGTATATATTGATAACCACACAAGACAAATACATGAATACACTTATCGTATATATAAGTGTAAAGATGTGTGTGTCTTTCCATTAAAGTCAAAAACCAAACTGACTACAATGTCTCTATATTTAACTGGAGATCATAGCATGCAGACTTTTTCTTTTTTAATGCACTAGGTATATAAACATACATAAACATTTGTCAATACTCCAAATTAAAATATTATTTTATTTGTTTAATCCAAGAGATCAGGTAAAAAAAGTTATTGTAAATAAATTCAGTAAGTTAGCCGAGTACAAAATTATTACACAAATATCACTAGCTCTCCTATATATTGAAAATGTGATGAAAGAAAATATCATGTCTAATTAAAAAAAAGAGCTAAGACATATCGACATAAACTTAACAAAAAGTGTTCTAGATTTAAACAGAGATCAACTTTAGGGTATTTCTGAGTAATACAATATTAAATTTGAAAAAATGAAAAGTTGCCCATAATTTTCAATGGCAAGAATAAATACAAAAATTTAATTTTATCTCTATATTTTTAATACATTCAAATGTATCCCAATACATTTAACAAGTTTTTTTCCTAAAGACAATTTTGAATATAAATTGGAATTGGACAAGTATTTCTGCTGCTGCTAAGTCACTTCAGTCGTGTCCGATTCTGTGTGATGCCATGGACTGCAGCCCACCAGGCTCCCCCGTCCCTGGGATTCTCCAGGCAAGAACACTGGAGTGGGTTGCCATTTCCTTCTCCAATGCATGAAAGTGGAAAGTGAAAGTGAGGTCGCTCAGTCGTGTCTGACTCTTAGCAACCCCATGGACTGCAACCCACCAGGCTCCTCCATTTATGGGACTCTCCGGGCAACAGTATTGGAGTGGGGTGCCATTGTCTTCTCCCAAGTATTTCTAATGATTACTAAAATTCCAGAAACAACTAAACATATATCTGGTTACATAAAATTACACATTTCTGTATGACCTTAAAGAGAGAGTAATCACAAACAACAAATAACAAACTAGGAAAAATGATTGAAACTGATATCACAGACATTGATCTTTCTAATAAAAATGGCACTTAGACATTGACAAGAACAGCACAAATATCCCTTTAGTAAAAATCTCATAATGAAGATGAATAAAGTTTTTAAATTAAAATACATAAATTGTAGTAAAACATGTGAAAATGTATTTAATCTCTCATTAAAACATAAAAATTGAAGCTATAAGGAAAAAGTCATTTCTCAACTGATTATCAGGAATCCAATGTTGATAGCATATTCTGTTCATAAAGTTATGGAAAAACAGACACTCTCAAACACAGTTTTGGGAATGTAAAATGATATAAATCTTGATAGGGAAAATTTGTCATCTATTAAGATTAAAATTGGGCTTCCCTGGTGGCTCAAATGGTAAAGAATCAGCCTGCAATGCAGGAGACCTGGGTTCAGTCCCTGGGTTGGGTAGATTCTCTGGAGGACAGCATGGCAACCCACTCCAGGATTCTTGCCTGGAGAACCCCATGGACAGAGGAGCCTGGTAAGCTGCAGTCCATGGGCTTACAAAGAGTCAGACAGGACTGAGAATACAGCACAGTGATTAAAATTCATGTACTCACAAAATTATTTATACATCATTATTTATGGTAGAATTATTTGCTTTTAAAAATGAAAATATCAAAATGTTTAACTTCAGGGATCTTTTAAAATATTCTACTGCATGGTTTTGTTATCCTTGGCTGTTAGTCACTCAGTCGTGTCCGACTCTTCGTGACCCCATGAACTGTAACCCACCGGGCTCCTTGGGCCACAGTACTCTCCAGGCAAGAATACTGGAGTGGGTTGCCATTCCCTTCTCCAGGGGATCTTCCCAACCCAGGGATCGAACCCAGGTCTCCCACACTGCAGGCAGATTCTTTACCAGCTGAGCCACAAAAGACTTTTGGGAATACTTAGTAGTTACACCAAAAAGAGAGATCTTGATACTCATACAGACATTTTTCTAGTATATATTGCCAAGGTTGGAAAAATGTGGTATGGAATCATGTGCATAGCACACTGATAGTGAAAGAAGGGAGAAAACAGTGTATTTGTATAAAGAAACATTGGAAGGAAATTTCTCATATTAAAAAATTCTTCCCTCCAGGATTCAGGGTGTAGATATGGAGTAAATAGAAACATAGAAGACAGAGCTTTCATTTTTTACTTTTTTATGTTGCACTTATTTTGAACCATGTAAATGTTTTAATGTTTTACCTCTTCATAACAAATAACTTTTTAAAAGATTCTTTACCAAATTTGGATGACATGATTAAAGTTATACACTTTGTAAAAAGTCCCAGTAGACAATAGTACTATTGAACATCAGGAAAATACAACCGTGTATATAATTATTTAGTGTGCTGCCTCTGTAGTGATATAAACTGCCCTTTTGCCAATTGTAAATATTTCTATCCTGAGCATATTCTTATTATTCTCCAGGAGTAATTTGCAGTGTTTCAGTGCAACCAGCCATCACATGGTCAGTGCAGTTCTTAGGCCATCAATTATTGATTTACCCCAACCAGATATGACTTCCAATTTGCTCTCAGGGATAATTGTGTATGGAAATTTTTATAATTACTTTACCATTGGGAAGTATATTTTACATTAAACTGTGAAAATGACACGGCTGCTAGAATTCACTTGCAAACAAATGCCAGCAATGTCAAGGACTAGCAATTCAAACTGATAGAAGGCTGTTTTTACTTAATTTTCATAAATTCTGATGCCATTCATTCTTTAAGGTGACACTTCTTTAAAGTCAGCTTTGCACAACCTATCTTTAAGGTGTGCTTTTATCACTTGAGCCAGGTTGGTATTTCTAGATTGTTTTACAAGTAACCTAAGCCATTTCGTCTGGCAGTATAGCTTCTCATGCACTGGAGGAAAAATGAGAGAAACAGCTGGCTCAGAAACTGTAGAGATTTTTAAATTATAATAGATGTTCTTCATCACAAAGTAACTAGTAAGCAAAATCTCAGTGCAAAGCCTGTGTAACAGAAACATGTTAAAGAATATTTTTATAAACTCTAGGATTATAATAGCTTCTCAAAAAAGACTTGACAAGCCAAAAAAATCACTACCCACCTACAGAGAACAGAGTGTATAACATGGAAAAAAACCAGTTAAGAAAGACAATTATTGACTTGCACTAAGCTCTTTGAAGGGCTTCCTTGGTAACCCAGCTGGTAAAGAATTCTACCTGAAATGCAGAAGACTCTGGGTTGGTAAGATCCCCTGGAGAAGAGATAGGCTACCTACTCTAGTTTCATGGGCTTCCCTGGTAGCTCAGATGGTAAAGAATCCACCTGCAATGTGGGACACCTGGGTTTGATCCCTTGGTTGGGAAGATCCCCTGAGGGAGGCGTGGCAACCCACTCCAGTCTTCTTGCCTGGAGAAGGAAATGGAACCTCACTCCAGTATTTTTGCGGGTAAAATTCCATGGATAGAGGAGTCTGACGAACTTCAGTTCACTGGGGTCTCAAAGAATTAGACACAACTGAGTAACTGAGCAGCTCTTAGTGAACATAATAATATTCAATCCATGTTCTTAATGGTAATAATTAGTAAAAGTAATAATTTATGCTAAAAAAATTATTCAGTTCTGTGGCTATTTTCCTCTGGATATTTTCTAAATTTGTGTGTTAGGACTCATTGTCTTTTCATGGTTAAATTAGATAGAATTTATCTCTTATTTTTATTTTTCAAATGGCCCAGATATTTAGTTCTCAACTACCATATATTTTCCTTTCCTAACTCACTGATTTCTGTGTTTATATTTACTATTTTTCATTCTTATTTCATTCCATAAATCTGTGTTCTTTAAAAAAAAATTGGAGAACATTTCTTCCAGTTCCTTTTAGATCAGCAGCCCTACCTATGTTTTCAATGGCATCACTTACTGTGAGGGAAGGTATGATACTGCCACAGTGCAAGACTGTTACAAAGGAGGCTGTCTGTTGGGATCTACCAGACAGCTGGCAGCCGGAAACCTGGCCTCCAGCAAAATGGAGACCTTCGATAGAAAACAGTCCCTCTACCAATTCCCCTACAGCTTCCAGACACTGGATCTTTTCTGTCCAGTCTGATTCACTCGACAAATAATTATTTTTTGTCCAAGCTAATTCGTATCTAGTGCCAGGAAGAAACATATTTTAGCTAGTAAGCAAATATTTCTCTCTTATAAGTTCAGTTGGCCGTTTCTTTCTTTGAATCTTAGATCTGGCATAGGAATGCAGCTTGACTGGAAGATACCAGGGAGGGGGCTGTAGTGAGAGCAAGAGGAAGATAGAAGAGACAAGCATAGATTAATTCTCAAGATAGAGCTCTCCAACTTTAGTTCAACATGAATCTAGCCATCCTTTATAAAATGTGTGATACCAACTTGGAAAAGACAGAGTTCTATACAGGTCAGTGCTATTATTAGCATTATTATTGATGTCTTGGGAGTCTGTCTAATAAGTAACATCATGATGCAGATGTTCACAGGGTGTCCGGTCAAGCATTCATCAGTCCCCACCTGTGCCATTTTGCACTGAATTTTCCTTCTTTGGCTTTGAGGATTTAGGGTCACCTTAACAGAATGTGCCCTTTGTAGCTCAATAGCCACTAGTGTAAACAGGTAATTTTAAAAGTGTCCATGCTGATGAAATGATTAAGTTTGCAAAGTGGGGATGACTATTATGTATGCAGGGAGTGCAGGCATCCTATGGTTCACAGTAAGTGATTTGTATGTGATTATGTTGTCCCTGAATCTCTGCTGAATGAGATCAGTGTACAATTTGAACCAAGAAAAAATACACAATAAATGATAAAAAATATTGTGACCTTCTTATGTTTGCTATAATTTCTACTCTTATACAATACCATTAAACATGTTTTAAAACATATCAATTGAGCAGGTAATGTGTATGCAGTGATTTGTTGTTGTTCAGTTGCTAAGTCATGTATGACTTCTTGTGACCCCATAGACTGACTGTGGCATCCCACAATTTTCTGTCCTCCACTGTCTCCTAGAGCTTGCTCAAATTCACATCCCTTGAGTCAGCGATGCTATCTTACCATCTCATCCTCTGCTGCTCTTTTCTCCTTTTGACCTAAATCTTTCCCAGCATCAAGGCCTTTTCCATTGAGTCTGCTCTTTGCATCAAGTGGCAAAAGTATTGGAGCTTCAGCTTCAGGATCAGTCCTTCTAATGAGTATTCAGGGTTGATTTCCCTTAGGATGGACTGGTTTGATCTCCATGTTGTCTAAGGGACTCTCAAGAGTCTTCTCCAGCACCACAACTGGAAAACATCAAGTCTTTGGTGCTCAGCCTTGTTTATGGCCCAGCTCTCATATCCCAACATGACCATTGGAAAAACAATAGCTATTACTCTACAGAACTTTGATGGCTATTAAACTCCATTTCATTATAAAACATAATTTTTATTTTTAATAAATACATACACATGTATAAAATTCATAATTAGATAATTATATAGAGGTACAAAAAGCTATATATAGACATATATATATGACTTGTATAACTTGGTCTACTTTTTGGCTGTTTTTTCTTTAATGCATGTGTGTGTGCACACTTATATTTGCATTATAGTGCTTTCATAGTCTTATGTTTCTTCCTCTTTTAAAAAAATAAATTATTCTAGTAGGACACATATAAATACATGTTAAGGATTAATCTCTTTAGCCTTCACCCGAAAGTGTCACGACATTGTGTGATACCCCAATACAAAATAAAAAGCTTTAAAATAAAAAGAAAATAATCTATGTAAATTGTTCCATGCTTGCAATTTTTTTGTTTTGAATGACATATTGAATAAACATTTTATTATTTTTTTTAAATTTTATTTCGTTTTTAAACTTTACAAAATTGTATTAGTTTTGCCAAATATCAAAATGAATCTGCCACAGGTATACATGTGTTCCCCATCCTGAACCCTCCTCCCTCCTCCCTCCCCATACAATCCCTCTGGGTTGTCCCAGTGCACCAGCCCCAAGCATCCAGTATCATGCGTCGAACCTGGACTGGCAACTCGTTTCATACATGATATTATACAGGTTTCAATGCCATTCTCCCAAATCTTCCCACCCTCTCCCTCTCCAACAGAGTCTGTAAGACTGTTCTATACATCAGTGTCTCTTTTGCTGTCTCGTACACAGGGTTATTGTTACCATCTTTCTAAATTCCATATATATGCATTAGTATACTGTATTGGTGTTTTTCCTTCTGGCTTACTTCACTCTGTATAATAGGCTCCAGTTTCATCCACCTCATTAGAACTGATTCAAATGTATTCTTTTTAATGGCTGAGTAATACTCCATTGTGTATATGTACCACAGCTTTCTTATCCATTCATTTGTTGATGGACATCAAAGTTGCTTCCATGTCCTGGCTATTATAAACAGTCCTGCGATGAACATTGGGGTACACGTGTCTCTTTCCCTTCTGGTTTCCTCAGTGTGTATGCCCAGCAGTGGGATTGCTGGATCATAAGGCAGTTCTATTTCCAGTTTTTTAAGGAATCTCCACACTGTTCTCCATAGTGGCTGTACTAGTTTGCATTCCCACCAACAGTGTAAGAGGGTTCCCTTTTCTCCACACCCTCTCCAGCATTTATTGCTTGTAGACTTATGGATCGCAGCCATTCTGACTGGTATGAAATGGTACCTCATAGTGGTTTTAATTTGCCTTTCTCTGATAATGAGTGATGTTGAGCATCTTTTCATGTGTTTGTTCAACATTTTAGCAAGTACATAAAATACTTTAAAAGGTTCTGTTTTCCAGGAGGACAGCTATTCTATATCTCATGAAAAACTTTAAATTATCTTTGTCTAGAAAATATCCACTCAGTGCTAATTACAAAGGATATACAGGATGCATGGATTATATTATCAGCTATATACCCAATATATCAATAATATATCAACAATATTAATAATTTACATTTTATTACATTGAACTGAAAAAATATACAAGCTTTCTATTTCTGGTAAAAGTTTGTGGCTAGAAAGAATAAAACCACATGAGTGCAGGTACTCATAAGGACGTACGAAATTAATGAATGATGTTACTTTTTCACATTTTTATTGGATCAATTGCTGCTAGTATTACAGGTATATTCAGTAGAGGCAAATCATCCCTACCTTATTTTACAGCACATCGAGACTTTAGACACTCCTCAGACACTATTTTTCCCTCTGTCGGCTCAGGTATGCTATATAGATCTTCCTTAACCTATGGTGGAGTTACATCTCAATAAATTTGTCAAAAGCTGAAAATATCAGAAGTAAAAAATGAATTGAATACACCTGTTTTACCTACCTTACTATACCTTATAGCATAGTCTACCCTACCCTAAAAGTGCTCAGAACACTTACATTAGTCTACAGTTGAGCAAAATCCTCTATAACAACCCTATTTTATAATACAGTGCTGAACAGCTCATGTAAATTATTAAATACAATACTGAAAGTACAAAAACAGAATGGAAGTTTGGGGCCAGAAGAGCTGTTGAGTTCAGTTCAGTTCAGTCACTCAGTCGTGTCCGACTCTTTGCGACCCCATGAATCGCAGCACGCCAGGCCTCCCTGTCTGCCACCAACTCCCGGAGTTCACTCAGACTCACATCCATTGAGTCAGTGATGCCATCCAGCCATCTCATCCTCTGTGGTCCCCTTCTCCTCCTGCCCCCAATCCCTCCCAGCATCAGAGTCTTTTCCAATGAGTCAACTCTTCGCATGAGGTGGCCAAAGTGTACTGATTTTTACCCCCATGACCATGTGACTGACTGGGAGCTGCACCTGCCACTGCTTAGCCTCACAAAAGAGAGTACTGGATGTCTCTAGGCTGGGGAAAGACCAAAATTCAAAGGAGGGATTCCACGGAATGCATTGCTTTCATACCATCATAGAGTCAAAAACACTTAAACAGTTGTAACTTGAGAACCATCAAAGCCTCACCTTGGAAGATTACATCAAACACCAAGAGACTAGTACTGTGTCCTTGAATCCTTGAAAAAGAAAACAGCAAAGTTCATAGGCATTTTCCAGGGGAAGATAATACTAAAAAGTGTTATGTGTAGAAATAACATACAATTTGGGTAGATTTCTATCTTTGGCCATTTCTCTTTCTATTCTAATTGGCAACTCCATGCTGAAATTTTGGCAAATGTGAGAAATTTTGCTGTCCCCACTGTCCTGTAGATTGTGTCTAGGATGACCTGCAGCTTCTCATTTTCAAGAATTAGACTCTTGTAAGAATGTTTGTAAACCAGACTTGGATTGGTTTCATTATGAGGAAATACTTATGAGGACATGGGGTAATCACAAAACTTGCCCATATGACAGAGCAGCTATTGTTTGGATCTACTTAATTTTAATCCAAATAGGCCTTCCACTTAAGGAGGAAGTGCTAATGATCATACCAGATTAACAATAATTTGGATCGTATAACATCCAAGATGATATTTGTCATGAAGAGATGAGGCCATTTGGTCACTTGGTCACCATGATGAGGTATTCAATACCTAACAGAATCCACTGGTAAGCCAGGCCCAGTTTCTCTGAAGAATAATTGCCTGCAAAATGGGGCATGATTTTCTTTAATAACTTTAGGGGACTGTACTGTGGTTTTCCTAGTGAGATCAGGTCAGATGTGTGCTCGGTTGTGTCCGACTCTTCATGACCCTATGGACTGTAGCCTGCCAGGCTCCTCTGTCCATGGGATTTTCCAAGCAAGAATACTGGGGAGGGTTGCCAATTATTTCCTATCCAGGGGATCTTTCCTATCCAGAAATAGAACCCCTGTCTCCTGCATCTCTTGCATTGCAAGTGGATACTTTACAACTGAGCCACCAGGGTTTGTGATTTTCCTAGCTTATCACAATTTATATAATGTATTGGATTCCACAAGAGATATTAGATCTGGTGGGTCAGATTTCTTGCAGGGTAGCTGGGTCCATAGGAGAACCATTTTTGCTCTGGGTTTCACTCACATTTGGCAACCGTATTTTCTATTTAACACAGGAATGGAGCTATCAAGTACAATAAATGAAATCCCTAAATCCAAATAGGTCATTGAACATTTCCCATATTTCATAGTAGTAAGGTGTCTAAGTTAGAGGTATCTTTTCTTTATTATTTAATGAGTATATCTCAACTCTTTCAAACCACTTACCCAAAAGAAATTAAATGAGGTGCTAGACCCTCAAGTATTATTGGAATTTATCTTACACTCTGGAACTTCATTGTCTGACTGTTTATCTAAGTTGTATGCAACTCCTACTAGTCATCAAATCAGAGATACTTAATTTCATCAATGTAATGGACCAACATGATCTCTTGAAAAATTCTCAAAGTCCCTGAGAAATTGTTTATGATAGAAAACCTATGATGTGTTATAATTCTGAGTTAAAGTAATGAAGGTCTATTGCTATCTCTCACAGCTGAAAGAAGAGTTTCTGGTGATATTTGCTAAGAAATTTTTAAAATTATTTTTGACAGATGGAGTTTCCAGAGACTGTCATTTGCTCTAGAAGAAAATCCACATCTGGAAGAACAGATTCAATTAGAGACAGCACTTGGTTTGGGGACACAAATCACTTTTAGTGAGTAAGAGGATTTGCTATTACAAAATTGTGAATAATGAAGATAGGTTCTGTGATTGTGTGAATGCATGTAAATATACAATATGTAAATATATTTATACACTTTTATTATTGTATATATGAAATTGCTCCCTGAACATGAACATTTTCTAACAAGCTTAACTGGTACTATTCATTCTAACATACAGCAGGTCCTAGCTATTTCTCATCAATCCCATCCTGCAAAAGGACCATGAAGATCAGATTAGTTCCTTTTCTCAACTCCTTAAGGCCTGGAGACAACAATTTGGATATGGCAAATACTCTTAATCAGCAGGAACTACTGAGGTGCTGACTTCTATGTCAATTACTGGGTCACAATGTTTTTTCATTAATTCTAAAACTTATGAGAGGTGGAAAATTCTATCCCTAAAATAATACCCAAGATTTTATTACTGTTCTGAATTTCCTCACACTATGCTATAAAATCATGTTTCTTCCACCTGATAATTTTAATTGCTTGGAGTTCTCAGATTTCATCATCCACCAATAACAAGAAGTGAAATCAACCTCAGAAAATGTATCCCTTTCCTTGTGTCTCATATCTCTTTTATCTAAAAAACAAAACACACAAATAAAACCTGTGACATTGAAGGTCTGTTCCCTTTTTACTTTCTATGTAAGCAGAATTAGATTTGTTCTCTGAGCTGATGGCTTCTAATAGATCAAGGAAAGGATAAGTTATTTTCTCAAGAACTTTTCCAATAAATTTGACAATGACCAGTAATATAGTCTGTCAACTGTTAAGTTATAGAAGAAAGTATAAAAATAAAACATAAGAGAGGCTTCCCTTGTTGCTCAGATGGTAAAGAATCTGCCTGCAATGCAGGAGACTTGGGTTTGTTTTCTGGGTCAGGATCCCATGGAGAAGAGAATGGCTATCCACTCCAGTATTCTTGCCTGGAGAATTCCATGGGCAGAGGAGACTAGCGGGCTACAATCCATGGCTTGCAGAGTCTGACACGACTGAGTGACTAACACTGCACACCTCAAAAACGTAAAAAGTACGTCATATTTTAGCTGCTGAGCGTTTCTCAACAATTATGCTACCAAAACGATGGAATCATTTCAACTCAATTCCTTTTTGGGTTTACTTAATAGATATTTGCTTTTCCTATCACTTTAAATTTACATTGGAAAACTCTGCCAAAGTTTATATACACAAGCAATATGTTTACTTCATAAAAATTCTGTACTAAGACAAATATTTTAGGAACATTCTCTTACCTCTGGAGACTTATTAGATTTTCTACTACTCTGGCAATCATCTTTATGACTGAAATCTCAATTTTATCATTTCTACAATAACATTTTAAAAGTCCCCACATCTCACACTACTAGTCTTGGGGGGGATACTTTTCTGGAGGAAAAATTTGCCTGAAGTATAAAACTAAGGATTGAAAAGCTTTGACTTAACATCTATGGACTCCACAGCAATAATCGATGTGTGCTATATCCAGAAAATTTTAAAAAAATCTATCAGTTTGCCTACACCACATATTATTTAATTCTCTTTAAGCACGTCTCTCAAGTACTTATTCTGATAATGTCTTCTACATTCACATTCTAAACTCAAAGTTATTCCAAAGCTTCTGATTTTATACATTCCTGTTCTGGACCACATATTGTCTGTTTGTCCTACTCTTAATTCTTTGCCCTGTCTCTCCACAGATCTTTGGAGCAATTTATAGCTCAGTTAAGTATAACTGGAGTTTTATGACCATTAACTATTGAAAGAAGTCTACTAAGGTAACCGGTACCTGCCTTACATCTCTTTCATAACTGCATCCTTGAACTGTACCTCGTACCTCTAGAAGAGTTCTTCTGAAGTAAAGCAGCTCTCTCTAACATCGACTGACTGACCTCCATTCATATCTCAACCTAAAAAGTAAATTTTCAGAGTGGCCTTCTCTGAATTACACACAAAATTAGTCTCTTTAAATTTCCGTCATTTTACTTTACATTTACTTCATGCACTTGACACTTTTCAAAAAGAGAAAGATTTTTAAAATATTGCCTTTTCCCACTTGGCTATACATTCTATAAGGGCAGGGCTTTCGCTCACTGTATGTATTAGTTTGTTTGAGCTGCAATAACAGAATGCCAGAGACTGAATTACTTACAAGCAATAGGTAGACATCTTTTTCTCGGTTTCTAGAAGCTGGGAGGTATGAGATCAAGGTGTTGGCTGATTAGGGCTAGTGTCCTGTTTCATAGAAAGCATCTCAGGTGTCCTCAAGTGTCAGAAGGGGTATTATGACTCGCTGGAGTCTGTTTTATAAGGTCAATAATCCCACTCATGAGGGGTCCATCCTCATGACCTAATCACCACCCCGCTCCCCCAAATCCCATGTTCGAATATCATGACATTTCCACTAGGGTTCAATATATGTATTTGGAGGAACACAAACATACAGTTCCTTGCATTTTGTGCTTGTGTACTGTTTTTTTGTTTGTTTTTCTTTTTAAATGTTTTATTTATTTATTTTTGTCAGTTCCAGGCCTTCACTGCTATGCCTGGGCTTTCTCTACTGTGGCAAGCAAGGGCTGCTCTTTACTACTGTGCTTGGGCTTCACATTGCCGTGATTTCTCTTGTTGAGGAGCATGGGCTCTTAACCCATAAGCTTTAGTAGTTGCAGCTTTGGGGCTCTAGAGCTCAGGCTCAGTAGTTGTGGCCACTGGCTGAACTATTTCAAGGCATGTGGAGTCTTCCTGGACCAGGGATCAAACCCGTGTCCTCTGCATTGGCAGGTGGATTCTTATCCACTAGACTGCCAGGGAAGTACCTTGTGTATTTTTTTGTTCACTATGGTACACCCATCTCTAGTGCAGTTTATTCAATGAGATTGATTCAGTGGATTCAAAGAGAACCCAAAGTCTATTTCTGCAAAGAATTAAAATATATGGCTTTGCTCTTTTTGAAATATATATTTCCCAAACAGACACATATAAGATAATATTATATGTGGCACTAGGGGTAAAGAAGACATATAAGATGTAGGTTCAATCCCCAGGTCATGGAGATCCCCTGGATGAGGGCATGACAACCCACTCCAGTATTCTTTCCTGGAGAAACCCATGGAAAAAGGAGCCTGGCAGGCTATGGTCCATGGGATCACAAGAGTTAATCATGACTGAAGCGATTTAGCACACAAATACATCACTAATAAAATATAGAGCCAGACATACTGGAATGTGAAGTCAAGTGGGCCTTAGAAAGCATCACTACGAACAAAGCTAGTGGAGGTGATGGAATTCCAGATGAGCTATTCCAAATCCTGAAAGATGATGCTGTGAAAGTGTTGCACTCAATGTGCCAGCAAATTTGGAAAACTCAGCAGTGGCCACAGGACTGGAAAATGTCAGTTTTCATTCCAATCCCAAAGAAAGGCAATGCCAACGAATGCTCAAACTACCGCAAAAATGCACTCATCTCACACGCTACTAAAGTAATGCTCAAAATTCTCTAAGCCAGGCTTCAGCAATATATGAACTTCCTGATGTTCAAGCTGGCTTTAGAAAAGGCAGAGGAACCAGAGATTACATTGCCAACATCTGCTGGATCATGGAAAAAGCAAGAGAGTTCTAGAAAAGCATCTACTTCTGCTTTATTGACTATGCCAAAGCCTTTGACTGTGTGGATCACAATCAACTGTGGAAAATTCTGAAAGAGATGGGAATACCAGACCACCTGATCTGCCTCTGGAGAAACTTGTATGCAGGTCAGGAAGCAACAGTTAGAACTCGACATGGAACAACAGACTGGTTCCAAATAGGAAAAGGAGTTCGTCAAGGCTGTATACTGTCACCCTGCTTATTTAACTTCTATGCAGAGTACATCATGAGAAAGGCTGGACTGGAAGAAACACAAGCTGGAATCAAGATTGCCGGGAGAAATATCAATAACCTCAGATATACAGATGACACCACCCTTATGGCAGAAAGTGAAGAGGAACTAAAAAGCCTCTTGATGAAAGTGAAAGTGGAGAGTGAAAAAGTTGGCTTAAAGCTCAACATTCAGAAAACGAAGATTATGGCATCTGGTCCCATCACTTCATGGGAAATAGACTGGGAAACAGTGGAAACAGTGTCAGACTTTATTTTTCTGGGCTCCAAAATCACTTCAGATGGTGACTGCAGCAATGAAATTAAAAGACGCTTACTCCTTGGAAGGAAAGTTATGACCAAACTAGATAGTGTATTGAAAAGCAGAGACATTACTTTGCCAACAAAGGTTCGTCTAGTCAAGGCTATAGTTTTTCCTGTGGTCATGTATGGATGTGAGAGTTGGACTGTGAAGAAGGCTGAGCGCCAAAGAATTGATGCTTTTGAACTGCGGTGTTGGAGAAGATGCTTGAGAGTCCCTTGGACTGCAAGGAGATCCAACCAGTCCATTCTGAAGGAGATCAGCCCTGGGATTTCTTTGGAAGGAATGATGCTAAAGCTGAAACTCCAGCACTTTGGCCACCTCATGTGAAGAGTTGACTCATTCAAAAGACTCTGATGCTGGGAGGGATTGGGGGCAAGAGGAGAAGGGGACGACAGAGGATGAGATGGCTGGATGGCATCACTGACTCGATGGACGTGAGTCTGAGTGAACTCCGGGAGTTGGTGATGGAGGCCTGGCGTGCTGCTATTCATGGGGTCGCAAGGAGTCGGACACGACTGAGCGACTGATCTGATCTGAATTCTTTTCTATCATCAAATTATTCAAAATTAACAATACCCTTTATATCATGCTCACATATATCTGAAATTTTAACAACCATAATGATCTGCAAATATTTATACCATGAAGAAATTTTTATATATACACACTAATTGGGGTTTTATATTTTCTGATTTTAAATACCTGAATACAGAACACTCATTTCATTAGTGCCATGTGAATAGAGTCCTTTGCTTCCCTTCTCTCTAAGGCACACAATTCTTTACCAGGACCTCATATAGTTATCCTCTTTTGAATATGTACCTCACCACAAAAGAATACCTTGGTGAAACAACTTCAGATGTCCCATATGCTACTCAGGATACTCTCATCACTAAGCTACTCTTACTCTCTCACATCCTCACCGCCCCCTCTGCCAGTAAGTCTTCAAAGCACTGAAGTACATGACATACCATCAGCATCTGTAGATTCACAACCATAATATTTAGGAAGTTCTAGGATGATCACAGTTCCTGTGATCAATTGTGTGATATGTGTGTATTATCTAGCTTTTGGTGATGTGGTGAGTAAACCAGACAAACTCCATAGTGCCCAGACCACAGTTCCTGACCAGTTGTAAAAGACACAATTCAAGAGTCAGCAGTGCAGAAGCACTTTTGTATTTTTATGTAAACCAAGATGTTGCTGTTTAGTCGATAAGTTTTATCGGACTCTTTGCAACCCCATGGACTGCAGCAAGCCAGGTTCTTCTGCCCATATGATTTACAAGGCAAGAATATTGGAGTGGGTTGCCATTTCCTTATCCAGGGGATCTTCCCCAACCAGGGATCTAACCTGCATCCCCTCTGGCTTCTGCATTGGCAGGCAAATTCTTTACCTTAAGCCATGAAGGAAACTCATAAACCATGATAGCCTAGCTATTTCTTTCAGCAAAGGCACATGAAAGCTTGAATATAGGCTTCCAAGAATGAAAGCCTGCCAAGGTAAGTTTTATCTCTCAAGAAATGGTTGAAGAGATTGGAATTGTCTTGCATGACCTCCTCAGTTATTCTGGACTGCACTAGGCTCTCGTTGTGGCTGCAAGACTACCATATTTCAAGGTGTAGATCTTGGAGGAGGTTGATCACAGTTCTCTCTAATTCTAAAGTCTCTTTAATTCTAAATTCTAAAATGATCCTAGGAGATCATATCACTGATGCAGAACATTAGGACTGAACTCCAAATTATTTACTTCCTTTTATTTCCTAAATAAATAAAGGGCACACACACACACACACACACACACACACACACACACATATATATATATATATATATATATATATATTTTTTTTTTTTTTCCCCTGAATCCTTACTTATCCCTGTACTTTGACTTAACCAGTTGGGTTTAGAAGAAGGAAAAGAGTATGCTTGGGCCAGCCCTTTCAGGGCACTCTCTCTTTTAGATCCAGCTGCCTGGTATAAAGGAGAATATATTAGCTAACTGTTTGTGTCAAGTTTGCAATGGCAACTCTACCTCACAAAGGCATTGTGTGTGTCCAGCTTTGTCAGTGACCCTTTGAGAAAATGTGCCATGCTAAAGAAATATATTAGCCGCTTCACTAGCTGCATATCCAAAGCTATATCTCCAGTCCGCTTGATCAGTCTGAAAGGCTATCTTCTCTCTACTTGGCATCTGTTTCACATGAGTTTTCCCACTCTTAGAGTTGGGAATGACAGAGAGACATTAAAGGATGCTATCTAACGGCCATTCAGAATTGCACTGTGTAAGAAGCAAGCAGAATTTTAAAAAAATGCAGAGGTAAATTCTGCTTCAAATTTAAATCAAACATCACAAGAAAGTTGCCACTGAACAGAGGATTACAACTCCAGTAGATTTTCACTAGACAAAAGAAGTAGATGGGGAATAAGGCAGAAAACTAGAAGCAACAATGAAACTATCTTTCATGATCTTAGAACTGAAATTAATTTATTTAGGACAGAAATCTGGATTTCAAGATGATGAGAAAATGCAGTGGGAGAGGCAGATAATGCACAAGTGATATCTGATACCTAAAACGTTGTTGTTACTATAGTATGCATTTTATAGAAGCAAAGTGCTGGACTTGTATAATTGAACAAGAATCTCTTTTCCCAATTTTTTTTCACCTTTTCATTGCAATACACAGATTTCACTTCACTAAATAAAATGACATAATGTTTACAATTACAAAGGAGCACTGGTTCAGACAAATTAAATCCAATCCATTGCTGTCAAAGGTAAAATCATTTAGAGAATAACTAATTGTTGAATAATCTATAAAATGACTACATTAAGCATATAAAAATGAAAATTAGTCATTCTAAGCTCTTAAAGAAGGTGTCAGTTGTTGCCCATTCTTCCAGGTAGGTAGATCAAGAAGTTCTGAGAAGGGGGTAGCATAATTTCATTTAAAAAATGAAAGATGAAATCAAAGAAAAAGTTATAACTATTAGAAACCATCACTTTTCTTTCAGGAAAAAAGTAAAGTGAGTTTTGCACAAAGGATCTGTAGGTATTATATGATCATTATTAAGAAGAAAGAGGGTCAACATGCATGTACATTTGCTATAAGGACTTTAAAATCGATTTCACTTATGAGAATATAATTTATCTTAAATTTTCTCATTAAGAAGATGAGAGATACTTGAGCAGATAAACATGAACCAAAAAATAAAAGAAACAAGGACAAGCAAACAGCAGCAATAAAAGATCAATCTTATAGTTAAAACGCTAAGAAAAATCAGAATTTAGATATCTCAGCATGAGAAAACATAATCCCTAAGGGAAAAAATATATTTGTATCTATGTTGGTAAATATTAATGCCATGCTAATAAGTACTATTTTAGTTCACATACTGAATCTATTATCAAAATAAACCAGAATAAAAATATTTTTCAAAATGAATATTAAGTTTATATATTATAAATACCAAACTGAATTTTGTTATTTTTTCATTTATATCAAGAATCTATTCTTCTCCAGTTTTTTTGCATAATCTACACAACACAAAAGTCTCATTTATATATATATATATATATACACATATATATATAACATACATATTATATATATATAATATATATATATATAATCTCTGAACATGTCTGTTGTTTGGTTGCTAAGTCATGTCTGACTTCTTTGAGACCTCATGAACTATAACCAGCCAAGCTCCTCTGTCCATGGGTTTTCCCAGGCAAGAATACTGGAGAGGACTGCCATTTCCTTCTCCAGGCGATGTTCTCAATCCAGGGATTAAAGTCAAGTCTTTTGCATTGGCAGACCAGTTCTGAAGCTCCCCAACTCCCTTCACCCCTCAAATTTCTGAACATGTTGTTGCTTATTGTTTAGGCACTAAGTCATGCACAATTTGCTAGAAAAATAATGAGCCAGTTGAGTTCTAGAGTCTCACTGAATATTAATGCAGATACACTTTGGAAAATGTCTCCATCTGTTGAGAGCACATTATGCAGTGCATGATTATGGCACTTGTACATATAATTTATTCAACTTATCATATCTCCTTACACCAAGTTTTAAACATAATATAAAATATATTTGTTTTTTCCATCTAGTTTACATGCCAGTCTGTGTGTAGCCTAACTTTTCTCATTAAAAAAATTGATTATTTTATGTTTGTTGATTATTTCCACTATGTTGAAAACTATATAGTCCAGAAAGAAATTCATTTTTAAGATTTTATTATTAACACCCAATAAAGACAATGAGACATAGTTACTAGCCAAAATTATTTTGATGAATTAAAATTTTGATTAGTACATATTTGATGTTAAGCTTCAGATACTTGAAACTAACTAGATTTTTTAATTGCAATATAGCATATACAAGATAATTTAATCAGTGGGTTACTTTCAATAAGAAAGTAATTCTGATATTCAGTTTCATTACATTGTGTTGTAAAAGCCTGATTCATCATTAATGGACAATAAAAAATAAGGAGCAAATTATTCATAAAGGATAACAAAACTTTAAATTATTTTAAATATACTCAGATAAAATAATCCCAAATAAAGGTCTTGTTTTCAAAAACATTATTGCTACCTCAAATTATAATTTTGACATGGAAATCAACTCCAATCAGTTGATTTTTATTTATAAATGATTTACTCATTATTATTTGCTATATATCTAAAATATTCATTTTTATATAGAAATATATCAATATAGGACAGTAAAACATTATTTTCCCATTTTAAATAACTCATTCTGAGACAAATATATACGTGTATGAGTGGGCTTCCCTGGTGACTCAGATGGTAAAACATTACACCTGTCTTGAGGGAAACCTGAGTTTGATCCTGGAATTGGGAAGATCCCTGGAGAAGGGAATGACTACCCACTCCAGTATGTTTGCCTGGAGAAAAATACAAGTAATAATAATAATAATGGAAAAAGGAGCCTGGCAGGCTATTGTCCATGGAGTCATGAAGAGTTGGACATGATAGACTGGTTTCTTTTTTTATGAGTGTGCTAATTTTTTAAAAAAATTTATAATATTACTACAGTTAGAATTTGAGAAGCTGAGTGTGTGATACAAACTCTAGAGGTAATATTGAAAATAATGAAAATAGCTTTAACTTCGTTGTTGTGTTTAGTTGCTAAGTCATGCCCAACTCTTTGCAACCTTCTTCGAGGCCCACCAGGCTTAAAATCTAATAACAAATTAAAAGAAACTAAAACTTGGTTCAAATAATTCACATTGATATGGAAAAATAGTATCAGTTCAGTTCAGTCACTCAGTTGTGTCTGACTCTGCGACCCATGGACTGTATCACGCCAGGGCTGCCTGTCCATCACCAACTCCTGGAGTTGACTCAAACTCATATCCAATGAGTCAGTGATACCATCCAACCATCTCATCCTCTGTCATCCCCTTCTCCTCCCACCTTCAATCTTTCCCAGCACGAGGGTATTTTCAAATGAGTCAGTTGTTCGCATCAGGTGGCCAAAGTATTAGAGTTTCAGTTTCACTATCAGTCCTTCCAATGAATATTCAGGACTACTTTTCTTTAAGATGGACTGTTTGGATCTCCTTGTTGTCCAAGGGACTCTCAAGAGTCCTCTCCACAGTTCAAAATACCACAGTTTGAACACCACAGTTCAAAAGCATCAATTCTTTAGCGCTCAGTTTTCTTTATAGTCCAATTTCACATCCATACATGACCACTAGAAAAACCATAGCCTTGACTAGACAGACCTTTGTTGGTGAAGTAATGTCTCTGCTTTTTAATAAGCTGCCTAGGTTGGTCATAACTTTTCTTCCAAGGAGCAAACATCTTTTAATTTCATGGCTGCAGTCACCATCTGCAGTGATTTTGGAACACCCCTCAAAAAAAAAGTCTCTCAATTTTTCCACTGTTCCCCCATCTATTGCCATGAAGTGATGGGACCAGATGCTATGATCTTAGTTTCTGAATACTGAGTTTTAAGTCAGATTTTTCACACTCCTCTTTCACCTTCATCAAGATGCTCTTTAGTTCTTCAATTTCTACCATAAGGGTGGTGTCATCAACATATCTGAGGCTATTGATATTTCTCCCAGCAATCTTGATTCCAGCTTGACCTTCATTCAGCCCAGCATTTCTCATGATGTACTCTGCATATAAGTTAAATGAGCAGGGTGAGAATATACACCTTGACATACTCCTTTCCTGATTTGGAACCAGTCTGTTGTTCCATGTCCAGTTCTAAATGTTGATTCCTGACATGCATACAGATTTCTCAAGAGGCAGATCAGGTTATCTAGTATTCCAACCTCTTTCAAAATTTTCCACAATTTCTTGTGATCCAAATAGTCAATGGATTTGGCATAGTCAATAAAGCAGAAATTTACGCTTTTTTTATGGGACTCTCTTGCTTTTTCGATGATCCAATGTATGTTGGCAATGTGGTTCCTCTGCCTTTTCTTTTGTTTTTTTCTTCTTTTTTTTAATTTTAAATTTTATTTTATTTTTAAACTTTACAAAATTGTATTAGTTTTGCCAAATATCAAAATGAATCCGCCACAGGTATACATGTGTTCCCCATCCTGAACCCTCCTCCCTCCTCCCTCCCCATACCATCCCTCTGGGTCGTCCCAGTGCACTAGCCCCAAGCATCCAGTATCATGCATCGAACCTGGTCTGGCAACTCGTTTCATACATGATATTTTACATGTTTCAATGCCATTCTCCCAAATTTTCTAAATCCAGCATGAACATCTGGAAGTTCACAGTTCACATATTGCTGAAGCCTGACTTGGAGAATTTGGGACATTACTTTACTAGTGTGTGAGATGAATGCAATTGTGTGGTAGTTTGAACACTGTTTGTCATTGCCTTTCTTTAGGATGGGCTTCCGTGGTGGCTCAGAGATTAAAGCGTCTGCCTGCAATGCGGGAGACCTGGGTTCGATTCCTGGGTAGGGAAGATCCCCTGGAGAAGGAAATGGCAACCCGCTCCAGTATTCTTGCCTGGAGAATCCCATGGTTGGAGGAACTGGTGGGCTACAGTCCACGGGGTTGCAAAGAGTCGGGTATGACTGAGCGACTTCACTTCACTTCACTTCACTTCACTTCTTTAGGATAGAATGAAAACGGATCTTTTGCAGTCCTGCAGCCACTTCTGAGTTTTCCAAATTTGCTGGCGTACTGACTGCAGCATTTTCACAGCATCATCTTTTAGGATTTGAAATAGCTCAACTAGAATTCCATCACCTTCACCAGCTTTCCATCAGCTTTATTCGTAGTGATGCTTCCTAAGGCCCATTTGACTTTGTATTCCAGGATGTCTGGCTCTAGATGAGTGATCACACCATCGTGATTATCTGAATCATGAAGATCTTTTCTGTATAGTTCTTATGTGTATTCTTGCCACCTCTTCTTAATATCTTCTGCTTCTCTTAGGTCCATATTATTTTTTTCCTTTATTGTGCCCATTGTTGCATGAAAAGTTCCTTTGGTATCTCTAATTTTCTTGAAGAGATCTCTAGTCTTTCCCATTGTATTGTTTTCCTCTATTTCTTTCTATTGATCACCGAGGAAGGCTTTCTTATCTCTTCTTGCTATTCTTTGGAATTCTGCATTCAAATGGGTATATCTTTCCTTTTCTCCTTTGCTTTCACTTCTCTTCTTTTCATAGCTATTTGTAAGGAATCCTCAGACAACTATTTTGCCTTTTTGGATATCTTTTTCTTGGGGATGGTCTTGATCCCTGCCTCCTGTACAATGTCACGAACCTCAATCCAGAGTTCGTCAGGCACTCTGTTTATCAGATCTTCAGTTCAGTTCAGCTCAGTCGCTCAGTCGTGTCTGACTCTTTGCGACCCCATGAATCACAGCATGCCAGGCCTCCCTGTCCATCACCAACTCCAGGAGTTTACTTAAACTCATGTCCATTGAGTCAGTGATGCCATCTAACCATCTCATCCTCTGTCATTCCCTTCTCCTCCGGCCTTCAATCTTTCCCAACATCAGGGTCTTTTCAAATGAGTCAGCTCTTCCCATCAGGTAGCCAAAATATTGGAGTTTCAGCTTCACATCAGTCCTTCCAATGAACACCCAGGACTGATTTCCTTTAGGATGGACTGGGTGGATCTCCTTGCAGTCCAAGGGACTCTCAAGAGTCTTCTCCAACACCACAGTTCAAAAGCATCAATTCTTCAGCACTCAGCTTTCTTCACAGTCTAACTCTCACATCCATGCATGACCACTAGAAAAACCATAGCCTTGACTAGGACATTTGTTGGCAAAGTATTCTCTCTGCTTTTTAATATGCTGTCTAAGTTGGTCATAACTTTCCTTCCAAGGAGTAAGAGTCTTTTCATTTCATGGCTGCGGTCACCATCTGCAGTGATTTTGGAGCCCCCAAAAATAAAGTCAGCCACTGTTTCCCCATCTATTTGCCATGAAGTGATGGGACCAGATGCCATGATCTTAGTTTTCTCAATGTTGAGTTTTAAGCCAACATTTTCACTCTCCTCTTTCACTTTCATCAAGAGGCTCTTTAGTTCTTCTTCACTTTCTGCTATAAGGGTGGTGTCATCTGCATATCTGAGGTTATTGATATTTCTCCTGGAAATCTTGATTCCAGCTTGTGCTTCCTCCAGCCCAGCATTTCTCATGATGTACTCTGCATATAAGCTAAATAAGCAGGGTGACAATATACAGCCTTGACGTACTTCTTTTCCTATTTGGAACCATTCGGTTGTTCCATGTCCAGTTCCCTTGAATTTATTTCTCAATTCCAGTGTATAATTGTAAGGGATCAGAAGGGAAAAATAGTATAGGGGAATGAAAACCACAGGGAACAAACAGAAAGATAAAAGTTTAAAAGTATACCTAAATCCCAATGCATAATAATTATATAATATATTACTGGGCTTTACACTTCAATTATTAGATATTATCAGAATAAATACAACCATAAAATCCAGCTGTATGCTATGTATGTATGTATATGTCTAGAACAGATGTACTTTAATATAAAGACACAGGTGGCTGTGAAATGGACAAAGATATAACATGCAAAATATAAGTATCAGAAGGCTAACCTATGAAATTAATGTCAGAATATAGACCGTTATCAGAATGAAAAGGGACAGTCCATAGTGATAGAAAAGTGAATGTCACTCTACTCATTGTCTTAACTAGTGCTATAATAGAGTTTTTTGAAACTATCAGCACACTGATGTGTCATTTGCTAATTTATGGTAAGGTTTTTCCTTACTGAATTTTTTGATTTACTAAGAAACAAGTGTTATTAGATATCTATGTGTTTATTGGTCTATATAAAAGTTCAGATATTATTTTTATAGGTATGTAAGTGCATTATGTTTTTGTTGCTGAAGCTCTGATACTTTTGCCACCTGATGTGAAGAGCCAACTCAGTGGAAAAGACTCTGATGCCGGGAAATATTGAGGGCAAGAGGAGAAGGGGGTGACACAGGATGAGATAGCTGAATGGCATCACTGACTCAATGAACATGAGTTTGAGCAAACTCTGGGAGATGGTGAAGGACAGGGAAGCCTGGTGTGGTACAGTCCATGGGGATGCAAACAGTTGGACACTGCTGAGCTACTGAACAACAAAAATAATAACCAGATGTTTCTTGTCCATCTATTTTAGTAATGACATCAAATTGAAAATGATTGAAAATCCTCACATAATAGGATTTAAAAAATGCTATCAAAATCAGAAAGATACTAATTGTGATTAACTTGATGCCTGGTAATATATTACTTTAAAATTTTTATATTTTAATTCCTAATTTTCAGAAGCTAGTTATACTTTTATCACTCCTCTAATTTTTAAAAATATTTTTGATGCATGATTCCATATTTATCAAAAGTTAAGGTGTTTGGAAATCTAAAGTATGACCTTGAAATATATAAATATAGTTTACTTGTTGATCTAATTATAATGTCAGCTCAACAAATCCTTTTACAATGGTTACTATTAAGTTTATACTTTGCTATGTATATTGCTATTTGCATCTATAATCTTTCATGGATAAAGTAACATTTCATTTACTTTGATTTATCCCTAAATTATCTAGTATATATTAAGAACATTTAAATTGTAACAGAGTTTTCCAAAGTCTTACCACTGTGTATGGGGAGAGGGGATTATCATCATAGTCCTTTTCTTTATTGTGATGTTATCTAACATCACTCTTGTACTAAAACAAAGAATCTTATTATTTTCACCACTATACATATACATTTTTCATTTAATTGATATTCAAAGTATTATTATTTAGTTAATCTAATATAAAATTTTGCCACCTCTTCTTAATATCTTCTGCTTCTGTTAGGTCCATACCATTTCTGTCCTTTATTTAGCCCATCTTTGCATGAAATGTTCCCTTGGTATCTCTAATTTTCTTGAAGAGATCTCTAGTCTTTCCCTTTCTGTTGTTTTCCTCTATTTCTTTGCATTGATTACTGAGGAAGGATTTCTTATCTTTTCTTCCTATTCTTTGGAACTCTGCATTCAGATGCTTATGTCTTTCCTTTTCTCCATTGCTTTTCACTTCTCTTCTTTTCACAGCTATTTGTAAGGCCTCACCAGACAGCCATTTTGCTTTTTTTGCATTTCTTTCCATGGGGATGGTCTTGATCCCTGTCTCCTGTACAATGTCACAAACCTCAGTTCATAGTTCATCAGGCACTCTATCTATCAGATCTAGGCCCTTAAATCTATTTCTCACTTCCACTGTATGATCATAAGGGATTTGATTTAGGTCATACCTGAATGGTCTAGTGGTTTTCCCTACTTTCTTATTTAAGTCTCAATTTGAAAATATGGAGCTCATGATCTGAGCCATAGTCAGCTCCTGGTCTTCTTTTTGCTGAATATATAGAGCTTCTCCATCTTTGGCTGCAAAGAATATAATCAATCTGGTTTCGGTGTTGACCATATGGTGATGTCCATGTGTAGAGTCTTCTCTTGTGTTGTTGGAAGAGGCTGTTTGCTATGACCAGTGTGTTCTATTGGCAAAACTCTATTAGCCTTTGCCCTTCTTCATTCTGTATTCCAAGGCCAAATTTGCCTGTTACTCCAGGTGTTTCTTGACTTCCTCCTTTTGCATTCCAGTACCCTATAATGAAAGGGACATCTTTTTTGGGTGTTAGTTCTAAAAGGTCTTGTAGGTCTTCATAGAACTATTCAACTTCAGCTTCTTCAGTGTTACTGGTACCCAGAAGAACTGTCCAAAAAAGATCTTCACAACCAAGATAATCACGATGGTATGATCATTCACCTAGAGCCAGACATTATGGAATGTGAAGTCAAGTGGGCCTTAGAAAGCATCACTACGAACAAAGCTAGTGGAGGTGATGGAATTCCAGTTGAGCTATTTCAAATCCTGAAAGATGACATTGTAAAAGTGCTGCACTCAGTATGCCAGCAAATTTGGAAAACTCAGCAGTGGCCACAGGACTGGAAAAGGTGAGTTTTAATTCCAATCCCAAAGAAAGGCAATGCCAAAGAATGCTCAAACTACTGCACAATTGCACTTATCTCACATGCTAATAAAGTAATGCTCAAAATTCTCCAAGCCAGGCTTCAGCAATATGTGAGCCATGAACTTCCTGATGTTCAAGCTGGTTTTAGAAAAGGCAGAGGAACCAGAGATCACATTCCCAACATCCGCTGGATCATCGAAAAAGCAAGAGAGTGCCAGAGAAACATCTATTTCTGCTTTATTGACTATGCCAAAGCCTTCGACTATGTGAATTCAACAAACTGTGGGAAATATTTCAAGAAATGGGAATACCAGACCACCTGACCTGCCTCTTGAGAAACCTATATGCAGGTCAGGAAGCAACAGTTAGAACTGGACATGGAACAACAGACTGGTTCCAAATAGGAAAAGGAGTTCATCAAGGCTGTATATTGTCACCCTGCTTATTTAACGTCTATGCAGAGTACATCATGAGAAACTCTGGGCTGGAAGAAGCACAAGTTGCAATCAAGATTGCTGGGAGAAATATCAATAACCTCAGATATGCAGGTGACACCACCCTTATGGCAGAAAGTGAAGAGGAACTAAAAAGCCTCTTGATGAAAGTGAAAGAGGAGAGTGAAAAAGTTGCTTAAAGCTCAACATTCAGAAAACGAAGATCATGGCATCTGGTCCCATCACTTCATGGGAAATAGCTGGGGAAACAGTGGAAACAGTGTCAGACTTTGTTTTTTGGGGTTTCAAAATCACTGCAGATGGTGACTGCAGCCATGAAATTAAAAGATGCTTACTCCTTGGAAGGAAGATTATGACCAACCTAGATAGCATATTCAAAAGCAGAGACATTACTTTGCCAACAAAGGTCTGTCTAGTCAAGGCTATGGTTTTTCCTGTTGTCATGTATAGATGTGAGAGTTGGACTGTGAAGAAAGCTGAGTGCCGAAGAATTGATGCTTTTGAACTGTGGTGTTGGAGAAGACTCTTGATAATCCCTTGGACTGCAAGGAGATTTAACCAGTCCATTCTAAAGGAGATCAGCCCTGGGATTTCTTTGGAAGGAATGATGCTAAAGCTGAAACTCCAGTACTTTGGCCACCTCAAGTGAAGTGTTGACTCATTGGAAAAGACTCTGATGCTGGGAGGGATTGGGGGCAGGAGGAAAGGGGATGACAGAGGATGAGATAGCTGGATGGCATCACCGACTCGATGGACGTGAGTTTGAGTGAACTCCAGGCGTTGGTAATGGACAGGGAGGACTGGCGTGCTGTGATTCATGGGTCACAAAGAGTCAGCCATGACTGAGTGACTGAACTGAACTGAACTGAACTGAATATAAAATCTTGATGAAACAAAAACAAATTATGAGAGTGATGTTCAGCCATGGAATTTAGAAGCGTCTGATTTACAGCTTTAACAAGAATTCTTCCCAAAGAAGAAACTGGCCCAAAATGGGGAAATTTAAATATTTTTTACCTTGAAACTTGACACTGATCTGCCCAGTCTAGAACTCTATTGAGTCAGGCAGCACCATATAAAAAGCTAGCCTTCTTTGCTCACCTGAATCCAAAGCAGATGTCAGGACTTTCTGCTAACCTTTTGGCCAATTTGTATCCTCCCTCTCTCTGGTACCAATGCACGAACTTGTGTCTGAATTCAAAAAAGGCCAATTCAAAACAAACTAGCCAACATTAGAAGAAAAAAAAGCAAGAGAATCAACAACTATTTTTATCAATGCCTTAGGAAGATGGGAAGCCCAACACACACAGGCAGATGAGCCCACTGGTGGTTGTAATCCATCTTCCCATCCTAGAAAAATAGCATTGGCCCAATCACACCTCATGGGACAAAGACAAAAGGCAGAGAAAGCTGACCGGATTCATCCAGGGTAAAGACTCTGAAGGGCTCCTCAGGTGGCTCAGTGGTAAAGAATCACCTGCCAGGAGATATGTGTGCCATCCCTGGGTCAGGAAGATTCCTTGGAGGAGGAAATGGCAACCCACTCCAGGATTCATGCCTGGGAAATCCCATGGACAGAAAAGCCTGGTGGGCTACAGTCTATGGGCTTGCAAAATAGTCACCACTTGATGACATGTATAATGTAAGGATGCTTGGGGGAATTTCATACTTTGAATTGATTTGGATAGTAGTTGCTGGAAGAAAAGAAGAGTAACAATACATTAATGTGCCAGTACATACAGAACTAGTTAAGAATTTCACAGCTTTCTCCACTATTATTTGGTAATAATTCAGGAAGCAATCCATTAAAGGACTAATATGGAACAGACTTCCTATATTAAAATATATTCATGAAAAAATGCTTATTAATTAAAATACAGCTTTCATTATGGAAGAAAAATCCTTTCACTGTATGTGCAATAATTGGTGTAGTATATCATAGATAAGACTATATTGAATTCCTAATGACCACTTCTCTTCTTTGGCCTTATTTAAACAGTGTTATTACTTTAATTTTCTATAGTTTTATCCAGGTTAAATACCATGCTTATCTATCTCCATGACTCCTATGAACTTGCTAAGGCTTCAATTCTGTCTAATTATGAATGAACTAAATAAGACTGAAATTCTTTGAGGTATTCAGAATAAAATGTACTGATTAACTTATCACCTGTGTGATGGGAAATGGTGAAAAATCTAGTAATGTCTAAGATATAGGAATTACTATAAACATCAGTTGATAGGATTACTTAAAAAGAAGATAACTCAGAAATGATGCAACTTGTTTTGTTATAATAATTTAGTTATTCCACTACCAACATTTAAGAAAACAATTTTCTCATAAGAATTGCACAAACCAGAGGCCAGCCTGTTATTGTTTTGAGGATTACTTTATAGTGAAAAATACAAAAGTACTAAGATTTCCAATATATGTTGGGCTATTAAGCTTTTACTGCTTAAACTTTCACATTAAACTTTACAAACATTTTGGCCCCATTTACTGTATCTTTGTTAATTTAAGGCAGGTTGGAATGTAATCTTATGTTAAAGCAGATTAAAATTACAATTAACTCCCCTTATTTAATCATGGTAAAAGTAGTTAGGGAGGGCATGCTGTCGAAAGAAATATTAGAAGGTACAAATACAATTGTGAAAAAAAGGTTAGTATAATTCATTCCCAAAGTGAGGTGCCTATTACATTTTTATGTATGGTTATATGTAAAATCATTATGAATCTATTAAAATAAATTAGGATAATCTACTATGATAAAACACACTAATGTCCAATAATTAACTGAATTAGTTATTCTTTTACTTATATTCAATAACACATATTTTGTCTTTAATTTGCATATAAATTGTGTAGAATAAAAATTAAGTATTCAATAAAGACCCTTCCATTTGTATTTATACCTTTAAATTTATAAGATTCAACTTGGTACTTATTTAAAATTAGAGTATGATACTATTGCACAGAACTTGAGATTATACTTCCCTAATTAGTACTTTGGCTGTAATAATAGCAGAACTTGAGTGAGAGGCTCTCAAGCCAGAATCAGGGATTTCAATCCTCTCTCTGGCTCTTACTGGTTCTGTGGACAAGGCAATCCACAAAGCCTCTCTCTGACTCATTTTACAAATTGTTGCAATGAAGATAATAATAGCATCTGATTCAAAAAGTTTGATGATAATTATATTCCCACCCAGGAATCATTAGCCACAGTAGTAGCAGCTAAATCATCATTTCCCTATAATTTGCTAAGATTTCTTTTATTTAGCATTAAAAATGAGCTGTGCATCCTTTTTGCCAACTATTTAATAATATTTCTTGAACGTGCTAAGTGAGTCAGGGACAAAGCATAGATGTCTATAGCAACCAGTCATATTGTTGAAGTGGGCAGGGGAAGTAACACATTATGGGAAAATTTTCACAATGGAGAATGTATCTTCCATATAGTAGTTGCTAATTAATTTGGCAGTTATTCTACATCCTTGTCAAATTTCCAATTTATGTAATTAGCATATTCATGTACTAAGCTGAAGGTCAAGCTGCTATAATCAAATAATAATAGTAACAGAAACAACAATTCAAAACCAAAATAATACAAAGGTTAAAACAATATTTATTATTTTGTATATATGATATCTTCTAATATTGATTGAGTTATTAATCAGACCATATATGCTCTGAATCTGGATAATGGCAATAACTAATTTCTGTAAATAGTAAAAAGTAGATAGAGAGCTCAAAGAAAAGGAAAAAGAGAGCAGAAAGAAAGGAAATGAAAAAAGAGGAAATAATAAAGGAGAACGGGAAGGGGAAAGTGATAAAGTACAAGGAGGAAAAATTTATCTAAATTCTTCAAAATAGTAAGACTGGTACTGCTTTTTCTGGTGAAATAATAATGGTTATTCAAAATTATTTCCATATTCTTCCAATTAACTGTGCTGTTCACCCAGTTACAAAGGATGGTTGATGATCAGTTAGGTTACATTTTTTCAAGATTTCACTTAGCAAAAATAATATTGAGGCTATCAAGAATATATATTACACTAACTTGTTAACAGAATTGAAACCATGTGTAAGTTTCTTTATTTAAATCTATATTTTAGGGGAAATTAGGGAGAAGAATTCTAAGATCAGCTATTTTTAACACAAAAGTTTATTTGAAGTATTTTAATTTCAAGGAGAGAAAAAGAGAATCAAGTTTATACACATACAAAGACTCACATATAGTCAATATGTTTAGTTAAAAATAAGCCAATTTTTTTGATCTCATGTATTAATCTGAATAAACTGGGGAACTAATCAGTTGTCTTATGGATAACAAATTTTCATTGTTAAAGTTATTGAAATAACTTAATTTTTGTGTTACTATTGTGATTAACCAGTGCTTTTAGAATATTTGCTTAATGTTATATCTTATGTAAAATTGAAAGATTACTTAGAAAATCAGTTGAAAATACATATTGAAAAGTATTTATTCTATATCAGTTATTCTATGTATGTACATAAAATTCTTCAGTTCAGTTCAGTTCAGTTGCTCAATCGTGTCTGACTCTGCGACTGCATGCACTGCAGCACTCCAGGCCTCCCTGTCCATCACCAACTCCCAGAGTTTACTCAAACTCATGTCCATTGAGGCAGTGATGCCATCAAACCATCTTCTCTTCTGTCATCCCCTTCTCCTCCCACCTTCAATCTTTCCCAGCATCAGGGTGTTTTCAAATGAGTCAGTTCTGGGCACCAGGGGGCCAAAGTGTTGGAGTTTCAGCTCCAGCATCAGTCCTTCCAATGAATATTCAGGATTGATTTCCTATAGGATGGACTGATTGGATCTCTGTGCTGTCCAAGGGACTCTCAAGAGTCTTTCCAACACCACAGTTCAAAACCATCAATTCTTCAGTGCTCAGCTTTCTTCGTAGTCCAACTCTCACATCCATACATGACTACTGGAAAAACCGTAGCTTTGACTAGAGCGACCTTTGTTGGCAAAGTAATGTCTCTGCTTTTTAATAATCTGTGTAGGTTGGTCTTAACTTTTCTTCCAAGGAGCAAACACCCTTTAATTTCATGGCTGCAGCCACCATCTGCAATGATTTTGGAGCCCCCGAAAACAAAGTCTGTTTGCCATGAAGTGATGGCACCAGATGTTATGATCTTAATTTTCTGAATGTTAAGTTTTAAGTGGTGGTGTCATCTACATATCTGAGGTTATTGATATTTCTCCTGGAAATCTTGATTCCAGCTTGTGCTTCCTCCAGCCCAGCATTTCTCATGATGTACTCTGCATATAAGTTAAATAAGCAGGGTAACAATTTACAGCCTTGACATACTCCTTTTCCTATTTGGAACCAGTCTGTTTTTCCATGTCCAGTTCTAACTGTTGCTTCTTGACCTGCATACAGATTTCTCAGGAGGCAGGTCAGGTGGTCTGGTATTCCCATCTCTTTCAGAATTTTCCAGTTTGTTGTGATTCACACAGTCAAAGTCTTTGGCGTAGTCAATAAAGCAGAAGTAGATGCTTTTCCTAGAACTCTCTTGCTTTTTTGATGATCCAGAGGATGCTGGCAATTTGATTTCTGGTTCCTCTGCCTTTTCTAAATCCAGCTTGAATATTTGGAGGTTCATGTTTCACATACTGCTCAAGCCTGGCTTGAGCATGACTTTGCTAGAGTGTGAGATGAGTGCAATTGTGTGGTAGTTTGAGCATTCTTTGGCATTGCCTTTCTTTGGGATTGGAATGAAAACTGACCTTTTCCAGTCCTGTGGCTACTGCTGAGTTTCCAAATTTGCTGGCATATTGAGTGCAACACTTTTACAGCATTATCTTTTAAGGTTTGAAATAGCTCAACTGGAATTCCTCACATCCACTAGTTCATAGTTCATAGTAATGCTTCCTAAGTCCCACTTGACTTTGCAGTCCAGGATATCTGGCTCTAGGTGAGTGATTACACCATCGTGATTATCTGGATCATGAAGATCTTTTTTGTATAGTTCTGTCTATTCTTGCCACCTCTTCTTAATATCTTCTCCTCTGTTAGGCACATCTGTCCTTTACTGAGCCCATCTTTGTATGACATGTTCCCTTGGTATGTCTAATTTTCTTGAAGAAATCTCTAGTTGTTCCCATTCTATTGTTTTCCTCTATTTCTTTGCACTGATCCCTGAGAAAGGCTTTCTTATCTCTCCTTACTATTCTTTGGAACTCTGTATTAAAATGGGTCTATCCTTCCTTTTCTCCTTTGCCTTTTGCTTCTCTTCTTTTCATAGCTGTTTGTAAGACCTCCTCAGACAACCATTATGCCTTTTTGCATTTCTTTTTCTTGGGGATGGTCTTGATCTATGCTTCCTGTGCATTGTCATGAACCTCTATAGTTCTTCAGGCACTCTATCAGATCTAATCCCTTGAATCTACTTGGGAATCCCACTTCTACTGTTTAATCGTAAGGGATTTGATTTAGGTCATACCTGAATGGTCTAGTGGTTTTCCCTATTTTCTTCAATTTAAGTCTCCATTTGTCAATAAGGAGCTCATGATCTGAGCCACAGTCAGCTCCTGGTCTTGTTTTTGCTGACTATATAGAACTTCTCCCTTTGGCTGCAAAGAATATAATCAGTCTGATTTTGGTGTTGACCATCTGGTGATGTCCATGTGTAGAGTCTTCTCTCGTGTTGTTGGAAGATGGTGTCTGCTATGACCCATGCGTTCTCTTGACAAAACTCTATTAGCCTTTGCCCTGCTTCATTCTGTACTCCAAGTCCATATTTGCCTGTTACTCCAGGTATTTCTTGACTTCCTACTTGTGTATTCCAGTCCCCTATAATGAAAACGACATCTTTTTTGGGGTGTTAGTTCTAGAACTTCCTTGTAGATTTTCATAGAACCATTCAACTTCAGCTTTTTCAGCTGAAGGGCATAGATTTAGATTACTTTGATACTGAATGGTTTGCCTTGGAAATGAACAGAGATCATTCTGTCATTTTTGAGACTGCATCCATGTACTGCATTTCAGACTCTTTTATTGACTATGATGGCTACTCTATTTCTTCTAAGAGATTCTTGCCCCCAGTAGTAGATTTAATGGTCATAAATTCTACCAGTCCATAAATGGATAATCAGCAAATAGATGTTTCTGCACTCTTATTATGGGCTTTAAATTGTGTTTTACATTTTGAAAATTGTGAAAAGTAATAAAAGAATTTTCATGATGTTATAGTTTTCAAAAAGCAATTTTATGCCTACTAAACTTATCTTTCCATGAATATGCCATAATTTTTTTAAGATTCTATGTGAAGAATCTTCTGCTATGCATGTTATTTTAAATTTTTAAATGACCGATAAAAGACAGTGTTTTACATTATCTGTAAACAAGAATACACAAATAAATTTTATTTTCCAGTACAATAATTGATCAAAGTAGGAATAATGAAGTAGAAGAATGTTTTCTGGTGTGCTAACCTAATCTTTTGTTTTAATGCAAATGTACATTCAACTTGCACATTGCCCCAAGATATATTGTAAGTGCCATTATTATTGGCATTGATCTCAATTACTCATAATCTACATTACATAATCCTGAAAATAGTGTTAATATTTAGTTGAAATTTTAATTGGTGGTAAAAACTTTGTAGTTTTGATGATGCTCGTTTATTATCAGAGTAAGTATAAAGTGATTTAGAAAAGAAAATGGGGACCAAGGAGACATCTTAGGGGTGAACAAAACCAGCACAAAGATACATGTAGGTATACACACAGTGGACTTACTAAACTTACCAGAGTGTGCAGGGAGTAGCGGCCAAAGTAAAGTGTTTTTACAAAGGTAAGAATGAATAAAACATCGCATAGTGACCAAGCAAATTTGAACTAAAGTGGTTCCCACCCTTTTGTTTAATGTAACCTTTAAATGTCAAAAATATCTGCACAGAAAAATGCATATAAACCTTAAATTTTGCAAATGATTCCAGTGAGACAACTATTTCTTTTTTCTTTTTTTAAAATTTTATTTTATTTTTAAACTTTACAATATTCTATTGGTTTTGCCAAACATCGAAATGAATCCGCCACAGGTATACATGTGTTCCCCATCCTGAACCCTCCTCCCTCCTCCCTCCCCATACCATCCCTCTGGGGCATCCCAGTGCACCAGCCCCAAGCATCCAGTATCCTGCATCGAACCTGGACTGGCGATTCATTGCATATATGATATTATACTTATTTCAGTGCCATTCTCCCAAATCATCCCACCCTCTCCCTCTCCCACAGAGTCCAAAATACTGTTCTATACATCAGTGTCTCTTTTGCTGTCTCGTATACAGGGTTATTGTTTTCATCTTTCTAAATTTCATACATATGTGTTAGTATACTGTATTGGTGTTTTTCTTTCTGGCTTACTTCACTCTGTATAATAGGTTCCAGTTTCATCCACGTCATTAGAACTGATTCAAATGTATTCTTTTTAATGGCTGAGTAATACTCCATTGTATATGTACCACAGATTTCTTATCCATTCATCTGTTGATGAACATCTAGGTTTCTTCCATGTCCTGGCTATTATAAACAGTGCTGCGATGAACACTGGGGTACCTGTGTCTCTTTCAATTCTGGTTTCCTCAGTGTGTATGCCCAGCAGTGGGATTGCTGGATCATAAGGCAGTTCTATTTCCAGTTTTTTAAGGAATCTCCACACTGTTCTCCATAGTGGCTGTACTAGTTTGCATTCCCACCAATAGTGTAAGAGGGTTCCCTTTTCTCCACACTCTCTCCAGCATTTACTGCTTGTAGACTTTTGGAGTGCAGCCATTCTGACTGGCATGAAATGGTACCTCATAGTGGTTTTGATTTGCATTTCTCTGATAATGAGTGATGTTGGGCATCTTTTCATGTGTTTGTTAGCCATCTGTATGTCTTCTTTGGAGAAATGTCTATTTAGTTCTTTGGCCCATTTTTTGATTGGGTCATTTATTTTTCTGGAGTTGAGCTGTAGGAGTTGCTTGTATATTTTTGAGATCAGTTGTTTGTCAGTTGCTTCATTTGCTATTATTTTCTCCCATTCTGAAGGCTGTCTTTTCACCTTGCTTATAGTTTCCTTTGTTGTGCAGAAGCTTTTAAGTTTAATTGGGTCCCATTTTTTTATTTTTGCTTTTATTTCCAATATTCTGGGAGGTGGGTCATAGAGGATCCTGCTGTGATGTATGTCAGAGAGTGTTTTGCCTATGTTCTCCTCTAGGAGTTTTATAGTTTCTGGTCTTATGTTTAGATCTTTAATCCATTTTGAGTTTATTTTTGTGTATGGTGTTAGAAAGTGGTCTAGTTTCATTCTTTTACAAGTGGTTGACCAGTTTTCCCAGCACCACTTGTTAAAGAGATTGTCTTTAATCCATTGTATATTCTTGCCTCCTTTGTCAAAGATAAGGTGTATTTCTTTTAAAATTATCGGTAAAGCTTCCCAGGTGACACTAGTGGTAAAGAACCTGCTTACCAATGCAGGAGATGTAAGAGACACAAGAGATGTGGATTTGATCTCTGGGTCAGGAAGATCCCCTGGAGTAGGAAATGACAACCCACTGCTGTGTTCTTGCCTAGGAAATCCCATGGACAGCGGAGCCTGGTGGGCTGCAGTCCATGGGACTGCAAAGAGTAGGACAAAACTGAGCAACTGAGCACACATAAGCCCTCCATGTACCCATTCCCCAATTTAACAATAAACCTGTCATGAATATTCTGATCAACAGAGAAAAATAGTTATTCATTTTAAATGATTGAATTTATAATTTATAAAACATAGTAGTATATATACTTAAAATGAAGTTGTAGCTATTTCTGGAAATAAATTATCATACTTAGGTACTCATTTTCAAGTTTTTATAAGTACTATTCTTATTAACAAAATTTATTTTTTTTATTATTTAACTTATAAATCCTTTGTGTACCTACTATTTTTATATGTTAAAACATAGGACTATTGCAAGCGTGGTACCAAAAATTTCTATATACTAAGATTTATCATTTGTTTACATTTTGTCCCATTTGTTTTTTCCATTCTCTCCCTCTCTCTTGGAGATGACATCTATGCGTTATATGTGTATATTTATACGCATGCTCAGTTGCTTCACTTGTGTCCAAATCTTTGCAACCCTATGGACTATAACCCGCCAGGATGCTCTGTTCATGGGATTCTCCAGGCAAGAATCAGGAGTGGATTGCTGTGCCCTCCTCCAGTGCATCTTCCTGACCCAGCCATTGAACTCTCATCTCCTGCAGTACAGGCAGTTCCTTTACTGATGAGCCACCAGGAAGCCCCTATATGTGCATACACATGTTATTGTTTCTGTATCATTTGAGAGTGAAAAGAAGATATACTGCTGCAGTTTAGTTGCTAAATTGTGTCCGACTCTTTGTGATCCCCTGGACTGTAGCCTGCCAGGCTCCTCTGTCCATGGGATTTCCCAGGAAGGAATACTGGAGTGGGTTGCCATTTCCTTCTCCAGGGAATCTTAATGCCCCTTTATTTCTAAGTATATTGAACATGATCTCACTTAACAATATAATTAATAAAAAGGATAAATTTTACTTTGGTATAATAACATATTCTCATCCAGAGTCAATATTCACAGTTAAATGAATGTGACATTGTTTGAAGAATGTTGTTTGTAGAATGGCTTTAATTTAACTATTTATTTCTGCTCCAGGACCCAGTGAAGGGTGATATATAACATTTACCTTTCATGTCTCCATAGTCTACTTTAATCTGAAACAGTTCTCTGGTCTTTTTTGTTTTGTCCTTTTATGATCTTCACATAATTGAAAAAATGGATCAATATTTTAATGTCTGCCAAATTGGATTGATTATATTCATGTTATGAATTCTTGGATTAAATGCAACAAAAGCAATATTGTATCTTTCTAAGTGCATCACATCAGATGTCAAATGATGTTAGTTTGATATAACAACCCAGGTGACACAGTGCTAAAGAATCTATCTGCCAATTCAGAAAACATAAGAGATACCAGCTCCATACTTGTGTCAGGAAGATCCCTTGGAGGAGGAAATGACAACGCACTCCAGTATTCTTGCTTGGAAATCTCATGGGCAAAGGAACCTGGAGGGCTACAGTCCATGGGATTACAAACTGTTGGACATGACTGAGCAACTGAGCAAGCACGAACACATTGTGAGTCATAGTAAAAAGAGCATCAAGAAAGTAGTAATAGTAACTTTAACCTCTAGTTTTAGACAGAGTCTCTGGTCTTTCTCTGTTGCAAAATTACCACTTTTCTCTTTGTTATGAATAAGCAATTTGTAGTGGGATAATCTAAGACTATGATAATCTGTTTTATCATCAAAATTTTCTGCCACAAGTTTTAGCACTCACTGATGAATTTTTAGCTCAGTCATTTCTTTCTTATATATTATTTGACATTATTCTATAAAGGAGAGCTTTCATTTCTTCTTCATTTACTTGGTAGATTACAGTGCATTTATGGAATTTTGGTTATTAATTGATGATCACTTACCAATATCTTTATTGAGATTGATGCTAAAACTATACCCAAATTGGTATGAATCCCCCCCCACACACACTTTTAAAGTCTCCTGTGTTCTTCTGATATACCACCATTATCCTTTGACCATGTTCATATTTTCTGAGGCAAAATTATATTTCCTGTCTCTGGTCAGAATATATTTTCCCCCAGTAGAGATAATAAGTAAATGGAATATGCATAGCTTCATCAGTATATTATTAGAACTATGATTTCTAATATATCAACATTTGTTCCTTTATAAATACTTCTGAAAAAGAGCACCATTGCATACATCTCCAATTTTAATTATTATATTAACATTCATTTTCAATTTTAATAAAATTCACATTGCAATATTTCAGAAAAATCTCTTCCAAATAAATATATAACAGAAAAATATTTATGTTTTGAAAAAATGTCAAATATATATAGTGCTATTCATTATATAGTGCTATTCATCAAGTAATAAATGGACATTATTTACATTACATTTTGATGCCCCTTTGATTTCAAATCTCTTAACAATTGTCAAAGTTAACATATTAGGCACGGTAAAGAAAGCTCAAATTATATTCTGTATAAAGTTTATTTTCCAGTCTGTAATATACCAAAAGAGGTGTAATTATTTGTTTGGCATTTAAGAACCACCCTGAATATTTGGTTACAATGGAACTAGGAAAGTAGTGTGAATTCAAGCAGGGTGAATTAAAAAATATTCCATATGTTCAATTGCATTCTATGGAAGAGAGGAATAAAATTATTGTCTCATGAATGCATAAAAGTTAAAATATGCTCACACACAGTTCAGAATAAGCTCTGAATTAAATGCATTACAACTTTTGAGCACCTGACTCCTCACATTCTAAAGTAAGTGATTAAATCCTTAGCATCTTTCTCAGAAACAGCTGTAAAACACAGAAGAGCTCTGAGATAAGCAGAAATACCATTTACGTTTTGATGCTTAAAGAGAGGCACTTTGTCAGTTGGAAAATTAGAGGTGAAACGCAGGCATGAGGCCAATGTCTCATTTTAAAGACTGATGCCTTTTCCACAGTATGCTATACCAGATTGAAGTTACAACATTCAATGTGCTGCTGTGCTGTGCTGTGCTTAGTCACTCAGTAGTGTCCTATTCTTTGCGACCCGTGGACTGTACTCCACAAGGCTCCTCTGTCCATGGGGATTCTCCAGGCAAGAATACTGGAGTGGGTCACCTATCCTTTCTCCAGGGGATCTTCCTGACCCAGGAATGGAACTGGAGTCGCCTGCATTGCTGGAAGATTATTTACCAGCTGAGCTACCAGGGAAGCCCACAGCATTAAATAGTCTCAGCTAATAAAAGGTGTTCATTTTACTAAGAAATTTTAAGATAGAATTTAAATAAAATGGCTCTGCATATTTAGTAAACATTACACTAATTAAAGCATCTAATGTTGAGATTTAAACAAACAATAAAATGTTGTATTTGTGGATTGACTGACCTCTAGACTTTGCCCTGGTGGCACATAGGTAAAGAATCCACCTACAATGCAGGAGATACCAGTTCAGTCTCTGGGTCAGGAAGATCCCCTAGAGAAGGGAATCACAACCCACTCCAGTATTCTTGTCTAGGAAATCCATGGACAGGGGTCCCTGGGTCACAAGAAGAATGGGACACATGACTTAGCAACTAATCAACAGCCTCTCTCCATGGGTCTTTTTATTGCTTACCCAGTTTGATGACTATTGTTACCATTTTTTAATGGCACTTATCTCTGAGATGGCATGGTTACAAAAAATGTTCAAAATTTTTATATAATTAAGCAAATCCATCATAAGTGCTATACATAAAAGAAATTAAACAAAACTGTAAGTAATCAAGGTAATGTAGTTCATTGTTTGCATACATGCTAAGTCATGTCTGACCCTTTGCGACCACATGGACTGTAGCCTGCCAGGCTCCTCTGTCCATGAGATTTTCCAGGCAAGAATATTGGAGTGAGTTGCCATGTTTTTCCTTCAGGGGATCTTCCTGACTCAGGAATCAATTCCTGAGTCTTCGACATTGTAAGGAATTCTCTACCACTGAGCCACCTGGGAAGCCCAACCAAGGTAATGGCAAATGTGTAAATACAAGTCTCTCAACACAATATCTAACAACTATACAAAGCAACAAGTATCAATCACATCAGACAAAACTCAAGTGTCAGTGTAAGCAGAAAACAGAATACTACTAACTTGAAATCCCAGAAGTAGAAAAAAATAGTAATCAATTTTCACCAGTTATAATTCTTAACTCTTGGCTCAAATTTTATGTAGACCAAGTTAGTTTGTGAAAAAAACAAAATGGAAGAAAAAATGGATCAATCTTCTGGGGAGAAGATGCTTAGATGGAAAGGAGAGAAACTACCTGCTTGGAAATTGAGCTGTAAAGGAAATCTGAGGGGAGAGAAGGAACTTAATGTTTTCCAAGAAAAAGAGAAAAAAAAAAAAAGGAGGACCTTCTTCCATTCTACCAAATACCAACCATTAAAGGTATCAAAGTTCAGGCATAAGAGTGATTTCTTGATATAAGAATCATGAAAATTATTCCATACTTTCAGAAGGCCTTCATAAAAAATATGCATCCACAAACTATTGCATCAAAAATATAAAACACTGAAATGAAAACACATTGTTGCTGCTACTGCTGCTAAGTCACTTCAGTCGTGTCTGACTCTGTGCGACCCCATAGACGGCAGCCCACTAGGCTCCCCTGTTCCTGGGATTCTCCAGGCAAGAACACTGGAGTGGGTTGCCATTTCCTTCTCCAATGCATGACAGTGAAAAGGGAAAGTGAAGTCGCTCAGTCTTGTCCGCCTCTTCGTGACCCCATGGACTGAGGCCTACCAGACTCCTCCTTCCATGGGATTTTCCAGGCAAGAGTACTGGAGTGGGGTGCCATTACCTTCTCCCACATTAGCTGATTGCAAAATCCCCCAAAGCATACACATAGAAAAATAAATTAGAAAAGGCTCTCTTGGATTAATCAAATATACATAAGTATTCAGTTACATGAAAAAAAAAAAAAAAGCAACATGGATCAGAAATTCAAAAACTAAGGAAAGAAACAACTTGTTTTCAAAGCAAGATTCACCTACATACAATATACAAGAGACATATTTAAAAATAATCTTAAAAGGTTTTTTAAAAGACAGTAATAATAAACCAGCCAAAATTCTAAAAAGAAAGCATAAACACTCTTTCTCTCAGTGGGAGGTAAAGGAAGGGACCTGAGGCCATCAGAATTAGAGCCATTAGAAGATGAGGGCCATCAGCAAATCATAGAATATCAAAAAAAAAAAGCACAAAAAAGAATCAAGAAAACACAATTGCAGATTTGTAAACCCATCCCATCTCTATCACTCTTGACCCATGTAGGTGCCAGACAAACTGAAAAACAAAGAGATAATCTCGAAAGCAGTCAGAGTGAAATAAATGATGTGCCTTCCCTTCACACTTCCATTCTTTAAGCCATCAATACATTGGGTTTTTCTCCATATTCAATGTTCAAAATAACTGAAGTTTAACAATAATAACTTCTCAATGCTAGTTAGCTATCACATATACTCATTTTTACTAAGAGGATCCATATTAAATTGGACAGTGTTATTGTAGTCTATGGAACTTCCCTAGTAGCTCAGATAGTAAAGACTCTGACTGCAGTCCAGGAGGCATGGGTTCAATCCCTGGGTTGGGAAGATCCACTGGAGAAGGAAATGGCTACCTCCTCCAGTATTCTTGCCTGGAGAATTCCATGGACAGAGGAGCCTGGGGTCACAAAGAGTCAGACAAGACTGAGCAACTAACACTCACACACATTGTAGCCTATGTCTAGAGATTCAGAAGGTGAATTCAGGATTTTTCCATTATTTAACTCTCAAAATATTGAAGATAGAGATGAGGCTTCTTCGATATCCAACAAAATTCAGGATATAGGTTCTTAAAGTATAAGAGATGTAGTGTTAGCAAGTAGTTATTTAAATATATGTTAGAGTATGCTTCCCAGTTGGCGCTAGTGGTAAAGAACCTGCATGCCAATGCAAGAGACATAAGAGACACAGATTCGATCCCCTGGGTTGGGAAGATCCCCTGGAGGAGAACATGTCAACCCACTCTAGTACTGTTGCCTGGAGAAACCCAAGGACAGAGGAGTCTGTTGGGCTACAGTCCATAGGGTCACAAAGAGTGCGACACGACTAAAGTGACTTAGCACGCACAGTACGTGTTAGAGTATAAATAAGTGGGATTTGGGGAGGCTCAAAGGGTGAGGATACATCTCTCAGAGACTCAAAAGAAGAATGATAAGCTTTCATAACATTGTCCTTTTCTGCGAGGATACACGAGGAGTGTGTTAGGAGGTCATAAGTGAATGGGTATAGAAATGGGGAGAGGTTTCCATCATTATTATAATGACCAACCAATATTATTATAAGTAATCTCATCATTTTTCCTTCTCATCATCACTCTTCCTTAGTGAGAATTAGCTGGAAGTAGGGTGAAAAGATGGGATAAGGCTTGAACAATAAACTTTTACTTATTAATTCATTTCTGCTCTGCTATGGCGATTTCACACAGAATACACATTTTTACAGTTACAGTTCTATACTTGTTCTAAGTCACAGCTGAACTTTCTTTTTAGATTTAAGATATGTTTGGGAGTGATTTTGTTTCAAAACATTAACTTTAATAATTATGATAATGTAATAATTTTAATGTAATGTTTATAATAGAGCACACTAGTAAAAGTTCAGATTAGGAACTTTAAAAAATATTGGCCTTTATTTAAACATAAAAGTGATAGGTGTCTCAACTTACTAAAATAAAGAAGTTATTAAAATTGGAAATGCTGATATTTCAGCCCTGTTATCAGTTTATAGTCTTTGGTTTGAATTATTTAATGGATTTTCAATTACTAAAACAACATAAAATTTAGCTTTGCTTTCCTCTTAAAATTATGTAAATCATAATAAATGCTCCTGCTCTCCTGTGGAAAACTATCAATATTCCTGTTACCATTTAACTTCATATATAGAATTTCCTGTCCTGTGGTCGGTTATAATATTGATAAAATTTATCACATTTTAGATCCCTTTTTCAACTCTCGAATAGCCTATTAGTCACACACACAAAGCTTAGATTTATGTTCATATATTTAAGCCATGATTGCATTATCTATTTCATAATACAGAGTTGTGTTCTGTTTCAGGGGGATATGCAGGTATAACTTCCAATTAAATCAAGCCAAGCTTTATGATTTAAAAAGGCAAAATATTTTCAGATTTAAAATTTTCTCATTGGACACGCCCTAATAAAATGTGAATTCCAAATGTAATGATGATAAACTAATCTTCTGGTGACCATGAAGAAATATTTTAATTTAAATAAATAAATAAGTATATATATATATATATTTAATGAAAATTCAAAGACATGTTTTATTTTAATTCACTTACTTTTTTCTTAAATCATTGACTTGTTATGGTCCAATTTACAAAGCTTCGCTTATTAGGCATAACTTTTTTGCTATATCAGAAGGAAATCATGAACTAAGGAGCACTGTCCTTGAAAACATAATATTATACTATAGTCTTCTATTTTACTTCATACTTATGATAATGATTTATCCAAGTGAGGGTATCCTAAATGACTATTTTGAGAAACCATGCTTCTAAGTTCAAAGTACAAGCACAAGGATTTCCAGGTATTAATTTCAAAATTGCCATATAAAGCATCCTAATTCATTGTTGAAATTTACCATTAGATCAATTAGAAGAAAAACACATGTAAAGCTAAACTCTAGCATATGGAAAAGGGAGAAAACCTAAATGATTGCTGTTATGTTCTTTTTCTCTCAAGCATCTTGGCCTGAAGTTGTAGATGGATGCTATAAACGATCCTTTCCAATTGTCTGTGTTAAAGTTTAGAGAGAGGAAAAAAAAAAAAAAAGCACCTGGTAAAGGATGAGTTTGCCTCTTGTTACTGTAGAAGGCCAAAGAGGTCCTTAGAGGAAGAGGACTTTCTCTGACAGCATAATTTTTCCCAGTATCAAATTCATTTTGAGGAAAATTTGCCACTCTCCAGTTGATCAGGGGTCACAGGTGGAAACAGAAACCACTGAGCATCATTATCATTCCCGCCAGGTGAAGACCCAGTTGGAATTGAATAGCAATGGTAACAAGACAAAGAGTTTCACCACTAAAATTCCATCAGAGAAGTTATTACAGTGTTTGGCTTTATAGATTCTGTCAAAGAGAAATGACTTCAGCTGCTGTCGACTGCTAGCTGTAACCCCTGTCATGTTCTATACAGAGACTAGTAGAACAGCTTGTTGAAGTTTCAATAGAGGCTGACTCTGGAAAAAACAAAATAATAATAATATCAATAGTACCATAGAGTCTTCATCTGAGATGTATTATGACTTTCAGAGAATTCAATACACAGTCTGTGTTTATTTCCCGGAATAAATACAATCAGAGCAATTACCAGTTATATAGTTTTCCCAGGCATTTGGTGTAATACAGCTTCCAAATTTTATAAAATGTACCCAGTAAGTATTAAATCTAGAAGAAAATTTTTTCCTTCAATTAAAAAATAAATTAAAATAAATAAATTATTTACACTGTTACGAGGGGTGTTTTTTGTCTCCCCCCACCCCCATTGCCCCTGCCCACCATTGAATCAGTACAGTTATTCTTTCTGAGAAAATAACAAAAAGTCACATAATTTTTTTAGGTGTGAATTTTTTTAAATCCCTGACTAATTAGTAATAGATAAAAGAATATTTCAATTCAATTAAAATTGTACATTAAAGGATCAATATTTCAGCATACTTGAAATCATCAAAAAGTCAGACCTGGGTAGAAATTCACAAGAAAGAAAGGAGCCAACAGTCATGGAAGTCATATATCATCTCAAATACAAGCTATTGCCCAGATTTCCATTTGCGTGATTTTGCTCCTCAAACATTTATCAGACACTACAAAAGTTATCAGAGAATATATAGCCTTCTGTCTCATTTTGTTAAAATGTTTTCTGTGAAACTAAATACTTCTTTGTTGTTAATTTTATCTTCAAGTTAAAATCTTTACAAAGTAAACACAATTGAACCTGGTCCTCTACCGGAGAAAACCAGGTGATTCTATTGCATTTTACCTATAAAGAAGACAAATAGTTTTATTTTTCAGGCGTTAATATATCAGCTTATATACTAAAAGGAGGAAAAAATTATACATAAGTAAAAAAATCCTCATGACTTTCTGAAGAAAGTTGTGAGTCAGTCAAAGAAAATAGCTTTCTTATTAAAAAAAAAAAATATTGTCCTTTACAGTAGGTGTGGATTAAATCAACAATTTTCAACGTGGAAAAATAGGCAAAGATAGGTTCATGTTTCTGGGAGATAATAGCAGAGATCTTTCTTTGCTAAAAACTCAAGAGTTCAAATATTTTTCTCTGCTCGGTAAGTTTCCCTTTCATTTTGTTGACTGTCTCTTTTGCTATGCGCAAGCTTTTAAGACTGATGTCTTTATTTTTGCTTTTCATGCCAGTGCTTTCTGTGCCATGTTAAAAAAAAATCATTGCTGAAGCCAACATCAAAGGGCTTTTCCTCCGTGTTTTCTTCCAGGAGAATTTTTGGGGGGATGGATGTTCAAGTCTCACATTTTAGTCTTTTGAATTAATTTTTGTGAGTTACGTAAAATAGAAGTCCAAAACCATTATTGTGCATGTGAACATCCAGTATCCTCACATCATTTATTAAAGATGCCATTCTTTCTGCACTGTGTATTCTTAGTTCCCTTGTCAAATATCAGTTGACTGTTTACATATATGTGGGTTTCCTTCTGGGCACTTCACTCTGTTCCCCCAGGGTCTGTGTCTCTTTATGTCAGTGACATACTGTTTCCACTATGGAAGCTTTGTAGTGCAATTTGAAATCTAGTATTTTGCCTATAACTTTGTTCTTCCTTCTTATGATTGCTTTGACTATTTGGGATCTTTGTGATTACATATAAATTTTAGAATTTTTTCTATTTCTGTAAATAATACCATTGGAATTCTGATAGGAATTTCATTGAATCTGTAGATTGCTTTGGATAGTATGGGCATTTTAAGAATGTTAATTCTTCTAATCCATAAACACATGATATCTTTCTATCTTTCTATTTATTTGTGATATCTGGTAAGATATAAAACATATCCTACCAGGATATGTGAGAATGGGTATTATCCAAAAAGATAGGTATAATAATAATGAATGTACTCTGTTGGTGGGAATGAAAATTGGTAGAGCCCTTCTGGAAAACAATACGGAGGTCCTTCAAAAAAAAAGTGAAAATGAAACTATAATATGATCCAGCAATCCCACTTTCGAGTATATACAAGAAAGAAACAAAATCACTATTTCAAAGAGATATTCACTAGCATCCTTATGTACATTGCAACATTGTTTACAGTAGTAAAAGTAGGGAAACAACCTAAGTGTCTTTGAATGAAATGGATAAATAAATAAATAAATATATATATATATTTTATATATAAATAAATATATATATTCCAGTATTCTTGCCTGGAGAATCCCATGGACAGAGGAGCCTGGCGGGCTAGAGTCCATAGAGTACACTTAAAAAACCATACTCATAGAAATAGAGGTGGTTGTCAGGGGCTGGTGGGGTGGGGGAAATAAGGAGATGTAGGTCAAAGCATATGTGTGTGTTCAGTTGCTCAGTCATGTCCGACTCTTTGCTACTCCATGGACTGTAGCCCACCAGGTTCCTCTGTTCATGGGATTTTCCCATCAAGAATACTGGAGTAGGTTGTCATTTCCTCCTCCAGGGGATCTTCCCAACTCAGGGATTGAACTCCTATCTCTTGTGTCTCTTGCATTGCAGGTGGATTCTTTCCTGCCGAGCCAACGGGAAAACCCAGGTCAAAGTGTACCAACTTCCTTCCAGTTATGAGACAAATAAGTTCCGGGGCTCTAATATTTAACATGGTTATTGTAATAATAATATAAATAATGGCATGGTGACTACACTTAGCAGTAACAATTCTGTGTTTTTCGCTTACAAGGAAGAAAGTATACAAGAAAAAAACCTCATTAACTAGTGAGTGAAAGTCACTCAGGTATGTCTGATTTTTTTCGATCCCATGGACTATATAGTCCATGGAATTTTCCAGACCAGAATAATGGAATGGGTGACGGAGGAGCCTGGTGGGCTTCAGTCCATGGGGCCGCTAAGAGTTGGACACGACTGTGCAACTTCACTTTCACTTTTTCACTTTCATGCATTGGAGAAGGAAATGGCAACCCACTTCAGTGTTCTTGCCTGGAGAATCCCAGGGATGGAGGAGCCTAGTGGGCTGTCATCTATGGGGTCGCACAGAGTCAGACATGACTGAAGCAACTTAGCAGCAGCAGCAGCAGCCTTTCTCTTTTCCAGGGGATCTTTCCAACCCAAGGATCTCCCACATTCTAACCCAGGTCTCCCACATTGTAAGCAGATTCTTTACCAGCTGAGTTCACAAGGGAAGCCTATCCTTTCTCCAGGGCATTTTCCTGACCCAGGAATCACACTGGGGTTTCCTACATTGCAGGGGATTCTTTACCAACTGAGCTATCAGGAAAGCCTCATTAACTAGTAGTTCAGCTAATTTTTATTTTACATCAGAAATTCATTGAGCTTTGCCCTAAAAAATTTGAAGGATGTTTGTTTACATTCCATCAGAATGAGGTGGTGCAGACAGCACAGAAGGCTACAGCAAATAAAAGTTTATTTTTCAGTGAGGTTGAAGAGAGTAATGTACTGGTGGCTCAGTGGGTAAAGAATTCTCTGCAATGTGGGAGACACAGGAGATGCAGATCTGATCCTTGGGTCGGGAAGATCCCCTGGAGGAGAGCATAACAACCCACTCCAGAATTCTTGCCTGGGGAATCCCATGGACAGAGGAGCCTGGCGGACTGCAGTCCATAGGGTTGCAAAAAGTTGGAGACAACTGAGGCAACTGAGCAGAGCACAACTATAACTTGTGGGTACTCAAAATGAAAATCAAATATATACAGCAAACCCAGTCATCTGCACCAATCTGTGCTCAATTACCGTGAAACTTAACCTGAATGCTTCCAATAAACATGCCAACACCTGCTTTTTGCATGAGTAGAATCAAATTCAGACATGATAACTTTATAGAAGGTTATGGTTAAACTTGAAAATGACAGCAGTAATAAAATGATCCTAGTTTCACTCAAACTGGAATTCATTCTAATGTTCCAGGCTGCAATCATTTGTCAGTTCATTTCTAAATTGGTAACTTATAACTGTAACTTTGGGAGGTTTTATTTCCGCCCCCCACCCCCATTGACCTCATTGTGGACTTTTTCCCATCAAAATATCTTTCTGCCATCTAAAACTGAACTATTCCAGCTCCAAATTTATCAGTTGTTTCATTTCCAATAGTACAAAAACAATTATAAGTTCTTGTCAACATCACCAATGATTTTGGTAGGAAACACAAGCATATCTTGGTGGCTCAGGTGGTAAAGAACCTGCCAATGCAGTAGAAACAGAGCATGTCTTAAAAATTAGAAACTATACTTACTCTCACCCCTTTATGTGATAGTAATTACTAGCTAAATTGATGTTTAAAAAAACTAGAATACAAATGTAATGAATCACTTCATTCAACCACTTCATTCCAGCTGTGGATCAGCACACTATTTAGGATAATCATGAAAAAATTAGAAACAGAAAAGAACTTTCCTGGTTTGCTAACCTATCTTTGTCAACTGTTTCAGATTCAGGACAAACTCAAAACTCCAATAGCAGGAAACTCCCATCAAAATATTAGTTTTGCCTTTGTTTGATACTTCATAAATTCATGCCTTTAACATGAATAAATTTATGACTATTTAAGCCATGCATAATTAATTTCATTGTTTCCCAATGTCAAGCCTATAAGGGCTAGTGAGCAGTGAACATTTCTATCTTACATCTTTATCCTTTTTTGTTTTTGTTTTTGTTTTTACATCTTTATCCTTAAATCTTCTTTTTATTGACTTTTTTCATCTTCTAATACCAGTCAAAAGAACAGTGACCAAGATATGCCTTTATGCATTTTGTGCCTACTGCAAAATACACACACACACACACACACACACACACATAGAGACAATTCTGTTGTAATAATTCTTTCCAAAATGTAAATTTGTTCCAAGGCAACTATATATTAAGAAATAATTTGAGAATAATGCAATGTGTTTTTTAATGCATGATTTCATCCATGGAAATAATGCAATAAACTGCACCTGGCTGACCTGAGAGGAATAGGAATGCACAAAATAGACAAGCAAGCTCTAAATATCTATGATGTACATCACTTCACCATATACTTTTTGAGTTAGACCCTTGTGCTTGTGCTGTTACAACTTTCTGTCCAGTTACAGATAACTCTTCTTCCACCACTTCACCATAGCTCACAGGACACAAGCTTTCAATTTTACAAGCAAGCTTCAGTTTATATTCAAGGTGAGATGCCGTATATATTGTAGTATATCCATATATTTCCTAACGAGGTAATGTATATTACTGTGCTACACTTTTTGAATTAAGTTATATATTTTTCTTTTTATGTGTCACTGATGAAGTTTTCACTTGTGTCCCAGAGCCTTCTCCCTCATAGACCATAATGCTATTTCACTGTGCAATTTTGCATAGGTTGGTGATTTTTAGGGATACACACATTGCATTATAGCAGAACGGAGAATGTTTTACTCTATGGAGAAAAAAGTCAAAGTAAGAGAAATAAAAATGCAGTACTAGCAAAATCTAGGCACTCTTTAATTTTTCACATACAGTTCAACATTATCGAATCTCAGCTTAGTTTCCTTGTGTCTCCTTGAGCTGGAATTTTTCCCACAAAGTGTAGTATTTGTTCACTTTGGCAAAAAAAAAAAAAAAAAGCAAAAAGCAAAACTTGGTCTCCAAAACCAAATGAAAACAAAATTAAACTTATTATTGTAAATGTAAAATCTAGCCTGTAATCACAGAAGGCAATGGCACCTCACTCCAGTACTCTTGCCTGGAAAATCCCATGGATGGCAGAGCCTGGTGGCCTGCAGTCCATGGGGTTGCTAAGAGTCGGACATGACTGAGCAACTTCCCTTTCACTTTTCACTTTCACGCATTGGAGAAGGAATGACACCCCACTCCAGTACTCTTACCTGGAAAATCCCGTGGATGGTGGAGCCTGGTAGGCTGCAGTCCATGGGTTTGCTAAGAGTCAGACACAACTGGAGCGACTTAGCAGCAGCAGCAGCCTGTAATATTTAAGAAGCTGTTTGTAAGTCCTAAACTACATTTGTAGTTTGAAACCTAAAACTCATTTTATCTTAGCATTACTCCCTCTTCTAAGCCACAAGCTCTCATGTAAAAAAAAAAAAAAAAATGCCTAGCAGGGGATATTCACTGAGTGTTAGAAATTGGTAATAGTTTAGGCCCTAATTAAGTATTATTATGTCCTGTTTTTAGAAAAGGCAGAGGAACGAGAGATCAAACTGGCAACATTCACTGTATCATCGAAAAAGCAAGAGAGTTCCAGAAAAACATCTATTTCTGCTATATTGACTATACCAAAGCCTTTGACTGTGTGGATCACAATAAACTGTGGAAAATTCTGAGAGATGGGAATATCAGACCACCTGACCTGCCCCTTGAGAAACCTATATGAAGGTCAGGAAGCAGCAGTTAGAATCGGACAAGGAACAACAGACTGGTTCCAAATAGGAAAAAGAGTATATCAAGGCTGTATATTGTCATCCTGCTTATTTAACTTATATGCAGAGTACATCATGAGAAAGGCTGGGCTGGAAGAAGCACAAGCTGGAATCAAGATTGCTGAGAGAAATATAAATAACCTCAGATATGCAGATGACACCACCCTTATGGCAGAAAGTGAAGAGGAACTCAAAAGCCTCTTGATGAAAGTGAAAGTGGAGAGTGAAAAAGTTGGCTTAAAGCTCAACAATCAGAAAACGAAGATCATGGCATCTGGTCCCATCACTTCATGGGAAATAGATGGAGAAACAGTGGAAACAGTGTCAGACTATTTTTCTGGGCTCCAAAATCACTGCAGCTGGTGATTGCAGCCATGAAATTAAAAGACGCTTACTCCTTGGAAGGAAAGTTATGACCAACCTAGATAGCATATTGAAAAGAAGAGACATTACTTTGCCAACAAAGGTCCGTCTAGTTGAAGGGTATAGTTTTTCCAGTGGTCATGTATGGATTGAGAGTTGGACTGTGAAGAAGTCTGAGCGCCGAAGAATTGATGCTTTTGAACTGTGGTGTTGGAAAAGACTCTTGAGAGTCCCTTGAATTGGAAGGAGATCCAACCAGTCCATTCTAAAGGAGATCAATCCTGGGTGTTCTTTGGAAGGAATGATGATAAAGCTGAAACCAGTACTTTGGCCACCTCATGCGAAGAGTTGACTCATTGGAAAAGACTCTGATGCTGGGAGGGATTGGGGGCAGGAGGAGAAGAGGACAACAGAGGATGAGATGGCTGGATGGCACCACTGACTCGATGGACGTGAGTTTGAGTGAACTCTGGGAGTTGGTGATGGACAGGGAGGCCTGGTGTGCACAATTCATGGGGTCACAGAGAGTCAGACATGACTGAGCAACTGAACTGAACTGATGTCCTGTTAACAGCAAATTACTTAACTACTTTCTTGATCTACAAAACTCATCTGAAGCACCTGAAACAAAGTAGTATAGAAAGACAAAGACCAAATTTGCGATCCACTATAGCTCTGATTTATTGGAGAAGGAACTGGCAACCCACTCCAGTATTCTTGCCTGGAGAATCCCAGGGATGGGGGAGCCTGGTGGGCTGCCATCTATGGGGTCGCACAGAGTCGGACACGACTGAAGCGACTTAGCAGCAGTAGCATAGCTCTCATTTTAATGTCATAAACCAAGGAGTGAGGTTTGGAAATATAAAGATTGTTGTTGTTTAGTTGTTAAGTTACATACAATTCTTTTGCAACTCCTTGGACTGTAGCCCACCTGTCCATGGGATTTCCCAGGTAAGAATACTGGACTAGGTTATCATTTTCTTCTCCAGGAGATCTTCCTGACCCAGAATTGAACCTGCATCTTCGGCATTGGCAGGCAGATTTTTCACAACTGAGCCACCAGGGAAGCCCAAAAATAAAGGTAGTTTACAACAATTCAAGACAGGATTATGATGAATATTTTAAATATGCATTATCAATTTTCTTTTCCACTGACACTGAGAGAAGACATACATTATAAACACAAAATGTCACCATGATCAATGTATAAGAATTTACAGAAAAGATAATGAATAACAGAACACAAATAATCAAGAAATTTTAAATAAAAGCACAATATAGAAATATTAAAAACAAAACAGAAGAACCATGAGAAAATCTGGCATAAACTTTCATGACAAAATTCTGAATTTTCCTGGGAAAATATGATTAAATTTCTTCATGCACTTAAGTCCTTTTCCAAATAGTTAAATCACTTAATTTCCCCCCACACTCCCTAAATAGCATTTATTTAGGTGCTTCATTGTGTTCTTTGTCACAAATAGCCTATTCAAGAGTTAGGCAGTATTGATTACTTCTTAGCAAATGAGTGAAGGTTCAGAGAAACCAAGAAACCCAGTAAATATTATGAAGATAAAAAAGATGCATCAAGAGTTAAAATGGTTCATGGTTAAGCGTAGGGATTTCCTATGCTGGTTTTTTTTAAGAATTTATAGTGAAATAAAGACAAAGGAGGAAAATTAAGTAAAGAAGGTAATATGACAAGTTGGGTCCATGTTGCCTATGGTCCTAAATGACATGCTTAAGATTTTTTCCCGTGTACATGTAAGGATTTTCAATCATGTATTTTAATCTTGGAAAGTTAAAACTATAAATTATCCCAGAATAACTGAAAATGAGGCATATCATATAATATGCTGTGAGAGGAGGCTTAAAGGGATTCTGAAGGAAAAATTATAGCTAAGAAGACTTTGTGTCCTTTTAAGAAATGAAATTACTCTGATTTTGATATTATAAAAAAGATAAAGTACAAATAAATAATCAAGATTATAGCTAGAATTAACTCAAAGTCTGAAGCTAATTAACCATAAAGTATAATTTAATAAATCAAAACAAACATAAAAACAATAGCAAGCAATATGACTTATAAAAAGAGAAAACAAACATATGCACCAGAAAAAGAAAAGTGTTCACTGGACATATTGCTGTTTGTTTGCTGATAAAGGCAATGCCAAAGAATGCTCAAACTACCGCACAATTGCACTCATCTCACACGCTAGTAAAGTAATGCTCAAAATTCTCCAAGCCAGCCTTCAGCAATACATGAACCATGAACTTCCAGATATTTAAGCTGGTTTTAGAAAAGAAAGAGGAACCAGAAACCAAATTGCCAACATCCGCTGGATCATCAAAAAAGCAAGAGAGTTCCAGGAAAACATCTATTTCTGCTTTATTGACTATACCAAAGCCTTTGACTGTGTGGATCACAATAAACTGTGGAAAATTCTGAAAGAGATGGGAATACCAGACCACCTGACCTGCCTCTTGAGAAATTTGTATGCAGGTCAGGAAGCAACAGTTAAAACTGGACATGGAACAACATACTGGTTCCAAATAGGAAAAGGAGTACGTCAAGGCTATATATTGTCACCCTGTTTATTTAACTTATATGCAGAGTACATCATGAGAAATGCTGGGCTGGAAGAAGCACAAGCTGGAATCAAGATTGCCAGGAGAAATATCAATAACCTCAGATATGCAGATGACACCACCCTTATGGCAGAAAGTGAAGAGGAACTCAAATGCCTCTTGATGAAGATCAAAGAGGAGAGTGAAAAAGTTGGCTTAAAACTCAACATTCAGAAAACAAAGATCATGGTATCTGGTCCCATCACTTCATGGGAAATAGATGGGGAAACAGTGGAAACAGTGTCAGACTTTATTTCTGGGGTCTCCAAAATCACTACAGATGGTGATTGCAGCCATGAAATTAAAACAGGATTACTCCTTGGAAGGAAAGTTATGACCAACCTAGATAGCATATTGAAAAGCAGAGACATTACTTTGCCAACAATGGTCCATCTAGTCAAGGCTATGGTTTTTCCAGTGGTCATGTATGGTTGTGAGAGTTGGACTGTGAAGGAAGCTGAGCGCCGAAGAATTGAGGCTTTTGAACTGTGGTGTTGGAGAAGACTCTTGATCATCCCTTGGGCTGCAAGGAGATCCAACCAGTCCATTCTGAAGGAGATCAGCCCTGGGATTTCTTTGGAAGGAATGATGCTAAAGCTGAAACTCCAGTACTTAGGCCACCTCATTCGAAGTGTTGACTCATTGGAAAAGACTCTGATGCTGGGAGGGATTGGGCACAGGAGGAGAAGGGGACGACAGAGGATAAGATGGCTGGATAGCATCACTGACTTGATGGATGTGAGTCTGAGTGAACTTCGGGAGTTGGTGATGGACAGGGAGGCCTGGTGTGCTGCGATTCATGGGGTCGCAAAGAGTCAGACATGACTGAGCGACTGAACTGAACTGAACTGATCCCCACTTCTTCATTGCAATAATAGTAACTTCTAATTTCTGCAGTGACTGACCTTACATTTCTTATATTTCTCAGTCTTGCTTAAAGCCATTATGTGATCATATCCTTGGATTAAATCCTTGCAAATGGCATGTGAATAGAAGTAATATTTGCAAATGTTAGGCTGTGTTCTTAAAAGAAAGAAAAAGGCCTGATTCTACTTTCTACTTCTTTAAAACTAGAACTTGGTGATGGCAGTCGTGTCTGAATGGCATCAGAAGGGGTGATGTTCTATGTTTGTTATTATGGTTACTGGCTTTATTATGGATAATATGACCACTTATGTCTATATTTGAAACATATTCTCTGAATTTCTTATAAGTAGAAAATTTCCATACAATGTGTACACTAAGTGACTATTTGGAGAAGGCAATGGCACCCCACTCTAGTACTCTTGCCTGGAAAATCCCATGGTTGGAGGGGCCTGATGGGCTGCAGTCCATGGGGTCACTAGAAGTCAGACACAACTGAGCCTCTTCACTTTCATTTTTCACTTTCATGCATTGGAGAAGGAAATGGCAACCCACTCCAGTGTTCTTGCCTGGAGAATCCCAGGGACGGGGGAGCCTGGTGGGCCGTCATCTATGGGGTCGCACAGAGTCGGACACGACTGAAGCGACTTAGCAGCAGCAGCAGCAAGTGACTATTGCTACATGAAAATTAAAGACAAAAAAATGACACAAAATATTTCCACATCTGCAATTGATAGTAATGGAGACCGAGAAAGTTCCGGACAAATTATAATGATATCATAAGCCTGGACACGACACTCTTTAAATTTTCCTCTCTCCTTGTATCTCCATCTTCTATATCTGTGAAGAAAGAATCTAGAGTCTGGCTGAAGTCACCTTTTAATGAATACTTAAGCAGATTTTTTATCTTTCTTTAAGGAAATTTGTATTTAAGTCTTTTTCATCTACATTTGAGTAGTGAAAGATGCTGCACTGGTAAGAAGAGTGGCAGAAACAGTGAAGAGTCAAATGCTATTATAAGTGAGGAAGATAGTTTTCTCTACTGTCATCTACAGAGTGACGTTGACATATCAGCTCTCCACCCTTATCCAAATCAAGCCCTTTTATTCTTTGTGTGTACCATCTTCTGATTTTTAAAGACTTTTCTATTGTCTATAGCAAAGTATTTAAACTTTAATTGCTGCTCTTGAGCTATGGAACTGCTGTGCTGGCAAACGCAGCGAGCAGGGGATACTTGTGCTGGCACTTTCCCAAGTCACAAACCGATTCAGCTATTTCCTCAGCCCTGCCCTGTTTCCTTCACTTCCTTATCAGTCTAAATTCAAGCACTTCCTTAAGAAGCCCCTTGGATCCAAATTCTTGTTTAAGACCTGCTTGTGGGACGTTGGTCATGGTCCAGTGGCTAAGAATCTGCCTGCCAATGCAGGGGTCACAGGTTTGAACCCTTGCTCCAGGAAGATTCCACGTGCTTCAAGGCAACTAATCCCGGTGCACCCCAACTACTGAAGTCCATGTGCTCTAGATCCTGTGCTCTGTAACTAGAGAAACCATCACAATGAGAAGTCCATGCACCATAGCTAGAGAGTAGCCCCCACTCTCTGCAACTACAAAAAACCCATGTGTAGCTAGGAAGACTCAGCACGGCCAAAAATTAATTAATTAAAAAGACCTGCTTGAGAACCCAACCTAAGGCATCAGCTCTTTATCGCTCACGCAATGCATGCACACACACACACACACACACACATGAGGATAACCATAATGTTACCACAAACACACTTATGACTAAGCCCTGTCCTGAATAACCTTATTTTATCCATTTCAGCAATAGTTCTTTCCATGTGAGCAGTAATTCCAAAACATTTCCACCAGTATTATTTCAGGTGACTTAAACACAGTAATTGTTGTCAAACACAAGTTTCTGTGCCTGAGGCACGCTAAATCCTGACAAACTGAAATGTCAGCATTTGGAGCAAAGAAAGGTTTGTTGCAGCCAAGCAAGGGAAACAGGTGACTCATATTCAAGGACCCAAACTCCCCAGTGGTGTTCAGGGAAGCGTTTTAAAGGTAAAATTTGGAGTATGACCTGCAGGACGGATGCCTTTCATTCTGATCAGTTGATGATGAAGTGGCAGGGTAGTGTTCTGGGATTTTTGTGCTCAACTTGAAGTTACCATCCCCCGCCAAGGTGGGGGGCCTTAGTTCCTATGCAAGACCTCAAAGATACATTGCTGCGTCTGTCCCTTGAGGGGGAACTAGGACTCTGCTTTATTGCTGCACTGTTGTTTCTTGACAGCTTTTCTTTGTTTCTGCCTGTTCTCACTTTTTAATTAGTAACTGCTTGAATCTGCCCTTTGGAAACCAGGGAAGGCCTACTAACAGGAAATGGGGACTTGGAAAGATTTTTGTACTCAGGAGGGCCCTGCTAGGTTTCATGAGCATTGAAAATATCTGACACTACAGATTAGGACTCTGAGGTGTTATGTAGTTGTAGGGCTGGTCCATTTGACTGTGCATTTTTACTGTTTGTATCACCAGGCACTATTAATTAAAAACTGAGTAACAGCCATGACTAGTGTGTTGAAAAATAAACGTTTAAATATTTTCTTTTACTGCAGGAAGGGGGATCCCTTCCAGGGCCCCAGAGTGGGTTCTTGTCTAACACTCAGAAAATGAATTGTCTGGGGAGACACACTTGCTGACAAAGCAAAAGACTTTATTGGGAAGGGGTGCCCAGGTGGCGAGAAGCAGGATCAAGGAACCCAAGGGAAGGGGTTTATGGTGATGGGGTTACTTTCCACGTTGTCTCTGGCCAGTCATTCTGACTCAGGGTCCTTCCTGGAGGTGCACATATCACTCAGTCAACATGGATTCCAGTGAGAAGGATTCTGGAAGGTAGGTAGGACATATGAACCGGCATCTTCTCTCTCCTTTTGACTTTTACCAAATTCTTCTGGTTGATAGTAGCTTGTGGTTACTATAGGGCCTGGCTAGGGTGGGAGGTTTCAGTCAGTAGTTCCCCTAACAATTTTATTGACAGGTTATTCAGTACACTATTAAATGATGAGCATCATAGATGGAATCATTAGAAGAGGGAGTCAAAGTTTTTCTTTGTTTGCTTTTTTCTGTTTGTTTGCTTTCTTTTGTTATTTTCAAGGGATATTTAAAGTACATGTAACATATATATATATATATATATATATATATATATATATATATATTAAGTTAGCACAGCTGCATCAAATAGAGACTTAGCTCCCAAAGTACTGGATTTGGAACATACTGGTACTTATTAACATTTGCTCATTGTGGTTGACTAGGTACTTCTGCCCATGGAGAAGATTTGGTTGATGTATAAAGCACAGGTACAGTATAGAGTAGGGGGGAGAGATAAGCCAAAGAGCAGAAAAAAAAAATCTACGTTTAAATTTTTCTTGTGATAAAATATGAATTTTATTTCAAAAAATCTAATAAGGATTTATTGAATTGTCAAGCTATTAATATTGAGTGGTCTCATCTGAAGACCAGCAGGGAACATAGTATTAGGTTAGCAACGCTAGGCTCAGGGCAGGCAGCTGGGCAGTTATCCAGGATGCAGTCAATCCATACATCGCTTGAATAATTTACATATTTGGTGCCCGTAACCCCAAGGTTTCACAAATTTACTCCTTACAGGAAAATTAAATGATGCATCTTCCACAAAATAGTCTATGCCATATAGTGTAAATTAAACCAACATTCTCAGCAAGTGAAAACCTACTTCTGCTAAGTAGTTTTTCAACCTGCACGTGCAAGTAAGAATATACAACAAGTACGAGACAGTCTGTAGTTGCCTGAAGTTGAATGAAGAGCATGAGGATGATTACCAAGGATAAACGACTAATATCTGGGCTTCCAGCACTTTCATATGCCTATCTAGAATCTGTTGTCTATGATAGCACAATATATAAATAAAAAGAGAACAAAAACGAAGGAGGGATGGTAAACATCTTAAATAGCAATAAGTCAGCCTTAGTGAATACCTTTTTAAAATGATCATTCATTTATTTCCACATAGATTATGCCTTTTTGCATGAGTATGACTAACATATTCTGGGGACCAGGGAAAGAAAACTAGGGAAATTATAAATAAACACTGAAAATTTAAGTGCAATTTTCAGGCTATGTAATTAATATCATAAGCTTAAAGTATAGGAATAAATAATAATAATAGAAAATCAGTTTCTTGTTTCTAAAATTTGAAGTTTCTAAGTTTGAAATTTTGGGACTCTAAATATACTCTAAATTTTGAACTATATTTTATTTTAAATTGTACTTATTTTACATTGGGCAGCATTATTAATTTTCCTTCATTGTCCTTAGTGTTATGCGGCTAGATGGATAGCAATATTGAATTCAAGAATTCAGCCTTTTTTGTGTGTGGGGAACCCCGTGGGGGGCATGTGGGATCTTAGTTCCCCAACCAGGGATAGAATCAAAACTGTGTCCCCTACATGGAAGCACAGAGTCTGAACTACTGAACCACCAGGGAAATCCCGAAGAATTCAGAATCCTGATTTAAATTTGCTTACATCAGCTACATAGCTAGCATTCTGTTGCATTTTGCAGAAAAAGGAAGTCTTTTTAAACAAAGAGAGATATGTGTGAGGCAAGTTCATGCAGGGCAATACAGATGCAAGTATAACTGCAGTTCTCAATTTCAATTCCCATGTGGAAAGAGATCAGCTCAGACGTATTGTGCAAGGTCTCTCAATGGTCCTCCATCCATAAGCAAATATGACATATACTTAGAGGATCTTCCCTCTGGAAGGAATTCTTTTTAATGTTGGCAGTCATGGTCTTAGTCAGTTAGATTAATAATTCACAAATATATTTATAAGCTTGTTAGCCAAAGTGAAGCAAAGAGGGAGCTGGTTTTACTGGGGATAAAGGAATATATTTGGAATAAGATCAAGCTCACCTTAAGCTCAACAGAGCAGGAAAACATGCAGCTTTTGAACTAGTGACAAGCCCTGAATTTGCTCTTCCAGGGACACCTCCACTTGATCATGCTTCTCATCTCAGGATGAGTGACTAGCATATTAATTCAGATGAAAGACCCATTCCTTTATGGAGCAGGAAAGGTGATGGCAGAAAGGGATATGTATTGTGTTTGTAGTATTTCAGAAACTAGGAGAGGATGAGATTATGTGAATGTGCAGTGGGGAAAGAATATGTTATTTTTCACAGAGTACCTGCAAAAGAAACTTGGAAAGCACCAGTAGTAGCCCCTCAGAGATAACTAAAACTTGAGATCTTAGTGGGGTTGAAAAATACAGAGATAAAAGAAATAGAGTGTCAGGGCACACACATAAATATTGCTTAGATAGTTGCTTTTAAAAAAAAAAATATGGAGTTCTTTTCAGAGGAAATATTGGATGCCATCACACTTCTGTAGGGAGCAAGTACATATTCAATTCAGGAAAGGACTACTAGGAAATAGAAATGAATGAAAAGAAAAATCAAGAAGTTTCAAAAATTGGAAATGTGCGATAAAGGAGAGAGTGTACATTCTAAAATGCCTAATGGTTAGAAGAGACAAGACTGGAAAGTTAAAAATATGCAGACCGTGAATGAGACAATGTCACATTCAAAGATAATTAAAAAAAAAAAAAGTTTACACAGATGATAGTTCCTCTTAAGATACCACAACCTTCAGCTCAGTTCAGTTCAGTTCAGTCGCTCAGTCGTGTCTGACTCTGCAACCCCACGAATCGCAGCACACCAGGCCTCCCTGTCCATCACCAACTCCCGGAGTTCACCCAGACTCACGTCCATCAAGTCAGTGATGCCATCCAGCCATCTCATCCTCTGCCATCCCCTTTTCCTCCTGCCCCCAATCCCTCCCAGAATCAGAGTCTTTTCCAATGAGTCAACTCTTCGCATGAGGTGGCCAAAGTACTGGAGTTTCAGCTTTAGCATCATTCCTTCCAAAGAACACCCAGGGCTGATCCTTTAGAATGGACTGGTTGGATCTTCTTGCAGTCCAAGGGACTCTCAAGAGTCTTTTCCAACACCACAGTTCAAAAGCATCAATTCTTCGGCACTCAGCTGTCTTCACAGTCCAACTCTCACATGCATACATGATCATAGGAAAAATCATAGCCTTGACTAGACGGACCTCTGTTGGCAAAGTAATGTCTCTGCTTTTGAATATGCTATCTAGGTTGGTCATAACTTTCCTTCCAAGGAGTAAACGTCTTTTAATTTCATGGCTGCAGTCACCATCTGCAGTGATTTGGAGCCCCAAAAAATAAAGTCCAACACTATTTCCACTGTTTCCCACCACAACCTTAATACCATAATTAACCTTTTAAAAGATTGCTTTTTTAAAAAAATCTTATTTTTGTTATGCAGCAATAGTAGTTCATTGTAGAGAATTACAAATTAGCTTCCTTATGCAAGAGTGTTTTCAGTTAAGATTTAATTCCTCAGGTGGTGGATTCTGGGCAATGGAGTTTTGATCTGACATGGATAAGGAAATAGCCAGTCAAAGCTGAAAGTATTAAGCTTAACTCAAGCTCAACATACATAAACTAACAGTATGTCTCCCAACACCACTTTATTACAATATATAACAGTTTACCATGGGTCTAGGAACTGAGGCCCTTGAGAAAACTGAGAAACTCAAAAATCTCTATCCTCAGTTTAGAAGGACTATAGAATAGCCCCCTTTTCAGGGCAGGAAAGAAAATGTTCATTTTGTGCTTCTGATGGGTGTAAGTCTTCAGAGAGAAATCAAATCCTAAGGTAAAACTTATTTTAACTATCTTAAGCTTCCCTGGTGGCTCAGGTGGTAAAGCGTCTGCCTGCAGTGCAGGGGATCTGGGTTTGATCCCTGTTTCAGGAAGATACCCTGGAGAAGGGAATGGCAACCCACTCCAGTATTCCTGCCTGGACAGAGGAGCCTAGCAGGCTACAGTCCATGAGGTCACAAAGAGTTAGTAATGACTGAGCGACTAGCACACACAGGCACACTTTATAGATTCACAGTGAATGGAAACACACAAATCATAGATAAACATAATGAGTTTGTCAAGACTGATTATATGCTTGGAAAGGAAGGCAAGAACAAAATATTCTGAAGCTTCAAAACCATGCTACATATGGTATATACATACACTGAAATATTATGCAAACTTGAAAAGGAAGAAAATCTTATCACACGCTTCAACATGGATGAACTTTAAGGATATTATGCAAAGTGAAATGAGACAGTCAAAAAAAGAAAATTTTGTATGATTCCACTCTTGAAATACCTAAGCAGTCAGATAGAAACAGGAAGTAGTAAGGTGACTGCCAAGGTCAGGGGTGGGGGGAGATGGGGAGTGGGAAGAGGGCCGTTGTTGCTTACTGTGCATAGCATTTCACATTGTGCATTTCACCTTGCACAATGAAAGGTGTTCTTACATGAAGAAAGAAAAACACTAGAATATTCTATTTTTCATAAAGATTTTTTTGGTGGTAATCTAGCAAGGGGCTTCCTAGATGGCACTAGTGGTAAAGAACTCATCTGCCAATGGAGGAGACAAAAGAGACCCAGCTTCAATTCCTGGGTTGGGAAGGTTCCTGGAGAAGGGTATGGCAACCCACTCCAGTATTCTTGCCTGAAAAATCCCATGGATAGAGGAGCCTGGTGGGCTACAGTCCGAGGGTTGCAGAGAGTTGGATATGGTTAAAGTGACTTAGCAGGCACACATACAATATAGCAAGACTTTGATATTTCTCCAAGTTCAAACTGAAATAAGTATCTGTGAGAAACAATGTACTGCTGAAAACAAAGAATGTTGTCACCATTAACCATTTGTAAGAGAGAGTGGCATAGGTGGCCATCATTCAAAAACTATCCAAATTTTATTCATTACTTACCTTAAATTTCACCTATTTAATAGTGCATCCTTAACTATTTTAATAAAGCATTTTCTTCAGTCTCTTGAGAAACTACAGTTAGTTTCTCAACAACTACATCACCTTGATATATGTCACCTTCCATAGAAAGAAGGGCAGATTTAAGAGGACACATCAAGAATGAAAATCATTATTTTTTCTGAGTACTTTAGGGAAAAATAACCCTACATTTTCTAAAATACCTTATGCTTTTAAACATGTTTTTACTTTGCCAGAAAAAAACTATGCTTCTGAAATTTGAAGTGTTTTTAAGGACTAGAGAATCTTAAACACCAGATAATTTCCTGTGAGTCTTGACAATTTAATTCAATTTTATCAATAAGATGTAAAATGAAATGGAGAAAGGTATAAACACATGGTTGAGTGGACATATTTATCTTACTACTAGTATAATTCAGACTTAAACCCATTAGCTAGAATCCCTTGGTAGCAATGGATTTAAGGTCACTCATTTTATAATCAGACCTTATAAAAATGCAAAACTCACTCAGCAGGATCAGGAGTGTGGAACAAGAATATCATCAGCAGGAAACAGACCGCTGGGAACACGATTTGATTCAACATCGGATTTGAAGTTGAAAACATACTCACCCGTTCTGGAAAGAGCCAATGCATAACAAGAATATTTTTCCTGTGATCTCTATTTTTCACTCTCCTTTCTGTGCCCTGGCTCTCTTTACATTCCTTTGATGATTTCCCTTGGTTCTCACCCCTATCTCTTATCTCTTATGCTCTCAAAAAGACTGAAATTGGCAGTCTTACTGGGGAAGACATAATCTACCTTAGGTTACTGTTTAAAAGCTACAAAATTCCAGGGTTTAAATTGTATACAGAAAAGCAATCAAACACATCAACTGGAAACCACCCCTCCCTGTGAGAGAATAGACCAGTGCAAACAGCATGCTCCACTTACTTGACCAGCAAGGGCTGAGAAAGCAAAAGCCATGCTAAAATAGCCTGTTGTGTGGCCCTTGAAAGGGTGTTTACTTCTATATAGAAAAATATTTTTGCTTTTTTTTTTTTTTTCAGAATAGACTATTAGAGAACTGTTAAATGTTTTGCTATACTCAAAATAATACTGATTCTTTCAGTGGAGAGGAAAAAAAATCTGAATCTCAGAAATAATATGTATCTTTTCTGCATTACCAGGATCAATCAGTTTAACTGAGAGTTTTGGGACTAGCTGGAAATAGAACATACCGGACATGTCCCCTCGCCCCCAATTATCTGCAAGGGGTGTGTTCCGAGATTCCTAGTGGATGACTGAAACTGAAGATAGCACCAAATCCTATACAGATTTTTGCTTTTAAAGCTTAATTTATAAATTAGACACATTAACAGATTAATAACAATAACTAACATTATTGACTATGCCAAAGCCATTGACTGTGTGGATCACAATAAACTGTGGAAAATTCTGAAAGAGATGGGAATACCAGACCACTTGACCTGCCCCTTGAGAAACCTATATGCAGTTCAGGAAGCAACAGTTAGAACTAGACATGGAACAACTGACTGGTTCCAAATAGGAAAAGGAGTACGTCAAGGCTGTATATTGTCACCCTGCTTATTTAACTTATATGCAGAGTACATCATGGGAAAGGCTGGGCTGGAAGAAGCACAAGCTGGAATCAGGATTGCCAGGAGAAATATCAATAACCTCAGATATACAATGACACCACCCTTATGGCAGAAAGTGAAGAGGAATTAAAAAGCCTCTTGATGAACATGTAAGAGGAGAGTACAAAAGTTGGCTTAAAGTTCAACATTCAGAAAATAACAATGGCATCTGGTCCCATCACTTCATGGGAAAAATGGGGAAACAGTGGAAACAGTGTCAGATTTTATTTTTATGGGTTCCAAAATCACTGCAGATGGTGATTGCAGCCATGAAATTAAAAGACGCTTAACTCCTTGGAAGAAAAGTTATGACCAACCTAGATAGCATATTCAAAAGCAGAGACATTACTTTGCCAACAAAGGTCCATCTAGTCAAGGCTATGGTTTTTCCAGTGGTCATGTATGGATGTGAAAGTTGGACTGTGAAGAAACCTGAGTGCTGAAGAATTGATGCTTTTGAACTGTGGTGTTGGAGAAGACTCTTGAGAGTCCCTTGGACTGCAAGGAGATCCAACCAGTCCATCCTAAAGGAGATCAGTCCTGGGTGCTCGTTGGAAGGACTGATGTGAAGCTGAAACTCCAATATTTTGGCCACCTGATGTGAAGAGTGACTCATTGGAAAAGACTCTGATGCTGGGGGGATTGGACACAGGAGGAGAAGGGGATGACAGAGGATGAGATGGCTGGATGGCATCACTGACTCAATGGACGTGAGTCTGAGTGAACTCCGGGAGTTGGTGATGGACAGGGAGGCCTGGCGTGCTGTGATTCATGGGGTCAAAGAGTCGGACACGACTGAGCAACTGAACTGAACTGAATACCAATTATACAGTAATTGATTTCAGCAAAGTGACTAAACAGAAAGCAGCTTTATTTTTTTTTTCTTTCGTTTTCTTTTTTTTTCCTTTTTTTTATTGTATTTTTTAACTTTACAATATTGTATACTGCTGCTTCTAAGTCGCTTCAGTCGTGTCCGACTCTGTGTGACCCCATAGACAGCAGCCCACTAGGCTCCCCCGTCCCTGGGATTCTCCAGGCAAGAACACTGGAGTGGGTTGCCATTTCCTTCTCCCATGCATGAAAGTGAAAAGTGAAAGTGAAGTCGCTCAGTCATGTCCGACTCTTAGCGACCCCATGGACTTCAGCCTAGCAGTCTCCTCTGCCCATGGAATTTTCCATGCAAGAATACTGGAGTGGGGTGCTATTGCCTTCTCCGACAATATTGTATAGATTTTGCCATATATCAACATGAATCTGCCACAGCTTTATTTTTAAGGGAACACCTAAACATCACTAGTTAAAAGACTTTTTTTTTAGGAGTAATTATGGCAACCCACTCCAGTGTTCTTGCCTGGAGAATCCCAGGGACGGGGAGCCTGGTGGGCTGTCGTCTATGGAGTCGCACAGAGTTGGATACGACTGAAGCGACTTAGCAGCAGCATATTCTCCTGGGTTATAGAGAGGGGAAATACTCCAATCTATTCCTCGATGTGTGTTTTTGCAAGAAGAAGTGTGCACAAGAACTTGTGTACACTTACTTGGCTGTCAGAATTCCAGACTGAAGAGGAGTAGCAAGTGGTTTGAGGGATGTCCTGAAGGACTATGCAGATTCATTCATTTTCCAATGTGCTAATAAACTGCGATGGAGGCTCTTTTGTCAGTTTTTCAGGAAAAATACTTTTTTCTGGATCATATGGTAACTCTACTTTTTATATTTCACTCCTGGGCAAAGAAAACTCCAATTCAAAAAGATACATGCACCCCAGTATTCACAGCAGCACTGTTTACAGTAACCGAGATATGGATAAAAAAAGATGTGGTATATATACACAATGAAATACTACATAGCAGTAAAAATAATGAAACAATGCCATCTGCAGCAATATGAATGGACCTAGACATTATCATATTAATTAAAGTAAGTCAGAGAGAGAAAGACAAATAACATATGTCATAACTTCTATGTGAAATATAAAAAAAATGATGTAAATGAACTTACTTACAAAATAGAAATAGACTCACAGACATAGAAAAGCAAACTTATGGTTGCCAAAGGGGGAAGGTGGTAGGAGGGATAAATTAGGAGTTTGAGATTAATATATACACATTACTACATACAAAATAGATGAACAACAAGGACCTTCTGTATGGCACAGGGAACTATATTCAATATATTTTAATAACTTATAATGAAAAAGAATCTGAAAAAGAATATGTATATAACTGAGTCAGCTTGTTGTACACCCGAAACTAACATACCATTCTAAATTACCTACAGATCAATTTTTTAAAAGTTGAAAAAAATTACCCCCTCTTTGGAAGATGAGGATAATGGAATACAATGCTGAGGATGTTTGCTGCTCTTTAAATGGCTTTAACCATATTCTTGTCCCAACATTTTTATTTATGCTATGATTTACAAACCTTTGGACCTTATTTCCACCCTCAAAATGTTGTCAATATCACTAATTCATTATTATATTTTCCTTAATGCTCTCTTTGTACATTAATATTTTTCTATCTGTTCTATAGTTTTAGAGAACTTTTAAGATGGTGTGAAAAAATGCATACATGGGGTGAAAATATTCAGCATGAAATTTTATTAATATTTCACAGAATTCTACTGATAATTTTTGAGCACTTCTAATTCATTATCAATGTTTTCTCTAAATATCACATACAAACATTGTTAATATATTGATAAAGGTACTACTGTAGAGCAGTGTTGCTTTGTGAGTGAAAAAGTAAGGGTAATCAAGTTTATCAGGATTCAGAAACAGTAAAACCTGAAGAGTTATTTATACTAGATCTGGAAATAATTTAAAGCATTGCTGGATTTCTATGATATTTATGTTTTAAACTGGAATGTTACTTTTCAGTACATTGATACTGCAGTTCATTGAGAGAAAACCTGATGGGGAATTGCAATAGAAATTTTCTTCTAAAAAGAACTATAAATGGAATTTATTCAACAGAGTCATTTTCTATTTAAAGATTTCTGTTAAAAACTCTATTATCAATGGGCATTAGTTGAAGTTCTAAACTGAAATAGCATGTATACGTACATATATACCTATACATGGGTTTATATGTATTATTATGTATATGTAATGAATATTTATATATATGTATACACATAATATGTACAATTAGGCCATTTGGAAATGCAATGATGTAATTTTTGAGATCTAAAATTGTGTTATAAGACTGGGTATTGATATCATTTAAACTTTGTCAATGGATGTTTAATACATTAAAAATGTGTGTTTCAGTTCAGTTCAGTAGCTCACTTGTGTCTGACTTTCCATGACCCCATGAACTGCAGCACACTAGGCCTCCCTATTCATCACCAGCTCCCGGAGTTCATCCAAACTCATGTCCATCGAGTTGGTGATGCCATCCAGCCATCTCATCCTCTGTCGTCCCCTTCTCCTCCTGCCCCCAATCCTTCCCAGCATCAGGGTCTTTTCCAATGAGTCAACTCTTCGCATGAAGTGGCCAAAGTAGTGGAGTTTCAGCTTCAACATCAGTCCTTCCAGTGAACACCCAGGACTGATCTCCTTTAGAATGGACTGGTTGGATCTCCTTGCAGTCCGAGGGATGCTCAAGAGTCTTCTCCAACACCACAGTTCAAAAACATCAATTCTTCAGCACTCAGCTTTCTTCCCAGTCTGACTCTCACATCCATACATGACCACTGGAAAAACCATAGCCTTGATTAGATGGACCTTTGTTGGCAAAGTAACGTCTCTGCTTTTTAATACGCTATCTAGGTTGGTCATAACTTTCCTTCCAAGGAGTAAGCGTCTTTTAATTTCATGACTGCAGTCACCATCTGCAGTGATTTTGGAGCCCAGAAAAATAAAGTCTATCACTGTTTCCACTGTTTCCCCATCTATTTCCCATGAAGTGATGGGACCAGATGCCATGATCTTAGTTTTCTTTTTTTTTTTTTAATTTTATTTTATTTTTAAACTTTACATAATTGTATTAGTTTTGCCAAATATCAAAATGAATCCGCCACTGGTATACATGTGTTCCCCATCCTGAACCCTCCTCCCTCCTCCCTCCCCATACCATCCCTCTGGGTCGTCCCAGTGCACTAGCCCCAAGCATCCAGTGATTAGTTTTCTGAATGTTAAGCTTTAAGCCAACTTTTTCACTCTCCTCTTTCACTTTCATCAAGAGGCTTTTTAGTTCCTCTTCACTTTCTGCCATAAAGGTGTTGTCATCTGCATATCTGAGGTTATGCAGACATCTCTCCTGGCAATCTTGATTCCTGCTTGTGCTTCTTCCAGTCCAGCATTTCTCATGATGTACTCTGCATATAAGTTAAATAAGCAGGGTGACATTATACAGACTTGACATACTCCTTTTCCTATTTGGAACCAGTCTGTTGTTCCATGTCCAGTTCTAACTGCTGCTTCCTGACCTTTAACAGGTTTCTCAAGAGGCAGGTCAGATGGTCTGGCCCATCTCTTTGAGAATTTGCCACAGCTTATTGTGATCCACACCGTCAAAGGCTTTGGCATAGTCAATAAAGCAGAAATAGATGTTTTTCTGGAACTCTCTTGCTTTTTCAATGATCCAGCGGATGTTGGCAATTTGATCTCTGGTTCCTCTGCCTTTTCTAAAACCAGCTTAAACATTGGAAGTTCATGGTTCACGTATTACCGAAGCCTGGCTTGGAGAATTTTAAGCATTACTTTGCTAGCATGTGAGATGAGTGCTATTTTGCAGTAGTTTGAGCATTCTTTGGCATTGCCTTTCTTTGGGATTGGAATGAAAACTGACCTTTTTCAGGCCTGTGACCACTGCTGAGTTTTCCAAATTTGCTGACATATTGAGTGCGGCACTTTCACAGCATCATCTTTAAGGATTTGAAATAGCTCAAGTGGAATTCCATCACCTCCACTAGCTTTGTTCATAGTGATAAATGTGTTTTATCCATAATTTTTAAAAAAACATATAATTACTTAAAATAGTATTTTTCATATATATGTTTGTACTTTAGTCTCCATAAACAGTATGAGAATTACATGAAATATTTTAATATATTTAAGAATATATATATGTATATCTGTCTTCCCTGTAGCTCAAACGGTAAAGAATCTGCCTGCAATGCAGGTGACCCAGGTTCGATCCTTGGACTGTGAAAATCTTTTGGAGAAGGGAATGGCAGTACACTCCAGTATTCTTGCCTGGACAATCCCATGGACAGAGAAGCCTGATGGGCTACAGTCCGTGGGATCGCAGAGTCTGACAAAGCTGAGTGACTAACACTACACTATATGTATATATCCTTCCTTTGACCTAATTTTCTCTAGTGAATACTTCTGTTTCATAAGTGAAAATGAAAGTCATTCTGTCATGTCCAACTCTTTGCGACCCCATCGACTATACAGTCCATGGAGTTCTCCAGGCAAGAATACTGGAGTGGGTCACAGTTTCCTTCTTCAGGGGATCTTCCCAACCCAGAGATCCAAGCCAGGTCTCCTGCACTGCAGGCAGATTCTTTACCAGCTGAGCCACAAAGGAAGCTCTTTATTTCATAAATATGTATACAAATATTTATTTCGTAAATACCTATACAAATCAGAAAAAGGAATTATTTTCAGTTTGTGGATCAGTATTTATTAAAATACATGTGTCTGTCTATAAAACTATTGACCCCCAAAATGCCAGTGTTTAAACTGCCTCACTAATTCCACTCTGGGAATAGGATATAGGTGGCAGCATGATCAGCAATTAATAATTACTGCTTAATTAATATTAGATAGTACACATACATATACATAAAAGTTATCACAGAGATAGTAAAATTGTGGGTAGTGTATGGAGAGAAAGATAAAAACTATTGTTTTTCTAAAGCAGTTTGTCTGTTACAGTGATTCAGAAAATGTTTTCATTACATGGCCTTCAAAGATTATTGCATTTAGAAAACTACTTGCTAAATCCACTGCCAGAAAATTAGAAAGCATTCCCTAGTTAGTTCTTCAGTTATCCCATATGGCAAGAGATGAAAGTGTCAGTCTCACAAAATGTGACTAATTTGTTTTATCCCACCTTAGAGCTAGCTATAATCAGCAGGGAACACCGAGGGTTCAAAGGTGACACAGCACCATACATAGCTTCCCTAACGTAATCTTTCCTGACTTCAGAATGAAAACATATCATCATATATTTTAAATCAGCCTTTCTTCTTTCCCCCACCCTCCCTCAGAGTCACTGCTACTTCACCAATTAATGGAGAAAATAGGTTCTTATCTGACTGTCCAGGGACAGAGAATCACGGCAGTTATTGACCACTGTGCCCTAAGCGATGACAACTGCATCTGGGTTATTAGAGAAAATTAGAGGTAGGAAGCATCCTGAAACACTCCCTGCTGAACTTTTGACTTGGGAAGTTACAGTGCTTCTGCTCTGCTTAATGGGTTTGAAGTTTTAATCCAGCAGAGATGTAGCAGTATCCTGTGGTCAGCCGAAGGGACTCACACCGTGTACTTTGTGTTAGAAATCTTTTCATTTCTCTGGAGTCTTTCTTTCCCAACATAATGGAAACAATCAAAACTGGAGAAATCGGCTCCCTTTTACGAACATTAACACATGAAATGGATATTTATACAGGTTTGCTCATTTTATTTGATTTTTATATAATCAACAACACTGAAAGAGCTCTTTGTTTTGTTTAAAATAGGATCTTTGTCAGAACTAGAAACTTGGGAGTTAAACAATCAGATTATATTTTCTTTTTGTGTGGAGAAATATTGCACTTTATTTAAAACCTTATGTTTCTTCTATCTCCAGCTGCCAATATGAAGATTTATGAGAGGTAATCAGAGAAACTTGCAAATGTACTGGTTCTTCTAAGTTGTCATCTATTATCTTTTAGTGGAGAAAAGGGAAAAGTGAAAGTGTTAGTCACTTGGTCATGTCCACCTCTTTGCAATTCCATGGACTCTAACCCACCAGGCTCCTCTGTCCAAGGAACTCTCCAAGCAAGAATACTCGAGTGGGTTGTCATTCTCTTCTCTAGGGGATCTTCCCAACCCAGGTCTCCCATATCTCCTTCATTGCAGGCAGATTCTTTACCATCTGAGCCACCAGGGAAGTCCAAAAAGGAAGAATATGTATAAAGATCAGAATCAGGACACTTCTCTATTATTTATTTAGCCTCTTGGCTAAATAATGATTACTTATTCTTACTTTGCTATATTAGACTCCAAATTGTTCATGCATGTGTGGTAAGTCACATGATTCACAAATCCACTCTTTTAGCTTAAGTTAAAATTTAGCAGTCAAATAAATATTGATAGGTAAGTTAATAGCATATTCTGATTCAATTCCTGTGCTAGAATTTATTAATTAACACATTAAAAAGGAAAAATAATAAAATGAAACTCTGTAAAGAATTGTAAAGTTCAAAATACAGATAACTCTTAATTTTTGTATGATGCAGGCATTTCCAGCTCATTCCCTATTTATATAAACTTATACCATATCAAATGCCCTTAGGTCTCTACCAAGCACATGTGCATTGATTGAGTCAGCAAATTATTATTATTTGCCTACTAGGCAGCACACATTTTAGTCTCTATGCTCCTGCATTCAGATCCATGGCCACCTTCATCACAAATCACATTGTATTAATTAACTGAAAGCAATATTGCCAAGATACACGTTCCTTGCCTTAGTTCACTGAACCTCGGAGAATATGATTTATGCTGTTTTAACTGTTGAAATGTAGTGAAATTAGCTAAGTGGTGTCTGACTCTTGTGTCCCATGGACTGTAGCCCACCAGGCTCCTCTGTCCATGGGATTTTTCAGGCCAGAAAACTGGAAAGGAATGCCATTTCATTCTCCAAGGGATCTGCCCAACCCAGGGATTAAATTGTACTGCAGGCAGCTTCTTTACCGACTGAGCTACCAGGAAAGCATAAGTTAGGATAACTGGCAACCCACTCCAGTATTCTTGCCTGGAGGGTACTGAGGATGGAGGAGCCTGGTGGGCTGCTGTCCATGGGGTTGCAAAGAGTCAGACAAGACTGAAGCGACTTAGCATGTATACATGCATTGGAGAAGGAAACGGCAACCCGCTCCAGTATTCTTGCCTGGAAAATCCCAGGGACAGGAGATCCTGGTGGGCTGCTGTCTATGGGGTCGCATAGAGTTGGACACGACTGAAGTGACTTAGTAGCAGCAGCAGCAGCAGCAGGAAAATTGGATATGTAATCCATGGCCACTTGAAAAGTAAAACAAAACAACTATCTCAACAGAACAAAACAGGTAGAAGCTGTTTTTGCTAACAGGCCTCTCAAGTCACACAATATCAATCAGCTACCTTCCAGTGGTTAAAAGTGAATTGCTAAAACCAGTTCATATTCAAAGAAAGGCAAATTAGACCTCCATATTGATAAAAGAGGTATCAAGTGGTCTATCAAGTATTTAAAAAGTCACAGTTAGCTTTCTGACCACAAGTAATTTACTTTCTTCCCACGTGTGTTTTAAAATCCATACCACTTAAGATCCTCAAAAGTCTTATGGATTGCATTAGTGTCAGGCTTGAGGTTTAGGATCCTGTCATCTAATTCAGAGTCAGGGACCAATGATGCTTCTTGCATATAACTTTTGGGGTAGTACTCCCTGAATACTGTTCCTTTCAGTCAGAAGTCCTGTCAAGGTATTTACTCCTGCTCATCTCAACATTCAATAGTGGGATCAATATAACGTAACTGCCATAGACACTCTCATTCCAAAGGGGAAGCAGGGAAGAGGCACAGAGCATTCAACAGTCAGTGGTGGTGATTTAGCTAAGTGGTGTCTGGCTCTTACGACCCCCTGGACTGTAGCCTGCCAGGCTCCTCTGTCCATGGGGTCCTCCAGGCAAGAGAAGGAGAGTGGCACATTTGAAATCCAAGCTGACATATGTTGCCAGTTTCTCAATTAGTGCTCCATCGTCCTGTGGGCTTTGGGTTCCACTGTTTGCATTAAAATTCCTTTAATATAAAATGTCACCCACATTTGCAAGAGAGTGATTTTTCTCAGTCTCTTTACTGCCCTTAGTAGTTTGGGGCTCCAAAGCATCTGTTTACTTTGTATAGACTCTTCCAACTTTTAGTTCAAGTAACAGTATGTGTACTATCACAGCTTTCTTAAACACTGTGAGTTTTCCATAATATTTATTGGATTTTTATCCCATTATGAGAGGGAGCTTCCTTGGTGGCTCAGATGGTAAAGAATCCGCCTGTAATGTGGGAGACCTTGGTTTGATCCCTGAGTTGGGAAGATCCCCTGGAGAAGGGAATAGCTACCCACTCTAGTACTCTTGCCTGGACAGAGGAGCCTGACAGGCTACAGTCCATGTGGTTGCAGAGTCAGATATGACTAAGTGACTTTCACTTACTCCATTATGAGATTCTTAGTAATCTTAAGAATTAATGGAGATATGTGTGCCACATCCTGACTATCTTCATAGGCTTGTCTGTTTGAATAGTTCATAGACACAGTTATAATCAAATTGTGTGGGACTTCAACCAAGAGTTTTGGAATTACACACTTCGGCTTTACTGTTACACCATGTTTTCCTAAAAGCAAGCTGAATGTGTGTCCCCCCTACCCCAAACCCTGGAAACCACTTCTTAATCTGAGAGTTATTTAGACATTCTAGAGAGATCTGAAGAGATTAGGAAAGATAAAGTTTTATTTTTGAGCTCACTCAAGTCTTGGTTTTATTATATGTAACAGTGTATAACTTAGTTTCCACATTTTTTAACTCCAAAATAATCTTGCCTGGGTTAACAGATAAAGTATCTTACATCACCTTTCTGAATATACTAATAAAAAGTTATATTAAATGATTATTTAATACACACATGTGTACTTAAACATATGAGCACACATAATTTGCCTTATCTCCATCGTAAAGTTTGTTTTCCTCCAGTTACCCATTTTAAGTTTCCTCTTTTTGTATTGTAGGTTTTCAGAAATATTTTAAATTCTTGACTGTCATTTTAGGGGAAAAATTACAGTTTTTGTAGAAAATAATTATGTTTTAAAATGTCTAACATAACTGAAAATTCAGAGGGAAATGAAGCTGGGCATGATTTGTATTATTAGTAGTTTATATATGGAGATGTAATTTTGGAAGAGATGTCTCTTTGCCCAATCATAGCAGCCCAGTAAGCTTAAGTAGGACTTTATCCTAGTTCTCTCTCAGACATGAAAATTCACTCTAGAACATCCAAGACAATTATCCTATTTATTTACCAAGCTAATCTTGCAGTATTAGTCCAAGTTAAATGTATGAGCCTGACAATTTTCAAATAAAGAAATGACACATGGAATAACCTTTTTAAAAGTGAATTGTTCTTGCCATTGCTGTTACAAAGTCTATTCATAGCCCTGATTGTCTCAGATTTGGGTTCCTTACTCACAGCCTCGTATAAGAGTTATATATTTGTTGATTTTCTGTATTATGTCTGAATTAATTGTGAATTTTTCACTTTTTTCCCCAATTTTCTTTGATATTTAATATGTGTGTATATATGTGTATGTGTTAGTTTAGCTTCTCTAGAAAACAAGTACCAAGACTGCATCAGAATTTTTAAATGTGTATTTGAATATTCCTATAAAGTATAAATGGGCTTCTCTAGTAGCTCAGCTGGTAAAGAATCTGCTTGCAGTGCAGGAGACCCTGGTTCAATTTCTGGATCAGGAAGATCCACTGTGGAAGGGATGGGCAGCCCACTCCAGTATTCTTAGGCTTACCTGGTGGCTCAGCTGGTAAAGAATCAACCTGAAATGTGGGAAAACTGGGTTTGATTCCTGGGTTGGGAAGATTCTCCAGTATTCTGGCCCAGAGCATTTCACAGTCCATGAGCTTGTGAAGAATTGGACATGACTGAGTGACTTTCACTATAAATTATAAAAGGGGGAGGAGATACAATTGTTCCAGTGAATTTGAGATTCTTGATGTCTCCTGGCAGAAAGAATTTAGTGAGAGACAAAGTGATAAGAGATAAATTTATTAAGGGACAGAGGATAAGATGGTTTGATGCCATCACCTACTTGATGAACATGAGTTAGAGCAATCTCCGGGAGTTGGTGATGGGCAGGGAAGCCTGGCGTGCTGCAGTCCATGGGGTCACAAAGAGTCAGACATGACTGAGTGACTGAACTGAACTGAGAGTGATAAGTAAGAAGTGGGTTTACTTAGAGAGAAGCATACTCCAGATGTGTGAGCGATCTCAGAAAGCAACAGGCTACCAAATATGGGGTGGTTAGTTTTTATGAGCTGGCTAATTTCATAGACAAATGAGCTGAAGGATTATTCCAACTATTTGGGAGAAGCAGTTAAGAATTCCAGGAACTGGGCCACTGTCCACTTTTTGATCTTTGTCAGCCTTGGAACTATCATGGAGCTGGTGGGTCTGTCATTCAGCATGCTAATGTATTACAATGAGGGTGTCATGTGGCTCAAGGTCCACTGGAAGTCAAATCTTCCACCATCTTAGATCGAGTTGGTTCTAACCAGTTTTTGTCAGGTCCTTGGTTGTGCTCTGCCCTCTTCCCTCCTGTTTCAGAATTCGTCAGGGAGAGTTCTGAATGTGCATCAGGTCTGGTTCCATTGAAGAGGACCTGGGAAGGAAGAAGGAGAGGAAAGCTTCCCACTGCAGTGCAGCTCTGAGAAAGCTGGATCAGGCAAAGGAAGAGGTCCAAACAAAGACTGCCTATTTGAGGAGTTCAACACTGGACAGGAAGGGCTCAGCTCTAGAACCTCTGCGGTTCTCAATCACTGGCTGACTGGAACAGCCCAAGGATCGCACGACCTTGGCTGGAGTGCTGCAATGAATCCTGGAGGTATGGCAACTGGGTCTCTCAGCTAATTCTGCTCCACACACACAACAGCTTCTCCCCTCCATGTGAGCAGTGTACTCCCAGGTTTCTGCCACACTACAGTTCAGAAGTTCTTCAAATGTCACGGACAGTTGATACGGTCTTAGGCAGGGCTAAGCATTTAATATTTCATAACTTTCTTCTATTGCGCTTCCCTAGTAGCTCAGATGGTAAAGAGTCTGCTTGTAATGCAGGAGACCTGGGTTTGATCCCTGGGTTGGGAATATCCCCTAGAGCAGGAAATGGCTCTCCAGTATTCCTGCCTGGAGAACTCCATGAACAGAGGAGCCTGGTGGGCTACAGTCCATGGGATCGCAAATACACAGACACAACTGAGTGACTTCACTTTCTATTACTTTTTTAAGGACTGAAAAGTAAATACTTACAACATATCCATTGAATTAAATGTAAAAGATATTTGAGATGGAGATATTTAAATCCAGTTAATGTGACATCAATTTCTATGAAATAGCTATTTAGAATTCTAACTGAATTAGGGCAAGAGGTTTCACTCTTCTGGTTATGATTGGGTTTCTATGTGTGGAAATTTAATCAGAAAAGGTATTGGGAGAAAATATTTTTGACCATGTCTCCAACAAGAGATAGAAGAAACATTTAAAGTTAGCATTACAGTACTGATTTTTTTTTAACAAGATTATAACTCAAATGAACAGTGATAAAAGTCATAGTTCTATTTCCTTCAATCAAACTTGGAACACTGAACAAACATTTCTATTCTGTATTTCCTTCACTGATTACTCACTCACAGAACACAAAATTGGCTTCTTAAAACCAGCATGTATACAATGCTAAAACATAGATAAAAATGTGTAAATAGCTTCTGAATTAAGGGATAGAATTGTTTTCTATTTATTTATTCTTCAGGCAAATTTTTATTCCTTTTTCTGGGTTTTTGTTTTGTTTTAGAACCTGTGGCAATCTAAGCTGTGCTGCTGGCAGAAAGCAAAAGAGAATACATCTTTTTTTCTGGTATTCTTTTATATCACTGAAACTTCACTATTCAGCCTGCACGTTGCCCTTCCCCATCCCTGTTACTATTCTACTTAGTGTTTGAATTGCTTGACCTAGATATAAATTTTACATTTACACTTCCAAAATTACAGCTTCCTATTCAAATTAGTGTGAAGCCTGCCCAGCTTTATTTCCCTTGTGTACACTCTACAGCATAAAAAACATTCCAAAAAACAAATTCAAATCGCTCTCTACTATTATTTAATATAAATAATAAACATTTCCAAATCAGTGTACTCTAAATGATTATTACATAATGTGCTTCAGTAATTTGATGTTCGATGAATTATTTAACTATGTTAAAAATACACTGGAAAAAAATATACTAGAAAAAAATCCTGGATATTTACTATTGAATAGTATATCAATGCTAAACGGCTCTATAGAGAAACAAATTCAGTGCTGAAGAGTGAAAGAAATAAAGAAAATGCAGTTTTTACTTGACTGTATAGTGGGTTGAGATCACATGATATGGGTCCTGGACCTATTTTTGCCAGTCATTAAACTCATGACCTTATGATGTGTACTCAACATTTCCATGTCTCCTTCTGAGGAAATGGCAACCCACTCCAGTGTTCTTGCCTGGAGAATACCATGGACGGAGAAGCCTGGTAGGCTACAGTCCACAGGGTCGCCAAGAGTTGGACACGACTGAGCGACTTCACTTCACTTTCTTCTTGTGTAAGATAAAAAAGAAAGTAGAAATGGGTGTTTTCAAGATTTCCCATGCTCCATTGCTTTTCCATATCCCTCTGAAAAATCTCGGAGAAGGCAATGGCACCCCACTCCAGTACTCTTGCCTGGAAACTCCCATGGATGGAGGGGCCTGGTAGGCTGCAGTCCACGGGGTCGCTGAGGGTCGGACACGACTGAGTGACTGAACTGAACTGAAGTGAGGGTCCTACTCTTTTGCAATCCAGTGGACTGTAGCCCATCAGGCTCCTCTGTCCATGGGATTCTCCAGAAAAGAATACTGGAGTGGGTTGCCATGTCCTTTTCCAGGGGATCTTCCCAACCCAGGGACAGAACTTGAGTCTTCTGCATTGGCAAGCAGATTCTTTACCACACAGCCACCTGGGAAACCCCTTTGTTTAATGTGGTATATTATATGGAAAAAAAATTATAAGTTCAGAATAAGATAAGCCTTGATAGCTAATTTATTGTTTACTTAAGGAACATTTTGCAGCAAATCACAGCATATTGAAGTACAATTCTGGTCCTGTTCTTATAGTAACTACCTGATTTTACTAGGACCTACTGTTTGAGTTGTACATGAAATCTTTGACCTGGATCAACAGCAGACTTAACTCCATTAAAAAAATCTGTAATTTATTTTTTTCAGCATTTATCAGTAGACTTCTGTGTTTCACACATTGTGCTGGCTTATAATGATGCATATATCATCATTTTTCTCTCAAATATTCCATGTTTTAGTTGGGATCTGAGTAATGACAATACACTAAGTACTGTAGGAGCTATGGAAGCAGAGAAAATGGAGGATTCACATAGCAAAGACTTTTAAAATATTAACAGATGAGATTATGTTAGAGCTTCATCTCTTTCACCAGGTGATCAAGACAGTGAATGCTATCTAGACGGGGACTAATGAAGTGCAAATTTTCAAATGAATAAACCTGGAGTGCTTAAAGAATTACAAACTGTTCTGAAGTCTATCAGGGAAAATGAGCCGACTGCTAGGTTATGAAACTTTATTTCCATATACCTTTTATACTTACAATCTAGGGAATTATCTTTCCAGCTGATAGTAATTTAGAACACTGTGTGGTTTTGGTTTTTGTTAATGAATATAGACTCTTATTTTTCACATATTTTTAAAATCTGAGATTATGATACTATATAGTATGAACTGTCATGGTTTGACCTGTTCATTTGCTGGTTTTTACTAAATATTATATTTTTGAGATTATCTCTGGTGATACATCTTTATTCTAGAGAGCAGTAAGTTATGTAATCATGTAAATATAGCTTACATTTATAAAATTTCCTATATATAGATATTTAATTGTCTATTGTTTTCTTCAGGAAGCTTTATAATTCTAGGTTTTACAGTTAGATCTAGCTGCAGATCAACTGACCTTTTTCTATTTCCTGTTACAACACATCAGTAGAAAATGTGCTATAATTTGTCAGAAACAGTCCTAATTTATCCATATAATCTTGGCAAACTGTTAATGTGCCCTTTCACTATTAAAACTGCCCTATTTAAACAATGAAATATACTGTCATCCTAATAAGGAGGCATTAATTTAAGATTATTTACCAAAAATGCAGCATTTTAGCAATAAACAGTAGAAGGCTATTCTGTTTATTAGTTTTTGTTTTTCCTTTGATAGAGCAGTAAGTTTTAACTTATGTTAAATTTAATTTATACAGAAGCATTTTTCATTGCAAAATGGCTTGGAGACAGATCAATGTATTTGACACTATTATTTCTACTTTATAGCCCTTCATAAAAGCAGATAGATAAGGGCTATAATACTTACTTAGAAGGGGATGGGCTAGTATTGGCATATTTCCATAAAATAATTTTTTTCTATGACAGATAAAGTATGATCTAACTTTGATGAACAAATTACTATTCTAGATATGGACACGTTATTATAACTGAAACAAAAACACGTTGTTTTGTGCTCACCCCATAATGTGTGATGGAGCCCTTTCCAAAGATGACAATATCTACAGTACACAAGGGTAAGAAAAGTTTGTATGACTCATGTCATCAGATTTTTCTGGAGAGAGCTGGGTAGCACCCAAGAAGGTTTAAAAATGCCTGGAGTGACCCAAGAGGAAGACTGGCTTTGGCTTTTATTGAGGATAGGAAGGGTTTCAACTGGCCCTGGCTTGTGTGGTCTGAACTTCCAGCATCAAAGGAGGGAATACTGGACTCTCTTATTGGTTTGTCTGAATGAGGCAAGAGAGGAAAAGGGAGGAGTGGGCTTCAAAAGCTGTCAGCAGTTTCATATGTATTATTAGGAGTATTAATAAAAAAGGAAATTTTTCATCAGCAATATATAAAAGGTATTTGGGCTTCCCGGGTGCTGCAGTGGTAAACAATCTGCTTGCTAATGCAGGAGATGTAAGAAATGCAAGTTCGACCCTTGGGTCAGGAAGATCCCCTGGAATAGGAAATGGCAATTCACTCCACTATTCTTGCCTGGAAAATTCCATGGACAAAGGAGCCTGGCGGGCTACTGTCCATAGGATCACAAAGAGTTGGACACGACTGAGCAAGCATGCATTTGCAATGTTATAGATTTAACTTGTGAGTTAAATACCCAAATGCAAACAATCACAATGATTGTTAAGATGTCTATGTAAAAATTATGAAAAATAAAGTACAGTTACTAACATATCCTCTAGTTTGAAACGTTTGACTGAGAAAAGCAAATGCATTATTACAAGTCACTCTCAATTTATGTTTGGCTTTCCTTGCCTTTTTGACTACTACCATCTCACTATATATTCCTATAAGAAAAAATATTAATGGGATAACCTGTTCCCAATTTTCTGATTTTTAATTGTTGATATTAATAAGTTTTGAATATTTTTAAGAGAAGATAGGTCCAAATAGAATACTACATATGAAAGGATCATTATAATAAATGAAGATATTTTTTATAAAATATCAATCAATAAACAACAAAGGGTCAATTTCAAACAAAGAGCCCCTTATTCTGTATTTATAAAAATTCATTTCTGTGGATCTTGTATTTGGAAACAAATCCAGAAGAATTTTCTTTTAATGATGGTCTCTACTGAAAAATAGAGTTGTATTTTTTAAGATTTCTTAGATATTAATATTTTAATTCAGTGATAATTGAATAATTAGCAAGACAAAATTCCTTAACACTTGCTATGGTACCATATACATTTTATATTTTGTTAAAAATTCACTAGGCTTTTTAACGTCTTAAATTTGTAGGCAAGTTTAAAACCATAAACACTTTATGTCCATATGGTAATGCAAATAGTTGGAAGAGAAATACTTGTATATATTTGTTAAAAATTCAGTAGGCTTCTTAATGTCTTAAATGTGTAGGAAAAGTTTAAAACCATAAACATTTTATGTCCATGTGTTAATGCAAGTACTTGGAAGATAAATACTTATTACTTAATCCTATATTTTACACTGTGTATTTTTACACTAGAAAACTTTATTTTTACTTTGTTTTAATTGTGTCATCTCTAATCTCAGACAGACACACTTTGGTCCATTCAGAGTAAAGCTAATGCATTTGGAGTACTCAGAAAGAGAGCTGAAGTAAAAGCTTAACCTTAAAAAGGATGTTTGGCCATGTTTTAGCTAAAGCAGAACAGGCTGCAGTAACAAAGAGACCTAAATAGTATAAGCACTAAGTGTGGTGAAGTACATTTCCACTCCACTGATAATCCTGTTACAGGACACCAGGTAGACCTTGTCCAGCCCGGGGGGTCAGGTCTTGAGGCTGTTTCCATCACATGCTCTGTCGACTACTATGACCTTTTTTCAGAATCATCTACTCAGAGAATGGAGGAGAAAATTTAGAGGAGGAATAGCTTCTTTGAAGCACTGGCTTGCTATTTCATACAATGTGCAGCCATTCTCTTGGCTGGGATTTTGCAGCATGCTCAAACACCAACTGTAAACAGAACTATGTGCCAAGAACAGAGGAGCATATAGATCATGTTGACTAGGTGTCGTGTACACTCCAGGCTGCTAATCGCTAGGCTTGTGGGCTCTATGCCTTATTCCCAAAGTGGAGTGTAGATCAGCAACCGGGCTAAACTGCAGGTTCCTTAAATTTCATCATTAGTAATGATGATGTTTGAAATGTGAAAATCTTAGAATTATCATAGAAACTCTACCACACAGGAACCAGAAGTAGTGTCTCACTAGTGACAACCAGGTATAACTTGGGGGGATTGAAATTATTTGTATTTTATTAATATTTATATATAATATTTTATATAACTATTATGATAAAGAGATCTGTCTCATATGTAGCTAATATATTTTTTTTAAAGACTAAGATGTTAAGTTTCTATGTTCCATTATCTCATGTGTTTTACTTATGTTGGAAAATTATGTGATAAAAATAAATTATTATTCTAATAAATTAATGAAAACTTACACAGAAGAAGAAAATAATATACTTTTAAAATCCATTGATATATAGTAACAAGGCTGCTTTTATTTTGAGGTTACTCCTCATGTTAAATGGTTAGATCAGGCACTGTGACTCTAATTCCTCATGTTTGTGCATTAAGCTGCCATTTGTTGCATCTGTTTGCATTAGTCATTTTGACTCATAATGCATAGTAAAGTCAAGAATAACTACAGATAACCCAGCACGTGTGGTGGGAAAGTGTGATGAATCATTACATTATTTTTTATTAGCCCATCTGGAGAGCAACTGTCTTGATTTGTGTTTTCTTTTTAAGGTGTTGAAATTACTATATAATAATCTTTTGGGAGATTAAGTTGGTGGTGAGAAATCACTCTAAAAAATAAATATTTACACAATTTCCGAAGTATTTACACATTTCCAAAATATAAAATCTAATAATGTTCTTCGACTTATAAGGACTCACTGTTGTTATAAAATTCAGGGAAAAAAAGGTAATATTGTGAGATATAACACTAGCTTATTGAAGTAACTTATAATCTTTCAGCAAGGGTTTTTTGGCCTTGGTACATAATTAATCACACATCTAGAAAATATCTTATAGCTAATAGTATAAAACAAATGCCTGACTGTTACAGCTTTATGATTAGAACAATGCAATCCATAAATCAGTATTAACTAAAACTCTAGTAACAATTTTACTTACTAGTATTCATTAAGCTGTTTGGTTTTGTGATAGAGATAGGGCAAGTCAAAAGTTGTTTTATCGTTTTCTAAAGAATTAGCAGAGCCAACAAACAGTTGGGAACTTGGTTGATAATACACAATGTTTACATCATTCTGCAGACACTATTAAGGCTTGGTGTGACAGTGGAAAATGGAATGTAAATAAAAATGGTGAATTCAATATCCAGGAGTTACCGTTGAAAGTAAGTGTGTGACTTTCTCTTCCTAATTCCTCTTGCTGTTTGGAATATAGACAAGCAAACCTGCAGGTGAAGCAGTCACCGTAGACTTTGTCGTGACTCTGGGAATGGAGGTTATACACAGTGGAGGAACCTACCTCTGACATTACTGTGTGAAAGAAATAATTTCACTTAAATTACTTAAGCATCTCATGAGCAGCCAGAATAAGTCCTCATCAGTGCAGAGCATAAGGTATTTTATAAGGCAGAGATTTTAAACATCAGTAAATCTGTAGTTATTTTTTAAATTACCTATCTGTGCATGTGCGCTCAGTCCTGTCTGACTCTTTGGGACAGCATAGACTGTAGCTTGCCAGGCTCCTCTGCTCATGGGGTTTCTCCAGGCAAGAGTACTGGAGTAGGTCGCCATTTCCTTCTCCAGGGGATCTTCCTGACTCAGGGATCGAACCCACATCTCTTGTGTTTCCTGAATTAGCAGGAAGATTCTTTACCACTGTGAAACCCAGGAAGCCCAGTTATATATGATTTTTATTAAGACAGAGTGTGAAGCCTGTTATGAATGATTATTGAAAGACGGGGGCAGGGAGGAAACTGGGGAAGAGGAGAGGGAGGCGAGAAAGGAAGATGTACGTAAACCAATGATTGTTCTTTCACTATTGGCACTCTTTGAATTAGTTGCAAAATTTCTGAAGAATTAAGTTAAATATTTTTATTAACTAATTCACTACACATTAGGACCTAAACAGATAGCTACATATTAATTGAAAAGAAATTGTGATTCTCTCAGATCTTTAACAAAATGCATAGGTTTACTTTCTTCTGTTAATGAGTCTAAATCTATAAGTAATATTGCCAAACATTTTTCCTTAGTGCATGAGGAGGGAAGTGGACATGGTAATATTTCTTCTTTCTTTTTTAATGCATCCTCAACTGTGGGCTACTTGGGTGTTGGTAGTTACTAAACAGTATACACATAAGCACAAAAATTCTATAAAACTTCAAGTTAAGAAAAGTAAAGCAGAGACTCACACTTGTTCTACATTTTTTTTAACATTTACTGCCACACCTTATAAATTTTGAAGTCCAACATAATAATCATTGGTTTTCTTTGATTTTTTAAATAAGTACATTTTCTAATCCTTAAATTCAAAGGCTTTAGCATAGTCAATGAAGTAGATTTGTTTTTAATTCCTTTGCTTTTTCTAGGATCCATTGGATGTTGGCAAGTTGATCTGTGGTTCTTCTGCCCTTTCTAAATCCAGCTTGTACATCTGGAAGTTCCCGGTTCCCATACTGCTGAAGTCTAGCTTGAAGGATTTTGAGCATTACCTTGCTAGCATGTGAAATGAGCACAATTGTAGAATAGTTTGAACATTCATTGGCATTGCCCTTCTTTGGGTGGCTCCAATACTTTGGCCACAAAGTATTGATGCAAAGAGCAGACTCATTGGAAAAGCCCTTGATGCTGGGAAAGACTGAAGGCAGGAGGATAAAGGGATGAGAGAGGTTGAGATGGTTGGATGGCATCACCGACTCAATGGACATAAGTTTGAGCAAACTCCAAGAGATGGTGAAGGACAGGGAAGCCTGGTGTGTTGCAGTCCATGGGGTCACACAGAGCCAGACATGACTGAGCAACTGAACAACAACCATTAAACTAATCCTTTCATGAAAAAATCAAGAGATTAAGGAAGGAATGAAAGAAAAGTCTCTGCTTATAAGTTTAAAAATATGAAGAAAAATGAGAATCTAGAAGAATGTATAATATCCAAGGAGGAGACATATTGGTTATGGTGGATATGTTTTCCAAGTTTTCCATTCTACTGCGGCCCAGGAATAATTTATCAGGTCTAGAAAGACAAAAGCATAGACACAGGCACATACTTACAGATATATAAGTACTTATGCATTTCTAGTATCACAGAGTTTTAGAAGAACTGACAACAAGAATATACAAGATCAAATGTCAAAATGTGCATAAGAATTAAGACACAGACCAGAGAAAATAATATTTTGCTTAAATTAAAATAATAGTTTGAATGATAAGCATATATTCTATCCCTACTTTTTGATTATAACTTAATGATAAATTTATAACATTATTTGATAAATATTGGTATATTAATATTTTAAATATAACAACACAAACTCTTGCCTCATTTTGCCAGTTACTGTCAGATTTTAGGAACCTGCTTTCATCTGACACATAGTAGGTGGTATCATAAATGTAAGAATCTACAAAAAGAGAAAAAAAATTACTTGATCAACACAGTATAGATGTGTTCTTACTTCACTATTAAAGACTATTTACATATTTATGGGATATGTTAAAAATGCATAAACAGGAAATATCAAAGAACCAAAATGAATCGTGATGATCCATTATAGAGTGGAAGAAGAATCAGGATTTCTAGTTATAAAATTCTCTTCCCTGGTGACTCAGATGGTAAAGAATCTGCTTGCAATGCAGGAGACCCAGGTTCAATCCATGGGTTGGGAAGATTCCCTGGAGAAGGAAATGACAACCCACTCTAGTGTTATTTCCTAGGAATTCCCATGGACAGGGGAGTCTCATGAGCTACAGTCCTGGGGTCCCTGAGTCGGACATGACTGAGTGACTTTCACTTTCTTTTTTTTTTATTATTTATTTTATTTTATTTTTAAACTTTACACTATTGTATTGGTTTTGCCAAATATCGAAATGGATCCACCACATGTATACATGTGTTCCCCATCCTGAACCCTCCTCCCTCCTCCCTCCCCATACCATCCCTCTGGGTCTTCCCAGTGCACCAGCCCCAAGCATCCAGTATCGTGCATCGAACCTGGACTGGCGACTCATTCCATATATGATATTATACATATTTCAATGCCATTCTCCCAAATCATCCCACCCTCTCCTTCTCCCACAGAGTCCAAAAGACTGTTCTATATACATCAGTGTCTCTTTTGCTGTCTCGTATACAGGGTTATTGTTACCATCTTTCTAAATTCCATATATATGCGTTAGTATACTGTATTGGTGTTTTTCTTTCTGGCTTACTTCACTCTGTATAATAGGCTCCAGTTTCATCCACCTCATTAGAACTGATTCAAATGTATTTTTTTAATGGCTGAGTAATACTCCATTGTACCACAGCTTTCTTATCCATTTATCTGCTGATGGACATCTAGGTTGCTTCCATGTCCTGGCTATTATAAACAGTGCTGTGATGAACATTGGGGTACACGTGTATCTTTCAATTCTGGTTTCCTCAGTGTGTATGCCCAGCAGTGGGATTGCTGGATCATAGGGCAGTTCTATTTCCAGTTTTTTAAGGAATCTCCACACCGTTCTCCATAGTGGCTGTACTAGTTTGCATTCCCACCAACAGTGTAAGAGGGTTCCCTCTTCTCCACATCCTCTCCAGCATTTATTGCTTGTAGACTTTTGGATCGCAGCCATTCTGACTGGTGTGAAATGGTACCTCATAGTGGTTTGGATTTGCATTTCTCTGATAATGAGTGAAGTTGAGCATGTTTTCATGTGTTTGTTAGCCATCTGTATGTCTTCTTTGGAGAAATGTCTATTTAGTTCTTTGGCCCATTTTTTGAATGGGTCATTTATTTTTCTGGAGTTGAGCTGTAGGAGTTGCTTGTTCACTTTCATATAGAAGACTTCAGTGAAGTTTTCAAAATTTTATTAACTAAATCCTTTTGGTCTTCTCATCTACTTACTGAGTCTTTCTCCTACATAAGAGGTTATCTATCCATCATCCTTTCTAGATGAACACCATGGGCTTTTCAAAGGATAACTGACAATTAACCTTTTTGTGCCTCGGTTTTCTCATATAAAATAATAGATGATAATAAATGATTCCAATGTTTGTTGTGAGACATTTGAGATGTTTACTAAAGTGACTAGAGTGTGTTTATTCACACAGGAGGCATTCAGTTACTAATAGATTCTCTGTTCCTCCTTTGGTATGAAAAACTTCTAGTTTAGGTTTGTATCAGAACAAAATATACACATAAGGTATCTTATAATTGGTAATTCTATACAACTTTGGAAGTCTAAGGTTTGCATTTCTATATATAATAAACTATTGAACAAAACAAAAGCTCTGAATTCAGACAATGTAGTTTCAAGACTGGGCTTGATCATGGACCATGAACCATGAACCATGTGTGGTGCTCAGTCATGTCTAACTCTTTGCAACCCAGTGGACTGTAGCCTGCCAGACTCCTCTGTCCATGGAATTTTCCAGGCAAGAATACTGGAGTGGGTTGCCATTTCCCATTCCAGGGGATCTTCCCGACCCAGGAATCAAGCTCATGTCTCTTGGGTCTCCTACAGTGGCAGGCTGATTCTTTACCACTGTGCTACTTGGGAAGGCATTTTGATGTTGAAAATAATATTACTTGGTCACTCCAACCAACCCAACTTCTAATCTAAAATTGAGAATAATAATACTTTCACTGATATATTATTAAGACTTAAGATGGTATCTAAGAAAGAAGTTACAATGGTTCTAACATATGTAGATAGTATTAGCTAGTATTAGTAGCAATAATTATTGGTATTAGCTAATGTTAGCAGTAATAATTGTAGCAAAAGGAAAATACTATCTACTGAAAGAAGGACAATAAAGAAAATCCTCATTATAATCATTTAAGAACTACCAGATATAAGAACAATAAAATAACAAAAATGTTATGATTGATTCTGATGCTAAGACCAAAATCCTTTCTAGAATATTTCCCATCTGAATAGAGGAAAACAGACTAATTTTTTTAGAATCACAGCACTCTGAATTCTAGTACTTGAAATCGTATGACCTTTTTTTAAATTTTTAAATGGAGGTTTGAAAGTTTCCTGGGTTGTCTACTGGTATGTAATGACAAAGCTAGCATGGGAATCACTGATTTGTGAAGTCTTTTCTAATATTTGGAGGCTGAAGGTGTCTATGCTGCCCTTTGTAGGGGTTACTACATGAATGTGGTCACAGAGGAGAGAGTTGAATTCAGCTTCCCAAGTATGAAACCCCATGGTAATAACCTCCCTGAATTAAGTCAAAGTTATAGTCTTTAACAAATGTCAGAATTTTTTTTTTCTTTAACAGGATTTCCAGCCACAAAGCCAGCAATAAATGAGAATCCCAGAGTTACAGTTTTCTAACCAGAGCACTTGTAATAAAATACCTGCTATTAAGCACATTATCCAGTTTCAATAAACCACCTTTTCAGACATGTGCAAATATCACCTTAGCAAACTCAATTTCCTTTGGGGGAGAAAAAGGGAACCTATTTTGAAGATGAAAATATGTAATGGGTTTCTGTGATTTAAAAGCTAGCAATATATCGAATAGTTCAGGCTGAGAAATGGAGATTAGTTCAGGTATTTTTGCTTCTTGTTGAAAACTTTAACCTTGAATACCCAGTTGATAGAAACAAACAGAACACAAACAATAATAAAATAATAAATAAAACAGCCTTACTTCAGCTCTGTTCATACAGGCATCCCCTCCAATAGATGTTAAATCACTGGACTTGGAATCTTGATATTTTACTTTGATCCTTTAGGATTTAGTGAACTGGCTTATCACCAATCACTATTATATGCATGGTGGTGGTTTGGTCTTTAAGTTGTGTCCGACTCTTTCGATCCCATGGACTGTAGCTGCCAGGCTCCGCTGTCCATGGGATTCTCCAGGTGAGAATAGTGGAGTGGGTTATCATTTCCTTCTCCAGAGGATCTTCCCAGCCTAGGAATTGAACCTGTTCTCCTGTATTGCAGGCAGATTCTTTACCGAGTGAGCTATAAAGACATCCTGTTATATGTATAACCACCTTAAAAAGTTTACAACCTTCAAATATCAGAGGAGAAGCCTAAAGACCTATAACAGAAGCATAGTAGTGAAACCAATAGATAGAAAAGAGTGATGGAGAGAGAAAAAGGTGGGAAGAAGAATTCCAAGAAATAGACTGATGATATAAAGTCAGATATAATTTCTCAGGAGAAAAAAAGAGAGAACATGGAAACATACATCATAATTGCACAGCAAACACAGCAGTTTGGAGGGGAGAGAGGTAGTGACTCCCCAGTCTTGAAAACACAGTCATGTGCACAAGCTAGAAAGCATAGCCTTGCCTTTCGATTGTCTGCTTCAGGAGACTTTTTAAAAAAATAATGTGGTTTTCAAACAATAAAGGCAGTACACTTGAAATCCATCTATGCCCTGGTCTTTGTATTTCCTTCCTTCCTCTCATGTCCTGCAATTTGGGCATTCTATTTTTCCCCTTGCCACACATGTGTAATGAATGAGAGTGTCCTGGGACCTGGGTTAGGCATTTGCTGCTGGACGCTGAGTGCTGCAGAGTAAAGGTTACTATTTTGTTCCATGGGAGGGGAAATGAGAACATGAAGTCAGAGGCTGAGATGTCAAAGGATCCTTTCCCTTCTAAACTCTTGAGGAAAGGAAAAAACCCACACACACACAACTTGAAATAGGACTTCAGTTCAGTTCACTTCAGTTGCTCAGTCATGTCCGACTCTTTGCGACACCATGAATCGCAGCACGCCAGGCCTCCCTGTCCATCACCAACTCCCGGAGTTCACCCAGACTCACATGCATGGAGCCAGTGATGCCATCCGGCCATCTTATCCTCTGTCATCCCCTTCTCCTCCTGCCCCCAATCCCTCCCAGCATCAGAGTCTTTTCCAATGAGTCAACTCTTCGCATGAGGTGGCCAAAGTATTGGAGTTTCAGCTTTAGCATCATTCCTTCCAAAGAAATCCCAGGGCTGATCTCCTTCAGAATGGACTGGTTGGATCTCCTTGCAGTCCAAGGGACTCTCAAGAGTCTTCTCCAACACCACAGTTCAAAAGCATCAATTCTTTGGCACTCAGCCTTTTTTCACAGTCCAACTCTCACATCCACACATGACTACTGGAAAAACCATAGACTTGACTAGACGGACCTTTATTGGCAAAGTAATATCTCTGCTTTTGAATATGCTATCTAGGTTGGTCATAACTTTCCTTCGAAGGAGTAAGCGTCTTTTAATTTCATGGTTGCAGTCACCATCTGCAGTGATTTTGGAGCCCAGAAAAATAAAGTCTGACACTGTTTCCACTGTTTCCCCATCTATTTCCCATGAAGTGATGGGACCAGATGCCATAATCTTCATTTTCTGAATGTTGAGCTTTAAGCCAACTTTTTCACTCTCCTCTTTCACTTTCATCAAGAGGCTTTTGAGTTCCTCTTCACTTTCTGCCATAAGGGTGGTGTCATCTGCATATCTGGGGTTATTGATATTTTTCCCAGCAATCTTGATTCCAGCTTGTGCTTCTTCCAGCCCAGCGTTTCTCATGATGTAATCTGCATATAAGTTAAATAAGCAGGATGACAATATACAGCCTTGACGTACTCCTTTTCCTATTTGGAACCAGTCTGTTGTTCCATGTCCAATTCTAACTGTTGCTTCCTGACCTGCATACAAATTTCTCAAGAGGCAGATCAGATGGTCCGGTATTCCCATCTCTTTCAGAATTTTCCACAGTTTATTGTGGTCTACACAGTCAAAGGCTTTGGCATAGTCAATAAAGCAGAAATAGATGTTTTTCTGGAACTCTCTTGTTTTTTCCGTGATCCAGCAGATGTTGGCAATTTGATCTCTGGTTCTAAAACCAGCCTTTTCTAAAACCAGCTTGAACCTCAGGAAGTTCATGGTTCACATATTGCTGAAGCCTGGCTTGGAGAAGTTTGAGCATTACTTTACTAGTGTGTGAGATGAATGCAATTGTGCAGTGGTTTGAGCATTCTTTGGCATTGCCTTTCTTTGGGATTGGAATGAAAAATAGGACTTAGGGATACAGAAAAATATAAATAAGAAAATATAGCATTTCTGATCACTGTACACTTACAAAAAATGCAACATTAGGAAGACATTTCAAGAGATATTCAAATATTTGCCAAAGATGGAGCAAATGTATGGATTCCTCAGGGCTTCCCAGGTGGTGCTAGTGGTAAAGAACCCATGTACAAGTGCCAGAGATATGAGATGGAAATTCAGTCCCTGGGTTGGGAAGATCTCCTGGAGAAGGGAATGGCAAACCACTCCTGTATTCTTATCTAGAGAATCCCATGGAAAGAGGAGACTGGTGGGCTACAGTCCATGGGGTCACAAAGAGTTGGACATGACTGAAATGACTTAGCACATTAGCACAGAGACCTCTCTCTGCTAAGCTCCCTGCCATCTATGAGATGATCTTCTCCCTCCAAGATACCCCATCCTTCCTTCTGTATCCCTTGATGTCTTTCCAAGATTATGTGTTTTGTTTGTTAAGTAGTCTTATCACTGATAGGAAAACTTGAGGTATAATTATTCTATAGACTCATGAGGCACACAGAGAAACCCCTATTCTTACCCTAAGGGTCACTTTCTCAAGACAGCCTTCTTTGCTTCAGATCAGGAAGCTGCTCAAGCCAGTCTATCACCTTTCTCCATTTACACACATGGGTGTCTTCTAAGTGCCATGGACACAGTCAAACTCTTTAACTACTTATCTCCTTACACCCTCCCTGGACTGGACATAGGGAGAGCTTTCCTTCCAGTGTGAGGATTTCTTCAAAGCTGTGCGTATCTCCTAATTTCACCTATCATGGTGAAACTCTGTGTGACTCCATGGACTGCAGCCCACCAGTTTCCTCTGTCCATGGGATTCTCCAGACAAGATTACTGGAGTAGGTTGCACTGCCCTCTTCCAGAGGATCTTCCTGACCCAGGGATTGAACCTGAGTCTCCTGCAGTATAGGCGGATTCTTTATCACTGAGCCACTGGGGAAGCCTAGACTCTCTTATTAAATGCACTTTAATACCCTTCTACCTACTTTGGCAAGTTCTTTATGGTTCCTTTCATTTGACACTTGCACGGGTAAGAGTATTTAAGTGTTCATTTTATTATTTACTACAGTTTTTTAGTTGTTTGACATATTCTTCACACAAATGATTATGGCAAATATTAAAGGAAAAAAAAAAAGAAAAGGAAGATAGAATGGAGAGGGGGATTGGGAGAGGGGAAGTAAAGTAAACATTTAGTAGAGAAGACTCTGAGTGGCACCAGCACTGATCTGGTAATTTACAAGGTCCAGTTCAGTTCAGTTTAGTTCAGTCGCTCAGTCGTGTCCAATTCTTTGCGACCCCATGAATCGCAGCATGCCAGGCCTCCCTGTCCATCACCAACTCCCAGAGTTCACTCAGACTCACATGCATGGAGCCAGTGATGCCATCCAGCCATCTCATCCTCTGTCGTCCCCTTCTCCTCCTGCCCCCAATCCCTCCCAGCATCAGAAGAGTCTTTTCCAATGAGTCACCTCTTCACATGAGGTGGCCAAAGTATTGGAGTTTCAGCTTTAGCATCATTCCTTCCAAAAAACATCCAGGGCTGATCTCCTTCAGAATGGACTGGTTGGATCTCCTTGCAGTCCAAGGGACTCTCAAGAGTCTTCTCCAACACCACAGTTCAAAAGCATCAATTCTTCAGCGCTCAGCCTTCTTCACAGTCCAACTTTCACATCCATACATGACCACAGGAAAAACCATAGCCTTGACTAGACGAACCTTTGTTGACAAAGTAATGTCTCTGCTTTTGAATATGCTATCTAGGTTGGTCATAACTTTTCTTCCAAGGAGTAAGCGTCTTTTAATTTCATGGCTGTAGTCACCATCTGCAGTGATTTTGGAGCCTCAAAAAATGAAGTCAGCCACTGTTTCCCCTGTTTCCCCATAAACAATACAAATACAAGGGTTCTTGTTCCAAATTTATTAAGAATTGCAAGTTGCCAATGGCAGAGCTTTGAATCCTATATGACTAAATTGGTTACATGCCTATGGGCCAGCCTTGCTTGGAAAAGCAGGAAAAAAAAATTAAATAAATGACCTTAATGTATCTGAAAATTAGACAGGAAAATAGTATTACTCAAAAATATATGCACTTATTTTATCTACAATTATGATTTTAATTTAATTTAAATAATTTGAATACTATTTGAGAAATATTTTGAAGGGTGCCATGTTCATATTCCAATGGTATTCATAAAGAACTATATATTAAGTTGTTTACAAGTTTTCTATGAATTGAATACATATCTTAATATAATAGTAGTGATATCATTAACATTTTTAAATTAATTAAAACATATATTTTTATCATATGTAATCTTTCTTAGTGACTTGTACATCTTCTTCGTGTTCTGGACAGAGAATATTTTACTTTTGAACACTTTCCAGTGGAATTTTTCACTTTAGAAAATGTGTAGACTCCAATTAAAGAAACTTAGGGAAATCTCTGAGTAAACCTTTTATTATTGTGTGGAAATATTATCCTTAACTTCTAATACCTTTTCTTAAAGCCTTACAGGCTCAATTTAGAAAATATTATATTTTGCCATGTATGTGACAATCACTTTCTTTCTACACACACACTGGTTTTTCTTCCCCTCAGAAGTTTTCTCTTTAATATAATGGTTGCTCCTGCTCTACTTGATCTCCTCTTCTTCAAGAAAGCTAGTTTGAGATTTACTGATTCTTTATCATCTGTCATCTCTATTAATATCTCACATCTCATAGCTTTTATTCTTTGGCCTTTTCCTGAGGACAATCAGATCTTTTGTCCATTTCACTGAATCAGTGTTACACAGTGCAAATTTTGTTCCCATGCAAACTTGTCAGCCTTCCCCATCTTTCTTTTATTTTCATTTTCAACTGTACTCTTTCTGCCTTTTATTCTGTTTTGTTAACTGAACATTGTTCTTAAGGCTATATAATCCTGTTTCATAGGGACCAATTGTTCTCACATTTTATGGCTGAAACTAACAATTTGTGGAATTGTCTTCTGCATTGATCAATACATTTTTTTTTTTTTACATGTATGCTATTCTCCAATGGCACCCCACTCCAGTACTCTTGCCTGGAAAATCCCATGGATGGAGGGGCCTGATAGGCTGCAGTCCATGGGGTCGCGAAGAGTCGGACACGACTGAGTGACTTCACTTTCACTTTTCACCTTCATGCATTGGAGAAGGAAATGGCAACCCACTCCAGTGTTCTGGCCTGGAGAATCCCAGGGACAGGGGAGCCTGGTGGGCTGCCATCTATGGGGTCGCACAGAGTTGGACACGACTGAAGCAACTTAGCAGCAGCAGCAGCAGCATGCTATTCTCCTATATATCTTTCCTGTCCTTCCTTCATTTGCCTTTACTTTTAAATGTGTTCAGCAAGTATATGTCTCATGTTTGATTTGTTTCCTTAACCAACATCTTCCAATGGTCAATATGGGTCCACTTCAAAGTTCTCTGATGACTTTTCTGAATGGATTACCCTTCCCTGATGCTCCACATGGCTTTAAATTTAACAGCACTAGTTGAGCCAGATATCAGATTGATGTCTAAAACTTTCATTCAAACTTCAAGTTTTCAGAAGCCTTTACTACCTCGCACACAAGAAGATAATGGTGTCTCAGATTTATCTGTATTATTCAGCGATTTGAACTGATGGAGAACATGAGCAAAAATTTGCAGCATCCTCTGCTGAAAGAGTTTTACCTTTCTTTTTCATTACTACCTCTATTTTTCATGAGTCATGGACATCACAGCTAAATAACTGCATCCCTACTTCCTTTGTCTCCTTTGAATATCATGAGAGGGACTAGGTCTAATTTTCTGATACAGAACTTGAGTCTTTGAGTAGAGAGACTGAGTAGGGAAGATATGGTATGTCTTTCTCACTTTTCTCTACCATATTTTTTTCTTTCTTTTTTTTTTTTTTTTTTGACTTGTGACCTTATGATAGCATTAAATAGATAAATTGATAATTTCTATTTCCCTTTTTCAAATATCTCTTTGATAATTATGAACCCTGTTTAATATCTGTTAAAGGTACTAGAATTTTCTCCTACTTTATTTTAGATTTCTGGCTTAATTCTGTTTTTGTGTGTTTTTTTCTACCATCTTCAGTATTTTTAGAAGATAGTGGGATGTGTTTAATTCAAAGTTCCTATATTGGCTTCATTATACCACCAAAATATTCATATCATGGCCACAATCATGCTTAGTACAATACTGTACTAAGGATTTAGAGGGGTTCAGTTGATAATACGATTTTTTCCTACTATCTTGTATTTTTATCTCTTTTATGCTTCTTACTTTTGCATAAAGAGGATCTTCTATTATGACATTTCCTTTGGCATTGCCATAACTCTTCTATCACTTCCTGTGAGAAGAAATAAATTATCTGATGAATGAATTTAATATGATTAACAGAGAGTTAATATTCAAGCCCTTCTGATGGCAACCCACTCCAGTACTTTTGCCTGGAAAATCCAATGGACAGAGGATCCTGGTAGGCTACAGTCCATGGGATTGCAAGGAGTCAGACACAACTGAGCAACTTCACTTCACTTCTGATTCTCTTTAGGATCTGTCTTCTTCAAACAATTCTGCAACTCTATGCTCTAGTTTTCACAGACTATGGTCACCAAAGTGGATTGACCAGTGACTAGAGTATAATTTTAATCTGAAGAGAAGCATACCTAAGTCACATTTTCCAAATATTTTTATTATCCTAAATTGCTCTTTTAATTTCTAACCAGTCTTTCAATGAGTCATTCAGTTTCAAAGGTGTTAATCTGATTAAATTTCAAAATTCCAACAAATGACACTCAATTTTGGGATAGGAAAGCTGTTCTGTTTTCCTACAGCCCTTTCTACTATAAGAATGTACAATCGATCAGTATAGTCATATCAGAAAATAAAAGGAATAGTACTCTATTGGAAAAGGCAGATATCCAAGATGAATGGGGGTCTATATCACTTTGCATTATTACCAATTGGCACATATTATGTGTATTTCCTGATGATTTTATTTGTAAATTGATGGAGTTGGAACAGATGACTATAGGGTTTTTAAACTCTGAAATCTTTTATAAATTTCAGTGAGATCCTTTCTTTAAAAATTGAAAGGAAAACTCTTCAATGCAAACAAAAGTGAATAAACAAATAATTGCAAAAATTAAAAAATCTATATTTTAACAAATAATGCCACCAAAGTTATTGATGCCCAGGCCAAACTAATTTAAAAAATCTACTATGACATTTTATTGACTTTTCAGAGCTTCTTGATATCCATTCTTGAGCTAAACATTAGCAAAGTCAGATTACATTTCTAACAACTAAAAGGAGTTTATTCCAGAGCTAAGCAAATGATCCTGAAAATAGGTTTACACCAATGGCTTCTAACTGAAATTTAGGACAGTAACCTTAATTTCACCAGCTGTTCTTATTGGAATAGAAAGCCTCATGAAAAATACAAAGCTGTATATAGGGATTTACAAACACATGTTGTAGGTGGTCAAGCAAGATCTTAGAACAACAAACTTACTACATTGAAGCCAGAATTTTTAAAAAGTACATATTACTACCTCCCTGAGTAAGGAGAATTTATGACAACGAGATATTATGCACACAAGGGTTTATAAGCTCTTAGAGGATGATTAAATATGATTTATAGCTCAAAATAGCATATTGTATTTATTTTCTTATTGATATTGTTGGTGAACCATAAACCAGATGTTGCAATAATCTCAAGTGAACATTTTAAAACAATCCACATTCATATATTTTGCTACTTACTTATATATGTTGCAAATGTAAAAATGCAAGCATGCTTGAATATTTAATTAAGGATTCCACTTAGTATTTTCATATCTCCCCTATGTAGCCCAAATTCCTTGAGCAAGAAAGAGTCAGGATATACAAGAAAACCATATAATAAAAATAAGTTTAAAAAATATAAAGACCTTTAACTACAAAATTGATAAATCATAGTTAATAAATTTCCCCAAAAGTTTTTAAGTGAAAATTTGCCCTCAACATGTCTGAGTCTCTTACTGTGTTTCTGAAATAACTTCATCTCCATTTATCTGTTTGCCCCATTTCACGTCTTTCTATCAGAACTTATAATAAATTTTCTCCTTTGCCCTTCCTTTCAGGAAGTAAATTGTCTTATTGCTTGTTGAGGAAAAAAAAAAAGTATGACAGTTGGAAAACTGTGTGTGCTCCCATCATGAGATACCCAAACATCCCTCCTATCTTATTTTTTTTTAGGTATAGCTGATTTATAATATTATGTTAGTTTTAGGTGTACAGCAAGTGATTCAGTTATACATATACATGTATATCTGTATTTTGGATTATTTTCCATTATAGTTTTTCATAAAATGTTGAATATATTCCCCATGCTATACAGTAAATTCTTGTTGTTTATATAAGTTATATATCTTTGTTATCTGTCTCACATATGACAGGGGGACCTGTTAATCTTACACTCCCAATTTATCTCCATTTCCCCTTTCAAAACCATAAGTTTGTTTTCTATGTCTGTTTTGTAAATAAGTTCATTGGTACCATTTTTTATGTTCCATATAAAAGTGATATCATATACATTTGTCTATTCTGTCCCTTCCTGTCAAAGCAGGGAAAAGATCTCTCTTGCCAAACACATGTACTTTTAATGCTTAAAATTAGATTTCTCCTACTTTGTCATTTATTTAAAACCTTAATTTAATATTTTCTTTACTATTTAAAAAATTTTTTTGGCTGCAGTGGGTCTTTGATAAGGTGCACAGGCTCTTCATTATTGCACGTGGGCTGTTTCTAGTGGTGAAGAGCAGGGGCTACTCACTACTTGCGGTGTGAGAGCTCCAAGATATAGTTGCAATTGTGATGTAAAGTCCCAATATTTTCTTTTATACACCTTATCCCCAGCTTCTGTAATGTTTCTTTTCTATCAATAGATACACATTCTACCATTTTAAAAACAAACAAAACTGCCTTCAAAGCTCACCGTCCTTCATTCTAGCTGTTGTCCTATTTGGGGCTCTTCTTTTCATACTAGACTTTAAAGAGTTACTTACATATGATGATTGGCTTCATTCATCCTTTGCTTTTCACTCTCCAAGTCACCCCCAACCATGTCCACAGACACTTGTCAAAGTATTGCTTAAGAAAGAAGTCATCTAAAAAGAAAGAAAATGATTGTTTTTAAATACAAGGTGTATTGGAAAGTCAGAATGGAAGAAAACATATACTAATTAAAAATTTGAATGAATAGACAAGGATTTCTTTCTATTGACACTTTATATTATATCTGGCAGTGGAAATAAATTTTTAATATTGTATGATTCTGTTATAAATATATGGAATAGGGAATGTTTGGAACAATTATATTCTAAGAGAGGGGCAGAGAGTGAAGTTATGTAAAATGAAATAAACTTTCTATACTTTATTCACAGTGATAAAATGATGACCTCAGTAGTTAAATTATGTGTATAAATAATGCAGTACCTAGAAAAACCACAAACACTATGGCTAAATAGAAGTGGAATTCCCATATATTCGTGTAACCTGTAGGAAGACAGGAAAATGAAAACTAAAAACATAAAAATATGTAAAGGAAAAAGTAGAAGATAGAAAAATTAAGTGACAGACAAGCTCTAACAGATCATTAAATACAGATGGTTTAACACAACAATTAAAAGACAGAAATTGGCAGAGGCGAATATAGTCTGTCCATAAGGAATTCACTTCAAATATAATGATATAGGTGATTTGAAAGCAAGGAAAAGGATATATCAAAAAAAAATGAAAGGAAAGTAGAAGTGGGTGTATTATATAAGATAAGTAACCTTCAGAGCAAATAAAATGACCAGAGATAAAGAGGAACATATGGGCTTCCCTAGTGGTTCAGATGGTTAAGAATTCGCCTGCAACGTGGGAGATGCAGGTTCGATCCCTGGGTTTTGAAGATCGCTTGCAGAAGGGCATGGCAACCCACTCCAGTATTCTTGCCTGGAGAATCTCTATGGACAAAGGAGCCTGGTGGGCTACAGTCCATGGGGGTCACAAAGAGTCAGACATGACTGAGCGACTGAGCACACAAAGAGCGACATAATATAATGATTAAAGGGTCAAGCCAACAAGAAGATGCAGAAATTTGCACTAAACAACCTAGGGACAAAAATCAATCATCATCAATCATTTAATTAATAATCATCACCTAAGTATAAGTCTCCCACCTTATTCAAAACTTAGCTTAGGATGGATTATGGACTTAAATAAAAAACATAAAATTATAGAAATTTTCAAAACAATATGGGATAAAGTCTAGGGGTAAGCAAAGAGATTTGATACCAAAAACACTATCCATAAAAGGAAAACCTGGTAGGTTGGACTGCATCAAAATTTAAAATTTTTTTCTTCAAAAGATGATGTTAAAAAGATGAAAAGACAAGCTACAGAGTAGGAGAAAATGTTTGCAAAACACATATCTCAAAACACACTCGTATCTAAAATATATAAAGAATCCTAAAAACTCAATAGTGAAAAACAATTCAACTTGAAAATGAGCAGAAGACAAACATTTTACTTATGAGGATAAACAGATGGCAAATTAGCACAGGAAAAGATGTTCTATATCATTAACCATTTGGGAAATGCAAATTAGAACCACAAGGAGATAGCATTGTATACCTATCAGTATGGCAAAAATTAAAAATCATGACAACTTTAATTGCTGTTGAGGATGTACAGAAAGTGGATAACTTATAGCTTGCTGTTGGGAATGTAAAGAGGTATTATTCCTCCTAAAAACAGATAGACTTTGTTTTTTAAACCAAGTATGCACTTTCCATAGAGCACAGTGATTATGCTTCTGAACATTTATCCCAGAGAACTGAAGACTTATGTTCACCCAAAACCTGCTCAAAAATGTTTATAGCAGCTTTACAGTAACAATAAATCTTGAAAATAAATCAGATGTAGTGGAATGAGAAAATGATTAAATGAACTGATATATTCATAGCACGGAGTATTGCTTAATAATCAAAGAAATGAGTCAGTAATACTCCCAACAACCTAGAAGAAATCCCAGAGAGTTAGTCTGAGTGAGAAAAGCCAATCTCAAAAACATTACATAATATATCATTCCATTTACACAATGCTCTTGAAAAGACAAGTTACAGGAATACAAAACATACCAGTAGTGGACAGGAATTAAGTTGGAGGCCTCTGGGAATAGAGGTAAGTGTGGTTATAAAAGGGAAAAATCATTATGATGCTACAGTATTTAGACTGTATCAAAGTCAATGTCCTAACTAGGATATGATACTGTAGTTTATTAAGATGTTACCATTATGAGAATCTTGGTAAAGGGTATATAGATGCTATTTGTATTATTTCTAAGAACTGCTTTACGAGTTTAGATTTTTAAAGTTGGAAAGAATGGAGAAAGGAAAGGAGAGAGGAAGAAAAAGCCTGTTACATCCATCTGAAAAGCAATGGCTTGGAGCATCTGAATTGGTATTTTAAAAATATTAATGCCATATTTCACATTCTATTTTTAAATTAAGTCCTTGAAATTTGGTGTATATCTTACATTTATGATACTTCACAGTTCGGACTACCCACACTTCAAGCACTCAGTAGACACTTGTGACCAGTAGCTACTAGCTACTATATTCAAATGTGTGGAAATAAAAACATTTTGAATATTTATTGGAGGGAGTAGGAGTGATGGAATGTGGTAAGGTGAGTAAGAGGAAAGATGAGAGAAAGAAAATATTTGTGTAGGGGGGGGAGATGGTAGGGATAAAATTTAATACTCTCTAAAAATATTGATTAATAAAAAGTGTATGGCCTAACTGATCTGGAAAAACATTAGAGATGAACCTATTTCCAGGGTAGGAATAGAAACACAGATGTAGAGGTGGACACGTGGACAAAGGGAGGGAAGGGGAGTGGGACAAACCGGGAGACTAGGTTTCATACTACCGTATGTGAAACAGATAGCTAGTGGGAAGCTGCTATAGAGCACAGGGAGCTCAACGTGGTACTTTCTGATGACCTAGAGGGGTGGGGTGAGGCGAGGGGCTGGAAACAGCCTCAAGAGGGAGGGGACATATGTATACACACAGCTGATTCACTTCGTTGTACAGCAGAAACTAACACAACATTGGAAAGCAATTATCTTTCAATAAAAACAAACAAAAAATACTTGTGCAGTTTAATAGAAAAAAAACTTTCTTTAAGGGTTGAAGAATAAAAACTGTTCACCCAGAATCTTCTACTCAGCAACATGTACTCCAAAAATGAAGGGGAAATCAATAGATCTGCAGATGAAGGATTTAGGATAGCAGATCTATCCTAAAAAGAACAATTTAATTTTTAAAAATGGTGAGGCAAAGAACTGAATAGACATTTGTTTGAAGAAGACATCCTAATGACCAACAGATACATGAAAAGATGATCAATATTACTAATCATCAGGAAAATAAAAATAAAGACCATGGTGAGTAGAGTAGAAACTACCACAGCTTTGTAAGCAACCATAGTCCAACAAAAATTAATTTAAAAGCAAAATAAACTCCCAGTTATTCTTTAAAAAAAAAACCGCGATGGGATATCACTTCACACCTGTTAGGATTTATTAACAAAAAGACAAGCAATAAGTGTTGGAAAGGATGTGGAGGAAAGGGGATCTGTTTGCACTATTGATGGGCATGTAAACTGGCATAGCCATTTGTAGAAAACAGGTAGAAGTCTCTCAAAAATTAAAATAGAAACATGTGACCTTGCTATCTCAATTCCAGGTATATATCCAAAGGAAATGAAATCCAGGTCTCAAAGAAATTTCTTCACTCCCATATTCATTGCAGCATTATTCACAATAGGCAAGATATGGAAGCAACTTCAGTGCCCACACAAGGATGATGTATTATAGATATTATATATATATATTTTTTATATATATATATATGTATACAGATACACACACATATAATACATATGCCCAATGGAATATTATTTAGTCATGAGAAAAAAAGGAAATCTTGACATTTGTGATAGTATGGATGGACCTCAGGGGCATTATACTAAATGAAATATGTCAGTCAGAGAAAGATAAATAATATATGAAATCATAGTATCTATGAAATAGTATTTATTTCGTAGTGTCTATTTCTATCTGTGAAATCATAGTATCATGAAATCTAAAAAAAAAAAAAAAGCTGAACTCATAGATACAGAGAGTTGAATGGTGGTTTCCAGGGGCTGGGGCTGGAGAGAAATGGGAAGATTTGAGGGTATCAGAAACCACATGGGTCGCCTGGACTTATATTCACACCTGACAATAGTAAGGTCTCTCTGTAGCCCTCCTTCCATCTGGGGTAGAGTCATAGGAAGCCTAGTGGTGGGTCAAGACTCTCACTCTTGAACAACGCAATCCCTACCTTGGTGTCAGTTGAGAAAATGTGGGAAACCAGAATTCCCATCAACACACTCAGGCCAAGTGCGGACCCCAGAATTCTACCTTCACCTGGAAGTAATGAGGCAGCACACTGGCACTTTCTGTTGATGGAATGGTGATGGAAAAATATAGCTAAAACAAAAGGTTTAAATAAGTAAGACCCAGCATCTTATATAAAAACATCCAATATTCAATTAAAAAAAAATCACCTGTCATACCAAGAATCAGGGAGATTCAAATCAAATGAAAAAGGACAAACAATAGATGCAAAACTTACAAAGATAGTTGTTCAGTCACGAAGTTATGCCCGATTTTGAGACCCCATGGACTGCAGCATGCCAGGCTTCCCCGTCCATCACCATCTCCCAGAGTTTGCTCAAATTCATGTCCATTGAGTTGGTGATACGATCCAACCATCTCATCCTCTCTTGCCCGCTTCTACCCCTGTCCTCAGTCTTTCCTGAAGGGAATGGCAAACCACTCCAGTATTCTTGCCTTGAGAACCCTATGAACAGTATGAAAAGGCAAAAAGCAGATAGAGATGTCAGAATTAAAGCAGTCATGATCAAAGCTTTCAGGGAGCATATTTTCAAGCACAGACAGTATTTTCTTCCCTGTTCCAGCTCTTTTAAAATGTAATAAGTAATTCTTAGCTTCAGGGCCATGTAAAAACAGCAGTTTGGCCAAATTTCGCCTGTGGAATTTAATTTGCCTACCTCGGATTCAAGGCTTATCAGGCACAATAAATGTTTGGAACAGTTACTGGAGAGTAAGATTAGGAGCCTGAGAGAAGTTAACAAAAGGATTAATGGAGAGTAAGTGTCTAACAACATGAATTTTTATTGTACCCAGTGAGGGTAGGTTAATTGCAGAAGTAAATGACCTCAAAGTTCCTAATTCATCAGTCTAATTTTAACCATATGTTTTATCCCATAGTATTACTTAATCTGAAGGCTTCCAAGGTGGCTCTAGTGGTAAAGAATATGCGTGCCAATGCAAGAGCTATGAGACCCAGGTTTGATCCCTATTCAGGAAGATCCCCTGGAGGAGGGCATGGCACCCCATTCCAGTATTCTTGCCTGGAGAATCCCATGGACAGAGGAGCCTAGGGGGGCTATAGTCCATAGGATCGCAAAGAGTTGGGCACGACTGAAGCTACTTAGCACCCACATCACTTTAACTGAAACTTTTTTTTTTCCTTATGCTACTTTTGTATTGGTTTATTTTGTATTTTTGGATTGGACATTTTAGAAAAGATGACCTCCAAAAGATAAGAATCATTTTTATTATAAGTTTTAACTTATTGTATATAATAATTGCAGTAAATATTTGACTTTTTAAATTGTGTGTCTCATGATATCTAAGGTGAATTCCCTTAGGAGTCATTTTCTTTTCTAAACTGTTAATAGATAAATTATTCTATTGAAAAGATACATTAAAGTTAATTTGGATTAGAATGAATGTGAGGGTGTATAAAACTGTATGTGAATTTAAATTAAATAGATCCTAGAGAATTTGAACTATAGGAAAAGTGGAAGAGTTGTGTATCATGTATGTTTACTTTTGAATGTATTAAAATAGGGAAAAGGGGAGTTTTCACTACTAAAAATTCAACATGGCTTTAAGAATCTTCAAAGTAAGAACGCACGTATCATCAAATATAGCTACTAAATGTACACACTATATATATAAATTATCAGCAGAAACCCCATAAACCATTTGAATGGACAAATGGAATGGGTAGTGCACTTTTTATTTTATCTTCTGTTAACTTCTCTCCAATTCTGACCCATCTTATTTTAATTTCTATTGCTTTGTTTGAGAGTGTATATATATATACACACACACACACACACACACACACACACACACACACATACGCCTGGTGCCAGCTTGTGACAGTCAATACCTGATAAAGTATGTTAGCGAAGTTATTTTTCATTCCCCTTCCTAAAAAGATTGTTCATCTGCCCAAAATTAAGATATAATGATCTTATTTGATTTTATTACATGCTTTTAATCAAAATCTGAGAAACTATGCACCACAAAATATTTCCAAAAATTATAATCTCTTTCTTAAATAAAAATACATGAATTAATATTCTTCCCAGTCCAAGTGAACATCAGTGAAAAGATCATATATCTCTTCTTTGTCTCATACATCTAGAATCATTCATGTTCTAAGAAGATGGCTACTTCTTTTTTTGGGGGGAAGGGTCATCAGTTTACAAAGAAGTAAATCCTCAGCATTTCTTGAGTATCTAAATGTGCTCCTGCCTTGAAAGTGGGTTCCTCCTACATGAGGTAGCATTCATTGGAAGAGATTCTTAGACTGAGGTCTGTAACAGAGTATCTAGGAGCAATCTTGAACAGTATTTACTCAATTTTCCTGGCAACAGAGCAACAGATAAGCGGTCTTGGCCTCAGATGTTTCTGTGCCCTTCTATTTCCTTTGCCGTGCTCTCCTAACCTATCTCAGGATCTGTGCCTCTGACATGAAGTATCTACCAACATCAGGTGCTGAGGGAAACTCAGCGTGTTTTCAATTTTGGCTGTCAACAACTGTGTTAGGGAAAGAAAACAGTGACAGCACAGCCAACGATCTGGCATCTTTTTTTGTTGTTTTTTCTTGTGCTTCAGCATGAAGTCGTTACATTTCTGTCGGTGGGGATGGCATCACTCTTCACACAAGAGGGCCATGTCAAAAGGGTGTGAACAGATGCAGCAGTTATCGTTGAGAACATTTGCATCACTCTCAACCATTGTGTTAAAGTTTAAGTATGTGCTACACATATTTAGGTGTATCTAGTTATGACTGATTTTTTCTATGAAAAAATAATTCATGGGAATATTTTATTCCATTATGATTTTCTGAAGACTGGCCATGTACTCTCTGCAGTTTCTCATTCATATCAGTTCACAGTTTCTGGGCCTATGTTCTAAAGCCAACATCTACTTTTATGGTACCACTCCAGCTTGAATTTAACAGAGGCTTCCCTAATAAGAGTGGGAAGACACTGAGTTGCCAGATTGATGAATGGGGAAATGGGGTTTTCTACACCTGGATTAAGTTGATACCCAAGGAGGTCTTGGTACTTCTACCCAAGACCACCCACCATTCATACACATACCACACCCCTATGTACTGAACAAGACCTGTGAATGAGAAGAAAAAAAAAGAATAAGAATATTATTCACTAAGGAATTTAATTCTCATCATGAATATGAGCTTTCTGAGTTTTAAGTTCATAACCCTCTTCTTCTCAAGTTTTAAATAATACTGAAGCTCTTAATTTGCTTTCAAGAAGGGGATCTCTGGTAGCCACTGTGTATTCATAAAATTCAGAATCATATACACATAAATACAATTCATATATATATACATAAAATTCACAGTCACATTATATATTCATATTAATGTTTAATTATAATAAAGCTTTACTTCCTTCTACCTTTTATGGAAGCTGTTATTATCCTGCCTGATCAATGGTGCTGATGAATGTATTTGCAGGGCAGGAATAGAGATGCAAATGTAGCAAATGGACTTGTGGACACAGGGAGAGGAAAGGGTGGGACGAATTGCGAGAGTAGCATTGACATGTGTAGCTGGACATTGACATGGAGAGTAGCACCACCACATGTGAAATAGCTAGCTGGTGCGAAGCTGCTGTATAGCACAGGGAGCTCAGCCAGGTGCTCTGTGATGATCTAGAAGTGTGGGACTGGGGAGTGGGGTGGGAGAGGGGGATGTATGTATCAGTTCAGTTCAGTTCAGTCACTCAGTCGTGTCCAACTCTTTGCGACCCCAGGAATCGCAGCATGCCAGGCCTCCCTGTCCATCACCAACTTCCAGAGTTCACTCAAATTCATGTCCATCGAGTCGGCGATGCCATCTGGCCATCTCAACCTCTGTCATCCCCTTCTCCTCCTTCCCCCAATTTCTCCCAGCATCAGAGTCTTTTCCAATTGGTCAACTCTTCGCATGAGGTGGCCAAAGTATTGGAGTTTCAGCTTTAGGATCAGTCCTTCCAATGAACACCCAGGACTGATCTCCTTTAGAATGGACTAGTTGGAGCTAATTCATGTTGTACAGAAGAAACTAACACAACATTGTAAAAAAATTATATTCCAATTAAAAATAAAATTTAAAAAAAGCCCAAATGTGAATCTGTTAAAGTAACCAACAATATTAGACTATCTACCAAATTAAACATTGTTGTTGTTTAGTCACTAAGTCATGTCCGACTCTTTGTGACCCCATGAATTGCAGCATACCAGGTTTCCCTTTCTTCACTATCTCCCAGAGTTTACTCAAACTCATGTCCATTGAATCAGGATGCCATCCAACCATCTCATCCTCTGTCAACCCCTTCTCTTTCTGCCTTCAATCTTTCCCAGAATCAGGGTCTTTTCTAATGAGTCAGTTCCTCACACGAGGCGAATAAACGATTGGAGCTTCAGATTCAGTATCAGTCCTTTAAATGAATATTCAAGATTGATTTCCTGTAGGCTCAACTGGTTTGATCTCCTTGCTGTCCAAGGGGACACCCAAGAGTCTTCTCCAGCATGCATTCCTCTATTCTCCTCGGTGGAAACTGTGATCCTTTCTTCCCAGTCTCTTCTTTCAACACTTCCCTGTGACCCTAATGTTTCAATGAAACTGGACTCTCTGTTCCTTAAATGTATCATATATTCACAATCTCATTGGAAACTTTGCTTATGCTCTTCACCCTGCCTACAGTATGTTTCCAGTCTTTAATTTTTCTGTGTTCTGAAGCTTACTTAAGTGTTTTCAAATAAATATTTAGGACAGATGACTTTTGGAATTGTGCCTTGGGGAAATATCTGGACCCTCACCCAACTAAAAGATTCGTCAGTTCAGTTCAGTCACTCAATCATGTCCGACTCTTTGCGACCCCATAAATAACAGTATGCCAGGCCTCCCTGTCCATCACCAACTCCTGGAGTTCACTGAAATTCACGTCCATCGATTTGGTGATGCCATCCAGCCATCTCATCCTCTGTCGTCACCTTTTCTTCCTGCCCCCAATCCCTCCCAGCATCAGAGTCTTTTCCAATGTGTCAACTCTTTGCATGATGTGGCCAAAGTACTGGAGTTTCAGCTTCAGCATCATTCCTTCCAAAGAACACCCAGGACTGATCTTCTTTAGAATGGACTGGTTGGATCTCCTTGCAGTCCAAGGGACTCTCAAGAGTCTTCTCCAACACCACAGTTCAAAAGCATCAATTCTTCAGAGCTCAGCCTTCTTCACAGTCCAACTCTCACATCCATACATGACCACTGGAAAAACAATAGCCTTGACTAGACGGACCTTTGTTGGCAAAGTAATGTCTCTGCTTTTCAATATGCCATCTAGGTTGGTCATAACTGTCCTTCCAAGAAGTAAGCGTCTTTTAATTTCATGGCCGCAGTCACAATCTGCAGTGATTTTGGAACCCAAAAAAATAAAGTCTGACACTGTTTCCACTGTTTCCCCATCTATTTCCCATGAAGTGATATGTAAATGGTAAAAATTAGAAAAATATATAAATAAATGAACACCAACCAACCAACCATTTAAAATCACTGTAAACTGACCTAAAGGCATATTATAAATATTAAAGCGTATATTGAAGAAAATTTACTAAATCAACCCTGTAAAATTGTGAGTCAGTGGCATTTGCACCATAACTCCACTTCCACAATGAATGAGATGTAAGCTACATTCTAAGTGGGTGACCAAGAATCTCTCCCACAGATTCCACTCAAGGGCAGTAGTGTCTCCCCAAGGGAGGCAGAGCACCAACATGTCACCTCCCCAAATCCATGTTTCGGAGACTAAATTAGAAGCAAGAGCAGCCCAGGGTTGAGAGATTCCCTTTTGCATCCAGTATCCCCCTCACAGAATGGAACTTCTACACCAGACATAGCAGGCTGGAGACTGGGACCCCAAAAGCCCTCATTTCAGTTTGGTTGTGGGGTGGGAGGTTCCACACTCAGAGAAGCAAGACCTGAATACAGACCAGCGCTCCTGACCATCTTCTGGCTCACAGAAAAGAGGTGTCAACCTGAGAGAAGGGGCCCCCAGTCCCTTCACCCAGCTCTGGAGTAGCAGCTCAGAAATTTTCCCAGAGGGAGAGGTAGGCCACCACAATAGAGAGGTCTGAAACTCTCCCTAGGTGAGTCAACTTTTTTGGAACAGAACTTAGGAAAATTCCAGCCTAAGGGTATTCTCAAAATCAGTGGATATTTGGTGGCAAGCAATTGGGAGCTGGTAGTTCCATGTGAGAAACAAGCTAAATGTAGCCAGCTAATTTATTAGATAAAACCAGTGAGAAAGATAAGAATTCCTTCTGGATCCAGAACAAGTCTGAAAGACTGCTCTCAAAAACTGTGATTCCGTACATATTAAGTAATCAACAATTCATGTTAACAGGACCCATGGAAATAATTTCATCAATTTGACCATCATTTGCTATATTTTCCTAAAATTATACTTGCTTAATTTATTTTATTGCATGAATTGTATCTTAAAATCTACAGATCTTTAACTTAAAGAAGATTATATAACACAGATTGTTTGTGCCTTCAAATAAACAAACAAAAGTAAATAATCCTCCAGCCACATATTAGATATGATAAAAATATCAAAAGTAATCTAGGGTGCATTTAGAATGGATTACAAAAAATGAAAACCTGTAAATCTAAAATAGAGAATTTTTAAATTATAGACAAGAAATATAAAATAATTTAGGTTAAAAGAACATATCAGTTCAGTTCAGTCACTCAGTCATGTCCAACTCTTTGCAACCCCACGAACTGCAGCACACCAGGCCTCCCTGTCCATCACCAACTCCTGGAGTTCACCCAAACCCATGTCCATTGAGTCGGTGATGCCATCCAACCATCTCATCCTCTGACATCTCCTTCTCCTCCTGCTCTCAATCTTTCCCAGTATGAGGGTCTTTTCAAATGAGTCAGCTCTTTGCATCAGGTGTCCAAAGTATTGGAGTTTCAGCTTCAACATCAGTCCTTCCAATGAATATTCAGGACTGATTTTCTTTAGAATGGACTGGTTGGATCTCCTTGCAGTCCAAGGGACTCTCAAGAGTCTTCTCCAACACCACAGTTCAAAAGCATCAATTTTTCAGTGCTCAGCTTTCTTTATAATCCAGCTCTCGTATCCATACATGATCACTGAAAAAACCATGGCCTAGACTAGATGAACCTTTGTTGACAGCATAATGTCTCTGCTTTTCAATTCACTGTCTAGGTTGGTCATAACTTTCCTTTCAAGGAGTAAGCATCTTTTAATTTCATGGCTGCAATCACCATCTAACTATATTAATATGTGCAATTAATTTATATTTGTTTTAATTTATATCAATGCAAGAGGTGATTTAGTATTTTTAGTTGAAGTTTTATGAATTGAAATGAAGACGATGAGGTTTTAGTTTTCTGAGTTGTTTATAGTTTTAACACTGGAGAAAATATTTTCCAAAAGTGATTATAAGCTCACTGGATGTCTACTATATTTAGCAAGGCACTATATAATGTTTTTCATTTGAACATAAAAAATCTGGAGACAGAAATCAGCAATGCCTTCTGTTTCTTACTTTAGATAATTACATATAAATCATATAAATCTTAATTCATAAAGCTCCTGCTTATTATAGGATAGAAAATAAATAAATAAAATTGTGCAGTGAATAAGCCTTGTATTTCAAAAAATAGTGAAATAAAAATGTTCTAAGGATTCTTTAAAAATATTCAGAGATTCAGTAAATGTATCATTTTTTTAAATTTAACAATTCTTGTCACTCAAAAAAATGTACAAGACAAATATAAAAATAGAAATATCATATGGAACAACACAATAGACATGTTTTAAAATGTGAAAATAAATAGTGAAGTGTATTAGTTACTCTCCCTTCCATCTAGCTATTCAGTTGTACAACAACATAAGTTGACCCTTGAACAACACGTATTTGAACTGGATGAGTCGACTGACATACCATTGTTGTTGTTGTTGTTTTTTTTTTCAATAAACACAGTACTAGATGATCCACTTGCTGAATCCAACGATGTTGAACCACAGATACAGAGGGCTGACCCTGGGACTTGAACATCCCCAGATTTTGAAATCTGACGGCAAGTCCTGGATCCAGTCCTCTGTGGTTATTGAAGAAAGACTGTAGGTAAATGTTTCACCATGCAGCCTTCAGTGTCCCTAACCTTGTCCTTGTTCAAGGGTCAAGGAAAATGTATATCTTTCTTGGTTCCTGTCCCATTATCAAGCGCTAAGTCACTTCAGTCATGTCTGACTCTTTGCAACCCAATGGACTGTAGCCTGCCAGGCTCCTCTGTCCAAGGATTCTCTAGGCAATACTACTGGGGTGGGTTGCCATGCCCTCCTCCAGGGGATCGTCCCAACCAGGGATCAAACCCAGGTCTCCTGAGTCTCCCACATGGGCAGGCCGGTTCTTTACCACTAGTGTCACCTGGGAAGCACTTATTATCCAGCGCAAACTCTAATTTACTTAAATGTAAATAATCTGTATCTGAGAGGTGACAACTGAAGTAGCCACCATAAGTAGTAGGTACCACAGTGAAAAGTTAATGAGATTGCTTTATCTGTGTGCAAACAATGATACAGGAAGACAAAATACTCCATTTATTACAGTACTAGTGAGATCTGCCTTATAGTTTGGCTTAAGTATAGCAATAGAGATTTAATCACTTCAATCTGGATGCTTGCATTTGCAAGGCCACTCCACCACTTCCTAGTGATGCATTGTTGGACAATATGTGTGTGTATACCTTCTGCATGTCTTTTTGTATGAAAAATGGAGATACAACTGTCCATTTCTCATACTGTGGTGGTGATACCACAGTGAGTTATATTATTATAAATGTGAATACTCATATATTTCTTTCCAAAAGTAATATTTGAAAAATTGGAAGAGAAAAGTTTGAGATTTCAGATTATTTCAAAAAATAATGTGAAAATTAAATGAACATACAACAAACCTGGCATCCTCGAATGATGCTCAGAGAATATTTTTAAACCCTCACTTAGATGGAGTTCTATCCAGGTTACAAATAAACATGACTCTAAGATATACCTGTAACAGAACCAAATATATTTTAAGTAAGTTAGTCTTGGAAACACTTGGATTAGATAATGTCTAAGTGTTTAAAATTGGTTATAATGGGACATGAAAAAAATCTCAACCATATCCTCATGGAGAATTGAATTAAAAATTATCTACTCTACATAGGGTTGTCTCAGTTCAGTTCAGTTCAGTTCAGTCACTCAGTCGTGTCTGACTCTTTGCAACCCCATGAATCGCAGCACGCCAGGCCTCCCTGTCCATCACCAACTCCCGGAGTTCACTCAGACTCCAGTCCATCGAGTCAGTGATGCCATCCAGCCATCTCATCCTCTGTCATTCCTTTATCCTCCTGCCCCCAATCCCTCCCAGCATCAGAGTCTTTTCCAATGAGTCAGCTCTTCACATGAGGTGGCCAAAGTACTGGAGTTTCAGCTTTAGCATCATTCCTTCCAAAGAAATCCCAGGGCTGATCTCCTTTAGGATGGACTGGTTGGACCTCCTTGCAGTCCAAGGGACTCTCAAGAGTCTTCTCCAACACCACAGTTTAAAAGCATCAATTCTTCGGTGCTCAGTTTTCTTCACAGTCCAACTCTCACATCCATACACGACCACTGGAAAAACATGGCCTTGACTAGGTGGACCTTTGTTGGCAAAGTATGTCTCTGCTTTTCAATATGCTATCTAGGTTGGTCATAAGTTTTCTTCCAAGGAGTAAGCCTCTTTTAATTTCATGGCTGCAGTCACCATCTGCTGTGATTTTGGAGCCCCCCAAAATAAAGTCTGACTCTGTTTCCACAGTTTCCCTATCTACTTCCCATGAAGTGATGGGACCAGATGCCATGATCTTCATTTTCTGAATGTTGAGTTTTAAGCCAACTTTTTCACTCTCTTCTTTGACATTCATCAAGAGTTGTCTAGAATCCAGGAAATGAAAGATTTAATAAACACATTTTTGAGGTAGCAGCATATTAATAATAGGGAATATTTTGATGTTACTTTATGATCTACATTGTGCTTTAGACATATTTCTCTGATTTAATCATATTCCAAATATATGAGGTATTTAATGATATGTCACTTTTTCAAATGAACAGATTCCATTTCAGTCATCATCAAAGAGATTCAAAAGTAATAAAGACACAGTGGCTGCCACCTGACTAGCATCCTATGACTCCAAATCTAAGGGATTTCTTATCCATCACAGGCGGGCTACAGGCCACGGTGTCACAGAAGAGTCAGACACAACCTGGCCGCAAGACAACAACAGGAGTAGTGCCGATAGTATCCTAAGTGAAAAAAGCCAAGCTGTTTCCTAAATTCAAGCAAGAGAGTCATGTTATCATGGTTTACTATACCACTCCTGAGAGAAATGCTTGCTATTTCATAGAAGCTCTGTCCCCAAAGAACAAGCACTAAACACTAGTGCATACCCCAGTAAATTACATGCCTTCTTCCTTTAAAAAATATGAAACATAAAAATCCAAGTAAAACACTTTATGAAACGTGAGATGACCACAAATGCAATCCTGTATCCTGTGCTTTATTTCAATGCATCAGGATATTCGTTTACCCAGACTTTGATCTTAAATCAAAGTGCCATTTTCCTGTATTTCTTTACTCCTCTTAATTACATTTTACTTGATTTGTAAATTATTTTATTAAGTAAAATATGTTTATTTTTCCTATAATAACAGAATATTTAGGAGAAACAAACTACAGCTATACAAGCATCTTTAATTACAGAGCTTCATGTATTATGCTTTTATGCAATTTTGTGATATGGAAGACAGCTTTATGTGAGATTACCAGCAATATATCTTCATTAAAGATTGTTGAGGAAAGTACAATGATTTCAAATCTGTAAGCATATCATTAGGCTAGACAGAAAAGCAGCAAAGCATATTAGCTTGTTTTGTTATGGGTGTATGAAACTTTTGAAATTAGAAGAGAAAAAATAATGATTGGTTTCTTTTAAACAGTTAAGAGAATTAAATACAAAAATGATTTTTATATCTCTTGTGTTTTAATTAGTGTCTCAGTTATTACTAGAGAATTTTAATAATGTTTTAAAACTTTTGGGTCTTCCATTAAGATCCAAAAATTTTGTGCCTTCAATTGACTTTAATTAACAGCTTATCATAAAAACTATTCAATGTGTCTTTCAAAATGTTATCACAGTTTCTGTCAAATCTTTCGAATTTTATTTGACAGGCCATCTGGGCTAATCAGATAGCAGTCATATTTCAACCCAGAAATGTTTATATATTTCACAATTGTGTTTTTAAGTCATATTTTTATCATACATATATCCATAGTTTTAGTCCTTGTTTCTCCTTAGAATAAAATTGTCTTAAAACCTACACTGATATAATAGAATACCTGGGCTTCCCTATAGCTCAGTAGTAAAGAATGTGCCTGCCAATGTAGGAGATGCAGGATCATTCCCTGGGTTGGGAAGATCCCCTGGAAAAGGGAATGGCAACCCAATCCAGTAATCTTGCCTAGGAAGTCCCATGGACAGAGGAACCTGGTGGGCGACAATCCATGGGGTTGCAAAAGAGTTGGACATGACTTAGAGACTAAACAACAACACAACACTTGGACTCCTACTAATGCTAATGCTGCTCTTACTACCACCAATGGTAACAACAATCATAATAACAGCACTACCTTTTTCCATTCTTTCTCTGGCTGTAATATATGACCACACGCACTTGACCTATGATAATATATTTCATGTTTATAACGTGTGTATTTGTTATAATCATATTTTATACACAGTGAACTCTAAATTCCCACATTCACACAGATAAAAAGTGGTTAATAATAAGTAGCTGGATTTATGTATACAGACTTTCATCGATTCTGGAATTTTTAGTGTCAAACTAGGAAGATTCTTCCTATATCTGGTACATGATAGAAGTCACCTAGTTAGTGCATGCATGTTTCCCTTTTTCAGTATTTACATAATTCCCTTTTTAAAATGTAGATTCTGGATCCATTTAGGATTTAGCCCCATATACACCATGACGTATGGATCCAATTTTATCTTCTTTCCGAAATAGCTATCCAGTTATCTCAACACCATATATTTTTGGTTCACCATTTCTCCACTAATTTGAGATGCTGCTTTTAGCTCATTTTACATTTCCATCTGAAGTGATTCCATATATAAACTTTCTCTTCCGTTTCAATATCTACTACTCATCTTTCAGCAAATTATTATTTAAGATGTAGAGGCTTTAGATTAAGGTTTAATATCTGGTAGACCAGTGTACCAGTCAGAATTCTATAAGAGAAGCAGATTCTTTATATGCAATGCTGCAGAAAGTTGAGTGTGACAGATGAGTAAAAAGACTGTATGTCTTCTGTGTCTTCATTTGAAGCTGAACCTTGAGGTACAAAGGGCAGTCAAAAAGGGAATATGGGTGGAAAGTTGGGGAAGACATGGACAAATTGCAACAAAGTGCAAGCTGCCAGTAAACTGGAAACTAACCGTATTTGTCTCTCACCATCTCCAAATTTGATGATGTGGGTGTCCTGCAGGAAAGCTGGCAAACTTCATCATAGGCCTAAATATGCATCTAGCTCAAGAGCTGGGCAAGGTGGAACAGATTCTGCCAAACTACTGCTCTGTGCCAAGGAGGTGAGCCAGCAGATAAGCAACAACTTGGCTGAGCGGAAAGAACACACGGTGCATCTTCACCAGCCTCTGATTACGGAAGCAGTATGGGCACTGCTTCGTTTTCACCTTCCAGATCACACATAAACCCTCCTTGTGCCCTTCCCTAACCAGAGTATATCCGAAAAGAAATCCGAGGAGACATAATTTAGCAGAGCCATGTGGATGTACAATAAAGCCACCACAGCACAACTAATGACCCCAGCATTCAAACAGGGCTCTGAAAATCATGTTAGCTTCTGAATAAAACAATAATATAGTCATGTTTCACCAGACCCGATGCAGTTATTCTGCAAGTAATTGCAAGCAAGCTTACTCTTTCCCCAAAAGAAGATACTAAAGTTCTTTTCCACCTTTACTTGGTATTCATTATTTTTTTCCTTAAGTCTCAGTATCCTATTTATAATTTGTTTGCTACTGCTAAGTCGCTTCAGTCGTGTATGACTCTTTGTGACTCTATGGACTGTAGCCCGCCAAGCTCCTCTGACCTTGGGATTCTCTAGGCAAGAGCACTGGAGTGGGTTGTTATTTCCCTCTCCTGTGGTCTTCCCAATCCAGGGATTGAACCTGCATATCTTATGTCTCCTGCCATGGCAGATGGGTAAGTTTATAACTTAAAATACTGAGATACAAGGTTAACTACTATTAGCATACTATATGGTTTTGAACAGGGGAAAGATAAGAGGGAAACTCACATATATACACACTGTCCAGAGTTTAAGCTGCTCCACCTCCACGGTATTTTTTTTTTTTTTTTTTATGGCCAAGCAAACTGTGTGACTTTACATTAACCCTAGCCCCTCATGCTCAACCTAGGAAACAGTCTGAAGAGTCACAAACAAATACAAATTCCTCTACTGACATTACCAACAGCCCTCATGATAAAGTCTCCTTTTCCCTAAAGTCTGTCTTCCCTTGGTGTGCCCTGTGAAGTTTTACCAAAACCCTACAATTTTTGCTTTAAATTGGGTAGTCTGACCTCAGTCCTGGAACATCAAAGCATTCTACCTACAGACCCTGGGAAAGGCACTGTCCTAGGTCCTGTCTCCCACTTTGCCTGCATGCTGCCCTGACCTCCTCATGTGACCTCTCAAGGCATGTTAAGTACTTCCTCCAGGACCTGTGAGTAATAAACATCTCTATTTCAATTTCTCTTGTGGTCTTTTGTTGAGCCTTACTTCACCATCCAACACTGACACTGGGAATTTTACTTAACAAATGTTAATTTAACAAAGCCATAACACATACACACATGCAAATGTATTCATATCAAAACAAGAAATAACTACTGACAACTACTGCAGTTTTTGTTTCTGCAATTCTTCTCATAGTTGGAGTTGTTCTTAATAATTACTTTTCCCCACTAGCCATTCTCTACGTCTTTGTTCCAAAGACCCCAGTTAGCTGGGAGGACCCAAGTCTTACTGCCTAGGGCATGAACCACACTGTCTACCTAGGTCATTGTAGTTTCCCCTTGACTTTAACCACAAGATATGGGAGTATTAAGTAACAGCCCTAGAAGACTTTTAACATTTCAGACATATTCTCCATTATCCTCTCCTGCAGAGTAGCAACCCCAATTCTGCCTCAATTATCAAAATCAATCACCAATATAGTGACCTGTTTCTTTGCCAGTTAATTTACTGACATGGAAAACCCAAAGTATACATGTAGTAGTCTCAACTTTTTGTGAAAGGAACAGGAGAGTGGAAGTATTCCTGACTTGGGGTTAACAACTCTCCATCACCAGAGCCAGGGCTTCCCTGATAGCTCAGTTGGTAAAGAATCTGCCTGCAATGCAGGAAACCCTGGTTCGATTTCTGGGTTGGGAGGATTCACTGGTGACAGGATAGGCTACCCACTCCAGTATTCTTGGGCTTCCCTTGTGGCTCAGCTGGTAAAGAATCTCCCTGCAATGAGGGAGACCTGGGTTCAATCCCTGGATTGGGAAGATCCCCTGGAGAAGGAAAAGGCTACCCACTCCAGTATTTTGGCCTGGAGAATTCTGTGAACTATATAGTCCATGGGGAATCAAAGAGTCGGACGCAACTGAGCAACTTTCACTTTCACTTCATCACCAGAGCCCAACACTGCAGGAATACAAAATGAACATTTTGCCAGTTGATTACTATGTGACTATCTGCATAAATATATTGCTACTGAGTGGCCACTAAGTGATAGAAACACAACTCCACATAACTAAGAATCAATTCATAGAATTTATCCATCTACGTTGTTTTCTGGAAACAATTTTGATACCAAATTTACTATCAATTCATGTTAAATCATAAAAGTAGAACTACTAGAAGGAAGTGAAAAGCTGATTTTTTAAGGATGTTGTCATCTTATGTGATGTTGGAGCTTGAAATCTATAGGGCAGACAGTCAAGAAGGAAAACTTTTTATGTTTCTCTTTTAAATAATTTTGGAATGGGGCATTGCTTCCCCTTTTACCTTTTCAAATGTTCTACATGCAATTATTTTGTACTCATTTTGTAAATTCACTTTTTTCCCACCTGGAATAAATCCATCTCAAGAAGATTTATGTAATTTTTTATACTGACTTTTTACTTATTTTTTTATATACCCTTTTTTCTATTTTTTTTCTGTTTTATAAGCTTATCTTGATTTGACTTCCCCTTTCACCATCTTTGTTTCTTTCTTCACTTATCCACATATAGTAGCTTTTTTGAAGTTTCATCCATGTAGATACTGTGCTCTGCAATATTGAATAAATTATTTAATTTGCAGCTCCAGACATGTACCCTGTGATGATACAAAAACTGGTACAAATTCAGCCAACAATCCAGCAGATCAGCTCACATACTTTTCTTTGCTCTATCCACATTGTTCTTTTTGTTCTGTGCTTTTGGTTTTTCAGGGTAGGTGGGAGACTTTCATTTGTATGTAAACACATCCTCAGACAGGCAGTACATCTTATAGTGTTTCATGTGAAATCTCATGAAATTTCACTTCATAAGCTAAGGAGTTCAACCATCACCTGCCTCAGAGAGGAAGCTGGCCTCTGGACCTGCTCTCTCATCAGGTACTTTTACCTGGCCTGAGGGTTAAGTCAGAGGTGACACTGTTAGATAAAATGCCTTATCAAATGCTTCAAAGACTTTGTAAAATCTGATTTAGAACTTACTAGGTCACAGGTGAACTTTCAAGAGAGTTATATATGTTTAAACCATCTTGAAATTGTTTATGAAGAATATCCAGAGTTTAAAAAAAAAGATAGAATGTAGAGTGTTATTTCAAGGTGTTTGCTTACTGAGCAAAGTAGAAAGCTAAGATGTTAGTGTAAAGAAAGAATGGCTAAAAAATTAAGCTTAAAAGATAGGAGGACACATTGTACCATAAGCAGGGATACAATGTCAGACCAAGTTTATCTCACTTTCATTACATTCCTTTGAGGATATGTATCAAAATCCCAATGAACACAACAGTGAACACTATAGTAAGTATTGTTTCTGGAGCACTTAACATTTGTCAGAATTTTAAGTTAAATTATTAAAGTAAATTATAATTCTAATCCTCATTTTATTGATTGGGTGTCATTACTATTATCTCTTATTACTCTTTGGTAAATTTGAGAAATTATAAATTCTATACATTTGACAAAATAAGGGATCAAATCACAAGTTCAAAATCACACAGCTAATAATTTAACACAACTAGAGGCTGAATACAGAGAGCTGACAATATTAATACTTTTATCTGTAAAGGCAGAGAGAGGTGAAATACCATTTGCTTGAAAGAGACACTCATTTTCCTCATTCATGTATATGTTGCACACATAATGGGCAGGTTGGCCAATGTCAAGACCAACTAGAGTAGCAAGAGTGTGGGACCAAATACGAAGAAAGACTAATACAAAACTCTACAATCCAACAGCTCTAAGAAGTCACTCTCCTATTCTAATCCTCTGCAGTGTATGTGTGTGTGTTAGTCACTCACAGTGTGTGTGTGTGTTAGTCCAACTCTTTGTGACCCCCGTGGGCAATAGCCCACCAGGATCCTCTGTCCATGGAATTCTCCAGGCAAGAATATTTAAGTGGGTTGCCATGCCCTTCTCAGGGGACCTTCCCAACCCAAGGATTGAACCCAGGTCTCCACATTGCAGGCAGATTCTTTACTGTTTGAACTACCCCGGATCCTCCATTACAATCTCTTAATGTTTTAGGGAGAGGCCAAGTACAAAGCAAAAATATGAATAGGGATAAAATGTCAGACCAAGCTTGTATCACTTTCATTATATTCCTTTGAGGACATGCATCAAAATCCTAAAGTTCTTATAAAGAAATTATACTGCTTTTTAAAATGACTGATGAATGGTAAGGATTCCCTCTAGATTGCTTTCTATCAAGCTCAATCCCTGGCGTCAAAAACACCATTAAAATACTTTGCCTGGCTTGGGCATGGAGAAAGAACAGGTAACAATACAGAACCTCATGAAATGAAAGTCGCTCAGTAGTGTCTGACTCTTTGTGACCCCATGGACTATACAGTCCATGGAATTCTCCAGGCTAGAATACTGGAGTGGGTAGCCTTTCCCTTCTCCAGGGGATCTTCCCAACCCAAGGATCGAACCCAGTTCTCTCGCATTGCAGGCAGATTCTTTACCAGCTGAGCCACAAGGGAAGCCCAAGATTACTGGAGTGGGTAGCCTATCCCTTTACCAGCAGATCTTCCCAACCCAGGAATTGGACCAGGGTCTCCTGCATTCCAGACAGGTTCTGTACCAAGTGAGCTTATCAGGGAAGCCCCAAGGAAGACCAAAGGGAGGTGGAACAAACAAGGAGCTTGAGGAAAAGCACTGAGAACACAATGAGCCATAGTGGGAGGTGCTATAACATAACTCCCTACTGATGAGAGAGAAGATCTTCCTTCACGCAGTACAAGCCATGCCGGCATTTGAGATGAAACAGCTTAATATGAGCAAAAACCTCACGCTGAGAGTGAGGAAAAGGAGTACTTCGGAAAAAGATACTTTGAGCCATGATCAGAGTGGTTATTAAGCCCACTGTCTCTCTTCCTTCTCTTCTTCCTCTGTTTATATACACACATACATATATAAAAAGAATAGAATGAATGGCATGGTATGCCAAAGATTTCAGTTATAGTTAAGAACGTACAGATAACACATTTGTTGCTGCTAAGTCGCTTCAGTCGTGTCCGACTTTGTGCAACCCCATAGACGGCAGCCCACCAGGCTCCCCCATCCCTGGGATTCTCCAGGCAAGAACACTGGAGTGGGTTGCCATTTCCCTCTCCAATGATGAAAGTGAAAAGTGAAAGTGAAGTCACTCAGTCATGTCCGACTCTTAGCGACCCCATGGACTGCAGCCTACCAGGCTCCTCCGTCCATGGGATTCTCCAGGCAAGAGTACTGGAGTGGGTTGCCATTGCCTAACACATTTGTTAGGAATAGAATTAAAAAGAAATAAATAACTTTAAGTTTAAAAAATGTTATTTTCCTCTATATTCTGATATCTGATCTTTATGGCCACTTTTACCCATCTTTTGTTTAAGAAAAATATTGCGTTTAAAAGAATATATCCATTTATGTGAATTCACTTTAATCTCTCAAATCATTTTAAGTATCCTCTTGAGATACACATATATTGACTAATTCACTAAAGTCCAGTCCTACTTATTTTTCCCTAATTCATTGTCTTTATGATTAAATGTTTCTTCCCTTCTTGTTCTTCTTCTCTCTCTGCCTGTCTTCTCATTCTCATCTATAAAAAGACTCCTTTTCACTGATTTCAATTTTACTGGTATATCTATGTGATCAAATATTTCCTCAACAATTACTTTAAAAAATAATAGATAACAAATATCAGCCCCAGGTCTAATTAGATAAAAGGTTGAGTCATCCTTTTCTTCCTCCTTTCTTGCATACCTGGAGTTTTGTCTGCTTTGCTGTACACTAATAAGGCTGTGATAGCCAAAACCTCATTTAACATCACCTCATCTGGTAAAATGGGCTTCCCAGGTGGCACAGTGGTAAAGAATCTGCCACAATGCAGGAGACCCAGGAGATGTGGGTTCAATCCTGGGGCTGGGAAGATCCCCTGGAGGAGGAAATAACAACTCACTCCAGTATTCTTGCCCGGAGAATCACATGGACAGAGGAACCTGGATCACAGAGGATGAGACATACACACACACACACACACACACACACACACACCTGGTAAAACTACCTCCCACTGCTAGGTATGGAAGACAGTCTCCTTCTAAAGACACAGACTTCTATTTGTCAATTTCCTCCTGTGATTTTTGGCTATGCTTTCTGAAGTTAATTACTGGCTTGTTGACCTTGTTAAAGGGCTAGAACATTAATGGTTCCCTTTTCTGAGTCAATAGGCTTTCCCACCAATCAAACTATACAAAACGTTGCTTTTCTTCACATGTGCTGGCCATAGATTAGAGGCTTGAGGGTTTACCTCACTCTCCTTCCACATTTGTGACCTATACTCATTTCCTTTTCTCTCATGTAAAAGTTGAAGCCCTTTCTAGAAATACAGATAGAGCCCTAGGCCTTGATATCAAGTTCCTTTCTTATTTTTTATGTCTCTGCTCCTCCTTTCTGGAGACTGGTCATATTCCCGTCACTCTTCTTTAGTTTTATTTTATTTTACTGCATTTACATAACTACATTTAAATTCTTTTGTGGGTTATTACTGCATTCAAATTACTCCATATAATTCAATAGAAATTACTACTGCGTAGAAATTACTGGATGCAATACAGTTTGGATTTTTACTGCATTTAAAACAATGAGAAGAAAGTCATTTTGCTTCATTGTCCCTGAAGTAGTCAAGGATTTATGTATAAAGACACAGTTTTACCGTTAGGCTCCCATTTTGTATTTTTGTCATTTTTGATATTATCACAGGTATTAAATAGTCATATACTGTTTACTTGCTAAGTCATATCTAACTCTTGTGACCCCCCATGGGCTGTATGTAGCCTGCCAGACTCCTCTACCCATGGAATTTCCCAGGCAAGAATACTGGAGTGGGTTGTCATTTCCTTCTCTGGGGATCTTCCCAACTCAGGGATCAAAGCTGCATCTCCTGAATTAGCAGGTGGATTCTTTACAGCTGAACCATCAGGGAAGGCCAAATAGTCATATACATTATTATTTAAAAATAAGACATATAGAAAAATTATATGCCATTTTTATCCAGATTGTTCATTCATTACACTTTAAAATACAAATGAGAAGAGTATATATAATGAAAAATGGCATAAATAACAGTATATAACTTGAAATGTCTATGTATCAAAGTGCTCAATAAACTAAAATTAAATAAAATTTTAAAAATAGTAAGTGTAATATCTGTTAAATCAATATTAATATTCTAAGGTTCAAATATTGTCCTTTCATACATATAAGTTATTATCACTTTTTGGAGGATGCTTTTATAATCTAAGTGTTGTTGTTGTTGTTGTTTTTTTTGAAAAAACAATTCCACTTACAAGAATTTAATCTGAAGAAATAGTTTAAATCCTATAATTCTACTGCTTTAAATGCATTTTGGGGGAAAACATCTAAAATGGATATCATTTGCAACTTTTGTATAGTACTTAAAATTGCAACAAATTAAAAGCTGATTAAATGTCCAATGAAATGGTATGGATAAGTGTCATAAACAAGATAATGAGATAATATACATGAATTAATAATACCATTTAGGAATTTTATTTAATAAAATGGGACAATGATCATAATGTTAAACTGTAGCAAAAAAAAAAAAAAAAAAAGAAAGAAATGATCTTTCTTCTAAATAGGGCTTTCTGAGAAAATTTTATTGAAATTTGCTGAGTTAAAAGTTGAGTCTGAAACCTGGGTTAAAGTTGACTCTTGGATTAAATTATGACAATATAGCTAGTGAGGACTTGAGAGATTTATCTGAAGTTAGAGTAGGCCATGAGGAAGGCATGGCAACCCACTACAGTATTCTTGCCTGGAGAATCCCATGGACAGAGGAGGCTGGTGGGCTATAGTCCATAGGGTAACAAAGAACCAGATACAACTAAAGCTATTTAGCATGTGTGTGAACACACACAGGGTAAGCCACTGTTTTTCAAAAAAACTAACTACAAACATGTGTATATACTTACATATAGTTATTGAGATACCAAAGAAGATTTATTTTATTCACTTGCTTACCACCAATTTTTAAATGAAACTTCAAGAAAACCTATAAATCCATAAAAGTAAATCCACATTAAAATAAAACAAATATTTAGAATGTAATAAATACCAAAAACTTGTAATAGAAAAGAAATATACTGAGGATATTCAGCCACCAATGAATCTGTAATTAAGTGAATGAGGTGAGACTCAAAAAGTTTCCATTTACATCAATTTTTTTAAGTGTATTCATTCTTCATACTAAATTAAAAAGCCCAATATTATTTGTGTTCCCTGACATAATTTGTGTTCTGACTACCTGGTAAATGGGTGTCCATCATACTAAATAGCTGCAGGATTACATGTATCAGTTTGGGAGGTATTAGTGAGCAGATTACAATTTCAATCTGAAGTACAAGATGAGAAGGAATTCTTAGCACAAGTTGTGTGCAAATATGAGCGAGAAGTTCCTGAAACTTGGGCAATGGGGAGGGAAGCATTTCATTTACTGTAACAAGTAGTTTGACCCTCATACCATTATGTGGAAAGAGAGCTAGGGTTTAGTGCTAAGAGGGTACCAACTGGAGGCATCAAGGAAGAGCATCGTTCCATTAAAAACTGAACCTGTTTGAGTACCTTCCACATCCTGCTTTATTCACAAAGAATTTTTTCAGTAAATAATATACCAGTGATTTTGATTGGAAGCATGAAAAATAATATATATGTTTTGATGCAGATATCCTAGCTTTAAACTTTGCAACTAAAGCACTGCTGATTATAGGCTCAGATTTTTATGAATTATTTTTTAAAACCAATCTCACTCCATCTTTTCAATGATGCCCTCAGGGTACACAGACTTAAGATTCTCATTACATCCCCCGCCTTTTTTTATTCCTGTATGTACAGATACCTTGCTAAAGTAGAAATGTGAATTTAATCAGATGTAATATAGCATCTTTAAAAAGATAGCACGTATCTAACACCTGTCAATTCATCAATGTTTGGTCTGCTACTCTACAAATTACTACATATATCATCCTTGACACCTAAACTGATGTAGAGAATAAAACACAACTTACAAATTTTGTGCTACTCACAAGAAAGTCATGCAGCAGACAATCTGTTCGCAAGCTTGGATTTAGAACTCCTTTAGACACTTAAAAAGAAGTGGCTATTCAAAACAATTTCTGTATGTCTGGAATATATTATGAATATATACCTAGGTATGCCATTTTTAATTAAAATTGGAAAAGAATTAAAATACACAGATTGAGAGGCAAGGCATGAAAGACAGTAATACAAACAGGCATAGTGGATCACCCAATTAAATGAGACAGTTGTCTAGGGCAAATACATTGAGGAAGGAGCCAGGAGTCTCTGCGCTTCTCAAAGAAGAGGACAAGGAAATGTGAAGGTACATGAAAGGCCAGAGACACAAACTGAACCTCCCAGGCTACCAAAAATGGCTTGTGATAATGGCAGTGATTTTAGTAATTGTAGTAATTTTAGTAATTGTTGTTCCACTGTATTTTTAGATATCAAATTATGTCGATTAAGATACAAGATATCAAATTATGTCAATTAAGAATGCAAGCAGATCAAACCAGTCAGTCCTAAAGAAAATCAATCCTGAATATTCATTGGAAGGTCTGATGCTGAAGCCAAAGCTCCAATACTTTGGCCACCTGATGCGAAGAGCTGACTCTTTAGAAAAGACCCTGATGCTGGGAAAGGCTGAAGGCAAGAGGAGAAGGGGACGGCAGAGGATGAGATAGTTGGATGGCAGCACTGACTCAATGGACATGAGTTTGAGCAAGCTCTGAGTGATGGTGAAGGACAGGGAAGCCTGGCATGCTGCAGTCCATGGAGTCACAAAGAGTTGGAAGTGACTGAGCAACTGAACAAGAACAAAGAATGTTTTGGAACCTTAGTTACTATATCCTAAAAATTTGGCCATCAGCTCTTTTCAATGCTTGGATTTTTTCAGCTCTCTAAACTCTGAGAATATCTAATGGATTTATAACAACATTTTTAACAATTAGTTGTCAGCTGCTATCTCTCCCATATATTTGTCCTTCCTAGTATTGATTATACATTTTACTTCATTCTATTTTAAGCAAATCTCAGACATTCAAACACTAGAGCTTTTTATGTTAAAATCTATATTTTAAGGCACATTTTGTTGAATTTCAATATTAAAATCTATTTCCAACATTATTTTTCAGAACATTTATTAAAATTAAATGAAAATGTAAAATGCTTGGTAACATATCAGAATAAAGTAGCAAAAATAAATCATGATGTAATTCCATTTAATCAAATTTTGACCATTGGCTGACTCTTTGCAGGCTTCCCTTGTAGCTCAGTCAGTAAAGAATCTCCCTGCAGTGCAGGAGACCGGGGTTGGGAAGATCCCCGGAGAAGAAAATGGCAACCCACTCCAGTATTCTTGCCTGGAAAATATCATGGACAGAGGAGCCTGGTGGGCTGTAGTCCATGGGGTTGCAAAGAGTTGGGCATGACGTAACAACTAACACTTACATACACTTTTGCTGATTAAATATATGAGTACGGATTCAACAGTGCCATTAGAGCCCTGGTTTTAAATATTAACATTGTAGTAGATAATGGTTAATCTTTCACTAGTACATTCCTGTTATCTTTAGGAAAGGTTAAAAGATACAGCTTGATTATTTTAAAATATTTACAGAACAATCTGAATCATTTTATGGAAATTTGAATTGAAATTTAAAGTACAAGTAACCTTTTTTCTTATTCAGTGTAAAGACTGCACATTTATAGTATTGAAAGAAGAGATAATATGCCTTATGAACAATGCACTTATGAATGTTTATTAAAATAACAGTTTATTTTCTAGCATATTAAATAGTCAATAACCCTACCAATTCATTAAACTGTTAATATGTTCTTTGGCTAGCACTTATTTTTTTGTCTTTATGAAACTAGGATGACATATTTTTCAATATCTATATATAGAAAATTTTAACAAAGTATTCAGTGCTTAGAATGGCCTAGAGTGAGGAGCAAAGAATTCCTGGGAGATAGACGAGGAAAATTCACACCTAGCCAGAGGGGAATAGCGCGTTTTACTCGCAGTGTACCTGCTTGTTCGGCATGTAAGAGGCAAATTCAGAAGTAATGCTTTTTTTCCAGTTGGAAAGCTTATTCTATAAAGTTAGACTTTACATTCAGTTAAATGATAATATTGAGTGGTTAAAAATAAAAGGCGTGTCAGTGAGAGTTTCCACTGCTGTGCATATATGGTAACACTATGTGAGATATATGTGGACCTGCTGTTTCAACTACATCTTTAAAAGCAGACATCTGGTTAGTTGCCTGTCTCTTCTAACATAACTCCATTATAAAATAGCACTACTATTTTTTTATGCATTTATTGCTACAGATTGCTCATGTAACATATTTTATATTGGATTTTGTTTTCTCACAGGGATCGGTTTTTCCATGAAGCCCTCTTCTATTCAATCTCCTATAAGAAGAATACCAAATAGCTTTTTTTGTGTGTGTAATTCAATTAAGAATTTATGCATTGTAGTCGTTGGGGTTATTTATGTCTTGAAATAATGGTATTTTCTAGATTACTTCTAATTTTACTAGTTAATTTTAGAAAGTATTAAATGTTGTGAAGACCATAAATTGGGATAATATGACAGAGGCTGAGTGAGGAAAGTGGATAATTTAGATATCATGGGTTTAAACCCCATTTACATTTAGACCAGTATTATACAGAAATGGTATTATACAACAAAAGTCCATCAGTCAAAGCTATGGTTTTTCCAGTAGTCATGTATGGATGTGAAAGTTCAACTATAAAGAAAGCTGAGTGCCAAAGTATTGATGCTTTTGAATCATGGTGTTGGAGAAGAGTCTTGAGAGTCCCTTGGACTGCAGGGCAATCCAATTAGTCAATCCTAAAGGAAATCAGTCCCAAATATTTGTTGGAAGGACTTATGCTGAAGCTGAAACTCTGATACTTTGGCCCCTTGATGTGAAGAACTGGCTCATTGGAAGAGACATTGATACTGGGAAAGATTGAAGGCGGGAGGAGAAGGGGATGGCAGAAGATGAGATGGTTGGATGGCATCACTGACTCAATGGATATGAGTTTGAATAAGCTCTGGGAGTTGGTGATGGACAGGGAGGCCTGGCATGCTGCAGTCCATGGGGTCGCAAAGAGTTGAACACGGCTGAGTGACTGAACTGAACTGACTGATACAAATATGGGGATGTTATTTGTGCAAAGATGGAGAAAACATTTGAAGTAATGGGAAGAGCAAGTGTAAAGACTAAATTACAAATGCATTTGCTATTTTAGAGGAATAGAGTGTGAGGAAAAAATGCCTGAAATGAAGTCAAGGAAGCAGTAGAAGGTCTTGAAGGATCTTGAAGGCCATGGCCAATATTGTCATATAAGATCCTCTTTCTGTATGTATGTGATGGAATTAATTATTAAGGCAGCCTCTACTGGATTATATTTAGATTGTGATAGGCAGAGTAATGCCCTCTAAGGATGTCCATGTCCCAATACTTGGAATCCATGAACATGTTATGTTACATGGAAAAATAACTTTGCAAGTAGAATTAGGTTATGGATTTTACAAAAGGAAGATTATTCTGGATTAATTGATGGGATCAGTGTAGTTACATGGGCCCTTAGCAATGGAAGAAGAAGGCAAAAAGATAAATCAGAGATATGTGGCAATAGAAAGATAGGTATGAGAAATTCAAAGTGTGAGGAGGACTTCACTCACCATTGCTAAGTTGCTACATTCACGTCTGACTCTTTGCGACCCCATGGACTGTAGCATGTCAGGCTCTTCTGTCCATGGGATTCTCCAGACAAGATACTGGAATGGGTTGCCATTTCCTTCTCCAGGGGATCTTCTGGACTCGGGGATCAAACCTGCATCTCTTATGTCTCCTGCATTGGCAGAAGGGTTCTTTACCACTAGCACCATTGGGAAGTCCCCATCCACCATTACTGGCTGTAAAAGTGTAGAAAGGAGCCAGTAGCCAGGCAATGTGGGTTGTCACTAAAACAGCCGAAAGACAAAAAGGAAATGGGATCTCAATTCTATATTTGCAAGAATCAAATTCTACCAGCAATGGGAATGAACAAAGAAACTGGTACTCCTCTAGAACATTCAGAATGGAACACAGACTGCCAACAGCTTGGTTTCAGCCCAGTGAGATACATGTCAAATGTGTGACCAATAGAATTATAAAATAAAATCTGTATTGTTTTTTAATTTGTATGGCAGCAATGGAAAACTAATACAGAGATCTTACCAACACTTAATTTACTAGTGATTCAAAGGCTACAGGCAAGAAGTAGGCAGAGAAAATGTATTCCTTGATAGAGGGTGTTGAATCTGTCAGATTCAGCTTCCAAAATAACTTTCCTCTCTCCAGTGTTCGGATGCATTTGGCTATTAGATTAACAGATGAGTTTTGAACAGCATGTATATAAATGATATACTCAAAGGAATCTTGGATTTGGGGCTCCTCAATTCCATGTAGTGAAAAATACACGTGTGTTTTATTTGGGATTGCTTAAATTTTGGACATAATTCAGGATGAGTAATAGTTTTTCCTTCTTATAATCACTGTTTTAAATATCATGATTACAATTTGCTTCATAAATAACTTGAAGTACTTTCTTTACATTCATTCTGTTTTATAGAACACTGTATAAACAGGAACTCTAACTTTTAAAATTGTATCTGAAACCACCTATAAAGTTGTCCGTGTCTAATGTTACTTTTTTATATGTTTTTTTTAAATGCTGTTATAATTACATTAATCACGAAGTTAAATTTAGGAGACTCTAATGATTGACTGTGTCCTGACCTCCTTGTATATTAAAGGTATAATACCTACTTTGGGTTTATATATATAAAAGACCTAATATGGTCTTTTAACATGATAGTATTCTATAGGAGAGAAGAGAGTAAAAAAAAAAAAAAAAAAAGGAAGTAATAATGGTATTTAGTAGAAATATAATGAGATCTTTATAAAAAAAATTTTTAGCTGGATTTATATGGTTTGACTCAATTCATTACTGTAAATAGATTGTATTTCTTGGAAATGAATATTGGGAGAAATAGATATCGTTTTGTTACTAAAATTTACACCAGATTTCTATGCCGCATAGCAAATTGTCTCACACAGAGTGGCTTACCACAATAAACCGCTTATTATCTCCCAGTTTCTGCAGGTCAGAGCCCAGACATCACCTAGCTGCTTTCTCTGTTCAAGGTCCCCAATACTGCATATGTGTGTGAGGCAGCATCTTCATCAGGAGACTCAACAAGAGAAAAACATTTGCTTTTGAGTTCCATCAAGTTCTTGGTAAAACTGACTTTGTGGCTGTATAAAAAAATAAACATTTTCAAAGCCAGCAACAGAATTTAAACTAGTAGTCTGACCTCTGGACATACTTTTAAAGTGCTCACCTGATTACGTCAGACTCAGACAAGATAATCTCATTTTTTATCTACTTAAAATCAACTGATGAGATATTTGTATCTACAGAATCCCTTCAGCCTTGCATATAACATAATCTTATCATGAAAATGCTATTCCATCATTTTTGCCATATTCTATTGGATTATCTCTGTACTCAAGATAAGGAGATCTGTTAAGGAATTGCCCATTCTGTATGTTACATGGGGAATGACATACAATTTTTTATAGTGATCTCATTTAAAAAAATTCTACTACAAAAAATAATTAAAAGCCTAAAAAGCAACAAAAATAAATTTTTACTAATGCTGGAGATAAATCATGTATTTTGACTTTATTAACATCTAAGTCTTCTTTTAAATTTAATCTTGCTAGACAATTGTCTACTTAATTAACATTTCCAAAGAAACCAAATGGTTGTACGTGAATTTTAGATTGCATGTATATTTTTTCAGTTAATTAGTTTATGTTATTGTCCATCTTATTTCCCACTTTCATTTTCATGCTATTTTAACTTCAAAGTACTTGAGTAAAATATTTGCAAACTTTAAAAAATCTGTTTCGTTGAGGTTTAACTTAGTCATAGTAAAACATACTATTTTTTGATAGAGCTAAACAAACAAAAAGTCAAGATATACACTGTTTTTATCAGCCTCCAAATTTTGGTGCACTATTTATTATCCCGAACTCCCAAAGCCTTGCAGCCAATGATTTATTTTCAGTCCTATTTTTTTTTTCATTTACAGAATGTCACATAAATAAGAGTGCACAATATGTTACATTTTATTTTTGGCTTCAATTAGCATGATGCATTCAAGATTTATCCATATAGCTCTGTGCACCAGCAAGGTTTCTTTTCTATTTCTAAGTAACAGTCTGTTGTATGGATATGCTATGTTTGTTTTTCCATTTTCCAGTTGAAGGACATTTGAGCTGTTCCAAATGTGGAGTGATTATGAACTATACTGCTCTAAACATTCAAGCACAGATTTTTGTCTGAACAAAAGCTGTAATTTCCCTTGAGTAAACACCTAAGATTAGAATTGCTGGGAAACATGTAAAGTTTTTGGATAACTTTATAAGAAAACTGTTTTCCAAATACCTCTAACAATTTTTATCCCACCTGTGGTGGAGGACAGCAGTCACCACTATGAGAAATCCATAAAATGCAATTAGAGTAAGGATACTAGGGAAATGTTCTGACACCTCCAATGAACAGGTGAAGACCTATTGAGTTTGATAAAAGAAAAAAAAAGTCAAACAAAAATCCCCCTATTTAAGGAGAAGTGGAAGAACAGCCTGGGCTCATACTGAAACCAAGCAGGATCCTGTGGGGCTCCTGGCCTTGGAAGCCCTTCTGTGTCCTCTGTTTCTTATCTGTAGGCAACAGACTACAGCCTCCATGACCTTCCCTGAGTTCCAAAGGGTGGATTCAAACAATTGCTAGAGACAAGGGAGAAGAGCCAAGAAACAATATTGTTGCTTTGTGGCAGGGTCCATCTCAACAGACACATATAACAATATCTTTAAGCTCTTTAAAATAGAACTCTTATCACCTGGACTGCAATGAGATCAAACCAGTCAATCCTAAAGGGAATCAACGCTGAATATTCACTGGAAGGATTGATGTTGAAGCTAAAGCTCCCATACTTTGGCCACCTGATGCGAAGAGCTGACTCATTAGAAAAGACCCTGATGCTGGGAAAGATTGAAGGTAGGAGAAGGGGACAACAGAGGATAAGATGGTTGGATGGCATCACTGACTCAATCGACATGAATTTGAGCAAACTCTGGGAGATGGTGAAGGACAGGGAAGCCTGGAGTGCTGCAGTCCATGGGGCCTCAAAGAGTTGGACATGACTGAGTGACTGAACTACAGCAACATAATAGCACTAAAACCCCAACAAATGGAAGATATTAGCATTTTTCATTCCAGAGAAGACCATCTGAGGCCAAATGAAAGGAACCAGAGAAGCACTTCAAGAAATCACCTGAGGATCAAAATAAAGGACTGCAGACCCTGTACACACTTTATTCTTCTCAGCAACGCTATCCTTCGATCATTGCTATACAACTCCTCACCAAATCCTCCATGGTTGAGTCACACAGTTTTCAAGGACAGGAGTTCACTGTGTCCCTCTTTGCCTGACAAAGCAATAAAGCTATTCTTTTCTATTTCACCCAAAACTCTGTCTCTGAGATTTGATTTGGCACCAGTGTGCAGAGGGTGAGTTTTTGACATCAATACTATTAGAAGTCTCCTACTTTATGGGGCAGACACAACATACTATTGTGTAATGCCCACAAGACATAGAGGACAGAAGTTGGTAGAGGCAGGGAGAGGCAGGTTACTGAAATAATTAACTTTTCAGACTCAGGGGCATGGTTCTGCCATTAAAAAAGAGGCTGGGCCATGTCAAAGGAGAAAGTTTCCTCCATTGCACTACCAAGTTTATAAGAACTAATATGCAATAGCAGTATATCTCTAATCAAAAGGTAAAAGATGAAGAGAGTTCCTATTTGAGGTCAGGCATAAAAGAAAGGTAGAAAGTTGAAGGTAAAAAAGGAACATTGAAGAAAACTCCTTAGCCCCTCAGCATCCAACCAGTCAAAAGGATAAATTAGAGGGCTTGAATTCAGTGGTGCACTATAAGCAACCATCCCAAAAATAAAACCTAAATCCAGCTTAATTTTTCATGAGCTTACCTCAAACTCCTCCCCAAACACACAATTACAACCTAACACTAGAAGTAGCATGCCCATCTTCAGGCATAAAACTTACCTTCATCTCTACTGTTCTCTTTGAATAGATAAAAAAGTTTACTACTTCATCAGCAATTGTCAGTCACAAAAACAGAACAATAATAACATGTTGTTAAGAAACAAAAACCCCCAACAGAACCTAAATTAGACATGATATATATACTGGAATCATCAAAGAGGGGATTTAAAATAGCAATACTTAATGTTAAAGGTTTCAGTGGAAAAACAAATAAATAAATAAAAAGTTTCAGTGGAAAAAGTTTAAAACATGGAAAACTAGATAAGAAATTTCAGCATAAATGGAACTCTACGATGAAATAGAAATGCTCAGAGAAAAGAAAGGAAAAGCACTGTCGCTGCATTAGGCTTCTGCTGCTGCATAGCAAATAAGCACAAACCTCCTGGTTTAAAATAACAGCCATTTATTATCTCACAGGCCCTATGGGTCAGGTGTCAGTGAAGTATAGGCAGATCATTCTGCTTAGTTGTTTCATGTAATGTCAGCTGGACTGCATACTCATCAGAGGATCACTTGGGGAAAGAACTGCATCCAAGCTGTTGAAGGTTGTGGCAGAGTAAATTTTAGTTGCAGCTGTGGCTCTCATGGTGATTGACTCGGTCCCTTAGATCGCAAGAAAGAGACTTTCTCACCTTAGGAAATGGTTCAGTCCCTCACTTAAAGGCTTTCTTCTGATTAGTTGAGGTTCGCCTATAATAATCTCCCTTTTGATAAACTCAAGAATGATCAATTTTGGATATTAATTTTGTTGGCCAAAATCCTTCACCTTTTCCATGGTCTATTGGCTTGAAGAAGTATTCTGCTTATCCTTAAAGAAAGGGAATTGAGATTCATGCTATGCATTGTCCAGTATAGTGAGCAATCTGGATCCCAGTGATTCTTCATTCCTGTACTACATGCAGGACACATTTACCACATCCCAAGATCTCATCCCATTACAGCATCAACTGCAAGTCCAAAATCTCATCATCTTCGTCATGTCCAAGTTCAGATAAAGCTGGTAAGTGTAACCCATTAGATACAGCTCTTAGGACACAATCTCTCACGATAACTAATGAAATTAGGATAAGTTATCTTCCTTAAACCTACCTAACACACTATATTGGAACAGAATAGAATAAATACTATAGGCCTTATTTAATTCAAAAAGCAGGTAAAGGATGGTAAAAATTAGTCATTGGTGCAAAAGATTTCTAAAATCCTGGCAGATAAACTCCAGCCAAATCTTGATTCAGTCTCAAGTTCTGGCATTAATACTCTGTGAGTTTCTGTCCCATGCTCTGAGCTATTGGTTTAGCTCTCTAAGTCATCCTTTCTATATCATATAATATAGCACATATTCACACCTGGGTAGTCTCCTCAAGGTATTTTCTTGCCAGTAGAATTTTGAAGGTCAAGCAACTGCCTTTCATTTTATACTCTTTCTGGCCCCTCTAGCAAAAGCTGTCAGTGTTTATGTAATTGGTTAAGTTAAACAGAATGGACAAATTTACACATATATTTGATAATGATTTAATTACCATAGTCATAAATTATCTAAAAAGCAATTGTGGTTATTGGTAAATGTTATTAGATGCTATTCTTTTTTCAATAAACAATATAAAATATTTACAGCCAGCAGGTTAAATATACTTGAAAACACTTTTTCAGCCAACTGTACAAATGGTGGTATGTGCTAAGCGACTTCAGTTGTGTCCAACTCTTCTGCGGCCCCATGGACTGACTGCAAGTGCCCAGGCTTCTCTGTCCGAGAGATTCTCCAAGCCAGAATACTGTAGTGGATTGCCACGCCCTCCTCCAGGGGATCTTCTTGACCCAATGATAAAACCCTGGTCTCTTATTTCTCCTGCATTAGGAAGCTGGTTCTTTACCACTAGTGCCACCTAGGAAGACCGCAATTGGTGGTAATTCTATTCAAAATCTGATATTACAATGTAAGTAGAAATCTTTTAGCATTATTTATTCTTTCTTGTCAAGTTTAATTGCATGTTTCAAATCACTCTAAGTTATTGAGTGGGTATACAGATCTTTTTTTAAAATTATTTTTTAAAGAAATATTTAGTTTACATTCCAAAGAAGATATGTGGACTATCTACCAAAACAAAGTTATATAAACTTCCTTGGTTTTCAATAGAAGATTGTAACCATGAAACCTGATTTTTTGTTTGTTTCACTGTGTTGCCTGGCTTGCAGGATCTTAGCTTGCCAACCAGAGAATGAACCTCATGGCCCCCTGCAGTGAAAGTGTGAAATCTCAACCACTGGGCCACCAGGAAAGTCCCTAAACATTTATTTCTTAAGCATACATAAATTTATCAGTCTAGAGTAAAGGATATTTATACCTCAAACACATCTCTGTTTAATATAATTCATTTAAATAACATCTATTATAAGAAAGTCTCTCCCATACTTTTTTAATGACAGTTCAAATTATATACTTGAAAATAATATAATTGTGGAATATTCTTAATGAGATGAGAATATCAGACCACCTTGCCTCCTCCTGAGAAATGTGTATGCAGCACAAGAAGTAACAGAATTGGACATGGAAGAAGGGACTGGTTCAAAATTGGAAAAGGTATGTCAAAGTGTATATTGTCACCCTGCTTATTTAATTTATATGCAGAATACATCAGGAAAAATGCTAAGCTGGATGAAGCACAAGCTGGAATCAAGATTGCTAGGAGAAATATCAATAACCTCAGATATGCAGATGATACCACTTTAATGGCAGAAAGTGAAGAGGATCCAAAGAGCCTCTTGATGAAGATGAAAGAGGAGAGCCGAAAAGCTGGGTTAAAACTCAACATTCGAAAAACAAAGATCATGGCATCTGGTCCTACCACTTCATGGTAAATTGATGGGAAAAATGTAGAAACAGTGTCAAATTTTATTTTCTTGAGCTCAAAAATCAATACAGACAGTGACTGCAACCATGAAATTAAATGATGCTTGCTTCTTGGAAGAATGACAAAACTAGACAGAGTATTAAAAAGCAGAGACATCACTTTGCCTACAAAGGTCCTTTTACGTACATAGTCAAAGCTATGGTTTTTCCAGTAGTCAAGTATGGATGTGAGAGTTGGACCATAAGGAAGGCTGAGTGCTGAAGAACTGATGCTTTTGAATTGTGGTATTGGAGAAGACTCTTGAGAGTCCCTTGGACAGCAAGGAGATCAGTCAATCCTAAAGGAAATCAACCCTGAGTATTCATTGAAAGCACTGGTGCTGAACGGAAGCTCCGATACTTTCATCACCTGATGTGAAGAGCTGACTCATTGGAAAAGACCCTGATGTTGGGAAAGATTGAGGGCAACAGGAGTAGGGGGCTACAGAAGACAAAATAGTTGGATGGTATCACTGACTCAAGGGACATGAGTTTGAGCCAACTCAGGAAGATAGTGAAGGACAGAGAAGCCTTGCATGCTGCAGTCCATGCGGCCCAAAGAGTTGGACATGTCTGAGTGACTTAACAAGAGAAATATAATTGAATTAAATTTGGAACTACTAAGGAAACTTAGTAGCTGGTAAGAGTAAGAAAACAATGTAGTTGTGTAAGATCATTGTATAAGAGATGGAATTATCAGCAGCTTGCACAATATTCCTGGTTTGCTCATACCCATTTTATTTTCTGGTGAGACCCTGTAAAAGGGAATCATAACACTCAATTAATAACAGTAACAAGACATCATATACTGACAACTACTTCCATTCAAAAAGTGGCATGACTGGGACATAAAAATATGGGGGCCTGTAGCTTGGGATGGGAGATTAAGTAGTCAGAACTATAGTAAATATCTATTTTTCTTTTTAATTTTTCTCATACTGCTACCAGAGTGACATGCTAAACATAATTAGCCTATACAAATGCATATGGTAAAATTAAAATTGCATCCTTACAATTTTTAAATCCACTTAAAAGCTATCTACAAGGCCTAAGAGATGGCACAAAGGGTATTTTTTTCAATTTTTAAAATGATTTTAGCTATTATATTTCTATCAAGTTAAATCCCTTAAAACTCTATATTTGGTTTAATACTCTCTAGCTTCCTATAGCAATCTGTTGGCATGGCTACAATTCTGTATAATATGCATTTGAATCGATGAAATTCATTATAAAGCATGTCTATTTTATGCATGCACTGCAGAAAGAAAATTGAGGAGAATGTTTATTATGTTACTTTATGACTTTTATAAAATGACCCATGTGCTATATTTTTTATAAGAATTCAATGATAGGGAAAAAATTATCTCTACTGAAAAACAAAACAAATCACAAAAACACAAGTGAAACATTAAAACATTTTAATCTATAGCATGAAAACTAAATATCTTTTCAAATTTTTAATTTCTTGGCTTTCAGAAAATTAGCAACAACATAAAGCTTCTAACAATAAATTTTGCCAAATGTTACCTGTTATTTATATAATCATGACACTTGGTTTTATATTTATTAAAAGTATACACACATTTTTGTGTTTTATCTTATATCAACTAATGTTGTATGTACCAGAGAAAACTGATTTGTAAACATATAATTTGTATTTCAGTGACATAATGTGTTGCTGTTCTTCACTCATGTCATGGGTCATGATGGAGTAGGGCTGACCTAACCTAGGCTCTGTGTTAAATGCCTGGGGTTAGATTTGTGTTCTATGGGGACAGAAAGGGAATAGATGGCTCTGGCAAGCAGAGCTCAGGCCATATTTCCTATACCAGGAATCAAGCTTACAGTTATAAAACCTAAGAACCTGAATTGAACAGAGGTCAAAAAAAAAAAAGCAATAGTCTAGCTGGAAAAGAAAGGGCACCTGGGCACTTGCATGAGTCCTGGTTCTGAATGTGTAGAATGGGACTCACATGAGGCTTCTGTGATTTCTAGACTGAGACAAAGTGAACAGGTGGCACTTCATGCTTATATTTTTTTTCAGGTTAAATCATTTTTCAGCATATACTATGTCTTTCCTCAAACTAATCTGAAACAATTCCAAATGAAAATGCAAATGCTATTTGGTAAGCTTTGTTGTTAACTCGTGCCATCAATTATTAAAATTACTATTGTAACAATAGGGCTTTCCTGGTAGCTCAGACGGTAAAGCGTCTGCCTACAATGAGGGAGACCCAGGTTCGATCCCTGGGTCGGAAAGATCCCCTGGAGAAGGAAATGGCAACCCACTCCAGTATTCTTGCCTGGAAAATAATGTGGACCGAGGAGCCTGGTAGGCTACAGTCTATGGGGTCGCAAAGAGTCGGAAACGACTGAGCAACTTCACTTCACTATTGTAACAATAAATCAGAATTAGTGAGAATAATAAATAGCAACCAACTATGTTTCCTATATGATATTCATTATGCCAAGTGTTTTATATTTATTTAAAAGCCTTTTGTTCCACAAAGCAATCATACATCTGAGGGAAATTAGTTCTATTTTATTGACAAAGAAAGTATGACATAGTGAGCCCAATACCAGCTCTTTAAGTGCTGTAGCTTTGCTTATATCCACATATTAATACCTGGAAGCACAAATTTTCACCCTGTAGTTCCCTACATATTACATTTTAATTCAGCTACAATATACATTCTGATAAAACAGTGGTTGAATTTTTTAATATAACCTAACGATACAATAATAAGATCTTTTTCTAAAAACATTTTAAATTTTTATTTTTTAATTGAAGGGTAATTGCTTTACAGAAATGTGTTGCTTTCTGCCAAACATCAACGTGAGTCAGCCATAGATATACATGTGCCCCCTCCCTCTTGAACCTCCCTTCTATCTTCCTCTCCATTCCACCCCTCTAGGTTGTTACAGAGCCCAGGTTTGACTTCCCTGAGTCCTACATAAAGTTCCCATTGGCTAGCTATTTTACATATGGTAATTTACATATGGCATTGTAAATTAGTCTTAAATTTTCCACTGTTTTCTATGTATGAATCCTTTAAATTGTCTGCACGTTCCTAATGGAATGTTTTAGGTAGTTTTTAACTTACATTCATTCTTGGTGCTTTGCTTTGTTTCCTTATATCTCTAACTTGTTGTTAAGTCCTGCTATCTATCGCCCAAACTACGAATGCTTAGACTTAAGCTCTAGATTTAGTTGCATGCTAGTTGATACTGCAGTTATTTCAGAGTTCTCTATATTATCTTAGAAATACTGAGAGATCACTGCATCCTTTTGGGAATAATCATCAACTTATTTTCAAACAGAATTTCATAGATACCTTTTCTCTGTGCACTAAGACCTTGATTTCTTTCCCTTTTGGCTTTCAGACAACAACATCGCCAGTTCTTGACAAAAACCAACTTTCACAAGAATTTTGCCCTGCAGGTCTAAGGTCTGAAAACAAACAAGTAGAGCAGGGATTCATGCTGGCTGGTGCTGCAGAAATCCCTGGTTTGGTTCTGTATTAGCAATTCTATTTAAAATGTTCCAGAAAAATATCTACTTCTGCTTCACTGACTACACAAGCCTTTGATGTATGGATCCCAATAAACTTTAAAAAATTATTTATGAGGTGGGAATACCAGACCACCATATCTGCCTTCTGTGAAACATGTATGCAGGTCAAGAAGCAACAGGTAGAACCAGACATGGAAAAATGGACTGGTTCAAAATTGGGAAAGGAGTAGGTCAAGGCTGTATATTGTCATCCTGCTTATTTAACTTATATGCAGAGTACATCATGAGAAACACTGGGCTGGATGAAGCACAAGCTGGAATCAAGATTGCTGGGATAAATATCAATAACCTCAGATATGCAGATGACACCATCCTTACGGCAGAAAGCGAAGAGGAACTGAAGAGCCTCTGGATGAAAGTGAAAGAAGAGAGTGTAAAAACTGACTTCAAACTCAACATTCAAAAAAACTAAGGTCATGACATCCAGTCCCATCACTTTATGGCAAATAGATGGGGAAACAATGGAAACAGTGAGAGACCTTATTTTGGGGGCTCCAAAATCACTGCAGATGTTGACCACAACCATGAAACTAAAAGACGCTTATTCCTAGGAAGAAAAGCTATGACAAACCTAGATAGCACATAAAAAAGCAGAGACATTACTTTGCCAACAAAAGTCTGTAGAGTCAAAGCTATGACTTTTCCAGTAGTCATGTACTGATTGGAGAGTTGGACTGTAAATAAAGCTGAATGCCAAATAATTGATGTTTTTGATATGTGGTGTTGGAGAAGACTCTTGAGAGTCCCTTGGACTGCAAGGAGATCAAACCAGTCAATCCTAAAGGAAATCAATCCTGAATATCCATTGAAGGGACTGATGCTGAGGCTGAAGCTCCAAAGTTTGGCCATCTAATATGAAGAGCCAATTCATTGGAAATGACCCTGATGCTAGGAAAGACTGAAGGCAGGAGGAGAAGGGGTGACAGAGGAAAAGATGGCATCACTGACTCAATGGACATGAGTTTGAGCAAACTCCAGGATATAGTGAAAGACATGGAAGCCTGGCATGCTGCAATCCATTGGGTCCCAAAGAGTCGAACACAACAGAGCAACTGAACAGCATTAGCAATTCTAATCCTCAAATAATAATTTGTTTAACCTTACTTTGGACTTTCCAGGATATTCCTGGAGCTGACAAACTATGATTCAGACTAATGATATATTATTCCCTTTCTCTTCCCAGAGGTAAAGTTGTTTGTAGTGCACCATTTGGGTGCAGTATTCAAATTGCAAAGAGTCAAATGTGAACCTTTCTATACAGAACCATCAAACTGTTCACAGGTAAAATGTAGAAAACAGAAATTACATGATTCTTCATGCTATATCCTTTGAGTTTTTGATAGTTTTTCATTTAGACAAGCCCCTAGGCGATAAAACCAATTCAAGAAAGGTGAGATTGACTTCATGTGCCCTAGTCTATAAATCAGAGAAGGCAATGGCACCCCACTCCAGTACTCTTGCCTGGGAAATCCCATGGACGGAGGAACCTGGTAGGCTACAGTCCATGGGGTCTCTAAGAGTCGGACACAACTGAGTGACTTCACTTTCACTTTTCACTTTCATGCATTGGAGAAGGAAATGGCAACCCACTCCAGTGTTCTTGCCTGGAGAATCCCAGGGACGGAGGAGCCTGGTGGGCTTCCGTCTATGTGGTCGCACAGAGTCAGACACGACTGATGTAACTTAGCAGCGGCAGCAGCAGTCTATAAACAGATGCAATAACCATTTCAGCACTGTCTCTTCATCATTGTCCTCTGATACATTAACAATTAGAAACATGAAAATCATGGCACTTTTCCTTTCTGAAGTATGTGAACTGATGCCTGGGATGTGCTATTCAAGGTGATTATTTTGCTTTGCTTGAAGCTATCTGGAGGCTTTTTAATAGGTGTCATAATTCAGGCCAAAGTCAATATATTTCAAAGCTACTAAAAATATCTGTCACGTATAAATGCATAAAATAAGATAGGTGGGGTTCAGTCCAATTAACTCTGTGTTAAGTTAGAAACATAAAATTTCCTTTATTTTAAGGAAATGCAAAATCATATTCTCACTTGAATAGATACAAATTTTTGCAGGCCAAAAAAAATGTGTTATAAGTTGGAAAAGATGTGATTAAATTACTAAGTACTCTATGATATCAATGACAACTCACATTTCTAAATATCAACATATTTAACATTCTGTTCACAGAACACGTAAAATGTCACAGTAATGAAATGATGACAAAATGTGTTGCAAAACTAGAAAGTGATTCAAAACTTTGGAAAAAGTTCCAGGTATTTGTAAAGGTAAGGAAATTCCCAGAGTATTAAATATTTTTATTGTTGAAATTTTCCTACAAAATTAATTTTTTCTTAAGAAATTTGGAAGTTGAAAAAAAATCAATTAAAGAACACCTTTGTACTTGCCTAGTTTGATAATGGTTAGGATAAAATTCCAGTCTTCAGCTAAAAGTCAGGAGTCTTGCTGCCAATAGATAAAGAAGCTATTACCCTCTAAAGACAGCAGCTTTGGTTGAAGGGTTTTGTGCTTCGTTTATCATAACAGTGGGTGATAAGGGTAATAAGAAGTGGTGCACTGCTAATAGTGATGATAAGAAAAGACAGAACATTACTCTTGGGTAATCTTAGATATGATCAAATTCTGGACTGGCTCAATGTTGCCGAGTAAGCTGTCCACTTTAGGTACAACAAAAGAAAAAAAAAAAACAAAACTTTTCATATAGAATGCTTCAGGGAAAGTAACTTGCAAATCTGAAAATCTATAGTTCCCAATGTACTTTTGCACACTGAACCACTGTTTTAATAATATGATTTTTGATAATTTAAGTGTTTTTTTTGAACACAATTGACAGCGAGCATCTATTGAGCACTTTGTATTTTGTGAGAACACAAATGTGGTTAAGAGAATCACCATCCATCTTTACGAAAGAGTTGACACTTGAGTTGATATTGAAGACTGGGTAGGTTTACTAGATAGGTAAGTTAAGAATGTCCCAGTAGAGAGAACAGAACGGACAGAGGCAGGTGTGAGGGGAAAATGGTGTGGAAGTGAACTATAAACTAAAGGTTACATAAGGGAAAGGCTGAAAATGGGTCCAGAAATGGTAACTTGTAGATATACTGTCTTTACCTCAAGTGGCTGGTGAAGAATTAAGCCTTTAACCCCAGAATGTGATCTCCTATAGTCTAAAGGCCACCTGCATCAGAAAGCCACCTGAGGGGCTTGTTAAATTTTCAAAATCCAAAGCCTACCAGAAGTTTAAATAATCATAAGCCCTCTGTGTGTGGTCCAGGAATCTATAGTTTAACCAACTTCTTGATTCTATTCCCAATAAACTTTGAGCTCCGGTTTCTATCAGTGGAATCCAATGTGAAATATGCATACCCCATGTATGGCCCAAGATAGGCAGTGGTGAATAAAGAATTAAAAATTCTGTTTAGCTATTATTTACCAAGAGAGGAAATCAAGAGAGGAGGAAGGAGACAGAGAAAGAAAGAGGAAGAGAGAGAGATTTTATTGGTGTTGCTAAATGTACAGGTAGATAAAATATCCTTCATTTGGTCTATGTAAAAGCAAAGTCAAAATGGAGTCATTATTGCTAAGACAGCACTCAGAAATGGAGTCAGGAAGTATGACTTATACATATCACAGCCCAGCTAGAATTTGTATGTCTGACCAGTTATTGCCTTTACGTAGGTATCCACATTATCTGTCCAATGTTTCAGAAACTCAAAATATTTATCTAATCCTCATCCTAAAATAACTCATGACAACCTATTCTTTAAAGAGAAATATTTCCATACTTGAAACAGAGTAAACCACAATTCTCACCAGTCATCTTAAATGACCTTGTGGCTTTTGTTTTTTTAAGTCCTTCACTTTTTTCTTCTCCCCAAACACTCTTCAGTTCAGTTTAGTTGAGTCGCTCAGTCATGTCCGACTCTTTGCGACCCCATGGATCGCAGCACGCCAGGCCTCCCTGTCCATCACCAACTCTCGGAGTCCACCCAAACCCATGTGCATCAAGTCTGTAATGCCGTCCAGACATCTTATCCTCTGTTGTCCCCTTCTCCTCCTGCCCCCAATCCCTCCCAGCATCAGGGTCTTTTCCAGTGAGTCAATTCTTCTCATGAGGTGGCCAAAGTACTGGCGTTTCAGCCTCAGCACCAGTCCCTCCAATGAACATCCAGGACTGATCTCGTTTAGGATGGACTGGTTGGATCTCCTTGCAGTCCGAGGGACTCTCAAGAGTCTTCTCCAACACCACAGTTCAAAAGCATCAATTCTTTGGCGCTCAGCTTTCTTCACAGTCCAACTCTCACATCCATATATGACCACTGGAAAAACCATAGCCTAGATGAAACTTTGTTGGCGAAGTAATATCTCTGCTTTTTAATATGCTGTCTAGGTTGGTCATAACTTTCCTTCCAAGGAGTAAATGTCTTTTAATTTCATGGCTGCAATCACCATCTGCAGTGATTTTTAGAGCCCCCAAAATAAAATCTGACACTGTTTCCACTGTTTCCCCATCTATTTCCCATGAAGTGATGGGGCCAGATGCCAGGATCTTCGTTTTCTGAATGTTGAGCTTTAAGCCAACTTTTTCACTCTCCTCTTTCAATTTCATCAAGAGGCTTTTGTGTTCCTCTTCACTTTCTGCCATAAGGGTGGTGTCATCTGCATTTCTGAGGTTATTGATATTTCTCCTGGCAATCTTGATTCCAGCTTGTGCTTCTTCCAGCCCAGCGTTTCTCATGATGTACTCTGCATATAAGTTAAATAAGCAGGGTGACAATATACAGCCTTGATGTACTCCTTTTCCTATTTGGAACCAGTCTGTTGTTCCATGTCCAGTTCTAACTGTTGCTTCTGACCTGCATATAGGTTTCTCAAGAGGCAGGTCAGGTGGTCTGGTATTCCCATCTCTTGAAGAATTTTCCACAGTTTATTGAGGTCTACACAGTCAAAGGCTTTGGCATAGTCAATAAAGCAGAAATAGATGTTTTTCTGGAACTCTCTTGCTTTTTCCATGATCCAGCGGATGTTGGCAATTTGATCTCTGGTTCCTCTGCCTTTTCTAAAACCAGCTTGAACATCTGAAAGTTCACGGTTCCCATATTGCTGAAGCCTGGCTTGGAGAATTTTGAGCATTACTTTACTAGTGTGTGAGTTTTTTTCAAATCTATGTCTCTTGAATTGCAATTCCTGAGACATACAAATAAACCTTTTTGTTCTTTGCAACCTCGGTAGTGATTATTTTTCTTCACTCAAATATTATACAGTTTATTACATATATGACATATATTACATACTGTATAAGTGTTTAAGATATCCTCAGAGAAGAGTTTTGCTCCCATATCCATTTGTTTTCAGTATGTTGGGTTGTATTGCATTTTAGCTATGCTGGATTAAATTGTTTTAGGTATTATTATATTATGTTTTACTTGAACTTGCAGATGAAGTCTACGGTTAAGTCTAGCTTCTGAAACCACATGTGTTATAAGCTGTTTAAATTATAAAAAGCACTAAAATATCAAGCAAATTGACTTTAGCACTACAAATTGGTTTTAAAAAGTCACTTTAAGAAGGGAGAAATGCTTACACTATTAAAATTATTTAATTAGAAATGAAAATGATGAAACCATATCTTCCTATTAAGCTAGAAGATATGTGGGGCTGACAGATCTTTCTTTCTATAAAAGAAATGTATTCAACAAAAATGACAATATAGAAAACAAACCTGAAATCATAAAATCCTAAAATACATTATTTTCTTACTTAATAATTTTGATTATTAAGTAATAATTTTGATTATTTCCCATTGCCTGTGATCTCCAATTGCTTTTAAATCACAGAACCTATCATAAATAATTTTGAGCACAAATCCAATTATCATTTGTCTGATTTTATTTTTGTACTATTCCATCCTACATTATTCTATTACAAAAACTACAAAAATATTTCAAAATATAAATAATATTAATAAATAATAATACAAATTGAATATTCAAAAACTCAAGGCCAACAGTACCAATTTTTAAAGTTTGTTTTAAATAGTAAATAGATCTTGCAAATGGAAAATCAGAGTAATGAATAGTATATGGCAAGAACTTAGCAAAGGTTACAGTAGGTATGATTGCTGCTATTGTGTTAAAATTCTTAGTGGCTCGAATGTGTCTTTGTGTATTTGCTTGCTCCATCAAATTTCCTTTTCCACTCCCAGCATTTTCTAAGCTTCTGATTTTGTGAACAAACACATACTATGACAAAATGACTTTGTATTTTAAATAGTATGCTTAATCTAGAGGATAGCTATATTTTAAGTTGATTCATTTAATGTAAATCAGTGGTAAAGATGAATAGGTTTAAGATTATATTAGATATTCTGGGTTTATTGTGTTATCATACAGTTTGTATCAGAAAGCAGTTTTTCATACCTCAGCACTTCATTTCAAAATATAAAAGACAGTTCTGATTCTGTCAGAGGCACTGTACATTAATTCAGGGCTTATAACCACAAAGAAGTTTGCCATTTTTCTTGTGTTTAATATTTTGCTTTTTTCCCAGAGGCTGTATTTAATGATACTGTTATTCCAAAAGTTCTTCCTTCAAAAAGTTCAGAGATAGTTTTCTATTTCCTTCTTTGATAGTATTGTAACACATCTTTGAATAGATATTAAAGACTAATGATGAGACAGACATATTTTATACAATAAAAGTATGTATGTAATGACTTGTCTGTCTAATACACTGGAAAAGGTATACAGTACAACTACTCTATATTTTTGTACATCATGTATAAATGAACGTGTAAACAGTCTATGAGAGCATTTTAACATCGTATTGTGATTGTTTATATTTTATAGTGACATACACATGTATATAAACATATTCACATATTGAGTTTTCATAGTCTTTATTTATTTTAAAGAAGTAGATAACTGCTCCAGAGAGTGAAACATTAATAGAATTAGTTAACTGTTTGTCAACTTCCCCCAAACTATATTTTAAGAATAAGTAATAATAAAAAAGAAATTAGTATGTTCCTACTTACATATGATAGGCTTTCCAGGTGGTTCAGTGATAAAGAATCCATCTGCCAATGCAGGAGATGTGGGTTCTAACCCTGGGTCAGAAAGATCCCCTAGAGAAGAAAGTCGCAACCCACTCCAGTATTCTTGCCTGGAAAATCCCATGGACAGAGGAGCCTCATGGGCTACAGTCCATGGGGTCACAAACAGTTGGATACGACTGAAGCAACAACACACAGGCACACATGGAAGCTATATTAGAAAAAAACAGAAATAGAACAACATGATATAAAACCCATGGAGTACAAGCAGACAGGTTCGAGGAAGTCACTCAAAAGCAACAAGAAGGACAAAAGTATAAAACTGATAAAAGATAAGAACAAAGAGTATCTTCATGAGCAATCTATGCTCCTGGAATAGCAAAGAGAATAATTAAAACTGAAAAATATCCTCAAAGCCACAAGAAAGAAACCTTCAGGCAGAACTGAAACTGCTGATGAGAACAATGGGTTCCAAGAGACGGTATTTCAAATCATTACCACAAAAACATTTCCAAGTGAATTTATTAACTCAAGTGTATGGGCACGGTTTATAATATCAACCGGGAATATAAAGAGGAAGGCATATGCTATGAAGTTTGTAGCATCAGTTTAACAGTCATAGATGAGGATCCAAACTCTGGGAGTTCAAGAGTTCAAGTTCTAGCTTCTCTTACTGGCTTGGTTACTAGGATCAGCCTCTTTACCTTCGCTGCTCTTTTCTAATTTTTAAATGGTACTTAATGAAAGTACCTACTTGAAAGTGCCTTCCAGACAATACATTAGATAATGTATAAAGGGACTTAACAATTCTTGGCTGTAATTAAGCATTCTCTAAGGTATTGTAAACAAACTGGCAAGCACGGAGAGTAGAAGCATCCATGATTGCTTCAGGCTTTCTGGAAAAAAAAAAGGTATTAGATGAAGTTCCCACAAAACAACATGAATATAAACGACAAACTTGGAAATGGAGAAGACACTAAAGGAATAGTGGCAAGTATTAAATCTTACTAAAATAAGATGGCTATACAGCCCTTGGTAGTACAACTGATATATATATCATAAAACTTGACATTGTAATGTTAATAATATAGCAACGGGAAATAAGAGGCAGGTAGAATATTATATTTTAGCAATTTTTATAGCAGAGGATCACTAGATATTGCTGAATAGTGTTAAAAAACAGAAGTACTTAAACCATTTAACATTTTTCTTGATAATTATTTTATATTCCAATGGATTTTAGAAACTATCACCTCTTGTTCCGAAGAAATATTGAATAGAAATTCACAGATATCTTTTGATTTGTGTCTTTTCCTTTTGATAAAGTTAAATAAAATTTAAAATAACATTTTATTTTGAATTAATATTTGATCAAATCATAAAAGACTATCTATGAACTGCCTATTATCTACTAGATCTACATTTTCATATGCATATAAAAAGGATTGGAATTACTAACAATGCATCTTTAGGGGTGATAAAATTTGTGCTTGGTTTTCTTCTTTTAAACTAAGCAACAGAATACAAAGAAAATATAAGGGACTAAAAAATAACTGCATATGTGGGTAGCTGGGCTAAATTATAAAAAAGATACAGAAAGATCAAAAATTCAATTTTTGAAGTGTTGGGAACAAAAGTAGGGTATTGCACATGATCCTGTACACAGCCACCACCTAGGGGATGGACAGACCACCCAAGCCATCCCTGGGGCAGGACCCCTGTCTGCTCCTACTCTTAACCATTTAAGGGACCACAGTTACTTGTTTACAATCCCCTGTGCTGCAGCATGATTTCCAATAAAGCCTTACCTGAATTCTTCATTTAGCCTCATCAATTTCTATTGATTAAGGAGTCTTAAGAGCCCTGGCTGGTAACAATGGTACCTATTGGTAAGTAATTTCTTTGACTTATGGATGATTTAAACTTATGTTGCTCAGCAGCCACAAAGTTTGGTGATGAATTCTATTGCAGATTAAAGGTGAACTTATACCTATGTAGTAATAGGTAAAATGGCACCTTTTAAAGAACACATATATTCAGTCAATTCTAAGAATACGTTAATTAAACACTTTAAAAGATTGCAAGAATTGAATCTAAGTTCTGTCTAAAATAATTCTAGTCTCCACCAAAAACAATTCCAATTGCATTCTATTATGAATATTAAACTACCAAGTTGGTATAAATTATCAAAATGTTATCTTTATTTATATTCTTTCAAATTAGTAATGCCAATTCAAGATTGATGAAGACTTGATTTTAATAAAAATAATTTAACAGATAACTTACAATAGACAATTCATTACGTGTATGTTTTATATTGTCTAAAGAAAATTACTAGTTTGTAATATCTTTCCTGCTCTTATATTTGCCTTCAGTAGGACTAGACATTAACTCATCCATTAATATTACAGGATCCATGCTCCCAAAATTGTTGACTGTACCAGAAATGGAAACTGATCCTGGTCAGGACAATCAGATTCTTTTTACCAGAATTTAGAACTGGGAAAAATAATTATTTTTCAAATTTTGATTTATTTGAATCTTGGACTTGGTAATTCTGCAGTGGTGAACTTGGCACGTTTTGGAAAAAAATTTAATAAGTAAAATTCAATTCAAAGAAGAAGAAGAATGAATTAGAGACACAAAAAAGCAGAGATATGAGTCCATGCAAGTTAAACAAGTGAAATTAAGTGAAACATGTCTCTCAAGTTCCTGAAAATTGCCTTGTTCCAACTGATAAGGATCTTGGTGGTGCTTCTTGCTCCAAAAAAATGCTCCTGAATCCCTATGCTCTATTTCATTTTTTGCTTCTGTTATTTGAAAATGGTTTTCTGTTACTGGAACAAAGCATCTTGACTATCCAAAGATATGGAAGGAATTGTTATCTAATAAAGAATCCTAAAATGAGTGAGTATATTATTAACATGGATAGTAATGAATAAAAAAATAACTGTAAAATAATTTTTATTTGATCAAATTATATTATTTGAAGACAAACATACTCTATTCCTTAAATTCAAAATCATCACATTAACCCTTTAAAGATAAGAACACTTCTAAACAAGTTTATCCAGATAAATTATTGATGCAGTGATACATTTATAGTGAAAACCTATATTCAAATAAATTATGAAATAAATTTCAAAAGTGCAAACAAATGTGGACAGTATAATGGTAGACACACTTTCATTTCTCTGAAAAATTAATACAACCCAAGTGTAAAACAAGATGAATTAGATTACTTCCAAGATACTATAGTAATGTATATCTAGAAGGATATACATTAGAATGTATATCTAGAAGGAAATAATATATATTAATCCTTATGAAAAATATTACAATGATTAAATGAAGTGTATGATTTGTACATTTCCTTTTAGCATTTTGGATAAAGCTTCCATTCATTTTTTAAAAATAAAATCACTGCTTGAATAATTTCTTCACATTTTGGCTGTTTTTCAAACTCTCCATTTTAATTAGGGTTCTATAAGCATTAATACTATATCCTAATTAAGGAATCCATTAAATCTCTATAATAGTTGCTTTAGAGATAATGTTAAATTTACTGGAGTTTTAAATAATAAATTCATGTGATGGGATTTTAATGTGCAATTTAAAAAGTTATTAACATTTAAAAGAAGCAGTCACTGCTTCTGTGTTCAATCAATAATAAGCTTTTGTCACATACTTTGCTATCAACTTTACCATTTCTAATATTTCACAAATACTCTTAAATGCTCTTTACTGAAAGGGATATCTTACTTTAGTGAAACCTCTTTGCTTAAGTAGCTGAGTACTTCTATTCTTTTATCTCAATTACCAAAAAAGTACCTGATATAGATTAGTCTTACCTTTTTGTGAAGTGTGACTACTATGCCTTTTACTCAGTCAATACTTTTTCATTCCTTAGCCTCTAAATGTGAAATTTGCGTACAGTATAGTTTATATTACAAAGAAGATGATATTTAATGGAAGCTAGGAGAATCTATTAATCATAAATTAACTTGGCAATCTATGGAGCTAAACCTAAGCTCTGGGACTCCTGCTAACTGCTTGTATTATGTTATGCACCCATGCCAACTCTCGTTGAGTGTGTTTCTTCATCTATTAAATGAAAAGCCCCCCCATAGACTGAGCTATCTTTTGTCCATTAAAAATTAAAAATCTATTCTAAATAATCAAGTTGAATAAATTTTTAAGCTGTTATAAAAGTCACTAGTATGTTACTATTTTTCAATTTGTTTAACATCTATGACTTTTTAACTTGTATACCTGATAGCAAACTTCAAGATGAGAAATAAAATGTCATATTCCTAACTTCCTTATTCTTTCAATTATCCATTTTAAACAAATTTAGTATCAATTAATGTTCACTTTTGATTACATCATAAAAATTTGCAAGGTTTTTCTTCATTTGGTCTTTTATTGAAATAGCTATTTTTTATATAACCAGAAGAACAACTCAAGAAGTGCCTATTAAAAAAAATATATTAAAAGCAACCTTAAAATAAATTAACAAGTCCTTGGTTCTACCAGGCTTTTGAATTATCTAAACAGCTTTATGTTCATTCAAAAAATATTTTGGCTTTTTAAAACAATGAGTTCTATCAGCTAGCAATGGATAAACAAGAGAGAGGACCTTATGTTTTCAAAATTATTTGAGTTCTGAGAAAACTGTTTTCCGGACTTTATAGCTAACGAGTAACACAAAGGAAAGATATACCCATTTGAATGCAGAGTTCCAAAGAATAGCAAGAAAAGATAAGAAAACCTTCCTCAGCTATCAATGCAAAGAAATAGAGGAAAACAATAGAATGGGAAAGACTAGAGATCTCTTCAAGAAAATTAGATCTACCAAAGGAACATTTCATGCAAAGATGGGCTAAAAAAGGACATAAATGGTATGGACCTAACAGAAGCAAAAGATAATAAGAAAGGCTGGCAAAATACACAGAAGAACTGTACAAAAAAGATCTTCATGACCCAGATAATCATGATGGTGTGATCACTCACACTCAGCTAGAGCCAGACATCCTGGAATGTGAAGTCAAGTGTGCCTTAAAAAGCATCACTACGAACAAAGCTAGCGGAGGTGATGGAATTCCAGTTGAGCTATTTCAAATCCTGAAAGATGCTGTGAATGTGCTGCACTCAGTATGTCTGCAAATTTGGAAAACTCAGCAGTGGCCACAGGACTGGAAAAGGTCGGTTTTCATTCCAATCCCAAAGAAAAGCAATGCCAAGAATGCTCAAACCACTGCACAATTGCACTCATCTCACACACTTGTAAAGTAATGTTCAAAATTCTCCAAGCCAGGTCAGCAATACATGAAGTGTGAACTTCCAGATGTTCAAGCTGGTTTTAGAAAAGGCAGAGGAACCAGAGATCAAATTGCCAACATCCGCTGGATCATGGAGAAAGCAAGAGAGTTCCAGAAAAACATCTACTTCTGCTTAATTGACTGTGCCAAAGCCTTTGACTGTGTGGATCATAACAAACTGTGGAAAATTCTGAAAGACATGGGAATACCAGACCACCTGACCTGACTCTTGAGAAATTTATATGCAGGTCAGGAAGCAACAGTTAGAACTGGACATGGAACAACAGACTGGTTCCAAATAGGAAAAGGAGTACGTCAAGGCTGTATATTGTCACCCTGCTTATTTAACTTATATACAGAGTACATCATTAGAAACTCTGGGGTGGAAGAAGCACAAGCTGGAATCAAGATTGCTGGGAGAAATATCAATAACCTCAGAAATGCAGATGACACCAACCTTATGGCGGAAAGTGAAGAGGAACTAAAAAGCCTCTTGATGAAGGTGAAAGAGGAGAGTGAAAAAGTTGGCTTAAAGCTCAGCATTCAGAAAACTAAGATCATGGCATCTGGTCCCATCACTTCATGGGAAATAGATGGGGAAACAGTGGAAACAGTGTCAGACTTTATTTTTCTGGGCTCCAAAATCACTGTAGATGGTGACTGCAGCCATGAAATTAAAAGACGCTTATTCCTTCGAAGAAAAGTTATGACCAACCTAGATAGCGTATTGAAAAGCAGAGATATTACTTTGCCAACAAAGGTCCATCTAGTCAAGGCTATGGTTTACCCAGTGGTCATGTATGGATGTGAGAGTTGGACTGTGAAGAAAGCTGAGTGCCGAAGAATTGATGCTTTGAACTGTGGTGTTGGAGAAGACTCTTGAGAGTCCTTTGGACTGCAAGGAGATCCAACCAGTCCATCCTAAAGGAGATCAATCCTGGGTGTTCATTGGAAGAACTGATGCTGAGGCTGAAATACTTTGGCCACTTCATGAGAAGAGTTGACTCATTTGAAAAGACCCTGATGCTGAGAGGGATTGAGGGCAGGAGGAGAAGGAGACGACAGAGGACGAAATGGTTGGATGGCACCAGTGACTCAATGGACGTGGGTTTGGGTGGACTCTGGGAGTTGGTGATGGACAGGGAGGCCTAGAGTGCTGTGGTTCTTGGGGTCGCAAAGAGTCAGACAAGACTGTGTGACTGAACTGAACACTCTATTATTCATTATTTCCTTTGAAATTATATTCATGTGAGAATTTATATGCATGATAAACATGTAATTCTGAATCACTGTGGTGACACCATGTCATCACAATCATTTGATATGGAATAGGTTAATGTTTAGAAAGAACAACAAACTTTTCCAAAGAGGAAAATTATAACATAGCAAATACAATAGAAAAAAAACAGGAAAATATAAGAAATAAAAAAGATATCTCTTAGGTTTTGGTTTCATTTTTTTGTATTCTATATTAACATAAGTTTTCTAAATGTCATTTTGAAGAGGAAAATTCTTCCTAAGTAAGTGAAACATAGAGATATATTCTTGAAAAGTAATAACTTTTGTCTGTAATTCAATTAAAATAAACACCTTTAATGGAAAAACTGATGATAAAATTAGATATATATAGTATATTACTCTTAAGATTATTTATATTTAAACAGAAATTATGCTTTTGTTTTATATATCATATTTTAAATATGCTCCATAAAATTAATAAGTAATTATCTGGAAGAAAATATAATACTAATAATTTTGAAAATCAAAAAACAACAGAAATAATTCTCAAATTATTATATTATGAATAAATGTCTATAAGAATATTTCTTTAGGTTAGGAAATTTATTTTTTTGTTCTAGTGTTTTATTCAAGTCATAAACATCAGATCAGATCAGATCAGTCGCTCATTCATAAACATACATTCTAGAAAAAAGTAATACACAATACTGAAACATAGACTATTTTATATTTTAATGCATATATAATTAACTTGAAATTTAGCTAAATTTTTAATATAATTCAATGTGTTATAGTTTGTCATTTTAATTATAAATTTTTAAACTATAAATTTGTTACAAAAATTTAACATAGATATCATATTTAAAAATTGATGTATTTAAAACTCAAGTACTTCTAAAGATAAGACAGACATTGAATAAATTACTAAGCCAGAACAACCAGGCATAGTGCATTCTTAACAAAAACACTACTGACTCCAAATGAAAACCAATTAGTGCATTGGAAGGACTTATAGCAAAACAGAGAGCATGCTATCTATTCAGTTCAGTTCAGTTCACTTGCTCAGTTGTGTCCAACTCTTTGCGACCCCGTGAATCGCAGCACGCCAGGCCTCCTTGTCCATCACCAACTCGGATGGGTCATGGTGGAGACATCTGACAGAATGTGGTCCACTGGAGAAGGGAATCGCAAACCACTTCAGTATTCTTGCCTTGAGAACCCCATGAACAGTATGATATCTATTAGCTCTATGCTAATGGTGAGGGTCTGGGTGACACTCTGGAGATCACAACACTGCAGGTATTTGAGAGGTCCCATCAAAAAACTGTGTGTGCGATACTATTCTTCTTGGGATTGTGGACATATTAAAAATCATGAGAAAGGAAACCCAGGAACAGCCAGAGCTTTCAATAGCAGATTTGGATTGAAAATCAATGAAGCATTTTTTAACATTAGGGAAATTTTCCCTTCTTCACTTCAACTTCGTAACTGTGCTAGCTTATCCATTAATTAGCACTGGAGCCAGTTTTCAACTGAAGCCGATTTAATATTCTGAGACTCCAAAACCTATTCTACAACATATACTTGCCTGAATATTATACAAGGATAACAAAAAATTGATCTCTGTTTCAAGAGAGCCTAACATATGGCAAAGAAGAGAAATACACAAAAACAAGAAAGCCCTGGGGGTGGTAGGAATACAGTGAAACTCAAAACACAATTGAGAGTTTCAGGGAAGGAGTGCCTAACTCACCTGAATAGTTACAAGAAGTTCGGAAAAAGCAGATTACACGAGTGCTGAATCTTGAATCACAAGCAGAAAGTTGCAAAAAGACACAGAGGAGGGAAGTAGTTAAGATAATAGATAACTTCGTGGGACAGATACGTAGAGTAATAAGTTTGAATCAGGTATTTAAGAGGAAATTACAGCTCAAATACATACGACAGCCAATATCAGAGGAGTTTAGGTATTATTCAATCTCAATTTATTGAAAAGTGTTACATAGTGAAATAATGAAATCTGGTTTGTATTTATGGCATTTAATAAATTCACTTCTATAACTAATATTTGTTAAGAGACTATAATATGCAAAGCACTATGAAGTTATATTTTTAAGGGAAAGCAAAAAATCATAGTGAAGGATGGCAGAATATGTCACCCCAAATATGAAAGTTTGGATTATTTTGAGTTAAGGGCACTTAAAGAACAGCAGATACAAAAAGCTCATTCTGATCTCCCCTTTTCTGCCTGAAAGTAGAAAGTAAAAACTCCCATGTGAAAGATGCCTTTCCTATACCAGGAGAAAATAAATAGTCTTCCTCAAGGAACAAAAACTGAGATATTTTATATAAACAGACTTTGTTGAAATATTTTAAAATTCCCTTTAGCCTTCCATATATTTTAATTACTTTTCCACAGTTTCTTCTCTTTGTTCAACCTCGTATATAAAGGCATGTAGTAGCCACCATTTCAGGGGGACTTCATTCCTTATGAGGGCTCCTGTGTCATGTAAGTCTTATATAAATGTGTATGCTTTTGTCCTGTTAATCTGTTTTATGACAGTTTAATTCTCAAACCAGGCCAAGAAAGTCTAAGAGGATTTTTCCTTACAATAGAATATGCTTAAGACTGATTTAATGATCATAAATATATTGGGCCTTTGTGATTTAATTCCTATTAGCATCTGCTTAACAAATCCGCTAGTTAAACAAGCTTGATTAAAACTTTTGATACTGCAGGAAATATGTGATCCATTTCAAACAATCCTAGGTCATATTTGCCAATACAATAGATTTACTGCACTCAAAGAGGAAAGGAGAAACTTGTTTATCTTTGGCTAATCTTGTTTCTCTGTCTCTGGAGTTCTGTCCCAGATTTAAAATATTTTAAAATTGTTTCCTTCCTAATGGTTCATCATTCTGTTATATGTGAAAGAGACACATATTTTCTAGTAAATATAAAGTACAGAGGAAATATTAAACATCCCTTCACTCTTTACTTCTCTAACATTATGTGAATACGGATGTGGGAGTTGGACCATAAAGAAGACTGAGTGCCGAAGAATTGATGCCTTCAAACCGTGATGCTAAAGAAAACTCTTGAGTCTCTTTGACAGCAAGATCAAATCAGTCAATCCTAAAGGAAATCCACCCTGAATATTCATTGGAATATTCATTCATTTCCAATATTCATTGGACTGATGCTGAAGCTAAAGCTGTAATACTTTGGCCACCTGATGCAAACAGCCAACTCATTGGAAAAGACCCTAATACTGGGATAGATAGACGGCAAAGGAAGAAGCATGAGGCAGAGGATGAGATGCTTAGATAGCATCACCGACTCAATGGACATGATATTGAGCAAACTCTAGGAGATCTGAAGGACAAGGAAGTCTGGCATGCTGCAGTCCATGGGATGGCAAAGAATCAGACATGACTTAGCCACTGAACAAGACTCAGTACCCACGCTCTGGATAGCAATGAGCAAGACAGATAGGATACCTGCCATAGTGAAATTATACTTTAGTTTAGGAAATAGAAAATAATAAAAACAACTGACTCAAACAAACAGAGTATTTAAGTGCTTTATAGGAAATGTGCAATTATTTGATACAGAACAACCAAGACGATGGTCTCCAGGATGTGATAATATTTCAGCTGAGACCTACAGAATGCTAGAGGCCAGTAATGCCAAGTCGCAGGGGAAAAGAATGAATAATAAATGCAAAAGCTTTGAGAATGTGGCATGTTTGTTCCTGGAATTGACAAAAGCTGTTGTGACTATTAGAGTGAATGAGTTAAGGAGTTCTAAAAGATGAAGTCAGAAAGTGGGTTAGGTTGTATAAGGATAGGTTGTGTAAGGTCCTGGGAAAAGGCTTCAGTTGCATTCTAAGTATAATGCAAAATTATTGACTCTAAGCTCGGAATATCATAATTTCTTTTTATTTTTTTTTAAAGATTTCACTAGCTTCTAAATGAAGAGGTTGGAGAAGGAAAGCAGGGTGGTTGGATAATAAGCCAGTGAGTGCATTCTCCTAAACAAGAAGTGATAGTGACTTTAATAAAATTGCAGAGATAGAAAAATGAGGATGCAATAGAGATAAAATTCAAAGGTGAGCAAAACAGGATTGAAGATTGCTGGGATATGAGCTTCTAGAGACTTGAGGATGAGTTCTGGTCTTATTACACTGACTCCAAGGACAAAATCTACTTTTTCCTAACGTAATTTTTTTACTAAATCCACACTGTAGGTTTATCTGGGAAGGACAACAGCAAGAGCATAAATATAAGATTTTTGGTCCAATTTCATTCTTCTGCATGTGGATGTTTTTCTCATCATCATTTATTAGAGACTATCCTTTTCCCATTGTGTATTCTTGGTGCCCTTGTTGAAATTTATAGATTGTATATGCTTGTGTTATTTTCTAGACTCCTGATTCTGTTCCATTGCTTTGTGCGTCTGTTTTTATACCAGTTCCATATTGTTGTGAATACTAGAGATTTTTAGTAACTTGAAATTCAGAAATGTGATACCTGTTTTTCTTTCTCAAGACTGCTTTGACTATTCTAGGTCTTCTGTGGTTCCATGTGAATTTTAGAATTGTTTTTTCTATTTCTGAGAAGCTATTTCCAAATAACAACCCCTAAATATATAGGCATTGGTCCTATATTATTGATATATACCACATAAACTATTTAAGTTTTCAGTTTCAATTTCAGAAATATAAACATTGCAAAATAACAAAAAACCATTTGCAAAGGTCTTCTGTAAAATTTAAAAACATTTAAAAATCTTCTTATTTAGCTTTGTGAATGTTGAAAAGTAAATTTTTAGTTTTAATTTTGCATTATATTTTTGCCATCTTAAATAAAGTCAATATATTAAAATTGTAAATTTAGTATTAGTTATTCTAAGTTCGGAAAAATCAAATATTTCTCTATGTTATTTGTATGGATTAGGAACATCAAAAGAATGCACCCATCCTTCTTACAAGACTTCCCTGGTGGCTCAGATGGTAAAGTCTCTGCCTACAATGTGGGAGACCCAGGTGCGATCCCTGGGTTGGGAAGATCCTCTGGAGAAGGAAATGGCAACCCACTCCAGTACTCTTGTCTGGAAAATCCCATGGATCGAGAAGCATGGTAGGCTACAGTAGTCCATGGGGTCGCAAAGAGTTGGACATGACTGAGCGACTTCACTTCATGACTGAGAGACTTCACTTCATTTCATTCTTACAAAGTTAATTCATAACCTATTTTCAAAGGCAAATTTTTTGATTCAGGAATTTTTGAACTTACTATTATTTGATGTAATAAAACAAGTCTTTCCTTTAATTAAGGAGAATTTATTTTCTACACAAGCAAGTTTCAAAAAAATTTCCATTTGTCACTACGTAGAGTGCTGTGTTGTGTGCTGTGCTTAGCTGTTCAGTTGTATCGGACTCTTTGCAACCCCATGTACTGTAGCCCACCAGGCTGCTCTGTCCATGGGGATTCTCCAGACAAGAATACTGGAGTGGGTTTCTATACCTTCCTCCAGGGGATCTTCCCAACCCAAGGATTGGATCGAATATAGGTCTATTGCATTGCTGGCAGATTCTTTACTTTCTGAGCCATCAGGGAAGCCCATGAATACTGGAGTGCATAGCCTATCCCTTCTCAGGGGATCTCCCCAACCTAGGAATCAAACCGGGGTCTCCTGCATTGCAGGTTGATTCTTTATCAGATGAGCTACCAGGGAAGCCCACTATGTAGAATGATCATGGCTGGATAATCCTTGTGAGAGATTTACCAATAAAAGGGCAATGCCAAAAACAATTTATAAAATGTGGATATTGCAGGGAAAGTCATGTACCAAAGAGACAGTCAGCAATATGGCTTGATGTAAAGTTCCATTGACAAATGAATAAAGAAGATGTGGTATAAACATACAATGAAATATCACCCAGCCATAAGAAAATGAAATAATTCCACTTACAGTGGCAAAAAATAATAAATTACCTAGAGATTATCATACTAAGTGAAGTAAGCAAGATAAAGACAAATATCATATGATATCACTTATATGTGGAATCTAAAAAAAATGATACAAATGAAGTAATAAATTAGAAGGTTTGGATTAATATATACACACACCTATATGCAAAATAGATAACCAACAAGGTCTTATTGTATAGGGAATTATACTCAATATTTTGCATTAATCTACAAAGGAAAAGAATTTGAAGAGGAATATATATATAAAATTATATATATAATTATATATATTATTGTTGTGCATATATATATTATTGTTGTGCTGTACACCTGTTGAAACTAATGCAATATTGTAAATCAATTATATTTCAATAAAAATATAAAATTACTAGGAATTGTCCCAAAGTGTGCCCAAATATTTCTGACATCATCATTCTGGTACATCACTAGGAATCCTTTCACTGATCATTTCTTATTATTAAGTTGTTATGGATAACATAAAGGTGCTTACTACACTCTTGTGAAATGCAGTATGAATGAGTCCTAAATAAGTTTGCATCAGTAACTACTACATTTGCTTTTCGCCCCATTTTTCATATTTCCAAACTTAATAGTCAAACAAATGGAGAGAACATAACTAAAAAAGGATCTCTCTGGTTTGAAAAAAAATCTCAGTACCTTTATCTTCTCCAGTGGAACTGAATCTCCTACCCCTTTTCGGTGAAGAAACTGGAGATATTATAAGTTGTGCTGTAGCATTTGAATTAAATGTTTTTATCTTCAGAAAAAGGATCCAGGGCTATTTTATGTGTATATATGTATGTATATATATATCATTAAAAATCAGCTGACCACTTCCATTTTTTCAAATTCACCTGAAATTTTTAATACTAATAGTGTGAAATCCTGGGCTGTAGGAGCTTCTACTATTTCAGGCAATTATAAACCTAAGGAATATTTTTAGTAGAAATGTTACTTCTTAATTTTGTGGTTGAACCAATAAATATAGCTTTTAATGAAATGTGGGACAACTAATGAAACATTAAGAGATCTGCTGAAGTGATAAAAGATTAGTTCATGGACAGAAAATCACTTTTTTAATGACTTGAAGCAAGCTGCCTTTGCAAAGCTTTGAAAATTATCATCAGTAAATTGAGATAATTTTAGTAAGAAACATATGCTTAAATTCTAGAAAATATAAACTCATTAACTGACCTAATGGGAGGTATGCAAATAATTTTACAACTAAAATAATAAAGCTATGCTGAACAAATTGCAAAATGTCAATAATAAAATTTTGCTTTACAAAATAAAGGAAACCCATTGCTTATTTTTATTATATATTATTAAAATTATTAACATTATTTTGTTTATATAATATTTTAAGATGGAAGTCACCACCCAGAAAGAGGAAGACAGGAACTCCCAATTAAACATAGGTCTGCGCTGGAGGTTGAGTTTAGAGAGGTGTTATGTAAATAAACAAGGCCACACAATTGTAAAGGAAAAACTAGAGAGCAAGAAAATGATAAATCCAAATACAGACCTCAGAGAATATGAATATTAATTGGACACAGGAGTATAAAAATGAACCCACAAAGTGACTGAGTTATCAGAGCTGTCAGTAGTAGGTAAGAAATAGTCTTGTTAAATGAACTCTAGAGAAGGAGAAAGCTTTAAGGGAAGTAACAAAGATAGGGACAATGACTACTTGTATTTGACAATTCTAGATTACTAATCAGATTTTTCGAGAGAAACATGAAACCTGCCATGAGATGCCTAACTACTACAGTGGAAATGATGTGGATTAGTATGTTTACATAAATTGAAGTCTCAGATATTATCTGCCCGATCTAATAAGTTTTTATACTTCAAAGTTGTATCCTTACATAAAACAGTCTAGAAAAAATTAATTTTGAAAATCCAATGGGATATAAAATATATAAAATGTAATGTCTTCTCTTGCCTCTGATTTGTTCTTTTGTGATGTACATTTTCTGATCAATATGTGTTTGAATCTTGGTCTGTTTCTAGGAAAAGAAAGAAGGACTAGTTTAATATTGTGATTATGTTATATTTCAGGTTTTGCATAAAATATCTTGAGTTACACAGATAATATATTTGACAAAATTTATTGAGTTGCTACTAAGCACCAAGAATGGATAAGAAAAATACTATAGTGAGTCATTAGAAAGCTTTATGTCCACTTAAGAAGGGACATGCTAATCATGTTCACTCATCAAATAAATATAAAATTACTACTATGATAAATAACTTGCAATGCAAAACCAAACATCAAAGTTACCATGAGACCATGTGATATATAGTTCTTTTCCCCATTAGCATGGCTACAAGAGTTAGAAAGTAGGAAATGGAGTACTTTAAAATGCATCTTGTTTTTATTATGATTAATTGTCATTCAAGAAGAGTCATGTGTTTCTTCATTAAACATACTTAAAACATTTTCCCAGATATAAATCTTTGATTTGCATTTACCTTCTGATTTATTTTCAGTACATAAATGATATTTCATTATAAAACTCTTTCATTTATCCCCTGTAATTTTCTGAAAGGAACACATATTTACTTTTTTTAATAAAACATAATGGGAAATAAATTCAACATATTGTAATTTTAAAAAGCAGACAAACATAAACAATTAAAAATTATCAGCACTAAATTATAGAGGAAGAATGCAAGCTTTTCATTCATATATAATGATTTAACAATTATGAATCATATATAATGTGCCAGGCATGAGGCTAGATGGTGTGAATGAGAGTTTGGCAAGATTCCTTCCTCAGAGAGCTCATAGTTCAGAAGACAGGAGATAAGAACAAAAATGTAATCATAAACCAAGTACTACTCCGGGGATAGCATGGCTGAGAGATCTAAGGTGCTGGATTAAGGCTCCAGTTTCTTTAAGGGTGTGGGTTCATATCCCACTGCTGCCAGCTCTGTTATTGATGGTAAAGAAACTGCCTGCAAATGTAGGAGACCTAGTTCGAGCCCTGGGTCAGGAAGATCCCCTGGAGAATGGAATGGGAACCCACTCCAGTGTCCTTGCCTAGAGAATTCCATGGACAGAGGAGCCTGGCATGCTGCAGTTCATGGGGTTGCAAAGAGTCAGGCATGTAAGTAGTTACACTTACTTACTTACCCAAGGAATATATAGAGCATAACCACAGGTATCTTTTGGAGGTGTCAGCTAAAAACATGAAGAATTACTTGTTTTTCTGTTGTTCAGTCATTAAGTCATGTCTGACTCTTTGCGATCCCATGGACTGCAGCATGTCAGGCTTCCCTGTCCTTCAGTTTCTCCCAGAGTTTTCTCAAATTCATGTCCATTGAGTTGGTGATGCTATTTAACCATCTCATCCTTTGCTGCTCCCTTGTTTTGCCTTCAGTCTTTGCCACAATCAAGGTCTTTTCCAATGAGTCAGCTCTTCAGGTCAGGGGGCCAAAGGATTGGAGCTATAGCATCAGTCCCTCCAATGAATATTCAGAGTTGATTTCCTTTAGGATTGACTGGTTTGATCTCCTTGCTATCCAAGGTATCTCAAGAGTCTTCTTCAGCACCACAATTCAGAAGCAGTTCTTCGGTGCTCAGCCTTCTTTATAGTCCAACTCTCACAACTGTACATGACTACCAGCCAGGTAAAGGTTAACGGTATTTGAGAGTAATTTAAAGATATGATAGTAATATGTCAGATGATTCCTCCCATTGTGTTCACATCATGTCTAGTGTCTATAATTCCTCATCATTCAACCTACAAGTTTTAGTTTATCTCCAAATTATATATTCACTGAAGCTAGGGACTCTTTTTAACCCCAATAGTTTTTAAACAGTCACATTCAGAATACTTAGATGAGCTTTAACAGCTAATGTCCTCAGAGCCTCACCTTCAGAGATTCTGACATATTAAATGGATCTTTCAAGGTGAAGAATTAATTACGGTTGGTCAATATTTAAGAGAGGGGCTTCCTCGATGGTTCAAATGGTAAAGAATCTGCCTGCAATGCAGAAAACCTGGATTCAATCCCTGGGTTGGGAAGATCCCCTGGAGAAGGGAATGGCTACCCATGGCAGTATTCTTCCCTGGAGAATCCCCATGGACAGAGAAGCCTGGTGGGCTACAATCTATGAGGTCACAAAGATTTGGACATGACTAAGCAATTAACACTGTCACACTCTCAGTGTTTATGATACAGTATCTTAGGATCTAGGGACACAGAGTTATAATCTTAGAATGAGTCTATGCGTAAAATGTTGTCTAAGAGAACTGTTTGAGTAGAAGAAATGTTAGCTAGATGAGCAACCTTTTTCCCAAATCGGTGGGTTTGTTGAAACTTCATGAAGCAATAAGCGGAATTATTTTTTGATTTGTGGTTTTATCTTCCTGATCAAGAATTTCATGGAACTAAAAATTAATTCATGTTAACACAAGTGATTCCCATCTTCAAGCTTTCTAGTTGAGCTTTGCAGATGCAAGTGGCCTCAGTTCTTACTAGCTGGACAGGTTTTTATATTATTTAGATAAGAATTTTCATCACTGCACTTATATTCATTTTATCAGTGGCTGAATTCTCATAATTTTTCTTAGCGATATCATAGATATATTTTACCAGAGTGTTACATTTAAACATTTCTTATACTTTGCAAATTGCTGGGCATGCTGGTTTACTGGGAGTGTATGAGTTCCCATTTCTCCATATCCTCAATATATCTCAGAGCTTTATGTTGTGTTTCCATTATTGTAATCATTTTTCATGTTTATTGACCTTTTACAGTTCTTTCTCTGAAAATTTATTATTGATAGTATTTGCATGTACTTCAATGTTTTTGTTTAATGGAGCTTTTTTGAAATATATTTATTCTTGCCACTGACAATTTGTACTTTTTTTAGTCTTCTGTTTTTTATACTTGCATAGTTTTGAGTTACACAAAGTTTACATTTGATGTAATAAATTTGTCAATCTTTATTCATTTTTCCTGTTTTCTTTGCCTTAAAAAAATCCTTTCCAACCATGCTGTCACTTATTCTTCATTTTTTATTTTCATTAAGCTGCCTGCCAACTGTTTCTGTGCTGCTTTATTTGAGGTTGCAAGTACCTGGAAAAGAGAAGCAAATGTTTTTCAAGAATGTTTATGAAACTTCTGTTTTTAAGGTGCACTTTGACAGGATGCAAACTGTCAAGCTCATTTGAAATTATGTACATGTCCTCTAGAATTTGCTTGGGCAAATCTTTATCCATGGGCTTTGGAAACCCCTTGGTTTCTGCATTGAAGCTGTTCATTTTGTCAGTGGCACCCCACCCCAGTACTCTTGCCTGGAAAATCCCATGGACGGAGGAGCCTGGTAGGCTGCAGTCCATGGGGTTGCTAAGAGTCAGACATGACTGAGTGACTTCACTTTCACTTTTCACTTTCATGAATTGGAGAAGGAAATGACAGCCCACTCCAGTGTTCTTGCCTGGAGTATCCCAGGGACGGGGGACCCTGGTGGGCTGCCCTCTATGGGGTCGCAGAGAGTTGGACAAGACTGAAGTGACTTAGCATCAGCAGCAGCAAGCTTTTTAAGGTTTAAAATATTGTTTAATATGCAGGTGTTTTTCATCTATTTACTTTTTTTCAACTTAGGGATATAATTTTATATTTATTTTAATAAATGTGCCTAAATCTAAATATTTCTCTTCACATACTGTTTATTTTCATCCCACAAATTTTGATATGCAATACTTTTATGAGTAGTTAAAATTGCATTTGTGAGTTTCTCTTTTACTTTTGATACATCAAAGAGAGACAGTATGCCTGTTTAACTGCCATAGACATTATTGTTGGGTTAGTAATGTTGCTATTGTTTTTGTGATATTTCTGCATCTCTTTTTTTTTTTTTTTTTAAGCTGGTGATGGTTTTTAACTCAGGAACTCTGTGGCTCCTGAGAGAAAAAAATGTTTATCTAACTACCTATCTATTTACCTATCTTTAGTTTATCTCAGTCTAAATTATATAGTAATTTTTATTCACTCTCAATTTTTAAGAGAAGAACCGTATTAAAGCCTGTCTCCCCACTGAATTATATTGCCTCCTCTGACTGTTCATTTCTGTATTGCTAATGTTTTCGGTTTAATCCTTCTTTACATACTAGTTGTTGTAGATTTAACATTTATGTTCCCTCCAAACTCTGATGGTGAAACCCTAATCCCAACTGTGGCGTCTTCAGAGATAGGCATCTAAGGATGTAATTAAAGTAATGAAGTCGCTCAGTCGTGTCCAGCTCTTTGCGACCCCATGGACTGTAGCCTGGAAGGCTCCTCCAACCATGGGGTTTTCCAGGCAAGAATACTGGATTGGGTTGCCATTTCCTTCTCCAATTAATATTTAATGTGGTTATAATAATGGGGGGCTAAAATGATAGCCTGAGTGCTAAGTCACTTCAGTTGTGTTTCACTCTGCAACCCTATTTACCAGTAGCCTGCCAGTCTCCTCTGGAGTGCTGTTCCCTCCACCAGGGAATCTTCCAGATCCAAGGATCGAACCCATGTCTTCTGCATCTCCTACTTTGGCAGGTGAGATCTTTGAGATCTTTACCACTAGCACCTCCTGGGAAGCCCCCAAATGATAGCTTTAGTCTCCTTATAAGAAGACAGCTGGCTTGGTCTATCTGCATACATGCACTGAGGGAAGGCCATGTGAAGACACAATGTCTACAAGCCAGGAAGAGAGCCTTCACCAAATCTCGATAACCTGGAATCTAGATCTTGGACTTAAAGCCTTCAAAACTGTGAACAAAAAATTTCTGTTGTTTAGGCCACCCAGTCTTTGGTATTTCATTTTACAGCATAAGCTGATAAACCTTTACAGCTATAATTATTAACTCTTGTCAATTGTGTTAATTTTACCAATTCATCTCTTTAACATTATTTCTTTCATCTGTTCTGATATCTGAGTATAATTTGCTTTTCTCGGAGACAATTCTATTAGTAATTATTTCTTCCAAAAGTGTTCAAAATGGAAATTTCCTCTATTTGGCTATTTTGTATCCAGAAATATATCTATTTTACTCTCTATCATGAATGATTTTGCCCTTGAATATAGAAATAATGCCAACAATGTGACTGCTCTTCGGTTCAGATAAACTGAAATAAGATTTTGTCTTTCTTGCTGACACATGTAGAACTGAACTTCTGACATTAAATATCGCTTCTTTACCATCCTCTTGAAATTTTCTTTGAAGTGCTGCCAGGCATATGCTAAAGTCACTCACTGTATATCTCTTAACTTCATACTTTAAATTTTTGTTGTGTGTGAAGATTTATTGGTCTTTTATATATTGTCTTAATATTTCTTTCATCCACTGTGTCCAATTTAGACCTTATCTTATTGTATTCATTTTTTAGTTTTGCTTCTATTTGATAAAAGTATTTGAGTTTTGACATTGCCTAATTATTTTAGAGTGTGTATATATTCAAATATTCTCATTTCATGTGCCTATGTTATTATTTTTTATTATATTGCTTTTTACAGCTTTTAAAATCCAAAGCATCTTTTTAAAATTCATTTTGAGTTGCAGCTAATTAATTAATTTCTTTAAGAATGAATTTATGTCCTCCTTATCAATACTGTTGGGTCTTTCTTAGTATTATTATCCTTACATATATGAAAAGTAAATCTCAAGATAAAATAGCCATTTATCTTGAGATTTACTTTTATCTATTTTATCTTGAGATTTACTTTTCATATACGTAACCTATGGCTTATGTTATGGGTAGAGTCTATTTTATAGTTGCTTTTGTTTGTTTATTGATTTCCTTCATCTTATCCCATTAAGAGCCCAATTCAAAACTGTGATTTCTACTAGTAACTCAAAATTTCATTCTGTAAATTATAATTATGAAGTCCTGTGCCTAGACTCAAATCTGTCTGGTTTCTTTCTTCTTCCTGTCATCTCTTTGTACAAATAGGCATTTAATATACCCTGTGTGTGACGTTCAGCTATTTTGGGTCCTAACTTTACTCAAAGTTTAATGCTCCCGCTACTTGTCAGCTCTTCTCGTTCCCTGATGTCTAACACCAAGATACCGTTTCTTGTACCTGATACTGATGTTCCACAGGCTGTGGCTTCATCTTTGACTAACAACTAATTGTGTGCTCTATTCCACAACTGAAATAGATTGTGCCCTAGTTTTTAGAGAGTTGCAATCTTGTGTTAATTTTTAAAATATCTGAAATTGCTATAGGTTTTCAGTATGTTATTTTATTTTGTGTTTGTTTTAACAAAATTAAAGCATGGACTCTAAGTGTATCTAGATTTAGATAAATATTGACTACATTTTTTGTATGACAGATACAAAGGAAATAAATCCTACTTCTCTATACAGATGTTCATAAATTTAACAAGCAAAAGACAAACATAAAATATGATTTAGAAAAATGTGGACTAAAAAAAAAGACTGTGTAGTAATTCTGACCTCCAAAAATGAGTAAAATAGGTTATTCAAATAATCATTAACAACATGTGAGTGTCATATGGGAATGATACTAAGATTCTATGAACTATATATTAAATTTAACCAACCTTTCTATAATTAATAATCTCTGGAATATATATTAAGCCTAAATACATGAATAACTGTAAATTGAGGATCACAATATTAAATCTCCATTATAAATTTCAATGAATTTGTAACAGCTTAATCAATTTAATATGTAGTACAATTATCTGTTAAATTATTATGTCAAAAATGCCATATTTCTAATCCATAACACCACAAATTGTAGTACAAATAAATTTTGAAGGTTTAAACTGTTTTATTTATCTTGATTTTATTTAAGTATTTATTAATTATAAAAAGCACAAAGAAGTTAAAAGGACTTAATTCTAAGACGGCTAGACATTTTTGTGAAATCTTAATACTCCAAACTCAGACTCAAATTATTCTGTAAGTTTTTATCTGAATTAATGAATACGTTTCACTGTCCTTTGGATGCAGCTACTAAGCTTGACCTCATACTTCTCAAGACCATGTAAAACTATGCTGAAACATCTCTTGTGAAACACCTCAATTAATAATAAAATGTAGAATTATTTGCTCAGGTTTATACCTACTATTGTCAACTATATGTAAACTTTTTCATATTGTTCAACTCTATACTATACAACTCTAATATTCGCTGGCATGCCATATAACTGAAATAAGTTTATTTTGAACAATTATACACATACTTTCTAGTAAATAAGAGAAATATACAAGCCAAAAATTAAAAACTTTTTAATATCACTAACTGGGGAAGAGATGGGGAAACAGTGGAAACAGTGTCAGACTTTATTTTTCTGGGCTTCAAAATCACTGCAGATGGTGACTGCAGCCATGAAATTAAAAGGCGCTTACTCCTTGGAAGGAAAGTTATGACCAACCTAGATAGCATATTCAAAGGCAGAGACATTACCAATAAAGGTTCATCTAGTCAAGGCTATGGTTTTTCCTGTGGTCGTGTATGGATGTGAGAGTTGGACTGTGAAAAAGGCTAAGCACCAAAGAATTGATGCTTTTGAACTGTGATGTTGGAGAAGACTCTTGAGAGTCCCTTGGACTGCAAGGAGATCCAACCAGTCCATTCTGAAGGAGATCAGCCCTGGGATTTCTTTGGAAGGAATGACGCTAAAGCTGAAACTCCAGTACTTTGGCCACCTCATGCGAAGAGCTGACTCATTGGAAAAGACCCTGATGCTGGGAGGGATTGAGGGCAGGAGGAGAAGGGGATGGCAGAGGATGAGATGGCTGGATGGCATCGCTGACTCAATGGACGTGAGTCTGGGTGAACTCCAGGAGTTGGTGATGGACAGGGAGGCCTGGCGTGCTGCGATTCATGGGGTCGCAAAGAGTCGGACAGGACTGAGCAACTGAACTGAACTGGGGAATAATGATGTTGATGCATGTCTATATTTCCATTTATTCTTCTCAAAATTAAGGTATCAGGTTTATGTATATCCAGATTAAAAATATTTGTCTATTTCTTAACTAAACAGTTATTCATGCTATAAAATATTTTCTATTAATGATGTTACAAGCTTCATGATATACCAGTATGCAAAATTATAGTAATGGTCTGGAATATAAGAATGCAGTAAGCATCCCTGGCTAGAGTTAAGTTCTTTTCTTTGGAAAAAATAATGCCTTTCTTTTCTATGTTTTAATTACATATTTTAAATGTTAATGTATATATATATATATATTTTTTTTTTTCCTAGCACATGCTGCAGATTCAGTAAATATTTATTGAAAGCATGTTTGCATTGTTCTCCATTGCAACTTGTTTTTCATGAATGGAACTAAGAAATGCACTGTTTTATTTAATTGAATGATGAGTATATTTTCAATATCTACCTAAATGTCTATAATGTTTATCTCAGGAAAAGCCCTGACTGAGATGTCTTATTTTTGAAAATAGTCACTATGCCTGACAACAGTTTTGGGCTCCCTGGAGGGGCAGACCTAGTTACAAGTATCATTATGCTCGGACAATCTCAAAGCTGTAGCTTATTCTCAGGTATCTGTGGTTCTCCTAAGCACGTGCAACTTCCTTATTAGGTGTCTTTTTATAAAAACAGTGTTGCTTATGTACTTAATCATATAGCACCTTATGAGCTTATCAGATGAGCAGATCTAAGTAGTTAACCAGATCAGTTGTGCTTATAGAAAAGAAAAGGTATGTGCTAACCCTCTGCCCACATGTAACTATCTTGTTTTCTATGGGTTTTGTATTCCACATCTTTCTTGATAAATTTCTTTATACCATTTATATTTTTTACCATCTGAGCACCAAGGAAGCCACACACATAAAATACACATGCATATATATGTATCAATAAATTATGTGTATGTTTATATGTCATATAAAATTTATATATAAGACAATTATTTAGTTTTTTAATATCTGTGTATAGTATATATATTAACATTTTAAAAGGCAGAGAGAGCTTCATTTACTCTCTTTTCTGAATGGGAAACAATTTGTTAAATATTTAAAAAAATATTGTTATCAAGCAGAATATGTGCACTTGATTTTGAGTCCCAGTTCTTTGCATTTTTACTATGATTTTGTCATCTTTAATAATTAGAGAGCATGAATATTTTTATTGTCACAGAAACATGCAAGAAAATTATCAGGGAAAAGTCAATTCATCTGATAATTATTATTTTTTAATTAGAATTTCATGTTTTTATTTTTTTTATTTTATTTTTTAACTTTACAATATTGTATTGGTTTTGCCATATATTAGCATGAATCCACCACAGGTATACACGTGTTCTGCATCCTGAACCCTCCTCCCTCTTCCTTCCCCATACCATCCTTCTGGGTCATCCCAGTTTACCAGCCCCAAGCATCCAGTATCGTGCATTGAACCTGGACTGGCGACTCATTTCATATATGATATTATACATGTTTCCATGCCATTCTCCCAAATCATCCCACCCTCTCCGTCTCCCACAGAGTCCAAAAGACTGTTCTATACATCAGTGTCTCTTTTGCTGTCTCGTATACAGGGTTATTGTTACTATCTTTCAATGACTATAGTAAAGTTTCAGGATATAAAATCAACACACAGAAGTGCCTTGCATTCCTATACACTAATAATGAGAAAATAGAAAGAGAAATTAAGGAAACAATTCCATTCACCATTGCAACGAAAAGAATAAGATACTTAGGAATATATCTACCTAAAGAAACTAAAGACCTATATATCAGATCAGATCAGATCAGTGGCTCAGTCGTGTCTGAGACCTATATATATAAAACTATAAAACACTGCTGAAAGAAATCAAAGAGGACACTAATATATGGAGAAATATACCATGTTCATGGATTGAAAGAATCAATATAGTAAAAATGAGTATACTACCCAAAGCAATTTATAGATTCAGTGCAATCCCTATCAAGCTACCAACGGTATTCTTCACAGAGCTAGAACAAATAATATCATGATTTGTATGGAAATACAAAAAACCTCCAATAGCCAAAGCTATCTTGAGAAAGAAGAATGGAACTGGAGGAATCAACCTGCCTGACTTCAGGCCCTACCACAAAACCACAGTCATCAAGATAGTATGGTACTGGCACAAAGACAGAAATATAGATCAATGGAACAAAATAGAAAGCCCAGAGATAAATCCACGCACCTATGGACACCTTATCTTTGACAAAGGAGGCAAGAATATACAGTGGATTAAAGACAATCTCTTTAACAAGTGGTGCTGGGAAAACTGGTAAACCACTTGTAAAAGAATGAAACTAGAACAATTTCTAACACCATACACAAAAATAAACTCAAAATGGATTAAAGATCTAAATGTAAGACCAGAAACTATAAAACTCCTAGAGAAGAACATAGGAAAAACACTCTCCAACATACATCACAGCAGGATCCTCTATGACCCACCTCCCAGAATATTGGAAATAAAAGCAAAAATAAACAAATGGGACCTAATTAAACTTAAAAGCTTCTGCACAAAAAAGGAAACTATAAGCAAGGTGAAAAGACAGCCCTTCAGAATGGGAGAAAATAATAGCAAATGAAGCAACCGACAAACAACTAATCTCAAAAATATACAAGCAACTCCTACAGCTCAACTCCAGAAAAATAAATGACCCAATCAAAAAATGGGCCAAAGAACTAAATAGACATTTCTCCAAAGAAGACATACAGATGGCTAACAAGCACATGAAAAGATGCTCAACATCACTCATTATCAGAGAAATGCAAATCAAAACCACTATGAGGTACCATTTCATGCCAGTCAGAATGGCTGTGATCCAAAATTCTACAAGAAATAAATGCTGGAGAGGGTGTGGAGAAAAGGGAACCCTCTTACACTGTTGGTGGGAATGCAAACTAGTACAGCCACTATGGAGAACAGTGTGGAGATTCCTTTAAAAACTGGAAATAGAACTTCCTTATGATCTAGCAATCCCACTGCTGGGCATACACAGTGAGGAAACCAGAATTGAAAAAGACACGTGTACTCCAAAGTTCATCACAACACTGTTTATAATAGCCAGGACATGGAAGCAACCTAGATGTCCATCAGCAAAAGAATGGATGAGAAATCTGTGGTACATATACACAATGGAATATTACTCAGCCATTAAAAAGAATACATTTGAATCAGTTCTAATGAGGTGGATGAAACTGGAGCCTATTATACAGAGTGAAGTAAGCCAGAAAGAAAAACACCTATACAGTATACTAACTCATATATATGGAATTTAGAATGATGGTAACATCTTTGATAATTAAAAAAATAGATGATAAGATATATCAATCAAATACTGGAAGTGGATCTTTACAACCGGGGGATTGAAGCCAGGACTCCTGCATTGCAGGCAGATTCTTTACCAGCTGATCCACAAGAGAAGCCCAAGAATATTGGAGTGGGTAGCCTATCCCTTCTCCAGAGGATCTTCCCAAACCAGGAATCGAACTGGGGTCTCCTGTTTTGCAGGTGGATTCTTTACCAACTGAGCTATCAGGGAAGCCCTATCTTAATTTTACATCTACCTTATAATATATGTTAGTGTTTTTTTTTTTTTTTTTTAATGAAACTAAGCCATTGTGCTTGTGCTTCTTGTTTGTCTACTGAAGATATTTTGTGTTGAAAGTTTAATCCCAGAAAAAAAAATTTGAGTATTTACCTAAAACTCTCACAAGGGCTTAAAAAATAATGCATGTGATTTAAAAAATAATAATAATAACACTTTTGGAGAAAATAAAACCATTTAACTAAAAAACACTAACAATTATCCTCCTAAACATCTTTAACTGGAGTAGGAAATGGCAGCCCACTCCAGTATTTTTGCCTGGAGAATTCCATGGACAGAGGAGTCCATGGGGTCCCAAAAAGTATAGACATGACTGAGCACACACACGCATATAGTGATTTCATATTTCCGCTTGAATGCAACCCAAGCTAAATGGCTAAATTCAGTTTATTTCTCAGAAAACTGTATTCACGGGTTTTGTTTGTTTGTTTGTTTTCAAACTCCGTTTTGCCTAATTCCTGTGTAAACTAAAATGCTATGCCTTACTCTCTTCAGAGAAACTATATTTGGGGAAGTCTGTTATTTTTGAGGCCTGTCACAGAGCAGGATAGAAATAAAAACACTATACAATAAGTAATCTAGACATAGTGAAAGAAAATGGAAAAATCCATTCATTTAAAAAATTTTTGAACTTTATTAGCTTTTTTTTTTTTTAATTGCTTTTAGCAAGTGCAAAGTATCGGGTAAAGAATCTGCCTGCAATGCAAGAAACACAGATGTGGGTTCGACCCCTGGGTGGGGAAGATCCCCTGGAGGCAGAAATGGCCACTCCAGTATTCTTGCCTGGAGAATTACATTGTGACCCCATGGACTCCTCCTGGACAGAGGAGCCTGGTGGGCTACAGTCCATGGGGTCACAATGGGAGGACACAACTGAGCGACTGAGCACACAGCACTCATCTATGAATGAAGACAAGCTTTTGGTTCCCCATTCTGGTAGCATTTGCAACCATCACTAATTTGGTGTGAATCCTGTTGAAGTTTCCTGACCAACAACTTATAATCCAAAGGTGATTTTATAAATGGAGAGAACCAATTAGTACAGTACCTTCCAGTGTGACCTTGGTAGAAAGGATGGTTTTTTGTTTTCTTTTTGGTAAAAGTTTAAGATTATGTAACAAGAGAAGTATATATCATTCATTTTTGTTTGTGAACACTTAAAGAACTTGACCTCAAAAAGTAGCTTAGTAGTGATAAATGTATTTGACTTATAGTTATTTTGGGAAAAAAACAGCAAAAGCAACTCTGAGTTTTCTGGTCCTATATACCTCTAGGATCTAAAGTTACTGTTTCATTCTCTCTGGCAATAGGATTTGTCCGGACAAAATTTGTGGAAAGATTGCCAGTCTTGTATAATTTATATGATCAAAGAGGAATCTTGGAAATTTATGAGTTCTTAAGGATGTTTGCAAGTTTGGGGGGTGGGTGGGGGGGTTTCATTTGCTTTGGTTTCTATTTTAACAGGAGATGGATATATTGGAGTAGAAGAAAAAATAAAAATAGGACTCTATGGAGATATTGGAGAAGTAGTACTGCTGCTGCTAAGTCACCTCAGTCGTGTCCGACTCTGTGCGACCCCATAGAGGGCAGCCCACCAGGCTCCCGAGTCCCTGGGACTCTCCAGACAAGAACACTGGAGTGGGTTGCCATTTCCTTCTCCAATGCATGAAAGTGAAAAGTGAAAGTGAAGTTGCTCAGTCGTGTCTGACTCTTAGCGACCCCATGGACTGCAGCCTACCAGGCTCCTCTGTCCATGGGATTTTCCTAGTACTAGGAAAGGAGACACAGTCCAAATGGGGACATATTCTGTAATTTCATGAAATCTATTTTTTTTTTTTTAATTTATTTGGCTCTGGCAGGTCTTAGTTGTGGCATGGGGATTTTTCATTGCTGCACAGGGATTCTCTAGTTGTGGCACACGAGCTCAGTAGTTGAGGCTTGTGAGCTCTAGAATGCTCGGGCTCAATACTTGCAGCAGGGGACTTCATTGCCCCTTGGCACGTGGGATCTTAGTTCCCTGATCAGAGACTGAACTCATGTCCTCTGCATTCCATGGCGGATTCTTACCCACTGGACTACCAGGGAAGTCCCCAGGAAGTCTAGTAAAATTTATTCTAGTAAAATTCTAGTAAAATTTGAATAAGTAAAATTAATTAGAGATTATAAATTTGCTGTGGGCTTAAGGCATCCCCAGCTAACAAGGATAAAAGAAAACCTAGAACCAGCTTATAAAACTGCTTTGTGGAAATGAATACCCATGCCTATGTTCCATTGTGTAATCAGACACTATTGAGAATGTATAAGTTTTGGTTCACTATGATCAGCTACAAGCCAGTGACTCATAACTACTTCAAACTGAGCTACACCCACAGTGTATGTTCACAAACCAAGAGACAATGGCTGCGGGGTGGGAAGAGGAATTTCTCTCCGTACTAGATGATTAGTCCTCACAGGTAAAAGAAAAAGGGACTCATTTGAACAGCTTTAGTATTTTGCAATGCCTACAGAATTTTAGTGGAGGGCCATTTTTATCCTTTAGAATTGTGACGTGATATGAACCTTGCTAGAGTGGTAGTTACATCTAATGTTTGCAAGGCCCCCGAACGATTGGGCAATGTTCGACAGTAATTATTTTTGTCAAGAAAAGTTCATTATATGAAGGACTTGATTAAAGAATTACTAATTAATAGCATTATCTCAAAGTTCCAAGCCCATGTTAATTGTGAATTGTTTCAGGGCAGAAGAAATCAGAGAAAATTAGTATGTGTGCCGGTTATCACAAAAGATTGGTTTATTTAAATTCTACTAGTTTAATTTCAGAGTAGAAGCTACTTTTAGCTTAGAAAAATGGATAACCACATTCATTTGGCCAATGGGATATTTTTAAAATGCAAAAATGCCTTAGAAAACCTCTAAAACGCAAGCCTCCTTGCAAACACTGAAGCTTGAGTGTGGTACACTGTATTCGGGAATGTAATTACCTCAAGGTGCAAGTATGTCTTGAAAATTTAATTAAATTTAAAGGGGTTTGGAAAAGCATGATCAATGAATTTGGGAAAAAACTGATTTCAAATTGGTATGTAATAATTTTCAACTTTGTCATGTCTTAATGAAGTATGTTGGATGCATAATAGCCCAAAAAGTCACAAATAACATTCAAAAAATATGCCTCCTCATATTTTCTAACATACCAATGAATGTAAGGAAATTAAAAGTGTCTGAAGGTTATTAGTTATTTGAGACAATGTGTCAAATAATTCCCCAAGACAAAAAGAAAAACAATAACTGTTAGAGTTAGTACTGGAGAACCATATGAGGTTGCACGGTTCAATGCAACCCCCAGAAAGGATATTCTTTCTCATCTCCCACCTCCCAAAACACACACACATTAATGTGAAAACGTTTCTCTTTAATCATTATTAAACATCTTTGTATTCACTTTTGTTGACTCTTTATGTATTTATATTAAATACTGGCACTATACCTAGGCTTGGGGTGTAGTATATTTCTGTGGGGAAAAAAAAGTACATCACATTTTCTCATGAATATCTGAATGTAAAACTTTATTTCTTAATATTCTTACTTACTAGACATAGATAATAACTCTAATTTAAATGAAAAATGAGTCTCATTTTTTTCTTCTAGTATGTGAACTCATTTTCATGCAGCTTATATTTAGAACATAAGGAAACACAAATATTGTGTTTTCTTCAGTGAAACACTACAAAAACTGGCATATTTTTATCCAGATATTGAGACTTGGTAGAATTGTATAAAAGTGGATAATGATAGAATGATAAAGCAAATCGCTTCACAGAGGTGCTTAGTAGCTACTCTGGCTTAGATGCTGTAAGAAATGGTCAATTTAGCAAATTCACAAGAAATGGAAAGGAGACCAACGACCTCAGTGTTCTTACTGATGTCACTGTATTTTGGTTTGTTTTGATGCGAGAAAGAGCTTTACTTAATGAAAATTTCTGCATCAGTGTGGATGTGTTCGGCTGTAGGTTTGGCTTGAAAGAACCTCTTCAGTAGTGAGAGTGTGCACACCAAGTATAACACACACTATTGGCACCAAGCCATATCAGTAGTACCTGGCTCGCCGATGCTGCTGAGCACATGAAAACCAGCCATGGTTTTTACATCTTTAAAATTTGAACTGGAAGTTGCTAAAGGAAGCTGGTATATTAATGACAGCATCTGTAAGTGTTTCTGCACGACTTTTGTGTTTCCCTTCATTTTTGTGAGAAACATGGTGTACCTCCCCCAAATATATATGTGTTAGTCACTCTCAGTTGTGTTCAACTCTTTGTGACCCCATGAACTGTAGCCCACGAGACTCCTCAGTCCATGGAATTCTCCAGTCAAGAATACTGGGTAGCCTATCCCTTCTCCAGGGGAACTCCTGAAAAGACACTCAAAATTCTACCCTTATACTCATCTAGGCCTTTGGTTTCCCTGCATTCATCACCACCACAAATGACCATTTTCCATGCCTAACTGGACATCTACATTATCAAGGCTGCATCTATTCACACGTTTAGTATCAAAAATTAGGTTGGTGAGGAGACAGGTTTCAATAGTTATATACACCTCAATAGTTGTATGCAGTCGCTCAGTCACGTCCGACTCTTTGCAACCCTGTGGACTGTGGCCCACCAGGCTCTTTTGTCCTTGGAATTCTCCAGGCAAGAATACTGGAGTGGGTTGCCATTCCCTTCTCCAGGGAATCTTCCCCACCCAGGGACTGAACCCATGTCTCCTGCATTGCAGGCAGATTCTTTACCGCCTAAGCCACCAGGGAAGCCCTTCTATGCTATAAATCTTCACATCAATTAATGAAGTAATAGTATCAACCGTGTAGGTAGTATACTGGAGTTCCTGTTTTCTTCACTTAGAAATGAGAGGATAATGTTATGTCTTTTTTAGAAAGAACAGCATCATTTTTTATTTACTTGATTCATTTTTTTAAATGACCTGTTTTGTTCAACTCTGTTCCAATCAATCTTATAATATGTAGAGATACATAGGTCCCTTAATTTGTATTTGGGAATGCAAAATTACATTATAAGTTCTTAATATTCACAGAAGACATGCCAGATTTTCTAAACCTTTCCCCACACAGACACCCACATTTTTTTTGTTTGAGTCTTTGTGCACAGGTTACCATAACAGACTACATGTTCTCTTTCCTTCTTAGTTCAAAAGAAAATAGAATCCACAGAAGGCAGTATGTGACTAAGTCCTTCTGGCTCTCACAGGCTTCAAATACACTTCCAATAAATATGAATGTCAAGCTTCATTCAAGTATTGATTTAACTGCAAAAACATATCAAAAGAAATATTATTTAACCATTGACCAACATGTCACTGTTTTCCAAGCATGTGTATTTCTGCTAATGTCAGTGTTTTGAAGAATGTCTTAACATTTTAAAAAAAAATTTTTTCTCTTTTTCTTGAAGTAAAGAAAAAATAAAATTTTATGATTCTGTCTTATCTAGAAAGAATTCTATTCCATTAAGTTAATGCTTGATTTTTACATTCTTATATTCATAAACCAGCTCTTTATTTCATCAAATGCAGTTCACATCTGGCTTCAGTGATTGGTAGTCCAAGTTGTCATGGGCAAGAGCACTTATGGACAGAAGAAATTCCCTTGATGAGGCCAGTCGTGGACAGCAGAAACACTACCAGTAGGAGCTTTTGTTTGGGATTTTTAGTACTTCCTTTCATATGCTTTGAAAAGACACATACAGAGCATTTTGATTCTTCAAAAACATGTTGTAGATAAACACTATTCCTACTCAGACATTATCAGCTTTTAGTAGAAATAAATTCTTGCCACAGTTTTTATAGGTAATTAGCTTATTCAATAACCTGCAGAAGCAGAAAATAAATGAGTACCTAAGGGTGCGTAGCCAATATTTGAGACACTAAGCATTTCCTTTTCGAAATACACAGTCTACATTTAATATGGGAATTAAAATTACTCACTGCCGATAGAACTGGCAAGAAAGACAAGAATTCATTAAAAATGAGAGAAATTTAATTTTTTAATAAAGACTTCATCATTAGTATCATTCCTCTACATAACCTTAAAGGCATACAGATGTGAGTAACCATTTTAAATGATTCTTCTTAAACATTTCAAATATTAACTACTAAAATAAAAATTACTATGCTATAATAAGATATGGTTATTCTCACTCTTTTTGAAGTGTGCAACAGAGAAAATACAGTTTTCTTTGTTTCATGATTATTGACACCTTCTGGAGAGTGCAAGGAAAGAACACAGTTTAAAGAGAATAAGGCCTAAGAGAGAACATAATGCAGAAATGCTTTACAGGTGAACAAAGGCAAAAGTTGCCTGTTGGAGAGTAAGATTCTATAGTCCCATTATACAAAGACAACCCAGAGAGAACTTGGTCTCATAAAAAACAGAAAAGAAAGGCATTTTTTTAAAAAGTGGAATTTTGTGACAAATATTCCAAGCAATTGAATAAGGAGTGAAATGCAATCTCTGGATATAAAACATTAGAGACTTAGGTAAATTTTTCATGTGGTATTGAGGGTAGAAAAGAACTGGACTTGGGAGGGTTAATTTCTCTTTCAGTAAGATTGACATGGTCAAAGGAAGCGGAGCATTACTCACAGGAAGTATAAAAGTAAATATTTGTTATTTTGTTGTTAAATGATGTTTTTTGTGTTGTTAAAGGTGGAAGAGACTTTGCCAGAGACATCTACCTTCCAAGTTCTTCACTGATGTTATCAGACTGAAATTTACATTCTGACAGAGGCAGCTATATGAGAGGGGGTTTTGAACTATATCAATGGAAGAAGGAGGAACAATATAAGCAAGTTCTTAGAAGACTAGGAAAGAAAAGTGTTGAGAAGACTAAAAAAGTTTACAGAAAGGTGTGCATTATAAGAAAGGAATTGAAAAGTTGATAGGATTATAGAAAGTTACAAACTTCCGAGCATAAGAACATATCAGAGTATACACATCTGTCATAAAAGAGGTCCTATTTTGGAAGAGGTTGGTAGAACAAAATGAAGCAAAGTCTGGGGAAAATGTATTTCTTTCATTGATTTTGTTGGAAGTGTATTGAACTTTTTCATTAGCAAAAAGAAAGTGACAAGGAGAAAGGAAAATTCACAAAATTAGAGAGGAGATTGCAGCTTTCATTATGTCACCCCCATGTCTTTCCTAGGAGTCCCACTCAGAAGGTTCTGCAATTAATGGCTTACATAGATTACAGCTGGGCTTTCCTGACACACCTGCATTCTATTTTGTGCTAAGGTCTTTCCTGGGAGCTTATATTCTAGGTCCTACAGTGCTACTACAGACCCTATGAGGATGTTCAGTAAATGAGACATAAGGAGACCATATTGTTCTCTCAACTCACAGTACTGATACCAAGAGATGCATAGAGTTCTTCTGCAATTGGAAAGGGAAATCCTAGGAAAGTGTATATAGAGTTTGAATATGAGTAGAAATTTTGATCTGATAAACTAATACAGTTTGCTAAGTAATTTCATAATATTGCTAGCTTTTACTTTTAGATTATGCTCAGACATGGAGGGAGTTTTCTGAGGAATAAATTGGTCCAAATTCTGCAAGCATGATGGTCATATACATTGATGCAGCTTGTGTATCACATAGGGTTTCTGGACACAGAGATGAAAGAAGGGAAATCAAGCTTGTGTTCTGCATTGTAAGGCTGCATCCCCGGCACCATTTTTCTGTATGCAAAGTACTGTCTATTTGCCATATTATCCAGTACAGGGTTGCACCCATCCTGAAAGACAGCCTTTTTCATTTACAGAAAGCTGCTTTATGGACTATAAAGAAGCCTTGAGCAAGAGCACTCTCTGCCTCTCTCACATAGAATATGGACTATTTTCCTATATCATAGCCTCCTACTTTATAGATGATCAGGTATCAATATGAATCAAAATAATTTTATTGCTATGTTAAATATATGTTTAAGTTAAATAGATAATATAAATCCACAATAAATAATATAAAAGTATAAAATCAAGACAGAGAAAAGAATAAAACAGTTGAAAGCTGAACTGGAAGAATAAAATTACTAGAAAATATTAGGTATAGGGAGGCTTCCCTGGTTGCTCAGCGGTTAAGAATCCGCCTGCAATGGAGGAGCTGCAGGAGACACAGGTTCGATCCCTTCATCTAGAAGATTCCCTGGAGGAGGGTATGGCAACCCACTCCAGTATTCTTGCCTGGAAAATCCCATGGACAGAGAAGGCTGGTGGGCCACAGTCCATGGGATCATCATGTTTAATACATTTCCTATAAATATGTTTCTATACATTTAAAAAATCAGATTGAGTGACGGGAATTCTGAAACAAATGAAGTGACACAGCAGGCAACAATAAAAGGTCTGTACACCCTCCCCATATCAGTTAACAAGGGCTTTCGGCCTACAGCTGAAATACAGTCATTCCTCTCTGTTTTTTCCTATTTATCAAAAATAGGCCTTTGGTTTTAGAGGTCCTTAGGTTAGGGGTGTTCAGGGTAGAGTTCTTTCTGCTCTCTTCTTTCTCCTTGTTCATTTCCCAATTGTATCCCTTTAGTTAGAATTGCAAGAAATCACTCTGTGGGGTGTCAGGAAGAAGAGTTAATTAATCCTTTTCAGGGCTTCCCTAGTGGCTCAGAGGGTAAAGCATCTGTCTGCAATGCAGGAGACCCAGGTTTGATCCCTGGGTTGGGAAGATCCCCTGGAGAAGGAAATGGCAGCCCACTCCAGTACTCTTGCCTGGAAAATCCCATGGATAGTGGAGCCTGGTAGGCTACCATCCATTGGGTCGCAAAGAGTCGGACACGACTGAGCGACTACACTTTCACTTTCAGGACTCAGTCCAGACACTTCCTAAAGCTAATCCCTAAATTAAAATTAAGTATAAGTTTAACGCCATTTCATTTCAAAGAGTCTTCAATAAGATATTAAAAATACAATATTGTGATTTTAAGTTACCTTTTAAATATTCTAAGATAATTTAGTTCCACATAGGTTCAGAGACTAGTGTCTGGGTATTCAAGATGCCAAAAAGCTTAGCTGACAAAAGATGATCAGTGCTGCAGAGTCAAAATGTTGAGGAAAAAATATTTTTAGGTATTCATATATAAAATCGTGGATATTAGCTTGGGTGGGACATTAATTGTTTTGGAAAAAAAATAGCACTTTCTTTTCTGTTTTTCTAATTGATAAAGATTATCCTGCATACTTACTCAAGTAGAGCAAATTATTAATTTTGTTAACAATGTTTTTGGAATTGTTGCTAAGTACTTCACGTGCAGATTTGCGTAAAGATTTTTAAAATGCTCAAGAGAACATATTTTTTTATTGTTCTGCTGTTAGTAGACTCAGGAATTGAAATTTAGCCAGGGCTCCTCACTTCATCAGCAATGAATTTCTACCCAAATCTCTTTGCAATTTTTGTAGGATTATCTGTACTATTCTTTTTAATTACAGTGTTCATATGCATTACTCTGTGGCTATTTTACTTCTAATTAGGTTTATTTGAAAGAGTAGATTACATGCTACTCATTTTCTTTCACTTACTATTTAGTCACAGCAGATTCTCTGTGAACCGAGAGACAGACATTCTGTTAATAAATATATCATAAAACATAAAGTTTAGGCTTTCACAGTATATTTTTTGGTGTCCCATCAGATTTACGTATGATTTTGTTATATTTAATCCTTGAGGATAATTTATAAATATTTTTATCATATTGTACAAAATATAATGAACATTCATATTGAGCAAGAATGTATATTCCATATGGTTTCTTATTAAATTCATTTGGCTGCATTGAGAGATTAAAGCAATAAAAGATGATTATTGCTGTACAGATAATAAAAAAGACATCAGCCATCATCATAATATTCACCAACACAATAGTACATTGAGCCTTCATAAATATGTGGTGCCCTGCTAGCAATCCATAAACCAAATTATACAGCCTCGTCCCCAGTACTCTATAAACTTGTGATCACTGACAAAAACATGCCCTTATAATCCAGACAACAAATATGAAAAGAATAAACTTTTAGAACATACATAAATATCAATAATGATCACCACTAAAATAAAAAGTGTTCTGTATGGTAGAATTACTTGTTACACTAGAATTTAAAAGAAATAAAATTAAAAAACACTAATGCCATCCCATCTTTATGAATTCCTTAATTAACTTGACTGGCCATTTTAGAATGAGGAAGACAAAAATATTCTGGCCTCATGAAAGATATAAAGTGTTGTATATTTTCTTTATATTCAGCTAAGATGCTGTCTGATTATCAAATAAAACCCACACCTCAACAAAGCTTTTAAGAGTTTGTTTTTTTTTTATCTATTGTAATTGAAAGAACAAAAGCCACGCTCACAGACTCTTCTGCACATGGAATAGCCTCCTTATTGGGCTTGTCAGGCACTTTTAGAGAAGCTGAGCACTAAGAAATGTAAATAATGAACACCTCTTGCAAACCTAAGGCATCTTGGTAAGTGGATGCTTTTGTTGACTACTGCAGTTCCAAAATGTGAAGATGAGTGTTCACAACTCGTGAATCAGTCCAGCATTATTGAGTTAAGAAGCTAGGCTGTATATTCTGTAAATTTATCGGTAGGCTTCAGTTACTAAGATTGATGAGCTGCATTGAAGCGTTTATGTTATATAATTATTTGAAATATTTCAAATCAGGAAACTAGGTAATGTGTATATAAGAATATATTTTTGACTAGCATCCCACTCGGGGTAAAGAGCCCACCTGCCAGTGCAGGAGATGTATGAGACACGTGTTTGATCTCTGGGTTGGGAAGATTCCCTGGAGGAGGGCATGGTAACCCACTCCAGTATTCTCACCTGGGAAATCCCATGGACAGAGGAGCCTGGTGACATACTGTCCATGGAGTCACAAAGAGTCAGACATGACTAAAGCGACCTAGCACACACCCATGGGATAGTAGCAAACAGAGTGGGTTTACTCCCTTCCTCTTACTCTAGATATATCTGATCTTTGCCATAGGCTTGTGTTTGGAGAGAATTCTCTCCTGAATCAGGATACTATTTACAAAGTATGACATTTTTATAAAAAGTACATAAAAATTCCTCCCCTTAGAGATTTGGGGGAAAATTGACTAGATATGGTTAATCATCTAGCCTATGCCTTGTATATTACATATCTTCAAAAAATATTAATCTTCTTGCTTTATCCTATTCTTTTTCAAACCAATTAGTTCAATCATATTAATAATAAAGTTCCTAAGAATTAATAAACAAAATAATGCTAGAAATCATCTACCCATTACTATACTATTGCACAAAAATGAATTTTATTTCAAAACATAATTCCTAAAAAATATTTTTGAGGTTTTACTATTGCTAGAACAGAAGCACTGTAACACACTATTCAGATAAAATTCAGATACAATAGAATTTTACAGAGGAAGTTAAAAGGTATATAGTTTTATGTTTCTAAAGAAATATGTTCCCAGTTGGTACCCAAATCAGAAAAGCCACTGTCCAACAAAAATAATAAAGTTCCCTGCATAACCCCATTCAAATGCAAAATAATTGTAATAAGAATAAAATACAGAGGTAGCAGGAAAAAAACCCAAAGCAGTGCTGAATTCAGAAGAAAATAGAGGGTGATGGTAGTCTCAGTTTGTAAGGAAGTAGAATACTGCATTGGATGAAAATAAACTCCCAGAGGAAATGATCAACAAAGACTTTGTAGAGAAAGTGAACTTTGACTTGATCTTATGCATAGATTAAGAATTTTCACCAGTTTTTAACAAGCATTTAGCCTAAGGAAGTGACACAAATGAGAATGGTTTGGGATAAAGGCAGCAGAAGTTTTATTGAAGAATATCCTTAGAATAAGAATGAGCAAAAGGATGCCAGACCAGAATACTAAAAAATACCACTAACTAAATGTTCTAAATATCAAAAATAAGAAGTTTGGGAATTTATGTAATAGTTTTATTAGGATGCTCTCTGCCTTTTTATGTATCTTTATCCTGCACAGTTTCATGGTTAACAATGTATATATGATTTGTCATTTTCATCTCCTTGTATTTGTTAAGTCGTCCTTCTGCTAAGTCACTTCAGTCGTGTCCAACTCTGTGCGACCCCATAGACGGCAGCCCACCAGGCTCCTCTGTCCCTGGGATTCTCCAGGCAAGAACACTGGAGTGGATTGCCATTTCCTTCTCCAATGCATGAAAGTGAAAAGTGAGAGTGAAGTCGCTCAGTCTTGCCCAACTCTTAGCGACCCCATGGACTGCAGCCTACCAGGCTACTCCGTCCATGGGATTTTCCAGGCAAGAGTACTGGAGTGGGGTGCCATTGCCTTCTCTAGGCATTATTAATTACAGATTAAGAATTTTATTATAGCCCAGATTTATGGCTCACAGTTCAAGGGTAAGCAACTACAATCGAAGGAAACTGTATTGTTACTTCAAAGTTACCTCAAAGTCTAAAGGCCAGGAGAAATGTAATTTTGAGTGATACATAAATTAACACAAAAGTAATGGGGCTTCCCAGGTAGTGCTAATAGTAAAGAATCTGCCTGCCAGAGCAAGAGATCCAAAAGATGCTGGTTCAGTCCCTGGGTTGGGAAGATTCCCTGAAATAGGAAATGGCAATTCACTCCAGTATTCTTACCTGGAGATTTCCGTGGACAGAGCAGCCTCGTGGGCTACAGTCCCTGGGGCTCAGAGAGTCAGACACAACTGAGCACATATACAATACAATACAATATGTAGGAGAAAATGTTGTATTGTATTCTAGGAGAATCCCTTCATGGATCACAGCCTTGCCGTAGAGAAGCGGCCTGCATAACTCATTGAAGCCATGAGCCATGCCCTGCAGGGCCACCCAAAACAGGTGGGTCATAGTGAAGAGTTGTGTCAAAACATGGTCCACTGGAGGAGGAAATGACAAGCCACTCCAGTATTCTTGACTGGAGAACCTCACAGAAGATGAGCACTGCCTCCCCCCACCTCCCCAAGGTCAGAAGGTGTCCAATATGCTACTGGGAAGGAGCAGAGGGCAATTACTAATCACTCCAGATGAGATGATTAGATAGCATCATTGACTCAATGAACATGAATTTGAACTCTGGGAGATAGGGCTTCCCTTGTGGCTCAGCTAGTAAAGAATCCACCTGCAATGTGGGAGACCTGGGCTCCATCCCTGGGTTGGGAACACCCCCTAGAGAAAGGGAAAGGCTACCCACACCAGTATTCTGGCTTGGAGACTTCTACTGTCTAGTCCATGGGGTAGCAAAGAGTCAGACATGACTATGTGAATTTCACTTTTACTGTCAGGAAGATAGAGGAGGACAGAGGACCCTGGCATGCTGGTCTATGGGGTCGCAAAGGGTCAGACATGACTTTATGATTGAACAACCACAACAAGGAGAAATGAAATATGTGCCTAAAAAATATAATAGGAGTTTAAAATTACATTTCTGAATATAAAGATACAATACATATTTTCCATTCAGTGATAAGATCTGTTTTGAGAACATGGACTTGTTCCAACATGATGAATATATTAGGAAATAATTTGAGCATGATGCAAATTTCACATATCCATGAGAAACACTAAGTGAATGCAGAAAGCTACAGCTTTGTTACATGAATCAAGACATGTAGCAATATACAAATGCACAAAACACACACACATGCCTCAAACACAGGAATAATTCAATTCAAAACATCCTATTGTATATAACTCTCCTTCCACCACTTGACATCTGTCCAATTCCCAGTCCATAAGCAAACTTCATGTCATTTTCTAGTTATTTACCTAGTGCTTAATCATCTAAGATTTGTAAAGCTGCTACCATTTTTATGAAGCACTTATCGTTATTGAGTTTGTGCCACAGAGGAAGTTTTTGAGTGCTTGGTCCCAACCTCACTTTTCCCACAAATTCTGTGAATTTATTGGACAATTTTGCATAGTTTATGTAGTGCTGTATAGGAATGCATGTGTCACCTTATAATAGAACTGACAATATTAGGAGGTCAAAATAAATAGCATTGTCACAGAATAAGAAAAAGTTCACAATATTGTATTCATAAGAAACTTGAAGAAAGCTTTAGAGAAATTTTTAAAGAGGCATTTCAATAGTTCCAGTGAAATCAGGAAAATAAAAGACATAGAGAAAGAAAGCATAGGTCATAACATGTTGAAAACCTAGAAATTAAGCTGGGTTGAACTGTTACATCAATTAAAATGGCTAAATAAAAAAAGAACAAAATGATGCCATTTTTCACAACATGGATGGACCTAGAGATTGTCATACTGAGTGAAGTAAGACACAGAAAGACAGATGGCATATGATATTCCTCATATGTGGAATCTAAAAAAAGGGCACAAATGAATTTATTTACAAAACAGAAGCAGAATCATAGATGTAGGAAAAGAAAAAACATGGTTACCAAAGGAGAAGGTGGGGGGATAAATTAGGAGAATGGGATTGACGTATACACACTACTATATATATAATTGGTAACTAGTAAGAACTTGTTATCAATTTTATAAATTAAAAGATGCTTACTCCTTGGAAGGAAAGTTATGACCAACCTAGATAGTATATTGAAAAGCAGAGATATTACTTTATCAACAAAGGTCCGTCTTGTCAAGACTATGGTTTTACCAGTGGTCATGTATGGATGTGAGAGTTGGACTGTGAAGAAAGCTGAGCACTAAAGAATTGATGCTTTTGAACTGTGGTGTTGGAGAAGACTCTTGAGAGTGCCTTGGACTGCAAGGAGATCCAACCAGTCCATCCTAAAGGAGATCAGTCCTGGGTGTTCATTAGAAGGACTGATGCTGAAGCTGAAACTCCAATACTTTGGCCACCTCATGCGAAGAGTTGACTCATTGGAAAAGACCCTGATGCTGGGAGGGATTGGGGGCAGGAGGGGAAGGGGACGCCAGAGGATGAGATGGCTGGATGGCATCACCCACTCGATGGACATGAGTTTGAGTGAACTCCAGGAGTTGGTGATGGACAGGGAGGCCTGGCGTGCTGTGATTCATGGGATCACAAAGAGTCGGACACGACTGAACAACTGAACTGAACTGAAGAACTTGCTATAGGGAACTTGCTATAGCACAGGGAACACTACTAATACTCTGTAATGGCCTATACGGGAAAAGAATCTAAAAAGAAAAAAATAGTGGGTATATGTAGGTATGATTCAATGGTTCTGTACACTTGAAACTAACACAACATTGTAAATCAACTATACCTCTATAAAATTAAAACACATATGCTAAGTGAAAGAAGCCAGAAACAAAGTCCACATATTGCAGTTCCATCATATGAAATGTGCTTGTGTATGTGCTCAGTTGCTTGGTTGTGTCTGACTCTTTGCAATCCTGTGGACTTAGCCTGCCGGGTCCTCTGCCCATGGAATTTTCCAAGAGAATTCTTCCCAGCAAAAATACTGGAGCGGGTTGCCCTTTCCTATTTCAGGGGAATCTTCTCATGCAGGAGTCAAACCTGCATCTTTTGTGTCTCCTGCATTGGCAGGCAAATTCTTTATCACTGTGCCACTTGGGAAACCCATGAAATATACAGAATAGGCAAATCCACTGAGACAGAAACTGGCTTAGCGCTTGCCAGAAGCTGGGGTGGACAGGGGGAACAGAGGGTGAAGAGTGAGTGATAATGGTGTAAGTCTTGTTTGGGGAGAAGGGATGAAAATGGTCTAGAATTAGATAGTGGTGATAAATGCACAACTTTGAAAGTATATGAAGTACTACTGGATTGTAATCTTAAAAAATAAAATTTATAATTGAGGATTATATCTCAATAAAGATGTTACCTTAAAAAATAAATAAAAAGGCTGAAATGACTTATCCTTACTAAAAATATCTCCAGACAACAATATAAAGCATCTTAATTACCACATTAAAATGCATTTATTTTCTTAAAATGTGTAAATAAACAAGGAAGATGAAAGCATTTTAAGTATCATAGTGATTTAATAGACCAATCTAAGGATTATTTTATTCTGTAGGATATCAAATATTATGAAGTTTAATTGGATAAGGCAATGGCACCCCATTCCAGTACTCTTGCCTGGAAAATCCCATGGATGGAGGAGCCTGGTGGGCTGCAGTCCATGGGGTCACTGGGAGTCGGACACGACTGAGCGACTTCACTTTCACTTTTCACTTTCATGCATTGGAGAAGCAAATGGCAACCCACTCCAGTGTTCTTGCCTGGAGAATCCCAGGGATGAGGGGAGCCTGGTGTGCTGCCGTGTATGGGGTCGCACAGAGTTGGACACGACTGAAGCGACTTAGCAGCAGTAGCAGCAATTGTCAGTTTGTAGAATATGTTTAGAGAACCAAATATATGGTAGGATAATCTATGATTTTATTGCCCTAAAGGACATTACTAGTCTGTATTCTAATGTAGTGACCAATCTTAATTTAATAATATTTTTCCTGTCTATAAAAACCGAGTTATAAGACTATTGTTGGAATCAGTTTTTCCTCAGTTATTAATCAGCTGAATAAAATATTTGGCATATTTTAAATTATATTTTGTATTTGTAGGATAGTCTTGTCTTTAATTTTTTGAATGCTATATATTGTGAGTATTCATATTTTCCTCTATAGAGGAAGTATAATATGGAAATGTATCTGGCCTGGGTTTAAGGCAGAAGAAGGATATTTGTCAAAAGAGATCTCATTTTTCTTGTGGTGTACTGTCCTCTGAGTCCCAGCGTCATACCAACTGGGTACCACAATAAGTTCTAGGCAAGAGCCTTAAACTGATTAAACCATAGACTTTTGGGACAATAGGCTGGATACAGAAAGCCAAAAAGAGTTCAAATTAATGATTTGACATTTCATACAGGAGAATGAAACGATCTGCTTCCCATTTAGAAGAATATGGCTTGGTTGTATCGTAAGTGGATTTTGGTGGTCTTTTCCAGCTTAGAGAATGTGTCACACTGCGGGATCTGTCCCATATGTGGTCTCAAAACATGGCTTGATTGACTATAAAGAACAAATTATTCAGATACACCAAAGTAAATAGGCAGATAAAACAAGCATGCCAATATTAACATATTAAAACCCATCTCTATTGACTTCTGTAACTGTTAAAATTAACTACTTTTGCTCGCATGTCTAGCACAGCCTCACTCTGTAATCTGTTCTGCATGGGAATGGGAGTCATCTTGGGTTATCTGGCATGGAATTGGTATGATGAAACTTTTTTCTACATAAGGGTCACCTTTCATTCCCAAATTTGCCATAGTCCATTTACCCCTGAAGGCTTCTACTATTTTCCTATACAGGCCCTCTTGAATAGTAACAGCAGTATCTGCCATGTTGCAATCAAGTCTGTCAAGTACACAAGCTCTTTTTTGTTAGTTTACATTGATTCAGTTAATATCTCCTTGAACGTGTGTAGATGCTAAGTCTGCTAAATCATCTCAGTTGTATCTGACTCTTTGGGACCCTATGGACTGTAGCCCACCAGGCTCTTCTGTTCCGGGATTCTCCAGGCAAGAATTCCAGAGTGGGTTGCCATGACCTCCTCCAGGTGATCTTCCCGACCCAGGGATCGAACCCTCATCTCTTATGTCTCCAGCCTAGGCAGGCGGGTTCTTTACCTCTAGCAACACTTGGGAAGCCTTAGCTATAATGCGCTCACACTGTTTCTGTCTTTCTTTATTCCTTGCAAGGAGACCCACTTCAAGAAAAGAATTAAGAACAGAATTCTGAAACAACTTAATTGGGAATCAGTATGAAGAAAAGTAATGAATTTAATTTTAATGAATTCTTTTTAACAAATACTAATTGAATATCTGTAGTGTGATGGGAAATGTGATAGGAAATGTTCAGCATATCACACTTTCTGTTTTTAAGAACGATATCTGTAAAAGGATGGGGATGAATTCTTTGCCCGATTCTCAATTGGCACAGACAATTACGATGTCGCAAACATTTACACAGACTCACTTGTATGACTGCCACTTTGCCTTTCTGACCACTTATTGCTAAGTTGAACAATGATAGTAAATTCTAGGTTAAAATTTTTGGTGAGTTATAGGCCTAGGAACATAGATTATGTAATGCCACTATTTTAGCTTTGGCAATTTTAGAAATAATAGATCCATAAGAAGATGAATTAACATATAAAATGTGTTCAGAGGAATAGATATTAAATCAGGGATTGATTTAATTATAATTACATAAAAATAAATGTTTATATATTTCAACTATTTAGGAAGATGTATGAGGGAATACTTATTATCTGCATTCTTACATAATTTAAAATTATTTTATTAAGAAAAAATCATTTAAAAGATATTAGTGTTTCATTATATTTTAAAACAAAGAAACATGGGCAATTTTGCTTTGAACATCCCATTTTATATCAGCATTTTGTAGAATGTAAAGTACAATGGAATATGTTGCATTTCTAGTGACATTTTATGTCAAATCTATAAAAGGCTTTTTGTAACTATTTCTATCACTTTAAAATACATATAGATAATATTTTTTAATTCATGGTATTGGATTAAAATGTTTTTTTAAATCTGTTATATATTGCATTTTTTTACTTTGCAGCTATCTTGGTGAACATGAACCAGTTTCAAGAATCTAGTGGTTGAGTCAGAAAAATGAATCATTTTCAATCAGGTGACTGCTCTGACAGGTTCTAGCACACAGATTCCTAAAGGAATACAAAGGAATGACAACGAACCCAATCCTAGGATGATCTCTTAAAATGTCACTGAAAAGTAATTTCTAAGCTATGACTTAAGAAAGTCAGACAAGGAAAAACAAAAACTTCCAGGTAGATTAAAACATAAGGATTCAGTGGTAATATATCATTGAATGTTCTAAGGAATTATGAAAAGCTTATTTTATTTATTATTTAACATTTTTTTCTAAATTTGTATCAGTTAAGAAAATGTCTACATTGTCTTTTTAAACCATATTAAGCTAGTGTCAATATCATTTCTCAACATTTCACAGAATGACTTGTAAGAGACTGACTGCATGCAAGCCAGTTTTGTCAGTTTCATAAATTAATCCCTGCTGTAAAAATAATCTAGCTTTAAATGTAATTTTACTCAAAAACTATGGATCCAAAATTTGTAAAAATTAATTATTCTCTTTAGGTAACCCTAGAGAAAGGTTCTTATTTATTTTGTTTAAATAAGTATAAAATCAAAATTATTGATTCTGTTGAACAGCAATACAAGTATTACAAATTGAATTCAGTTGAGCCAAATTTCAAAATATTTCAACTGAAGAAATGGTTAAATTTTCTCTGCAAATTGAATGTGCGTGGGACTAAGCTCATCTGTTATGTATTCAAGGACTGTTGTTGTTGTTGTTCAGTGGCATAGTCGTGTCCGACCCTTTGCAACCCCATGGACCCCCAGGCCTCTCTGTCGCTTACCATCTTCCAGAATTTGCCCAAGTTCATGTCCATTGCATCAGTGATGCCATCCAGCCATCTCATCCTCTGATGTCCTCTTCTCCTTCTGCCCTCAATCTTTCTCAGCATCAGGAGCTTTTCCAATGAGTCAGCTATTCATAACAGATGATCAAAATACTGGAACTTCAGCTTCAGCATCAGTCCTTCCAATGAGTATTTAGAGTTGATTTCCTTTAAGATTGACTGGTTTGATCTCCTTGCTGTCCAAAGGGTTCTCAGGAATCTTCTCTAGCACCACAGTTCAACCTTTCATAGAGAAAGGTACCTAGTTATTTTGTTTAAATAGATATAAAATCAAAACTATTGATTCTGTTGAAGAGCAATATTATTACAAATCTAATTCAGTTGCAACAAATTTCTAAATAATTCAAGTAAAAAAATGGTTAAATTTTATCTGCAAATTAAATGTGCATAGAATTCAGCTCATCTGTTTTGTATTCGAGTATTAAGAAGACAAAAATTACAGATAATACCTAACCTGTAAATTATCTTGATTGATTTTGTAATTGTGACTCACTGCATTTCAAATTCCCTTTAAAGGAAGAATATCTACTACTTGACAAGCATTCATTCCATTTTTTAAAAAAAAGTATTTTAAGGAATATGCTGTGTACTAGTAAAAATTTGACTCAGATTTGTTGAGAGACATAGCAAGCAGAACATTGGCATGGATCAACAAAGCCACAAATAAGATGCTCAGCTTGATTTAAGCTGTTGGAATGGTGATTTTACTGGCAAGACATGGTTTGCATGCTGTTTTGAATCAGGTGCCAAGGATACTCTGTGGCAAGATAGCTTCCATTTTAAACATCAGCTATTTCTTTAATTATAAAGTGGCATCTGTGCTATAACAGAATTTGTGACAAATTTGTGTTTCAAAAAGTTGGATCTCAGGGGGAGTAGTGGGATTTATTAATTATCAGACATTAGATAAACCATACAACTTTTTGATTCTATTTTCACCTGTATATAACTGTGTTTTAATACCTATTGTGATGAAAGGCTGCTGAAATAATTCAGTGCAAGAAATGCAAAGTGAAATATCCTATTATCCCACACCGCTTTATTGCTTACTCTCCTGCAATTACATCGGCCTCATTACAGTGCTCTGAATATATCAGATAATAGCAGGGTTTGTCACCAGGTTTTGCTTCTGCCTCAAACTAATGTCCATTTTTCAAGTGTTCTTCAAAGTCATTTACTATGTTGCTTTCTTTATGGTCATTTTTATCTAAGAATTCACTCCCAGCCAGGGAATTTTATCTAAGAATTCACTTCCCATCAAGGGAAAATATTCGCAATTTTCCCTTGATGTTTATTTTAAAATTTATTTCTCTTTAATATGTTAACTATAAAATATGTTAATAAATACTGATATATATTTAATATATCTCATCACTTTATGGAAAATAGATGGGAAAACAGTAAAAACAGTGACAGGCTTTATTTTCTTGGGCTCTAAAATCACTGCAGATGGTGACTGCAACCATGAAATTAAAAGATTCTTGCTCCTTGAAAGAAAAGCTATGACCAAACTAGACAGCATATTACAAAGCAGAAACATTACTTTGCCAACAAAGGTCCATCTAGTCAAAGCTATGGTCTTTCCAGTAGTTACGTAAGAATGTGAGAGTTGGACCATAAAAAAGCTGAGTGCTGAAAATTGATGCTTTTGAACTGTGGTGTTGGAGAACACTCTTGAAAGTCCCTTGGACTGAATGGAGATCCAACCAGTCAATCCTAAAGGAAAACAGTCCTGAAGTCATTGGAAGGACTGATGCTGAAGCTGAAGCTCCAATACTCTGTCCATCTGATGTGAAGAACTGACTCATTGGAAAATATCCTGATGCTGGGAAAGATTGAAGGCAGGAGGAGAGGGGTCGACAGAGGGTGAGATAGTTGGATGGCATCACTGGCTCAATGGACACGAGTTTCAACAAGCTCTGGGAGTTGGTGATGGACAGGGAAGCCTGGCGTGCTGCAATCCATTGGGTTGAAAGAGTCAGACATGACTGAGTGACTGAAATGAACTGATTATATTAACACTTTATTTATTTATCTAGTTCACTTTCTCCAGTTTGAATGTAAACCCCATGACAGTAGTAGATTTTGTGTGTTTGTTGACTGTCAGAACCCAGAGAAGTGCCTGTGAACTTATAAAGGTGCAATATTTTACCCATAATTGAATTAATACTATGAGTGCTAAATTTTCTGATAAAGTGGAATAAATAATTTTTAACTGAGTAGCTTCTCCTTTTTATTCTTATACATTTATAAAATGCAAATGAAGAGTGTTAAGAAAGGCATTGAGAATTTTAGTGACCGAGCAATAATGACAAATGTAATTTTTGTCAGGCTGTTCTTACTCCTGGTAGCATCTAGAGCACTATGGTGAAGAAAGTTGTCATCCTAGTTAAGATGAAAAGACTTTAATTAATTAAAGTACCTGCCTTTGCGTTTGGGGTGGGAGCCATCAGATGAGCGACAGCC